>NC_083713.1:23411041-24027500 GCF_033118175.1 Dama dama
GTGAAATTGCTTTGAACAGAACAGCAAAACGATATTCAGCTTTCCAGGCAAGCTGTGCTGGATGTTATAGATACCGTTGGTGGCTTGATCTTTATTGACCTGATCCTTAACATTGCTAACTGCTCTTTCACTTTCCAATTCCTTCCAACACAGCGTAATTCTGGTCATAATTCCAGGTGGAACTGTATGGGACCTCAAAATGAATCAGTTTGAGAAACAGGGGTCCAGAGAGGAAGCCAAGATCCCTCAAGAAATCAGGATTTGAATCTAGGTCTTTAAACCACTGGTGCAACCCTATTCCATTCTCTTTTATTCACTAAACCAGTTATTCCACATTTATTGAGCATATATTATGTGCTGGGTACAGGACTACTCTAATTTCTCTTTCAAATAATAGTCTCTAAAAGCATTAGAACATCTTTCAGTGCTGCTGTCTATGGCTGAGTTAAGGTTCTGGTTATAATTTAATCATTATTAGACAATTATTAAATCATAATACTTTTCTGTTGCTGTTATTATTGTCACTGTTACTAAGGAGGCCTTCCTTTAAGTGTATGCTTAGAAAGCCATCCAGGGTAGAGCTCAGATAAAAGCAGGTCTGCTCTGGGTGATGCAAGAGTAAGCAGCCCCAGCCATCCTAAGACACTTCAGTCAAATGCCTGGAGTTTTAATCGTATCGGAGACTGAGAACCACGGCATTGCACAATGATCTTGCTTGGGTCTGACTGAAAGGTATCATCTCAAGATAGAGTATGCAAGGATTTACTGCTATTTCAAGAAGCCGGAGAAGTTTAGTTCCATCAAAAAAGATTAAACTGCTTTCTTTTCATCATTCCTTGAATATAGTGAATGAGAATTTTGCATTTCCTTGTTTAAGAAGATGCTTCCTTTGGGTATCCATGTTAAAAAAAAAAAAATGTTGATTTGGGCTTCTCTGGTGGCTCAGCAGTAAAGAATCCACCTGTGATGCAGGAGATGTGGGTTCAATCCCTGGATAAGGAAGATTCGTTGGAGAAGGAAATGGCAACCCATTCTAGTATTCTTGCCCGGAGGATCCCATGGACAGAGGAGTCTGGTGGACCACAGTCCATAGGGTCTCAAACAGTCTGACATGACTGAGTAACTAACATGTTCACACTTTCTTTTGTGTATCCATATGTCACATTGGTTCTGACTGGCTACAATTCTCAAATATGGAGGTCTGTTTCCTGTTCTAAGTCACTCTTTCCTCTTCTTTCCTCTCAGACCAAAATAAATGATTTTGGTCTTTAGAAAAAAAAAAAACAAACTTCTAACTCCAGATGAGTGAGGTTGTTCATTGGCCTGGTTACATTCTGTCATATTGTGCCAAAGATATTAACAAACTCATCCTCAGTGTATTTTGTAGCTCCAAAGTCTTCTTTTCTCCCAAGAGCATCAGTTTTGATAAAGTTCTCCCATCACTATAAATACACCATCAGTGATGATGTATAAATACATCATCAGTGAAGACTATTGAGTTGGAAACAACAGGGCTAATTATGGTGAGCAAGTCAAAATACTAAAAATACATATTAATAAATCTTCCTATGGAGTCTGAGACAGCTGTATTTGTCTAGATTAAGGAGAGGTATATGACATGCAATAAACTGAGACTGTTTTGAATTAAGGAGTTTTGGCAAAGGGTTACATTTAGAACACAGGATAACTTAGTGGCACCAATTTATTTTATAAAGAATAATGTAACAGAAGAAAACCTTGTTTTGAGTAATTGAGTTTGGAATGCACATCAAGCCAATCCAATGTTTGTACATTTACACTCAATCCACAGGCTAAATGGCTTCCAGTTTTCTCTAGGATCAATGCGTGACATCTTCGGCTTACATATGCCTTGGACTAAGCCTATTTCTGTCAACCATTCTGGAGGCATATAGCCAACATCCAGGTTCATGTTTGGGTTATGAAATGTATTTCCTGGAACCATATCTGTTTGCTGGATGTTTCATTATGAGGGCTCCACTTTGTTCTCTGTCATCAGAGGACCACATCAGCTTCAACTGACTTAATCTCCAAGATTTTTCAAACTAAATTACTTACTTTGCTTGTTCATAAGAAGAAAAGAAAGGAAAACAGTATTTCTGCTCCATGTGAGTCTACAGGTAAATTATACAGAATTAAAGCAGTTGTCCCTGTGGTTTATTATATAGACATAACTGGATAAAGAAGAGGTTGATGCTTTAAACCAACAGTATTTTTATCCAAAATAAATTCATCTTATTTGAATAAGTGATTTTTATTTTTACTGTATTTGAGGTAGATCCCTACAAGTTTATGTTTTCCTATTTTGTTCATATACAATATATGTGAGAAAGAAAAATGATTGATCATTTATTTTCTAAAAATAAAAAGCTGGGATTTGATTTTTTTTAAATCTCTGCTTAAAGATGAAGTAGTTCTTTAAAACAGCAGTCCCCAACCTTTTTGGGACCAGGGACTGGTTTCATGGAAGATAAGTTTTCCATGGACCAGGGGTGGAGGGGATGGTTTCAGGGTGACTCAAGTGCATTGCATTGAGTTAATAAATTATTAACATTATTTATTTCATCAGCTCCACCTCAGATCATCAGGCATTAATTAGATCCTGGAGGTTGGAGACCTCCACTTTAAGAGTTAAGGGCAGTTATCATCCTTCCACGAGTCCAACTCAACTTACAAAGTCTTTCTCTGTGGTATTAAGGACTGTAATCATGTTAGATTACTAGAGCAAGCTACTGTTGACCACAGGTGAGGAATAGACTCTTGCCAAGGGGGAGACCCGAGACCCCATGAAAAGGCCACACTGGGGAAGGGAGAACTAAGAACTCGACAGGACTTTTTTTACTGGTTAGTTTCCTTTCTTGCCTCTAATATAGCATTCCAAATGCTGATAAATAATGAAAATGAATAAAAATAAGCAGCATAGTTTTTCCGCCTCTATCCTGAGTCTGTCCGCGGAAGGTACTATAAAGACTTAGGTTTCAGACAGTGTGTTTGCTTTCCCCATCCTGCTCCCTACCATTTCTCTCTCCTTTGTGACAACCTTACCAAAGTACAATAGAGCAAAATATGCAGCCTGAGGTAGAGATGGAAATGAATGGACAGGTGACTGACCAACTGTCTCAGATCATCCCCTGTTCACTGGACACATGGACAAAGAGGGGCCCTGCTTTGCTGGTAAAAAAAAAAAAAATAAGAGCTCACCAAAACTACACAAAAGAAGGGTCAGAAATGCCATATTGTATGACTGTAAATTGGTGCCTTTCTGGAGGAACAATTAGGCAGTATAGTTCCCAAACACTTGGTGTCAATAAGTCCAGTTATAGAAATTTATCCTAAGAAAAATAATCATAAATAAATATACACTAAGAGTTAGCTACAAATGTGCTCATTGCAGCATTATTTATAATGGTGTAAAACTGGAAACAATTTCAACTTCCAGAATAATGGTTTGGTTAAGATATGATATAATCACTAGTAAAATGATCATATCAAAAATATTTAATAAGATGGAAAGATTTGTGATATATTAAATGACAAGAGCAGGTTATATTAAAAAGTATGTGTGTATAAAATAAATATTGGAAGAACCTATACTAAAATGTTAATAGCATATATCTCCATATTGTGATATTCTAGGTTATTCATATATTTCCAGATGTTCTATAATAAATATTAATTACTTTAGATAATAAGAAAATATTTTAAATATTGGAAAAAAAGAAGTGTCCTGAAGGAGATGAAATGACTTTGTAGAAATTGAATGAATGATTAATTATTTAGAAAGCTGCATTGTACCTTCACATTTTAAGTGCAATCCAAAATAAAACACGATTTCTTTGTAGAAAGCCATAATTGTTTCTTTAGGAAAACTGTCTTCAACTTGGCAATTTAGTAGCCTATCCATGTTTTACTTTTATTCTTTTTTTTCCCCCTAAACAAAGTTCAGATTTATAGCACCTGCTGTTGCTTTTAATGTAGTAGTTGTTCCTAATTTCTAGAGCACAGTGAAATTCCACCATTCTCCATTCCTCATTTTGCCTTCAGCAATAAGTAGTCTGGGAGACATAAAGCCAAGATATTTTCTAAGGGCTGGTAGCAGACAGTTTTACTAAATATGAAATACCAAAGCCACCCTAAGTGAGAAGGGCATTTACTAAAATGGTTGCAAGTAAGCACCAGATAATTTTAAGCAGCTCAGATCCGGCAACTTTCAAAGTTGGAAATAAGGCCTTAAGTCAAAGAGATCTTTGAAAAGTAGAAGGAGCCATCCTCCACAAAGAACCACCAAATGTCCATCTGGAAAGATGTGAATTTGACCTTTTTGAATAAACAGCAGGAGATTTAAAAAAAAAAAAAAACAAGAATAATACAGAATTTTATTTTCTCTTGCCAAAATCTGGCAGGCATTGTAAAAACTGGTTCAAATCATGGGCTGTGGAGCCCACACCTGAACACTAGCTATGTGAGCTCAGGAAAGCTCTTGATCCTGCTGTGCCTCTGTTTCCTTAGCTGTTGAAGAGACACTCAAGTAGTCTAATCTCATAGGGTTAGATAAAGGGGAAATAAAGCAATTTCTGTACTTTGTAAATGTTTGACAGATGGAAAGCTAAATATAAATATTACTTTAAAAATCATTTCATTTTATAATTTTCATTTAGTTCACTCACATAACCAATAAAGGGAAGCATCTTCTTACGACTTCCAAGAATTGCAAGAAATTAAAAAAACAAAAAGAATGGGAAGAAATTCTTTAGAAATGTTTAGAAAACAGAGGCATATTCCAAAAATCTATCTCAGATTCATAGATATGGACCCAGCTTATTTTTGGCTGCCATCCATAGCTTCCATTCATAATTGCAATTCATAAATTCTCAACTGCTCTTTGCCTCAAATTACATTCCTACATAGCTCTCTATCCTGGAATGCATATATATATATGATACAGACAACTGACTGCCTCTGTAGAGTGGAATAATGTGGGGCAGCCATATATAGTGCTTGAAAAAACTTCTCTTTAAAACAGAAAAGGCTTGTGTTTCCTTATTTTTTTAAAACCTACTCAATTAGCAATGATTTCTCCATTTCCTGATAATCTCACTGTAGTCACAGGGATGTACATATCATGAACAATTCTGAAAAAGTTTCGATGTGGCAGAGAAACCCTACTTCATCTTAATCTCTATTTCTACCTTTCCTAATACTTCATCAAGTTGCCATTACCTAAAGGAATAATTAACATCTTAGGATGTCCTGAGTTCTGCTCCGCTGAGCACAGTATAACAGGTTGCTACCAATGTTAGTGTGCAACCTGAATCACCTACTCTGTTAACCAACCGTGATGAGAATCAAAAATGTAGCTGTGATATCGACATTATGCCCATCACTCGTACCTAAAGGTGTAAATCCATTCTATGACCACTAGACTCCAAATAATATTATTAGCATATATTATAATAGCAAAAGGAAACATTGGTTGGCCAAATAACACAATAAATAAATTTTTGAACGTGAAAAAAGTAAAATGCAATTTACCACAAACAAAATTAGCTTCTGCAAAATATTAATGGGCCCATCAATCCATTAACTAATTGTCCGAGTATTACAGACACTCAGGCACATAAGCTCCATTGAAATAACTCCAGTTTTCTTCATTAAAAAAAAAAAAAATGCTCCCATGACAGTTTACTAAGAAAACACCTCCACTGCAAACGTTCTAAAGAAAGAAATGATATCAGACTTTTTAAATTAACTAATATATCTTTGGATTATACTTTGGGAGTCCCTGGTGGCTCAGATGGTAAAGAATTTGCCTGCAATGCAGAAGACCCAGGTTCGATCTCTGGGTTGGGAAGATCCTCTGGAGAAGGGCATGGCCACCTATTCCAGTATTCTTGCCTGGAGAATCCCACGTAGAGAGGAACCTGGGAGGCTATAGTCTGTGGGGTCGCAGACACTTTTGAGCAACTAACGCTTTCACTTTCACACTGCATTTTAAGAACAAGACATGTATACTCAATTATAGCATAAAACAAATAATACTGAAATGAAAATCCTTACTGACCACATGAATACAGACAATTATTTACTACTATTGTCAAAACCTAATGGTGGAACTGAGGCAAAGGAACAAAGGGGCAAGGTATGAGAGGTTCAAAGGAGAAGGTCTTAGAATTGGGCTCTATGAGGACAGGAGGGTTTGTGTTTTCTTTCCTGCTAGGTACAGAAGACATATTCGACTTTTGTTAGATGGATGGTTGGATGAATTAAGAAAAACTAGACAATAATACCACAAACACCCTGTATATTACTTACAGTTGTGTGGTCGTGTGAGTGAACTGCAGATGAACACAGGCCCTGTGAGGAAGCCAAGCACTTTGCCAAGTGTGTCCCAACAAGCCTTGCTCCTGTCAAGCACAATCATTTAGCAACGGACAGTGGAGGAGTGCCTCATTCCCAGGCTTTGTTTCTCCTGGCCCTTAGGATATCATGGCCACTACCTAGGAATTACACACAAGGCAAAATTCTGATGCTTAAGTTAGCAATGAATTTGTCAACAGGAAAAAAAAAAAAAATTAATGTTTACATAAATCACAAAATTGGACCAAGGCCTTGAAAAGGTTAAAGTTTCAGGATGAATGGCAACTGTCCAAGCAATTCTACATTCTCAAGTATACTTGAGAAAGATCTTTTGTGACATTTTTTAAATCATAGCATGAAAAGGGTATGAAAGGATTCTAGTACAATATCACTCTAAAATCTAAGTATTTGGGGTGCTTTCTTGAAAGCTTTTACAAGGCAGTCTCTATCCCTGAGATCCATAAAAATATATATGTAAATATATAAAATGTCAACCATAAGTTTTATTGTTGTATGATTTTTTTTTCACTTTTTCAATCTTTCACTTTTATTTTCCTTTACACTACTGCTATAAACATATTTAAACTTTATACATGTTGAATATATCTTATTTTTTGTCCTTCATATTGCTAGTATTACTGTGGTATATTCCTGATAGTTCTGTTATTTCCTAATATTTTAAAAGAGTATGGCCATGAGCATGAGTCTGAGCTGGTGATATGGTTTCATTTGTTCTTTGTAGCCTTACATCATTATTTGATACATAAATAAAAAACAGGACTTTGGTCTTCATACTAGATTGCAGGCACTATAACAGAACTAAAAAGGAAACACCAGATTTTCAGAATTTGTGTTACGGCAAATGTCATAATCCCACTACAGGCACGGAGTTATTTGTTTTTTGTGTGTTGTTTTTGTTTGTTTCTGGCTACAATGCTCCTACTGCATACAGTTATTTAAAATATTATAAAGTAGATTTTACAGATGATCTCCATTAAAATAGTTCACCAGCCATCATTGGGATCAAGGCTTAATATTTTGAAGGTTTTCTATTTTAATTCTTTGATACAATGATTTTTCAAGCATTTGCTACATGCCCTTCACACTATGCTAGGTCCTGTTAAAGATGCAAAATAAATACATTATATAACTTATATCAGATGAAATAATTAAAGAGCATTATAAGACCAAGAGTCAAGTGCTAAAATGTATACTGTGAGCTGTGCATGGGAAATCAGGCAGATCAGGAGTGAGTGTAAGACCAGCTGGGAAATGATGGAGGGAGCTAGAGCTGAGAGGGTCCTGAAAACGGAGGAGAGAATAGAGCATCTGAGGTACTGAACTGTATATGCAAAAAAAGTAGAAGCGGGAAAATCAAACAAAATAAATCAGAGTATATTTCCTTTCTGGAAATTCCAAAATGACCTATTAGCTAACATTTATTAAATATTTGTTAAGTACCAGGCTGACTTGACTTATACCATTTAATTTAAAACTTAAAAACATGGCATAAGATTATATTATTATCCCCATTTGCCAGATTGAGAAGCTGAGATTTGAGTGCAAGTTGGGCTTCCCTGGTGGCTCAGATGGTAAAGAATCTGCCTGCAATGCAGAAAACTCAGGTTCAATCCCTGCTCTGGAAGATGCCCTGGAGAACAGAATGGCAACCCTCTCCAGTGCTCTTGCCTGGAGAATTCCATTGACAGAGGAGCCTGGCAGGCTACAGTCTATGGAGTCACCTCAGACACGACTGAGCAACTAACACACTTTAATCTGCCACATAGCTCGTAAGTAGTAAAATCAGAAGTGAACTAAGGCAATGCAGCCCCTAAACCAGATTTTATACGTTATATTGATTCACAAGTTTCTAAATGCAATAGTGCATGGAAGGGAGATAGACAGGCTTAGCCTAATGTTGGTGATAGGAGTTTCACTGTGGGCAAACTAGCGATTGGGAACAGTATTTTCAGGACTACGAAATACTTTACGTTCTGAAGACAATTTCCCATTTCCTAAAATGTGCACATGTTCAATGACGATGCAGCCGTGATATCTCTTTGATCATAGAATCTGCTGTTATCACAAAGTTCAAGGGAAGCATTCCAATTCTACCTAAGAAGTCGGCCAAAACAACTGAACCCTGGGCAAGTCACTTAGCCTTTCCTGATTTCAGTTTCCTCATCTTAAATGAGGGAGAAGGACTTGGTGATCTCTAGGGCCCATTTTAAAATTGTGCAAGCGTTTTATACATGTCACTAACAATTTCAGACAAACTTTAGAGTTTCAGAAATGGAAATGTCAGCTGAATAATGAGTAGCAGATGCCATGTGGAAATTCTGTCATGATCATTCTTAGAAAGTAAGCCTTCTTTGTTTCATTAGCAACACAGGAAGGCAAGTACTCCAAAGATTTCCTTTAACAACTTGAAAGTCTTTATGCAAATAAAGACAAATGCAAAATAACTGAGTTATGGTGCATGAAAAAATAGGAAATGTGCATTTAATATCAATTTTTGTCATAAAAACACCATAGCCTCATACCTTAATTAATCTAAATATTCAAGAGGATGAAATACATTTTACTGAAGAATGCTTGAGGCCAATGGTATCATTAGTTAATTGATCTCTTGCTAAGACAAGTGATGAATCAACCTAAAATATCTATTTCCTGACTGTTCATGTTTAAACAACATCATTTCCTAGGGAAAAACATGCAAATGAAACACTTCCTAATTTAACAGGAACATTCTCAAAATAAACCTATAGGTGAATTCCTAAGCATACCGTATAATGATTTTAATTGCCTAAACTCCAGCATTTTCATGTCCTATGATAAAAGTGAGAAGTGAAAGGCTCATTTTTTTTTTCATTTGCTCTTTAGATTAACTTCATGATTTTATCTTTGTCTGTTTGTGATTTTCTTACAAAGTAAGCTTTTCTCCACGTATGTTTTTCAGAGAGCTTTTTAAAATTTTTATTTATTAAGCTATAATTTGCAAACAGTAAACAGCACAAATCTTAAGTAAACATTCAGCCCAGTCATTTTCTAACATATTACGTCCCATGTTAACCGCTGCCTAGATCGGGATATAAAACATTTCCATCACCTAGAGCGTGCTCTTGTGCCCCTTTCTAGTCAATAACCTTCTTCGCACTGAAGTAGCTAGAATTCTGATTTTTATTCCTATAGGCTAGCTTTGCCTGTCCTTGAAATTCGTACCAATGGAATCACACATTATGGACTGTTTTGTATCTGGCTTCTTTCACGTAATGTGACACATTTAGATTCATCTTTGCTGCGTGGGTATCAGTACCTCATTCCTTTTTATTGATGAATGTAGGGAAAGAAGGCAGTTTGTTTATCCATTGACCTGTTGATGGACATTAGGGTTGTCTGGGCTGGACTGTCATGAATAAAGCTGTGATGTGCGTCTTTGTGCAAGTCTTCTTGGGGGCATATGCACTCCGAGGGTGTGTTCCTAGGAGTAGAATTGATTTGTCATAGAGTAGACAGGTAGACAAGTAGATGGGCTTTCCTGGTGGCTCAGATGGTAAAGAATCTGCCTGCAATGCGGGAGACCTGGGTTCAATCCCTGGGTTGGGAAGAACCCTGGAGTAGGGCATGGCAACCCACTCCAGTATTCTTGCTGGAAAATTTCCACGGACAGAGGAGCCTGAAAGGCTTCAGTCCATGAGGTCACAGAGTCGGACACAACTGAGCAACTGAGCACACAGAGTCGGTATATGTCCCTGCAGAGAGGCAACTGTCCCTCCCCCATCCTTCATGGTGCTGGGCAGTCCCGTCACTAGGCAGATTGTTTTCTGGAGTCTAGATGACAGTTCAAAACTCAGATTTCTTAGCAGGAGATGCTTCACAAAACAAATCCTACTCTGTGAGAATCCTGAGCAATGCCAACCTGACATCTCCTTTGCCTACTTAGGTTTCCCTGTGTCCCTGAATCACATGGTAGACTTCAGCCTCAGGAAGTCTCAGTCATTTTAAAACCCATCTCCTTCTGTTCAGGTAATCATCTTTCCTCTGATTTATAGTGGCTGGCCCGCAGGTGCTGAAAAGGTGGTCTTGATTTAGCCAGAGAGCAATAATCCCAGAAAGTGTATTTCCCCGGCTACCTCCCTCTCCCCCACTACCCACCATCAAAGCCAGCCAGCTCCTCACTCCCTCCAGCTGTGAATCTGTAATGTGCCTTGGGTCATATTTGTGTCATTGGTAGCAAACCCTTATAATTCTGACCCCCAAATCCGAAAGAAAAAAATACCCACAGGGATCAAGGAGAGTGTCTCCTTACACAAATCTTTTTTCTGATAAGAGGTGACCCATAGCCAGAACCAGAGATTTATATATGCATTTTGACATAAATCTGCATCTGTAATTATGAGTCATAACGATCTTTATAGGCTGCACTAAATTGGTGAAGAAGAGTTACTGTTATTGACAAAGCATTGACCTGAACATTAGTGGAGGAAGAGCTAATCATTTCCCCCCACCCGAGAGAGACTTCTTTTTTAACTGTGAATTCCTTCCAACCCAGGCCGTTGTTAAATATCTTTACATCTGAAAATAAAGGTAACTGAGCCTCCCAAACATATCCTATACCTTCACATAATTATAGGTCTATAAAAATTTCACAACCCATTCTGGAAGCTTTTTTGATCCTTTCCAAGACAGTGGTCAAGATTTGCAAGGTGACTGAGACTGATCTAGATCTTTTGAAAGCAAGTGGTCTGCAAGATACACTCCCATCTCGCAAAGACCAAAGCCTATTTTTAGCCAGGCAGGCAGGCAGGCTGCTGCTCCAAGCCTGGCTCCACCATTAGCGTTAATAGAGCTGGGGGCGGCCGACTGCTGTGTAGGCGGCCCAGAAAATGTACTCTTTAGAGCAACAGAAGGTTAAAGTGAGCTTTAAATCACAGCCTTATCATACTTGCATGTTATTGGCAAGTCTGCCTAAAAATAGAATCTCATTACTTTAATTCTACAGTATTCTTAGGTGTGCCAACCTTTATTATTAATAACAGCTTTTCACATTTATATAGCACTGTCTGCTTAAGGGAACTTCACAAATTATACACATAAAACTTTCCGACCTTAATGTAACCAGCGCCGGGTTAGGAGGGCAGGAGATGGTGGTAAGCAGCGGCTCTCAGACTCTCTCCAGACAGGAGGCATCTAGACAGTGGCACCAGGTGACTAAGCAAAGCCGCTCTTTGAAGTTTTAATTCTTTGAAAGCAGGCTGTGTCTTTCATCGAGGGTTTGCAGGGGCACTGGAGACTACCGTTGTAACCCTTAGGAATAACAGGCTTCCTGATATATCTAGCCAGTCTTAGCTGGATTTTGGAAAGAACAAGGGTGACAAAAAATGGATACCTTCTCCCACACCCCAACCAACCAGGTGCTTCTGAAGAGGCTTTCTGTGGGCTCCCAAGCCCAGCTATTTAGATTGGAAGAAGGATAGAACATTATGACCCAGGGATCGAACCCGGGTCTCCTGCATTGCAGGCAAATTCTTTACTGTCTGAGCCACCGCGGAAGTCCTATCTACATTTAGGCTTATACCAATTCCTCACCAAAGTTGTGCAAAAGAGTTAATAGAGTAAGAAGAGTATTTTCTGGATAAAAGCAATGTGGATGTGTAAGAATGCTTTTGGGCATAAAGCAGTGTTGTAGGCAAGATTCTGGTTCAACCATGTAGCTTAATAACTACAGGAGTGTGTGTGTGTGTGTGTGTGTGTGTGTGTAAAAAAAAGAGATGATAGCTGTGTGGTGGCAATAGGTATTCAGACAGCCTGCAATCCAGTGGCTCAAACATAGGAATGGGATGCTAATACCTACACAGTCAGCACATGTTAGTGTCAGCACGTGTCATCTAAAGAAGAAGCCTAAGTCAAGACTTCCAGCATAACAAACATTTATGGAGTGCCTCCTCAGAGTCAAGCACTGTTATCTAAAAAAAGAATGGGTATGAAAATACCAAATAAGACATAGTCTCTACCCTCCAGCAGCATAGTTGGGGAGCAGAGTATACAGGCATTTATGGGAGCCCAGAGGAAAGGAAAATAATCAGGTCTTGAACAGTCAGGGAGTGCTTCCTGGAAGAAGCACATTTCGGGTGGAGCAAGGAGACAGAGCCAGAGAGGCGGGAGGAGAAAGTTCCTAAAGGCAAAGAGCCCTCCAGACAAGAAAGCGACACAATCCTAGAACTGAAAATGAATCAGTAGGACTGGAGTGTGTCTCATGAGGGGCAAATAGTGGCCACTGCAGGAAAGAGAAGGTTCCTCAAAGGCTGTATGTGCCACACTAGGGAGCTTGGACTTTCTCCTGAGAATAATGAGACTTTACAAAATCGTATTTTAATGGAATAGGACTGCTTCTATTTTGAAATATAGCAGGTAAGATATTTCAGCTCATTCTATGTCCTACCTGTACTATTTTTTTGTTTTTTTTTTTTGAGCTGCACCTCTTGGTTTGTGGGATCTTAGTTCCCCAACCAGGGATTGAACGCACACCTTCAGCAGTGATAACACAGAGTCTTAACCACTGGACCACCAGGAAAAACTCCCCCTCTACCTGCACTTTTGAAGCTAGCCTTCATCCTCTCTAGGCTCTTAATTTCCCTTCTCTTACCTCCATAAAGACTGTCTCAGGATAACTACATCTCAGCATTACATCAAAATAAGCACACTGGGTCTTCCTATGAACTGAGAAGTAACCAGGCTCAGAGGTGACTCCCACAGAATGTCACAGAGCCCTCTGCTCTTTAAGTGCTCTTTAAGGCACAGGAAGAGGGACAAAGGGGCGCTGCACACAAAAAAAGTCACTTCCCACACATCAGCCTTGATAAATATGCTTGTTCAGGAAAGCAAAGGTGAACTGGAAAGCCGATCTGGAAAAGAATGCACATGTTTGTGCTTCCGAGATGGAGAGATGCTACATGAAAGGCTGGCCTATTGGCACTGGGAACTCCTCTCATGGCACCTGACCGTTGTGTACAATGTTTGCAGGCAATTTCTATCTTACAAAGCTTCAGGGGGACTTGCTGGCCCCAAGGATCCCAGATTGTGGTGGCAGAAACACCTCTGAAGGCTTCTGGGAAAAGGTCAGTTCAACTGCCTTTCTTCTTTGTCCCTTCCTTCCTTGCTTGATCCCCTAGGAGACTCTCATCAACTGCCCCTGCCCCCACCAAGTCCCATGCTTCTCGTGGATTTTGGAGAACATACTGTGATTGCTAGTGTAGATATAAACAGGAAAAAGAAGACTGACTATTATGGGCTGAAACTTCCCCTTGGAAATTTTGCTTTGAGATGCTAGTTAAGTTTTCTCAGCTGTTCAATTGAGGGGGATTGAGACCAGGGCTCAATCCCTGGGTTGGGAAGATCCCCTGGAGAAGGGAAAGGCTACCCACTCCAGCATTCTGGCCTGGAGAATTCCATGGACTGTATAGTCTATGGGGTTGCAAAGAGTTGGACACAACTGAGCGACTTTCACTTTCACTTGGTAAAATTCTGTTCACATGGTGCATTGTCAATGGGAAGCAATTTGACTATAAACATATGTATATATATAAAATATATCAGGATCCATAAAAATGTTCACTTTTAAAAAACCAATCATATAGTTTCTTTTTGAGAATCTTTTCTGAGGAAATCATCCAGAATGTAGGGAGGGGGGATATGAATATAAATATCCCACAGTGCTATTTAAAATATTTTACAATTGACAACAACCTGAATATCTACCCATAGAATTCTGGTTAAATTCATATTAGTATATCTAATCAATGGAATATTAGTAACTCAATTCTGAGGATCCACTGGGAATTTTCAGTAGGATTCTGTAATGACTTTCACCCAGGAGGAAGGTTTGAAAGAACAAACTTAATGGACTCTTTCTATTACAGCTTCCTTTTGAAAGGGGTTATTTTCTTTTTTTTTTTTTTTTAATTTTTTTATTAGTTGGAGGCTAATTACTTCACAACATTTCAGTGGGTTTTGTCATACATTGATATGAATCAGCCATGGATTTACACGTCTTCCCCATCCCAATCCCCGCTCCCACCTCCCTCTCCACCCGATTCCTCTCGAAACATCCCACCCTCGCCTTCTCCCACAGAGTTCAAAAGTCTGTTCTGTATTTCTGTGTCTCTTTTTCTGTTTTGCATATAGGGTTATCGTTACCATCTTTCTAAATTCCATATATATGTGTTAGTATGCTGTAATGTTCTTTGTCTTTCTGGCTTACTTCACTCTGTATAAGGGGCTCCAGCTTCATCCATCTCATTAGGACTGGTTCAAATGAATTCTTTTTAATGGCTGAGTAATATTCCATGGTGTATATGTACCACAGCTTCCTTATCCATTCATCTGCTGATGGGCATCTAGGTTGCTTCCATGTCCTGGCTATTATAAACAGTGCTGCGATGAACATTGGGGTGCACGTGTCTCTTTCAGATCTGGTTTCCTCAGTGTGTATGCCCAGAAGTAGGATTGCTGGGTCATATGGCAGTTCTATTTCCAGTTTTTTAAGAAATCTCCACACTGTTTTCCATAGCGGCTGTACTAGTTTGCATTCCCACCAACAGTGTAAGAGGGTTCCCTTTTCTCCACACCCTCTCCAGCATTTATTGCTTGTAGACTTTTGGATAGCAGCCATCCTGACTGGCGTGTAATGGTACCTCATTGTGGTTTTGATTTGCATTTCTCTAATAATGAGTGATGTTGAGCATCTTTTCATGTGTTTGTTAGCCATCTGTATGTCTTCTTTGGAGAAATGTCTGTTTAGTTCTTTGGCCCATTTTTTGATTGGGTCATTTATTTTTCTGGAATTGAGCTGCAGGAGTTGCTTGTATATTTTTGAGATTAATCCTTTGTCTGTTTCTTCATTTGCTATTATTTTCTCCCAATCTGAGGGCTGTCTTTTCACCTTACTTATAGTTTCCTTTGTAGTGCAAAAGCTTTTAAGTTTCATTAGGTCATTTTCAAAATGACCAGTCAATTCTGCTTTTCCACAGGTGAGCGTAATGGAAGGGTGGTTCTTTGAGTGCAGCCACCAAACCCCAGCCTCCTGAGAGACCTGCGTGCAGGCCAGGGAGCAACAGTCAGAGCTGGGCACAGAACAATAGACTGGCTCCAAAAAGGAAAAGGAGTACGTCAAGGCTGTATATTGTCACCCTGCTTATTTAACTTATGTGCAGAGTACATCATGAGAAACGCTGGGCTGGATGAAGCACAAGCTGGAATCAAGATTGTGGGAGAAATATCAATAACCTCAGATATGCAGATGACACCACCCTTATGGCAGAAAGTGAAGGAGAACTAAAGAGCCTCTTGATGAAAGTGAAAGAAGTGAGTGAAAAAGTTGGCTTAAAGCTCATCATTCAGAAAACTAAGATCATGGCATCCAGCCCCATTATTTTATGGCAAATAGATGGGGAAACAGTGGAAACAGTGGCTGACTTTATTATTTTGGGCTCCAAAATCACTGCAGATGGTGACTGCAGCCATGAAATTAAAAGATGCTTACTTCTTGGAAGGAAAGTTATGACCAACCTAGACAGCATATTAAAAAGCAGAGACATTTCTTTGCCAACAAAGGTCCATCTAGTCAAGGCTATGGCTTTTCCAGTGGTCATGTATGGATGTGAGAGTTGGACTATAAAGAAGGCTGAATGCCAAAGGATTGATGCTTTTGAACTGTGGTATTGGAGAAGACTCTTGAGAGTCCCTTGGACTGCAAGGAGATCCAACTAGTCTCTAAAGGAGATCAGTCCTGAGTGTTCATTGAAAGGACTGATATTGAAGCTGAAACTCCAATCCTTTGGCCACCTAATGGGAAGAACTGACTCATTTGAAAAGACCCTGATGCTGGGAAAGACTGAAGGTGGGAGGAGAAGGGGATGACAGAGGACGAGATGGTTGGATGGCATCACCGACTCAATGGACATGAGTTTGAGTAAACTCTGGGAGTTGGTGATGGACAGGGAGGCCTGGCATGCTGCGGTTCATGGGGTTGCAAAGAGTCGGACATGACTAAACAACTGAACTGAACTGAACACAGCGTTGCCTCTAGTGATAATAATCCAATTAAAAAAATAAATAAAAGCAACTTTACAGAAACTATTGGTGCTATATAGACCCGTTCCAAAAGAATCATTAGCCAGCATAGCCTTTTAGAAATTAAAATTCCTTTTCTGTCTGTCACTTTAGTGCCATTCCTTGCCAAGCTGAAGACAAAAGTGCACAGTATTTTTGGTTGGTGGGGTTCTTCACTATCAGTCTTCACTCTCTGTCTTCACTATGGGGAGAGCCTTCTGCAGTGATGGACACCAGACAACTCTGCCTTGGGGAGTCATGTTTGACTTTATAAACACAGAGGAAGGGAAGGAGAAGGCTGAGACTATAGAACATGAGTTTATTTGCTATGGGAACATATTCCTCACAAATGGATCCATTAGCACATCAACTGTCATCTGATGAAATTACATGAGACAAATATTGGTTTCCTTAGAGTAAGAGCATTGTTCTTAAAAATAGTCTTTTCACATAACATATGGAACTCTCCCTTGAGGAACATAAGTAGTTAGTCACTCAGTCGTGTCCATCTCTTTGTGACCCCATGAACTGTAGCCCACCTGGCTCCTCTGTCCATGGGATTTCCCAGGCAAGACTACTGGAGTGGGTTGCCATTTCCTTCTCCAGGGGATCTTCCTGACCCAGAGATTGAACCCAGGTCTCCTACCTTGCAGGCAGATTCCTTACCAAATGAGCCACCAGGGAAGCCCTGATAAACATGATGTACACCTTTTATTACATTTAAAGCTTATTTTTAAAAAGCCTTTTGAGCCAAGTCCCCTTTTCCTTGCTCACACCCAGCTCCTGCTCCATCGTACCTTCAGGCGGGGTCAGACTGGCTTCCCACCAGGTGTTCATACTGCCCCCTGGGAGAGTTGGAGCCCAGAAAGAGGAGGAAGCGGCCAGGCTGCCCACACTTCTGGAAGCAGCTCCCACTGAGCCAGTCTGAAGCCCTGAGCGAGCTGATTCTCTTGTCAAGAGGAAAAGCTAGGGTGAGGAAGCCCTTGCTTTGTTCTTGACAATCATAAAGGCTCAACCTGTTAAATGGAGGATGTGCTTATGCCTGTCTGTACCATTTCTCCGCCAGGCAGACTCTCTTGAACTGAACTGGAAATAAGCATGTGTTTGCCTCTCCTTGTCATTTCTGCTGTTTCAGAAGAGGTGTTTATAAAACAGGTAAAGTTCAGCTTCTTGGCCTCTCTGCTCTAGAATGTGAAAACTGTGGAAGAAGGCCAACATTCTGAGGCCCAAGGAAAACTGCCTCTCCACCCCGTGCATGGACGAAGAAGCACAGAATGAAAAGCACAAAATCACTGCACCATCTCTCAGAAAGCTTGCTCTGAGATGCTTGATGAGTTATTTGTGTCTCTTCATGGATTTTTTTTTTCTTTTTTTTTAGAAAATGAGGTGAGACACTTTTTATTTTCCCCTCCTTAGGAGTCTTAGATGTTGTTTAATCTCAAGTGAACTTAATTCACATTTTCCTGGCAGTGTTAGCAGTATTAGTTATCGGCTCAAACCATTTTACTCACCGCATCGTCCCACCAGTCAGCAATCAGGGATCTAATTAGCTCTTTGCTTTAATGACAATAGTTAAATTTGCATTATTAATTTAAATATTACAGACTCTATGGACTTGAGCACATAGCTGACATAAAGATGTAAAATGAATAATATGGTGCCAAAAAACACCAGAGTCATTATTCCCATCATGTTCAAACTTCTAGCTATAATGATATCAATTAAAACTCTAATCCTAGCAAGAAGCTTTGCTGGTTCTCTTTCATTATAAAAGCTGTATTTGTATTTAAATGCTGGGCTGGAGTATTCAATTCATACCTTGCAAAATAGACAGGTCACATATATCACGAGACATAATTACAGTTCTAATTATATTTTTTTATTTTTTTAAAACATCCAAATAGTAAAAATGTAGTAAGTTCTTCAACATCCTGTTCCCTATCTGAATCTTGCTCTTCCTTCTTCCTGAAGTGCTGCAATCACTCTGCAGTGTCAAAACCTGTTTGGGTTGCAAGACAGATGGTACTTTCAAAATGAAATGTACCTATGACTGTTTGCTACTATATATATAAAATGTCTCATTTAGTCTCATCTGTGATTTTCCAAGAGGAAAATGTTTCCAGGAGCAATTTATCTCAGTCCTACAGGTTTGTATCACTGAGTGACCATCTGAAAAAAGAGGACCAGCATCTTTTCTTAAAGGGAAACCGCCTAAGTGTGTTACACAGAGATGTTTCGATGCAGTAGCTGAACTGCATGAATTTGTTTTTAAATGAATGAAATACAAAATATGAAATAACTGAAAATATGAACTTCAAATTTTTCATTTGGCTTGTGAACCTTTCATTTGACTTCATAAAATAGTTCATACCACTGTCCTTAAGAACAACTGGTAGAAAACATAAAATTAATAGACAAAGACATTGTTCATTTTTGTGCCAGTCTGAGCTTTCTGGCCTCCCAGTTATCTAACCAGCTCTCTGCTGAGTAAACCAGTTTAGCGCTTCTTTGGCACAAACTCCCTCCCCTGTTAAAGTAGCACCCGCCTTTGTCAGTGCTGCAAGCCTCCCCGTCCCCCGCAAAGACTCCTTCAATCTCCTAACTCTAATCCCTCCTTTGTGGCTATTATTATTATTATTATATTATATCTTTGACTGAAGATTCTAATTTCCCCTCTCAAATAGGTTCCTTGTGGTCAGGCACTCTGTGGATTATACCGAGTGATTGGGAGGGATTCAGTAATGTGACTGAGTCAGAAATGACTGAGTCAGAAATAGCTAAGGAGGAAGGATGCAATGGTTCACCCAGCAGGGATAAAATCTCTCTGCCTTTGAGCATGTAAAATGCATCATTTCAATTTTACAGGACTAAAAATAATTTCACTATTTATTCTAATCACAAGACCTAGGTTTAACTCTACACTGATCACTCATCAGTGTGGTGGCCAGGGTCTAGTCCTGTCTGCTCTCTGAGGTTCAGCTATCTGAGCAGCAAACAGTGGGCAAGAGTGAGGATTACATATGTAACCTGGTGAGGATTACATAAACGAGAGCCTTGCAATTTTTCTGGTAAAAGAGGAGGTCTGAATAACAAAGCATGCAACACCCCTCGGTCAACTGAAAATTACAAATAGAAGTGTGAAGGATTATGGCTGCTAATAAATGCAATGAAACTGTATTTGATTCAGTGCAACCTGGTGGCAAGGAATAAGGATTCAGTCTTCAAAGGAGAGAGACGGTACTGGACAAACATCTAGACTTTTTGAAAAATGGGTTAGCCATCAGTCCTATCTTAGGATGGTAGTTTAGGGTAATAGCTAGAATTAGACTAGCTCTGAATTTGAATCCTTGTGTTCAAAGTTTAGAATAATAAAAATAGTGTCTGCCTTGTGGGATTCTTGTAAGGATAATTTACAGAAGTCCTTAGCCCAGTGATGGCCTTTTGGTAAGTGTTCAGTCGCTCAGTCGTGTCCGACTCTTTGCGACCCCATGAACCGCAGCACGCCAGGCCATTATCAAAGAATCAAACTGCATGAAATTCAAATCCAGCTCATCCATATGTGCAGATATGCTTCATATTGTTTATAAAGTCACTGCATGTATTGACACCAAAAGATAAGAACCGTCTCGTCTGTTTTTCAGGGGACTGATACAAGTTGCCCAAAAAGGCCCTAACATGGCACTGAATGAATGGATAAAAACATTCAGGTTAGTGTCCAGAATAGGAATTTCAAAATTAATGGCTGGGATGTGTTGACAGGAGCCAGGAAAAAAGTCTAAAGTCCTTCATTTACACATTAGATGATTGAACCGGTGTCTACTAGAGTCTTTTAGAATACTAAGGGCATCATCCTGAGCTGAGCAGAAACTTTAGGTCACACATCAGGAAAGTCCATGATAATGGACTAATGATAATAACAGTAAACATTTAGAGATGGTTTACAACGTGCTGAGCACCAGCCTAGGAGGCTCACATGCATTATCACACTTCTCTTCCCATAACACTCTGTGTGTGCATGTGTGCTAAGTTATTTCAGTCATGTCCGACTCTTTGTGACCCCATGGACTGTGTAGCCCACCAGGCCCCTCTGTCCATGGGATTCTCCAAGCAAGAATACTGGAATGGGTTGCCATGTCCTCCTCCAGGGGATCTTCCTGACCCAGGGATCAAACTTGAGTCTCTTACATCTCCTGCTTTGGCAGGAAGGTTCTTTAACACTAGCACCACTTGGAAAGCCCACCATAACACTCTAACTTGCTTATATTCTTATTCCCATTTTATGGAGGATGTCACTGAAACTTACTGAGGTGAAATTAACTTCACCAAACAGTGAACAGTGCTGGCACATTTTTGATCTCAGATCACTGGGCTCGCAAGTATTTATTCCTGACATTATATAATACTGCCTCTGTGGAAATGCTTAGGGACGGAGCATCTCAGCTTTTGGAACTCTGGAGACCATGCTAAGTCGACTAAAATTTTGAGTTGCTCAAACTTCAAGACTTACTTGGAAGTAGATCTCAGCTAAAGTGAGTCTCCAGTTGTTAACTCAGGACCCATTTTGAGCCAAAGTCAGCCCCAAATCCTATGAAGCAAGCTTCCACAGAATTAAAAAGATGACGTGGCCCATTGGGACAAAAGGCCCATCTCTGTTCTTTGTCCTTGTCCTCTGTCATTGTCCACGTTTTCATCATGTTAAAACTCATGCGGGCAGAGAATACTTAGCAAATTAATAGAAGAAAAGTCCTGACTTTCCTAGCTCATAAAAGGTTGATGCCTTCCAGCCATGCTACTGAAAAGAATGGGATTTATGCTGCAACTTTCTTCCCAGATGGAAAAGTGCTTTAAAAATAATGGATCTAATGCAATTCATTGGTAGTGAGTAAATTTGTCACCGTGGATGCTGTATTAACTCTCTAAGGCCAATTCAATTGGGGATTCAATAAATCAGCTCTTTCAGAGTATCTCCTGATGTCCCACTGGTTAGAAAGAGTCCTAGATAAATAACAATTTGATCTTTCCAATTCTTTAATCCTTGAAATATGCTTTTAAGAAATGTGGAAAGGCTTTATGCCTCCATTTTCCTTCTAGAGAAGGTGAGGAATCTGTGCAATAAAGAAGGAAGCAGGAGACCTCAGATCATGCCCAATTCTATGACTATTTCAACTCCAGTGACATGAATATCTTCCAGCTTATTCTTGGATCGTGTTTTTAAAAGTCATCAGCAAAAACATGCTTGAGAACATTTCCCTGACTCAGTCACCTTAGGTGAAACTGAAGCTACCCCCTTAACTATTTTGCTCTCCTGAGCTCGTTTTTATTCTTACCCTTGGCTGTTCTGAAAGGTTTCATTCTTTGAAGGGGCACTGCTTCTCCATGCATTACTTACTGGGTGCTTCCTTCACACTAAGCTGAATGTCATTGTTTACTGAGCCAAAGTTGGCACTGAGAATGGAAATGAATGAGAAAGGATGTGTATTTGAATTCACATCATGTTATTTATGCCCATGGGTCCATGGCATGGAGCACGTATAAAGATTTTTCTATTTATTTATTTGTGTGAACTCCAGGGGTCCTTCAAGAAGTGAACAAATAGGCACTTCCCGGGTGGTTCAGTGGCTAAGACTCCACACTCCTAATGCAGGGGGCTGGGGTTCAATCCCTGGTCAGGGAGCTAGATCCCATGAGCTGTAACTGAGAGTTTGCACGCTGCAACTAAAGCTCCCACATGCTATAAATAGGACCTGGCATAGCCAAATAAATAAATATTTTTTAAAAAAGAAATGCATATAGCACAAAATTGAATTTTGGCAAAGAAAATTGTATTAGAGAGCAATGCGGGATATCATTCTGCAGTGTTGTTCTCTAAACAGAATTCCCTTGGAAAGGTAAAACTGACACATCTGGCCTTACTCAGCTGTTTTGTGGGTTAAACATTGACAGTGGGGGAAAAAATAAATTCTGAACTCGAAGGGAAGCCATTCCTTATAACTCAATGGATAATAATTCTGTAGTTGTGTCGTTTAGAAGTCCATGTAATGCTCTTTAATTCTGGTGTATCTTATGTAGGATTTGAAATGTCTTGGGGGATTTGCTGGAAGCCTTGTTTTATTTTGTTTTAAACAAACAGTTTTATTTTGTTCTAAATACGGAAGGTGGATCAGAATTGATAGGATATTTTTTTATACCTTAAATGAGGCCCATTTTTTTATACCTTAAATAAGGCCCATTTTTAATATGATCATGATTTTGGCAACCATGTCTCTTGACTAGTAGTTAATATTGTTATAATTCACTGAGTATTTTATTCTGACACTGTCACCATACATCACTCAGTATTTCTGGACTTTTTCAGATTCTCTCCTGTAGGTAATTTGCCTTCTTTGGTTACCTGATGGATGGTCTTGTATGGAAAAAAATATTAAAATCCTTCAAAGAACAATGTATATAACTATTGTGAATTCTGCATTAAAGTGGTCTAGAAGCTTATTACAAGTACAGATATTTGGTTCATTTGCTTTTTCCAACTTGCCTTTTTCCACATTGCAAAGCATGTTAAAATGTTGTTTGTCTTGCTGTAGACCGTGTTATTTGTGAAAAGTCTGCACGGAGAAAGAAAACACAGACCGTGTTGTTCGAAGAATCATTAAGGAGATATTATTTCAGATCATAATGTGATTAGAGTCCTTTAGAGGAAAATGTGAGTGTTAATATTTTCAGCTTTTACATAGGAATGTAACTGTGACTGATTAAGGGAAAAGTCAGCTAATTTAAAATGTTTCAATTTAGTGTTAAACCAGATAATATATCTGAAATTAGAAAAACTAAAACAACTTCAACTCTGGCTCAAAAGCAGTTCCTTAATCCAGGGTCAGATAAATACAGTTTATAATAAATAACATTCTAATTTGTAGAATTAAATCTTAAAAGGAGTAGAAGGCAAAAGAAAATTCCTTACAAATCTGCCATGTTCAAAGTATCCACTTCAAAAGAGAACTTTTTTATCTTCAATTTATTCCAACAAAAATTCTCTTGGGCTTTTATTTCAAAAGATGAAAAATGAGCCATGGCAGTCAGTGGTGCACGGTGACTATTTATCTGTTTACACCTATCCATGTGATTGCTAGAAAAAACAAGATTAGACTTTGAATGTGATATGAAGAATGTATGCTGCTTCACAAGCCCATATGCCTCAGAGGAGAAATAGGTTAAAAACTCAAAACTAAGTTTTAGAAACCATACATTTTATTTTGAGGAACAATAATTCAAGGCCTGATTTTTTTTTCAGGTAAAATATGTACACTCAATTTTAAAATAAACATATACAGCAAGTCAATTCATGGTTTATAATTTTCCCAACCAAAAACTCATGAAGCTAATTATTTAATAATGTTCATGTTATAGTTTATATGACAGGGGCCTATCTGAAAAATACTTAAACATCTACATTTGATTAATTGAAGAATATTGTAAATACACTAGAGAAACCTTTTATAGATTGACTTCTTTGGCAAATACCTTTACAAAGCAAAGGGAGTCTTATAAAATTATTAATAGCTCTGAATCATTCTCATTCTTAGTTCCTGATTTTCGTAGATTGGGCTTTCTTTTAAGAGAGCGTGCACCTGTAGGAAATTTTATACGGCAAGCAACCACACTGCCATAATCAGAAACCAAATTCATTTTCGGAGGAAAGTAGGAAATACACAATGGCATACGTGCCTCTTTTACGACCACATCTGCACAGCTCAGGGAAAAGTTTGCAGATACGTCTGCTGATCACATTACAAGGCTGTTATGAGAGAATAAAGTTGCACCTTTGATGGGTTATTGCAGCTGGGTTAGAGGTCCCCAGTCATTAGAAGTTTTGCATGTCATAGAGCAGAGCAGATTGGAGACTCGGAAATACTTTATACAACTAGCTGAATTTTGGTCATTTCCATCAAATATCAGTGGACCCGTTAAACAAAGATGAACAACACACAGACATACACACACCTCAATACACCCCGGCAATAAAGATGACTTTAGGTAATTTCTGATTTTCACCTCCATGATAGAAAGTCCATTGTACCCATACAGTGCCTCCAGGACACCAGCTGAGAACAAAGCTGCTTTCAGAAGCAGTAAGTGGTTTCATTCTATTAATGTCCAGGTGATATGTGAAGCCCATTATCACATCACTAATGTGGCAGCAGACATTCCCCGGCCAACCCCAGGTAGCCCCAGTGTTTGAGGATGTGGGACTGGTAAAGGTAGGCCTCAGAAACACTTTTAATTTTCTGCTAGTGTCAATGAATGCTAACCACAACCCCAAAAGTCATCTTTTAAATTTCAAAAGAAGATGAAATTGAATGCCACATAAAAGATCACAGGAAACATTTAAAGAAAACAATTTGCAGGATTTAATTGAAGGGTTTTGGAGAAGTGTTTGTGTTCCAGATGTTAACGTGTGGCATGTTATCAGAGAAGGCTTGGAATATGAGGGGCAGGCTATTGATGTAAAAAATGAATAATTCCAGTTTCCTGTCACAACACATGTAGGGAGTAGGAATCATCCCTAGCATCCACTGTCTCCTGAGGACCCCTCATAGTACATCGGGGCTACCTTGGTGGTCTCCAGCTGGCATTGTGCCCTGTAAAGTTAATTTAACTTGTGAGCAGTAGAAGTGACTCCTAGACGTACCAAGCTACTAAAATACAGATATAAATAGCCAGGCTGAAACCAGAATCCACAACATGAGGCAAAATAACCACAGCCACCTAATTTTGAAAAGATATTGGAAAATGCTGCGCATGTTCTTGTTTAATATTTTGTCTATGATTCCAAATCCACATTCCCCAGAACTGTCATTTCTTTTACGATAAAGAAACTACCTTAAGTAAGTGGAAATTCATAGTTTTCCAGATTGCAATGAATGTCTCCCGGTAAGTCTGATTTCTTAAATGAGCTATGTTACTTTAAAAACAGTTAAGATTTGAATTCTAGGTAAAAATTTTTAAAATCCAAAACGAATAAAGTAAAATCAATATTGATTATTAGGAGTAAAAGTGCTAAATGAGACTATAAAACCTTTTAAGAACTAAGAGCAGAAAATTTCCAGTAAAACTATGATAAATTACTACTAAATAACCAGAATATTTGCATGGAATTTAGTGTGAGTACCACAGCCTCCCCCCACCCCCCCGCTTTTTTAAAAGTAGGGTATTACTGGTTCAGTCAGAAAGATTTTCCAGTAATATTACAAGACCAGCATCACTTTGGCAAGTTACCTTCTCAACTTACATTTCATTATGTTCTAAAAAAACCTACTTTTTAAATTTCTAATGCTTTTAAAAATTCATTTTAAAATATCACTTTGTTTTTTGGCCCTCGGGCCTTTCAGAGCTTAATGCATACCATCGTCACACTAAAGTGAAAGCAAAACCATTTTATTAAGAGACTACATTTTAATATTGAACACAATGTTCTGACAGCAGATATTCTTGATGACAAGTTAAAAAGAATAAAAAAGGTTCTATTCTTTACTGTGTTCTTATAAGATCTGACCCAACTTTTCAGTAAATTGTCTTGAATGGACAAATGTTAGCAAGATCCAAATCCCCCATAAAAATTGCTTTAATCAGGGTAGAGCCTGGTGGTGATTTCAGGTCAAAGAACCCCAACATTAAATCTGTATGTCAGCATTTAAACATATTTAAGAACTTTTCATTCTAGAACACTCTGAGGGCTTCATCTAGACTGAAATCCACTGTCTGGAGCAGCACTGAAATGCCCTGCAGTATACTATTGTTCCCTTTAGCGACAAGAACTCTGGTACTTCTTGACAGCTGCTTCTCTGCCTTTACCCCTCTTATTTCATCCCATCTTTTCTATTTGATCTATCTACTTACTTTTGGGGGGAAAAATCTATAGCCAGTACAGATTTCTGACTTTCTAGCCATCTTTGAGGTTTTATTCATTCATTCAAAGAAAACAAGAGGGAAATGGAAACATTTTTAACCTGAACAATACTCATGCTCCTCATAATTTTTGTTGGCTGGGTCCCCTTCCCCCATCTTAGGGGTGACATGGAGTGACAGTGATGTTCAAAATTCCTGCAGGCACCCAGAAAAATTGTGGGAAGTGCCCTGAACTGACACCAAGCAGGTCTGACTCACCCAGTTGATCTCTCTTTGTGCTTGAAGAGTCTACCCAAAAGACAGACTGAGAAAGACTCATGAAAACCGTACCTGGGTATACTTCAAAAGTATTTCTTCCAATGGTTCATTTTGCAAATGAGAAAACTGAGGGCCAGGAATGTGAAGAGTTAATAGAGGATCAGGACTACAGGTCTGGCCCCTGAGTCCCATCCCATGGGTCTCGGGACACGTGACAGTTTCTCTGAGCACCTGCAGTTTTGCTGGTTGGTTACTTCTGAGAAAACTTTTGATGGAAACTCTTTAAATGACCTTAACCATTTAGGCATTCTGGGCAGTGTGCAACCACCCAGAGCTCCCAAACAGAGTTTCTGAACACACAGGGAGGTAAACCCCAACAATGTTAGGACTGATGCTTCAGACTTACTAGGATCTGTGTTTGATCCCCCAGATCCCTCAGTCATGTTGTCAGTACATTACAACTCATAATTGTCAAATTTTCTGCAACGAACATGTATCACTTTTATAACAAGATAGTTATTATAAAAATCTTTTGAAATCACTTTATAGTTTATAAAGTACTAACTGCTTTTCATGGAGTTATTCATCGTAACTTCACAAAGACTGTGACATAGCATCAGTGTCCCTATTTTACAGATGAGGAAACTGAGTCTCAGGGATAAAGTAATTTGCCAATACTCAACTGCTATGAGGTGGCAGAACAGGAACCTGAAACCCAAGTCCTCTGATTCTAAATGTTTCTCCTGTTCCATCCCAGTCCTCCCGGATGTGAACTTTCCTCTGTCCATGGGATTCTCCAGGCAAGAATACTAGAGTGGGTTGCCATTTCCTTCTCCAGGGGATCTGCCCGACCCAGGAATCGAACCCGAGTCTCTTATGTCTCCTGCATTGGCAAGCGGGTTCTTTACCACTAGCGCCACCTGGGAAGCCCATGAGCTTTCCAATGGCTTTCCTTATAAGTTTTCATGAGCATCTTGATAAACTCAGGTCTCCCAGAAGCCCAGATGTTTTTTTCCAACTACTGCCTGGCTTCTAGTTCTCTTTTTTGTTTCTTCTTTTAATCTCTTTTGCATTTATCCATTGTCTGGTTATGTGAATGGCTGCCATCTTGGATGCCTGCAGCGAAGCTCTATTGTAAAAATGTATGATTCTCTAGTTTTCCTTGCTAGATTTCTAGGAAGAATAGTGAAGCTGCAGTAAGCACGCCTGTGTATGTCTTTGCACATGCACATATTCATACACATAAGAGTAAACCTTCCTTGGATGTGGAATGCTGGCTTAGGGATCAACTCTGCCCTAGATTATATAAAGATAATAGTAGGACAATCTTTTAAGCCACAGTTTTCCTTTCTAGTTTAATTTTGTTTATTAAGCTTTTTATGTACATGTTATTGTTTCTGCTTTGTTTTGTTCGTCTAGTTATTCACACTTCTTAGCACATTTCTACTATTGTTTTCAGTTCAGACTGAGGACAAATTTGGTAACTTCAAAGCTTTAAAGTAGAATCTAGCATACTGAGTTAATTTCTTCTTTAAGAGGATAAATGTGAAAGCACTTTATGGATTGTAAAGCAATATACAAGTCCAAGATGATATGATCACTAATTTAATCCAACTGATTTTCCATATTCATTCATTAAACAAATATTCATTTAGTATCTGTATGAAGCAGTACAAAGTCAAGGGTTTTGTAGAGTCAGAATTGCCTGAGACTCGTATATTTTAGTTTGGAATTGTGAACAGAAAGCTATCCAATAAGTAATGTGCCTTTGAAAATTATTCCTAAATAAAAAGGATAACATACAAAGCATTTCCATTTTAAGTTTGCAAACAACTGCATTTAATTGAGTAAGATTTTGCATACACATTATTTTGTTTAAAGCAGAAGTAATTTCTTAGCCTAATGAACCACAAGAAATTTTACCTGGCCATCAAAGGCTGACTCTACACCATGCGAAGTAGTGTAGCTATTTGGTAAGTGTTTACTTAATTTTATCATTGCAGAAAGCAAATGAGAAAATCTTATGCCCTTAAGAGGATTTTTCTTCTTTTCTGCCTTATTTATTGTTGCTGTTAGTGGGTGGGTATTTTGAGAGGAAGGGGAGGATGAATAATTATTTTGGTGAACTAACTACATTGAGCAAATGAACTGATTTCACGGGCTGGAGGTACTTTAAATGTTCTTTGGTTTTTGATGCCCTTAAATTACATTAGATTCTGTTATTTGAATTTCATTGTCAGAAAGATGTTTTATCTAATTTTATTGGATTGAATAACTTCTGCCTAACTTTATCAAACACTGAGTTTCTTTGTATATTAATAGGAAAAAATAGAAGGCAGAAAGATGGTGGGCGAACAGAATTGTTCTCCAATAAGCTTGTACTCAGGGACAATATGGAGAAGGAAATGGCAACCCACTCCAGTACTCTTGCCTGGAAAATCTCATGGACGGAGGAGTCTAGTGGGCCGTCTATGGGGTCACACAGAGTCGGACACAACTGAAGCAACTTAGCAGCAGCAGCAACAAGAACAATAGACACAGGCTTATTTCACAATTTTTGCTTGTGTTCTATATAATGTGCTTTTTGTCTCTCATGGCACAAAAAACGATATGTATTTCTTTTCCTTTTTAATAACAGACTATGAACAGGAGTTTCAAGCTCCTTGAGGGCAGCAAGGTTATTTTATCTCTCCAGCACATGGCCTGGGTCTGTCCATGTTTGTTAATTAAACAAATGAGTGAATGAATGAAGAAATGAACTATCGATATAAATGAGAGAAGCATGACCTTCTAAACACGACCTAAAGAATAAATAGTGCAGGATTTTTCTGTGTTTTGAGATACAGCACAGTGCTTGACCCATACTATACCTTCACTGAATATTCGGTGTGTGCAAATCCTACTCACAAATGCTAACAACCTTTGTAAGCAAAAAAGAAAAAAGATCTTAGTCATCCAGTCACCCACACTCACTCAATTTACAGATTAAGAACCCTGAAGTTCAGAGAGTATCCAATAAATTACAGTCTCCAGAGCATGGCTGGTGGTCTTATCTCCATCTTACATACCAGAAAACTGATCCAAAATGTTTAAATGGTTTGTTTAGGACCATCTGGCTAGTTAGCATCAGAAGTAAAGGATTTTTGTTGACACCTCAGTATGCCAGGATAACTATGTGCTGTGCTTAGTCGTTCAGTTGTGTCCAACTCTGTGACCCCGTGGACTGTAGCCCGCCAGGCTCCTCTGCCCATGGGATTCTCCAGGCAAGAATACTGGAGTGGGTTGCCATGCCCGCCTCCAGGGGATCTTCCCAACCTAGGGATCGAACCCAGGTCTCCTGCATTGCAGGTGGATTCTTTAACATCTGAGCCACCAGGGAAACCCGGGCTAACTATAAACTTTTAGAAATTTTTGTGCCCTGGATGGAAGGTGGGAGCTTCTGGAAACAAGGGGAGCCATCCTGGATTCCACCCCTACAATATGGAATTGGGAATTCAGTCAGAAGCTGGGTCTCTGCAAGCGTTACTCTGAATCAGAGCAGTTGTACATATTTGTGAATGAATAAATTATGCTAATACCAGCAGCACTCCCAAAACCAGGGAATAAAGCTGCAGCCAGTATGAAGAGACATTCAGCTGGAATTTAAAGACAGTGTCAAGCATACAGACAGTCAGCCTGTGCTTTGGTCACGAGCAGTGAGAGTCTCCTAACGTCACTCACTGTGCAGCACTGTTTTCTCAAAGAGAGGTCTGTGCGATGCGTTCAGAGGCAGGCTGCAACATGAGGGGACTTCTTTTTAAGAGATACAATGTAGGGACTCTTTCCTCAAATTAAATTTATTCGATTTGAAGGACTTCAGCCTTAGATTGTGGTTCTTTCATTTTATAGTTAAAGTTTCCCTTTTTCTGTGAAACAAAGATGCAAGGAAGACTAAGTGTGTTTGTGTCTTTACTGGACTGAGGGTGGAAGGGAATTGGTAATTCTACGTTGGTCCTCAAATTATTTTTGGAAACCTTTTTAGTTCATGAAATGCCAAGGTAGGGTAGCCAGTGGACCACTTAGAACTTGGCCGTGAGCACATACGGAACCTGCAACCACAAATCACAGTGCTTCCACTCTCACACAGAAGAGGTGTTGACACCAGTCCATCCTCTGCTCCCAGTGTCTGCAGCTTTCTGGATATGGCCCTGACCATAGGTGAAGTTTTCATGGTGTGTTTCTAATTCATTCCCACACTCACCTGGGCTACACTGCAAATCAAGTTGTCATTCCTAGATGCCTTGTTGGATTCTCCTTCCTTGGAGAGACTTCAGAATCGCTGGGTCACCGCATCCACATAGCAACCCAGTGCACTGGGGTTAGGAGACGCAGAAGTGGTACTTGTTTCAAATGGCAGCAGAAGCATCTGCCAACTTCCCTGTACAGTCCTGTTTTTCATGGTGGGATGCTAATTTCAAACCAGAGAGTCTATTTAGTCAAGAAATGAAACTCCTCGTGTGACACCAGGGCTGTTTAAGATCAGAGCGACACAGTCTACTCTGATCACACACACATGGGGCTCTGAAGTCAGTAAAGAAAGAATCATGCCAATTCTGGGCTCCCCAGCTGTCTGAGAGTTCAAAAGCTTAGATCGTCATGTGCTTTTTGCTATTATTTGTGCTGAGAAGATCTTTTCATCTTTTTTTTTTTTAAGTTAGTCAGAGCAAATGGGTGGTACTTTTCCTTAAAACAACTTGAACAAAAACTAGAAACAAGATAACATCTGCCACAAATGAAAACTCTATTGTACTTGTTCACTAAAAACTCTCCCAGTGACAGAAAAACCAGTCAGCTAAAACCTGTCAGCTTCCCTATTTGGGGAAATACCGCAAGGCTAGACAAATGATGACACCGAGTTTTGAGCCAATATTGAGCTAATCCAATGTAACATATTGTCATACAGCAAACTCAGTGAGAACGTTGGTTTAGCGGAGAAATTATGTAATGTCAGAGAGCGCCAGACTTGCTTAGCTACATGTCTAAGAATGCTTCAAATGGCCTTTCCAAACCAGAGGAACAATTCACTGACCTGCTTTTCCCAATTTGGAACAGTAGTGAATGATGAAGACTTATTTCCCAAAGCTTCCACTTTGATCTTCTATAAGCAACCAAAAAAACATAGAATTTGGAGGGGGGAAGAAAGTCACATGGTCAGAAGAATGTAGAATACCCGGATGTTGTAAATTCAGTTCCAGGGTCACTGGCTGATAACAGAACACATCTGTCGCATCAGACGCTGCCGCCAGCTCATGAACACAAAGGAAAAAACAAAAGGCTGGCGCCTCGGACATTTATAAGGATTCATTCATTCTGATGAGCAAACCTAAGGGGGCGTGGTGGGACATGTACATGGATGCTGACACAGACGGCTTGCTGAAAAGAAAGTTCTGGACCCGGAGGCAATGAAATTGGAATTTTGGTCCAAATTCTGTCGTTAACTAGCAATAAGTCTTAGGCAAGTGATTTTGTCTCTTTGGGTTTTACTCAGTTTCATTATATATAAAACAGAAATTAGACTAGACCATCTCCAAGTTCCCAGGCATCTCTGAGTTATTCACTCAGTTGTGTCTGAATCTTTGTGACCCCGTGGACTGTAGCCTGCCAGGCTCCTCTGTCCATGGGATTCTCCAGGCAAGAATACTGAAGTGGTTTGCCATCTCCTTCTAACCCTGTCTAATTCAAACTGTTTATCAAATATCAGGAGAGGACTGTTAAGGGCTGGCAGGGTTTTCAAGACAAATTTATATCATCACCCTCAGGGCATCATGATGATTTTCTGCGGTAGACCACAGTCCCAGGATTTCAGGACATAGACTGAAATGTCTAAACCCAGGTTTTGCCTCGAATGGTATGACTCTAGTTCAGGAGATAGGACACATCCCTGAACTGTAATACAGGGTAACCCATGCTAAGTACCAAATACCCACCACAGATACAATATAGAATTCAAAGCCAGGAAGACTTTGCCAAGGTTTGGGGCAGAAAGAATCATTTTCAAGGAAGAGGCAGAACTTTAGCCTTATCTCTGAAGGTAAGAGGCTAGATAAGATAACTTCACTTTCACTTTTCACTTTCTTGCATTGGAGAAGGAAATGGCAACCCACTCCAGTGTTCTTGCCTGGAGAATCCCAGGGACGGGGCAGCCTGGTGGGCTGCCGTCTATGGGGTCGCACAGAGTTGGACACGACTGAAGTGACTTAGCGGCAGCAGCAGCAGGATCCTTGGAATTCTAAAATAACAATTAATGTTAATATTAAAGAAAGGCTCTCTAATAGGTATAATAAAGGCCTCCAGTGGGCTTCCCAGGTAGTGCTAGTGGGAAAGAACCCACTGGCCAGTGCAGGAGATGTAAGAGATGCAGGTTCAATCCCTGGATCGGGAAGAGGGCATGGCAACCCACTCCAGTATTCTTGCCTGGAGAATCCCCATGGACAGAGGAGCCTGGCAGGCTATACAGTCCATGAGATGACAAAGAGTCGGACACGACTGAAGAGACAGCATGCATGCATGCAGGCCTCTAATAGGTATAACTACTAATACCATGAAAATTAGCAAAATTTAAAAGATTTGTTTCTCCAGCACAGACATTTCATGACAGTTAATTAAAAGTCACTTTGTTTAATCATATCATATAAGCTAACTACCTTATATGTGACTAAACAACTACCTAATTCTAGTTTAAGACATTGCTTCAAAATAAATTGAAGATGACTGTCAAAAATGATTTCTGCCAAACTTCTAGGATTTCCACTAGAACTTCCCATAATCACCTCCTCACCAGTGGTAATCCTACAGTGGCACATAGATAATTAAAAATAATTAAAACCATTACTTGACAACTGTAAAGAATTCCTCTCTTGCTATACCACTGACCCTTTCATTTTTAAACTGGTGGACAGGGAGAAGAGAGTCAATTTAACTGTTCGGCCCTTATCAAGTGGCTTTTTTATGTTGGGCAACTTTGCTCAAAGCAAGGAGAAACAAAGACACAAAAAAGCTTCCCCATGGCAAGTAGGGAAGAGATGAGTGTATTGTATTTTTTTTTTTTTTTTTTTTGGTGTCCCACAGACCTTACAGTGCCCAGGAGAGAAGGGAGCTCCCACTGGTAACCCTCAGGGTGCAATTCAAAGTATACAAAATTTAGGATCAGAAACAGACAAGAGGCTAATTTCACATAATCGGGCCATTCTGGGTTCGCTCTGATAATGGTTGAAATGGGAAAGACTAAAAAAATAAAAAGAAAGCTGAAGCAAAATGGGAAAACACTTATTTAAAATTAATGTCACACCTCATTTTCAATTAGTCTCTTGTGAACTTTGCCTCATTCCTACACCCTTGCTTGTGTATGCTGAAACCTGTAGACAGTCATAAAATTAGTTTACATAAAAGCACTAATTAACATAGGCCACTTGAGGATAACAAACCAATCTTTTCATCTATTTTTAAATTCTTATTGTGAATCCTTAAAATATGCCTCATTTTAAAGCATCACTGACTCAATTTTAAAACATTGCCAGAACCTGCTTTGCTAATCTGCAAACTCGATAATTCTACCCCAAACCTCAGCGCACTCAGCAACAATTTAATAGCAAATATCTCTAGTGGGACCTCATATTACTATGATTCTATTACTTTTTATATTACAAAAAAAAGTGCTAGCACACTCTAAAGTATTATAAACAGTTCAGACCAGGCAATGCTTGTCAAAATATGTGAAAGTTTATTTTTTGCACTCAGTAACCTGGGATTTTTATCTTATATATTTATAATCTATAATGTGCCTCCCCTAATTAGTATAAAATGTAGATTACTAATCAAATTCCTAGTTTCTGGGCATTTTATTTCTGTTAATATGATTACCAAGGGTGATAAGTTGCATGGTTAATAACCCAATCATGCTACTAAATGCAAATTCTAAACATATCTTAAAATAATTGCATAGATGCCAAAAATTGGCCTCTTTAATTGTATTTTTCTTAGACTGCTAAGCAGCCCTTTCTGTGATTGAGGGCATTTGTGTTTATGCTTTTTGAGGATTTTTAGTTTGAGATTTAAAAGACAGATATAAATCTGGATACTTATTTAATAATTGTTGTAATACATTTCAAATGACATAAAAGAAGTATATGTTCCCCTGTTAACCAGTAATACTTCATATCTTGACAGACGTCCCTGTAAAATTGTTCAACTTTTGAAATGTTCAAGATTTTTTTGACATTATTATTAGTACCACTGGAAGTTTATGGAAGTATATCAATCTGTAAACACAGAGATAATTCCACATAGAAGAGACTTCACAATGCTTGTTGCTTTTCAGCAATTTCATGCTAGCTCAATTTTTAAATTGATACTGCTCATTTATTCTATGACCACTCTGCTATATATTTATTTGTAACAAATGCTATTCACATCAGTAAATAAATGCATATCAGTCCTTAACAAATGATTCCCATTCTTTATGAGAGATGAATTGCAAAGTGCCGTCTTGATTATAAAGCAAATCCACTACTGATATTTGCACCAAACATGTAAATGCCAGCAACACAGACACATCGATATCCTCCAACCTGCATCCCCAGGCTCTATAAAATGTCTGTAAGGGCTACAGGGTGATGATCTTTTAGCCCACCGCCCGCCCCTCCTCCACCCTTCACTGTTTCTCTAGCATGTTCTATCCCTTTAAATTCTCTCTCAACATTAATATCATCGGCTCTTGTTTAAGCATTTATAATGAGCTATAACTATCACAGGAACCAAAATATTCCAGCTCATTCTCTCCCTGTAGGCAGATCTGACCAGCCAGCCAAATCTTAAGGAACAGGCTTCTTGATGAAATCTGAGCTGAACAAAGGACATTTTACATTTAACACAATAAGTGCCTCCTGAGCCACGGCACGGTCTTGCTCTTGGAATGGAATTTTCCACCTTTCCAGCGAGGGAAGCATAAAACTGCCCTGGGTTTCCTTTGGCAAACCTTCCGCCCTGCTCCCTTACCATTTTCGTGGTAAAATGGGGACCGGGTCCTGGAGTAAGACTGATTTCGCAGCAGAGCCAAGATGCCAAGAGTGTTCTCTGATCCACTACTCAGGTGCCTGGCAGTGACAAAGGTCAACACACCTCTGGGGAGTTGAAAAGTCGAATCACCTTCTCTTACCAATTTCTTATTCAAACAGTTTAAACTCAGAGTCCACTACTGTTCCAAAATGTATTTGTGCCATGGGCATGGTAGTTGATATGCTTAATTCCCAACTGCTTAGAATCATTGAGAGTTCAAGCTCCTTCTTTTACAGACACAGAAAACAAGCTCCAGAGAGGTTAAACGATTTTTCCAAAATACAATAGCTGAGCTAGACGCTCTTGCCTTTCTTTATAGGCTTTTTATCTTATTATTCTTTTTTAAAGTTTTTGGATGGGCCTTAGCATTCAGCACCAACTTGACTGGGTTCCCAGCAATTACGTAAACTAGACCACAAGTGACCATTGCGATGAGACCGCTGGGGCAGAGAGCAGCACAGTGTGTCCAGCTCTGACTTCAGAAGCTGCCTTTAGGCTCTTGTTAATGAAAATATCTGCAGCCTGAATAAAACTTCATAATAAAAATAAAACTGTTTCACTTATGGTTAGCCTTCTCCTAGTGAGGGGCTCTAAATTCTGACTGCAAAACCGAGGACAAGTCATGTCAGTTGAGATCATTATTTGTGGACAATAGTAAAGAGGCCGCACGTGGAGTAACTAACACACAGCCAAGTCCTCTCCAAGCCTGCTCGCTTGTCTACGCCTCAAGGTCTCACAGCCTCTGACAGTTTCTCCAGCTTCTCTCCTCCCTGTGAAACTCCTCCGAAACATCTCCCTACGGTCCCAGGTGTGTTCTCCCTCCCCAACCATATTTACTGTATAAAATAAGTATTCTTCTGTGGGCTTCTCACATCTGCTTCTCTCCTTTCAGCTTTGTGTGTGAGATATGTAATGCTACCTATGTAATCTCGAGCATAAAGAGTATTTTTAAATATTCTCTAGCTTCTATAACTGAAGCTGATGTCAGTCATGACAATAGCTAGAATGCATGCTTGGTTGTGTCATGGACAGATTCAGAACATGACTAGGGGGTTATATTCTGCTGTCTTGGTCCTCGGTGTCCGCCTCCCCTGCCCCCTTCCCACTGCCCAGTTAAACAGAGGACATTAAAAGTCATTTCCTCACACAAGTGACATCAGGAATGGTGAAGAAAGTCATGTAGTTACCACAGTGAAAGAGATTAGAATCTACTGTTCATGTCAAAGGATATTTATGAACTCAGAGTCTTACTAAATACACCATGTATATACTTCTACATGAATGAGCATACTGTCAAAAGCCCAGGATGGCAATATAATGGGACAACAAATGGGTCACCTCTAGGTGCTTCTCCTTAACCGTGACTGCACCTCTCAATTTTCTTGATTGCCGCCAACCTAAAGCCTCACATGGGTCTGCTCCTTTGAATTCCTTGAGGCTGAACCAGTCAAATGTTAGGCTTAGACTAGCCTGTGAGGAAGTTGCTCAGGAGCTAAGTGTCAATGCCAGAAATTTTTTAAAAAAAAGAAAGAAAACATTTTGGTTGTAAAATGCACTTGGCTTTCTGCCTTTGGACAATCTCTCCATTCATTAGTAACCTCTGAGCCTTCTTCATTTCTCTTCCTGTTATTTTTCTGTTTTTCAGAAATGACATCCCTTCTGACAAAAGAACTCAAAACACTGGTGAACTGAAGGTTGTTTTAGGTTCTGAGGACATCGCTGTTGGTGTAACTCAGCCTCATGGATGCTCTCCCACACCGATACGGGTTCACCAAGAGGAGACTCGAAGTGTTCTATCTACAGTCTACAACAACAGGCAAGGATCATATATTTCAGTAAGGCTTCATTATGAAGTATTTAAAACCAAGATACAGCCCCCAAATCTTAACTCTGCAGAAAATCAAAATCCAGAGACCCAAGTTATTGAGGTTCTGAAAAGATTTTAGAGACTATCCCATGTTGCTTTATTTTAGGGCTAAGGAAACTGATGAACAAAAGGGCAAGAATCATTAGCTCTCTGAGATTTTTAGAGACTAAAATGAGAAAGACGAAGAATTAATTGGTGTCTTTTTTTTTTTAAAAAAAGTAACCTCTGTCTGCATAGATCTTTTTATATAAACCTCTGGTTATTGTATAATATGAATGCTATAGATCTATTTAGGAAAATAACCATACTAAGTTACAGAGAATATCTCTGTATTCCAATAATAATGATGTTTCTTAAATACTGATTTGTAGGGACCAGTGGCCCCGCAACGAAGGTTTCTGTGCCCTTGACAACTCCAGAGCTGGATGGAACAAGGAAGAGCTGATGAGAACTGAGAGCCGCCCTTGTTGTTTCTGAAGGTGCTTTCTGGAGTAAGCAGCAAAATCCTAGGAAATAAATAACCTGGGTTCTAGTCTTAGATCTGCCACTGGGCAGCCTGGTCTCAGGCAAGATATCTAGCCTCTCTTGGTCTTGATTTTTCACCTATAAATTAAAAGATTAAGAAACTCCTTAGCCCTTCCTTCTAGCTCTGAAATTCCTGAGTTCATTATGCTGAGCCTGAGAGCCATCACATGGTCTCCACGTGTGTGCTCAGGGCAGATGTGGGTCCAAACACTGCGACCAGCTTAGAGTTAAGTGGGCATAAGAGGGTTAAAGATTTGAGCACATTGGAGTAGCAGCTGAACAAACGAGGACCCCAGCTCCTGCATATTCCGTACAGCCGTTGTATAGATCGGAGAGGTAGAGAGAAAGGAGTGTGTTTTATCCAGGGGAAATCAAGAGAAACCAGAGTATTTTTCTGACATCAAAGATTAGAGACAGGTGATGGGCAGACTGCCCTGAAAGGAGACCAAATATATAATTTAAGCGGTATGTATGACTAGAAAGTTCGGGTCAGTAAGGTCATGCCTCTGTTCCTGCGACCAGCATGGTCTGCAATTTTCAAACTTCTTTTAGCTCTGGAATCCTGTTGCGGCAGCTTCCACCCCTTAAGGAACCAATTGTCATTTACTCCATCCCTGCTTCCTGCCCCTCCACACCAAATCTCAAGTAAGCATGAGCCTTAGATAGTCATGCTTTGTCTTCAGATCCAAAGTTGAAGACTCCTATTCAGATGTTAAACACAAATGCCCGAACCAACACGCAGATGGTCCTTTGAGTGTCTTGCCAGGGCTGTCTACACACAGGCTGGACGAGCAGCTTTGGTAAGGGAGCAGCCCTGACTTACGTGTGGGTAAATCAATGGTCCAGTCTCTCTCTGCTACAGATGTAGCAGAGAATGGGAAGTGAGACCCAACTGCAACGAGGAGGAAGGATGAAGATGCAACTCATCCCTGTCTCCTAACTCATTCTTGAAAGACAGCCTGGAGGAGCAGATTCCAACCAGAGAAACCCAGCTGGAACACCTGGGCAGCAGCCAGGAGCTGGCAGGGCCGTTTTGTGTATGTTTTCTGTTTAGTTGCTCAGGTTTTAATGAAAGAAATGCATTTTTGTTCTTTATGTGTTTTTGAAGTGTCTTAGCATTAAAAACATATACTTTTATTGTTAGAAAAATAAACTACGAGTATTTTAATAGCAGTTCAAAAATTGAATTTGATATACTACTCCGAAGAATGGCTTCCCTGGTGGCTTAGCTGTGAAAAATCCACCTGCAATGCAGGAAACGCAAGAGATGCGGGTTTGATTCCTGGAGAAGGGAAGGGCAACCTGCTCCAGTATTCTTGCTCGGAAATTTCCATGGATAGAGGGGCCTAGTGGGCTACAGTCCATGGGGTCACAAAGAGTCAGACACGACTGATCACACACACACACACACACACTCCTAAGAACATGATATATAAAGTAATACATATACATGTGTGAATATATATTATAAAGTAACCAGGAGAGAAAAAATAGTGAATATTGATTTTTTTTTCCCCCTAGTGAGCTATTACCTGGGAATCACAGCCAAGGTAGGACTATTTAGACCACTTTATCATTAACCTTCCTCTGTATGTAAATTCACAGACATCAGACTATAAAATGTGCTTGCTGCACCGCCAAAGGAAACTGAATTCTGATATAAGCTCTATATTTTGAAAATGAATGGTTCTGTCTTCTTTCTAAAGTACTCCAAAACTTCTTGCAACAGCCCGTTCTACAGTTTGGTCATACTTACAGATCATAAAGTCTTCCTGTGTCTGAAAACAGACTCTGTCCTGGTGCTGTCCACTGAAACTCCCTTTCTTCTGTTCCATCCAGGGAGAAGGGAGAAGGTTGGCTTCTGTTCTCTACAGCTCCACCTCGCTGCTCAGAGCTTGTTAATTTTGTCTTTCTTCAGCCTTCTCTTCTCCAGAATAAATAACCCACCTCCTTCCCTGTGTACACAGCCTCCAATCCCAGTCATCATTTCCTTCTTTCTATGCATGAATTCTATGCCATTTTCATGCATATGTTTCAAGTTACAGACCTAAAGTGTAATGTTCAAATAAGAGCCTGACCTTCGATGAATTTATACAAAGATTAGTTCCTGGCGACAAACGATGCTCATCTTAACAGGGCTCAGGATGATACTGCTTCCTTAATGCCATCACTAGGTTAATGGCTTGTATATTTCTGGAACGCCTGATCTTCTACAGCCAAGTTCATGTCAAAATATATTCTCTATCTAGCCCTTTCTCCCCAAAGGAAGTGAGTGTTAATAAATTTAGATTTTAGTCCTTCCAGCAGTTTCTACATGAGCTCTAAATAAATTATATGTTTATATCTACCTTTTTTGATTTTCAACCTTAAACATTCAGTAGCTATTGACTTCTCTAGATGATGAAAGATTTCACTCATGTATGTTTTCCTTCTCTATCTTCTCCCCAATTTAATTCACGAATTTTTAGTTCTTCAGTTAGGTAGATGGATAACTTATCTGCATGTATAACATGGTTATCTCTCCATTTCTAGATCTAGCAGCTTTAGAAAATATTTATTTACATTAGCACACCTCTCCACCTCCAGACTTCTGTCAGGGTATAGCTTTTATGCTGCTAAGGGTTATAATTTACATTGTTTTATAAATATTATTAATTCTGATATTATCATAGAAATAGTATTTGTTACATATGCAAGAAAACAGAAATTAATCTTATGTCACCAAAATCATGCTATGCAAAATAGAGTATTCTAAGCATCACAGTCAAATGAATTCTCTATTCTTGAACTCCACCAAACCCTCAAAATCAGGCCACATCTTAGTTTACTTCTTGTTTGAATCCTGGATTTTGAGGCAGTTCTATACATACTATTACCAGTTGCAAGCAGTGGAAGCTGATTGACTTAACAAATGTGTTGGAAGGATATAGCTAACTCTGAAAACCAAAGGAAAAGCTAGGAGTGAATCAGGTACAGATTTTCAGGGTATTAGACTATAAAACTAGAAGGAGATCCTGCTCATTCTTAGAAAAGAGCCCCTAACTGGCCTATTCTGGATCACAAGCTAGGATGGGGAGGGGAGGGAACTTGATTGACACCCCCATCTAGGTTGCATGCAATGGTGAAGGGTAGTTCTCAAAAATAAAATCAAGTTGCTGTCACCAGATCAAGCTGAGTAGACCAAACAACAGTGTTTAGCACATACAATACATACAATAGTGCTTGTCACATTTTAATTAGTAAATAATTGGGGCAGTTATCTGTTTGACATTGTCCTTTCCCACTAGACCTTGTTCCACAAGGAGAGGTTACATATATCATTTATTTTCTTAATCCACATGCCTAGCACAGCACATGGCACATAGAACACTTATTAAATATTTGTTGACTACTGTTTTAAGAAAAAGAAGTCCCAAGGATCTTTGGGATATACTTCATAGACTACCCGTATTCGTTTAACTTTACTAGCAAATATTTTCAGATGACTGAATTGCAATATCAAAGAAGGGATTACTCTTTCCAATGGCATAATATCATGGAGGAATACACCTTAAGTTTTCTGTTACAAGTATTGCCTTTTGAAAGAAAAGGACCTCTCAAAACTTCCCGATAGTGGCAGAATCCCATGATCTTACATGTTGCCCAAACAACTAATGGTTTTAATTGTTCAGTTTCAACTGAAGAACTTATCCAAAGAACTGGTTGGCAATTTGAATGTTAATTTTTCATTCAGGATCTCACAACCTGTAGATCTCTGCAGCCAGGATTCGACACAGTAATATTTAAGACCTGATCTGATATCTCCTTTGTAAAGCTCCCCGTTCTCCCAAGGAATGAATCCTTTCCCCCACTCTTCTCTATGCCACTTCACCCACTTCATCACAGCTGAAGGAGAGTTATTTGTGGAGGCACAGTGGTAAAGAATCTGCCTGCTAATGCAAGATTATTAATGTTAGATCCCTGGGTGAGGAAGATCCCTGGGAGTAGGAAAGACAAACCACTCCAATATTCTTGCCTGGAAAGTTCCATGGACAGAGGAGCCTGGCAGGCTACAGTCCGTGTGTTGCAAAGTCAAACACAACTTAGCAGGCATGCACATTTGTTTATGTACCTGCCTCTCCATCTAAACTACAAGTCCTATAAAAGAAGAAAATGTGTATGATTCACCTTTGGATCTCCAGTGCCTACCAAACAGGAAGCATTTATTACATATTTATTGAATCTAAGGGCTTCCTCGATAGCTCAGCGGGTAAAGAATCTGCCTGCAATGCAAAAGACACAGGAGATTTGGGTTCCATCCCTGGGTCAGGAGGTTCCATCCCTGGCAACTCACTCCAGTATTCTTGCCTGGAAAAATGCCATGGAGCCTGGTGGACTACAGTCCGTAAGGGCTGGAAAGAGTTCGACATGACTGAGCACCTAAGGGCACAGGGAAGCGTCCTGCAGCCTGTGTGATTCAGCAAAAACACCCAAAACACTGAATCTCACTAATCAGTCTAAGTACAGTCTTTGACAAAGAAGGATAATGAGTTCAAAGAAATACCAGTCCAGACTCGAAAGACAGATTTTATCTTCATCTAAAATAATAAGAGCAGAAAAAGAAAAGAAGGAATGGAGGGAGGAGGGGAAGGAGGGAGGGAAGGAAGGAAGCAGAGTGTTTGTGCTCCAAGCTGTAGAGACGTTTTATTTTTCAAGTGAACCCATTTATGGCTTGATTAGAGGGCTTTAATATCTCTTAATCATATGGTAACAAATGAAACAATTAAGAATTCAGAAATGATCCTTTCGAGAGTTTTCATTCTTATATATCAATCAAGGAGAATGTTAATGGAGAGGGTTCAGTGGGAGTCAGTAATTCCTTACCAATATCAGAAATTTAGTTTCACTTTCAGAGGCTGTTGGTGGCCACACTTGCGAAATCAAAACTGTAATTCATCTCCAGACAATAACTAATTATTACTAATTACTAAGAAATAAGTCAACAAAGATATTTTCCTGTTTACATTCTTATCGGATTGTATCAGAACCATCTGTTTTCAAGTTCGTTGTTGCCGGGGTTTTTTTAATCCCCAGGGATAAATACTCCACATTGTTCTCAGAATATATGCATGCAAAACTGCCTCTTGCTACACAGCTGCAACATTCACTGAAACATTTGGGGAGGGAAAAAACACATATTCTTCTGGGAAAGAAAATGAAAAGTAGACAATCTCATTGAATTTACTCTATCTTCAAACAAGGATATGCGGGGGTCTGTGCCATTTCTAACCACCGTGTCCTCATTCGAATGGGTAACGATTGATTTTGCTAAAAGTACATAATGTGGAATTTTAGACACTAAAATAACTCCAACCTAGAAAATACAGTAAAAGTCTCCACTAACACAGAAAGAGTCTACAAATTTAGAACAATATGTGATCTCTTTGTTCTGTTGTTCATCAGTGCCTATCTCCTGTGATGCAAGCAATAAATTTCCCTTCTTTGAAGAGAAGTATAATTTCTCTATTGCCAAGGAAGCAAGAGTGGGAGACTTAAACTGTGGTACTGACAGAGTTGCAGCATGGCTTTGTGCGAGCAATTAACCTTTGGTGTCTCAGTTACTTCATCTGTAAAATAGGGATAAGGGCTTTGCACAGGTGTGTGATGCCTGGACTAATTAGCATAATTATCATTATTGATGGGAAACTAATGTTGGTCACTGATTTCACATCTCATGTTAACACCTGGGAATCACTTTATCTCCTCTATATTGAATCATTTTTTGAGGAGTGTGTAAAAAAACCCAAAAGATAAATGATGACAATAGCCAAAAACAGAGGCTGGCACAACACAGGTAAAATGAACCATCTCCATACAGGTGCAGAGCCTTCATGGATTATCTTTTGGTCTTTTGTATTTATCACTTAGATGTTTTTTTAAACTTAGACTGAGCATGTAAACTATGAAAATACAAGGAAACTTTTCAAGGCCCACACTGAACTGGTAAATTGCACTGCAGCAAAAGGCTTTCCAGTTCATTGGCAGGTAAATTACGACGGTACTAGAGTGGTTTAGGCTTGAGCCATACAAAGTAATCAAAGTCAAGTAAAAGTATGCACTGAAGACATTGCTCATTTAACATCTAATACTGGTAGCTCAGCTGGTAAAGAATCCGCCTGCAATGCAGCAGACCCCGGTTAGATTCCTGGCTTTGGCAGATCCCCAGGAGAAGGGACAGGCTACCCACTCCAGTATTCTTAGGCTTCCCTGGTGGCTCAGATGGTAAAGAATATGCCTGTAATGTGGGAAACCTGGGTTTGATCCCTGGATTGGGAAGATCCCCTAGAGGAGGGCATGGCAACCCACTTCAGTATTCTTGCCTGGAGAATCCCCTTGGACAGAGGAGCCTGACAGGCTACAGTCCATGGGGTCACAAAGAGTCAGACGCGATGGACAGCACAGCACCCTCACTTCCATGTACATATCTGCCCTGCAAGAACCGCAGCTCAAGTAGCCAGGGGACCAGGGCAGACAACAGAAGTACAGGAGATGCCACCTTCATCAGCGCTGGGCACAGTAGGGCATCCTTACACCAGAGCACCAGCAGTGACTCATGAGTCAATGAGAGAGACAGAGGCCAGAGAATGGGGACTCTCTCCTTGCTCATTTAGGACTCTTAAGTGCTCTATTTCCTAAGTCAGGGTGAAATATCTGCTTAAAAAAAAATTGTACACGCTGCTATACTTACATGGATAACCAACAAGGACCTCCTGTAGAGCGCATGGAACTCTGTTCAACGTTATGTGGCAGACTGGATGGGAGGGGGGTTCGGAGGAGAATGGATACATGTATATGGATGGCTGAGTCCCTTCACTGTTCCCCTGAAACTATCACAACATTATTAATAGGCTATACCCCAATACAAAATAAGTTTGTTTGCTTTTTAAGTTACCTTCACTTGTTAGCAAAAATGGCTGAACCATAAAGGGAAACATAAAAGATGGAAGTGCTCCTATCATTGGTACTCAGTACTGTAACCTTTGCATCCTTTAGAGGAGACATGTGATAACTTGCAGATTCAAAACCTCCCCAGGGCTTCTCATAGTCAGAGATTTTTCTCCCAGGAGTTCACTCTTTTCTTGAACTGAGTAGGCATCAAGCCTTAATATCTAATGCTTCCCAAGAAATTAGCCTCTTGACAAGTCGTCAGCACTAAGGACTGTCCCTTTCCTCCATACTTCTCTCAAAATTACAGGCAACAACTTCCAAATGGAAACAGAGCTGTTAGCACGTGCATTTGATCCTCACCTATTACACGAAATGCAACAATTAACATTTCTAGCTGAATTGAAACTGCTAACACAACTTCTCTCTGTCCTACACCATTAAACTTGATTAGAAATCCCTTCACGATTAACATTCATCTCGCTGTATCGTGCTTGAAGGTTAATAATATCCACCATCTCCTGAGAGAGGGGGAGGGGAGGTATGTGTGCAGAGGAGAAAGGCCGCCGGGAGAGGCAATTCCCGCTTCCGTCCACTAGAGGGGGTGCTCTGCGGGGCCGGCGGGCGGATGGCAGAGACGCGAGACACAGCATCCCGTCCTGCCGGCCTGCTCTTTAGTTAGGAAGACGCAGCATTAGTATTCATCGTTCTCTACTTCTCACCTCTGTCGATTTTAACTTCTCATAAAGCCCCTTCAGAAATGCCGGATGGCCGTGCTGGCTTGGGAGTGGGGGATGTGGAATCAACCAGCATCTTAAAACAATATCCAGTCTAATTCTTCTAAATCAACACTGCGTGAGATAAACACATAACCTGTATGAACAGATCCTAAGTTTAAATTCTGTAGCAACATAGATTCTGTAGCAACATTTGTACCCTGCAGATGTAGCTATGGAGGGGGCAGTGGGTGTCAGTTCTCGGGGAGAACACCCCCATTGTATGTAACGCATGAGGAAATGTTCCCAGCCCTCAGCACACCGGCTGTTTCTGCTTACGGGGCTGAGTTATCCATGAAATGCAGTAGCACATTTTGTACTGAGTACTTGATGGACTTTTTTAGATCCACTCTCCTATGCAGGTTTGTATAATTAAGGAAGAAACAGACATTTTAGCAATGAAAGACAAACCTTCAATTTTCCCCTCGTCAAAATATGTTATGTTCTAAGAAAGAAGGGGTGGGGAAAGAGCCTGTTTGGGGTGGACTCCACCTAGATGGCAAGGCAAAATGTAATACCTTTTTCTATCTGTAATAGCGTTCAGTGCAGCGAACTCTTTTTCTTGTTACAGTACAGTAAATGGGGTGTTTAATTTGGGATTCAATGTAGTCCAGTGTCAAGGTGCAGCAGTTTTATTACAGAAATACAATTTTATTGGAGGCTGAAGATTTAATTTCCACCTTACGTCGAGAGCCATAAACGGTGTGCCTATTTTACATTTTGCATAGCATTTGGTATGTGTAATTTCTCGCCTAATTTTAGAGTTTGAAAAGGTGGAAGAGTCACAATATGTAGATTCAAATTCTTCAACATTTCAGCCAGAAATGCCATTTTAAAATGAGCAATTTTCTGTTTTTTAGTCATGGATTTGAAATTACTCCTTTCCTCCCGATTGAATTCTGTACCACATCCTGTCCAGTCCTTCCTAATGAGGTGAGCCTCAAAGTTACCCAAGGAACACCCTTGGGTTGGAACAAATGCTTTCTTTGTTTAAATTTGTCTACTGGTTGGTATTGTACTTAAAAGTAAGATGATTGGGTGGTATGGATAGTTTGCCTTCTATGCTGCTTCCATCTGTCAGGGTCACACGTTATGTATATTCTGATGGATGCATTTGGAATAAAATAACTTGTAAATATGTTGGAAGGACTGAATTTGAAAGAAATAATAAAATGTTAACTGTAAAGCTATATCGACATTGAAATCCAAATTTGAGGGACTGTGCTATTGTTCTGCATCAAAAATATTTATTGCCACACACACACACACCCACACACACACCCCTCTATTGACACACACACACCTCACGTACACACACACACACCCCTCTATTGACACATACATACACACCCCTCACGTACACACACACACACACCCCTCTATTGACACACACACCCCCCTCTATTGACACACACATACACACACACCCCTCACGTACACACACACCCCCCTCTATTGACACACACACACACACACACACACCCCTCACGTACACACACACACCCCTCACACACACACACACCACATGCACACACACACCCCTCACACACATACCCTCACACACACACAGACACGCACACCCCTCACACACACACACACACACACTCACACACATGCACGCACACCCCTCACGTAGATGCTTACACACACACACACACACACACACACACACACACACCCCCTCACGTAGATGCTGCCTTTCCATCTGTTCGCCCTTTACAGCATTAGTTCTCATCAACATTTCATACCTTCCCTTTACCACCAGGTGGAGCCCTTTGTTTATGGACATCTGTCCATTTCCTTTTTCTCAAAGATGCTACCAGATAAATAGCTTCGGAGTTAAAATACTGTTGCAAACACGAAAATTTAACACCCACCGATAAAAAAGTAAGGCTTTTTTCAGACATTGGTATAATAAACGTTGCCGTAAGAGTCCTTTTGCTACTAGATTTAATAGCTTTACACACTCCTATTTACAATTTCTCCACACCAAACAGAGAAATAATACTGTTGTGTGTGCCATAAACAGTGCTGCTGCAGGTCTATTTTATGTAGCACCATTGTTTTTATAATCTCAAATGTTTGGAAATTTCAAATGGCAAAAAAAAAAAAAAATGCTATACCCTTCTGTTTTTCTCAGTCTTAAAAATATACACCTCATTAAGAAGAAAATGTTTTCCTTCAGACAAAAGAGAGTGGTGGGTGATTCAGCTGAAGGCAATACAGAGCAATGTCAAATTCTTCTCTCAGTCAAATTTATCTCTCTTCGATTTGAGGTCCAGTAAAAGGTAAGTCAAAATCTATCTTACCTTTGGTTCTGTTTAGGAGCTAGTTCATAATGAATAACTAGAAGCAAAGCTTAATTATTATATTGTTCAATTATTTGAATATTTTTATTGAATATTTTTATTTTAAGAAATTAATCAAAGATCTTTTCATGAACAAAAGGCAGAAAAACGTAAGAAAAATTTAGAATGATTTGCATGTGCAAATAACTGTGGAATGAGCTCACCTAAACTTGCTTGCCAATGACCTCAACCTTGATCTGGAAAGATCATTTATTCACAAGTAAAACATTCACATTCTCTATGCTCACACTGTCTTGGATCTTTTCTCAAGGTAGATTACTAACTGCAACGTTCGTCTATGCATAATATCTGCATTTATCAACACCATGGTGTTGTGTGTTTAACTGAAATATCATTTCTGTTACATTTTTAAAATTTTAACCAGGATTTACTCTCTTTGTATTATATGTATCTAAAATTTTGCTTGGGCATCTGCAGAGCAGTAAGTAGAGGAAGATCTGTGTATGCTTTATTGAATCCGTGCCTGAGCGTGGGAAATCTGGCTTTTCTCTCTTACACGAACTGGTTCTGCGATCTGAGATAGGAGGCTGTCTGCAAAGAAGCCCTCATCCAACAAAATGCTAGAACCACCATTTTGCTGTCTGCTTGCACACAATGAAATGGTGGCATAGAAAACAGTTAACACATTGTGCCCACGAGATTGTCTGTGAAAGTATTCCACTCTCTGGTCCAAATATTGAGCTTTTAAAAATGTCATTACTAAGGGGCTAAAGATATTCATCTTCTTCAAATATATAAAACCTGTGTGGGAGGGTGGGTGGATGTTATACTGGAAGCATCTGCTGTCTACATTCAACTGAACGATGGAAAGAACTCGTCAAAAATGCACACTTATTTAGCAAACTGGAAGAAAAGCCCAGATCCTGAGAACTGCTTCTGACAGCTCACAAAAGCTGTAACGGTGAATTTGGCCTTGATGCCTCCTTTCATTTTAGCATTACGGCGTGCAAATGACAGTGAGGAGATTTAAAGGAGTTTTTTTCCTTTTTTTAAAAAATGTCCTGTAAAAATTAAAAACAGACCCACATTTGACTCTCACGTGGAAGACCCCACACTTATTTTTTTAGGGGAGCAAAAAAAACAAGACAAGGACCCAGGGACCCTTCCTCTCCCACTTCTGCTCTTATTTTTAATCATTAAAAATGTGCTGCTTTGGCTGCATTTAAGTGTGGAAATTCTCATTTTTCTGCAATGCTTCAGACTTCCATAGACTCCTTAGAGACACAGTGAGGAGCTAACCACACAGGGGAAATAGGGATTTTCGTGGTTAAAAACACTGCAGTGTTTGGTAATTTTCCACAAGGAGTCAAAGTTACAAGTAGCTTTTTTCTTTTAAACATAATAACTTGAGCACTTAGTGTAGAGTTGCAGGTTTTAATTTTTTTAACTCATTGAAAGGTCTTACAAAATTTAACTTGTCTCCTTTTAATAAATATTTCCAGCATTTTCAAGTGTATAATAGGTAGGTCGCACACACAGAGACAGAATTATAAAAGGCTACTGTCTATCAATAGAATATGGCCCTGGAGGACCCACCAGCAGGTTATGTAATATGTGACATAGACCACCAGGGGCTGAACTGAAACCACTAATACTTTTTTCATGGGATCATTAGTTAGAGTGAAACAAGGTACCTAAGTGAAAAGATGAGGAGGTTGACCCGGCTTGTTAATTTGCATGCCTTCACTTTCATTCTTTTTTGCATTGAATTAAATGTGAACATTCAATTTTATTATTTAAACATATTTTCACCCAGATATAGCATGCTGCTTTTCATATTTTTAACAATTCATCATGTAGTATATTGTGATCACTATTTACAGTTGGTTTTCAATAAATACAAAAACTCTTGTGAAAAACACAATTTAAAGCTAAAGAGAAGTTATTAATTTTTCCCCCCTGCTGTACTTTAGGAGGTAAAATCAATTATTTTGTTTTGATATTTAGATCTTAAATTTAAATCTGCCTCCAACCAAGATGAATGGGTCCGGGGCTCACGGAGCCAGCTTGCCTGTGTTCTTGACCTTGCGTTGACAGTCACTGGGAAGAGCATGTTCCCTCTGTAACAGCTACTTTACAGTTTTGGAGATGTGTCTAGACTTTTACGTGCACTCCCGTCAGTTGCCCTATGTACCTTAAATCAATCCAATCCAATAAATTTAGGATTGTGGTTGAGAAATAAATGTCATGTCAGTAACCATCAACAAGATATCAGAAGAAAGAGTATGTAATCGTTTAGTCCAAAAATTAAGTTTCATGTTTTTAATTGGTGTCATATCCTGTCTTAAGTCTATGGTGCTTAAATCAAAGGCCACCACATTAACTTGGAAAGGAAACATAATAACAACCCCTTTCATCCCCTGACTCAAATGTTTCTTTGCTCAACCCTCATTTTTGTTAAAAACACTTTCAGGCAAAGACAACAGGAAACAGTAAACATGGCAACACCATGAAAATAATTTTCTGATGCACTATTTCTCTTCGTGTTCAAAGAGTGGGTTGTACAGGGTGCAGAGGAAACTGCTGTATCATTAAACCCTATGCCGAGGAAAACAGCCACTGTTCCAGCAAAGGGGATACCCCTCCTCATTTCATAAATCTTGTTTCCAACTAGACTGAAGCCAGGACTTGACTCTCACTCACATCAAGAAACTGGTGAATCATGGTAATACGTTCAAAGGGAATCAGGAGTAGCCAACAACTACTTCAAGGGCAGGGATGCAGCCAGATGTCTGGCTAATATCCATCATGACTGCAGATGGTCTTGGGTCCTCTCCATCCAAACAGGGAAAGATACATGGATAGACACCAATACCACCGATCATCAGTGCAAAGCGAAAACCATGACCAAGATTTCAGATGTTGAGTTGGCCAACTTCTCCCCTATCTTCCCTCCCTCCCACCTTTCCTACCCCCTTTCCCAAACAAGAAACTTGTTAGTGGTTGAGGGCCCAACAGGAAATGTTTACACCCAGTGCCAAATGCTAATCCTTCACTGAGGCCTTTCGTATATTTAAAGATTTCAGTTATGGAGGCAAAAGGGATTCCAATAGAAATTTCTTAGGGAATATGGAGATTTAATAATTTGGCTAAGTGTTTATTACATTCATTGGATTTCCTGTTTAATTAAGGATTACCTTAAAAGAGCACATTGCAAAGAGAGTGGAAGATTTTTTTAAACTATCACTTATGCAGTAACCAGCATGAAATTTTAAATATATGTTTGGGATGTGGGAGGGGGGATATAAGTAAATTCTCTTAGTAGGTTATATAACATTCCTTAATCTATCTAGACACATGTATTTCTTCATATCCACATATTCCATATTGTATTGTCCTGTAATATTTTTTAGAACTGGATTTGGCATGCATTTGTGATTCATAAACCACAGATATCAAGCCCTTCTAATCTGAATGTGGATAAAAGATTCTGGGGAAAACTCAGTAAAATTGTCTGACTGTTTAAAGCCAGCTTGAATTTTTAATTTAATTAATTGAATTAAATTCATGGTATTAAGTATTTGCAAATTTAATAGAACCATATTGAACATATTTATTATTTTAGTATCAGTGGATTTTTCAGTGCCATGAACTATTTTGCAGTTTTCCTAGCATCTCTTAGAGTAACTGAAAATTATATCCTTTCAAGAAAACTCCCCTTTTATGAAATGTTTATAAACATGTTTAGATCTAAACATGTTTGTAAACATTTTGTGACCTTCTTCTCTAGGACTCCTATAGTGGTCCTAAACTCATTTTGAGGTCTCAGCTTTCTCAATAAATATGTCAAAACCAGAGGTCTTTCAAAGAAGCTCCTGGGAACACGGAGGCCCTTCCTGCACGGCCAGTCTGACAAGGTCCTGGGTCTCCATTCCAAACCGGCTTTGTGTGGACATACACAGCTTCCAAACAGAGAAGCATCTTGTGCGCTTTCATGGAAACACTTCCAGAAAATATGCTGACCAAGAAGAATCAGCAGGGTGACAGAAGTGGTCAGAGCACTTGCAACATCTTAACAAGCACTAATTAAATGACTTGCTTTTAAAATACGGTTTAAGAGAGCCAAATACAATAACTTCTTACATATGGTTTTAGGAACTAACAAGACCTGTAGGAAATGGTGCAGTCATTAGATCAGTGTCTCCAAAGTCTCCTACAGCCATTAGTGACTAGGTGCTGTGCATTTTAAGGAGAAATGATGAGAATCTGTCTGGTGTGAAGCTGATTATATTTTTCCTCCCTCATTTGTCTCTGAAGGGGATTTTGCATCTGTTTTAATGCACTATGCAGTCAATTATTGAAACGGCCAGTCAATTGAATATAAAAAGAGCATTAGCAGCCTTGAAATCTATTTTTTCTGATGAGGTACAAAGCCAGGGTGAAAAAGAATTGTGAAAACCAAGAGGTCAGGAACCGTGTTTTATCATATCAGTACCCTCCAGTTTCAATACATAGTGGGCATTTGATGATGGTTTGATTATTTACTGAACAAATATTCTTTCAGTGATTATGCTATTCCAGACATAGGCTAAGTTTTAGAGAAACAGTAGTCAAGAAGACAGACAAGGCATCTTTTGGAATATATAGACTGTGTGAAAATATTTAAGGACTGGATTGGTGGCTAGGCAAATGAATCTAAAAGAAAAGTGTTTCTTGGATACAGATCTGATATTACTTCAGGATGAGACCCATGGGCTGAATTTATGCCAAGAAATGTAAAGCCAGATCCCCAGCTGAGATGACTCAAGACTGGCAGTCTGAGCTCCTGAGGATGGAGCAGCCAGGATTAAGTGAGTTTGCCAGGATCCTAGAACCTGTTCAAGGTCACTATTAGCCACTAGCATTCTTGGGAGAATATGAAGAAGTGCTTCTGCTAATAAAGGAAAATACAGGTCTAATACTTAAAAAAAAATTTTTTTTCACTTTGAAGTATGACTAAAAGACTAAAGGGTGGGTATACGTCTGTTTGACTCTGTTATTAAGAAGAGACCTCTTGTTTCCAGGTATTGGTATAATACCTCTCGGGAAGATACATCTTACTGGCCCCAAACTACCTTTCACTCAGGCTGATTTCTTAAAGCTCCTTGCTGGCTTTTTTTTTTTTTTTTTAATCCTGTTCCCATTTGCCTTTTATTCAGGTGGTTGATATTGCTGTTCTACGCATTATCTGTACTCTGATGCAAACTGGGCTTCAGCCGCAAAATGACTGTGAGAACAGGTCACTGAGGCTTGGTGAAGGGGCTGGAGATAAGCCTGCTCTTTCTAGAGCAGCCGGCTGAGCGCTTTGGGGCTGGAAAGCACAGTGAACTGGGGGCTGTGTCACAGGAGCCTCAGGTAAGGCTGGGGTTGGGACAGTGACTCAATCTAGCCACGCCACTGCAGAGGGCGATGAGAGGACATCAGCGTGGGGAAAAAAGCTTGCGAACCTGGATGTTTTCCATAAAAGAACTAGTTGACTGAATTTTTCTTTTCCAGTCGGTTGCTTTGCAGTTTAATGAAAGGGAATATCTAAATGGCTGGGTTAAGAACCTAGCACCTGACCCCACAGAAACCCTTGTCCCAAGTCACTCCTGTTTATCAACACTATTCACCAACCACCACCAGAACCCTTCACAAAGGAAGAATCCTCACTGGATGTGATGCAATTCATTGCATACATTTACTCAACAAATGTGTACTAAGAAGCCCTTCAAGTGGAACAGCTCTAGATAAGCAAGTTGGTGGGGGAGAAAAAGACTGCCAAAGGAGGTATAAGGGTAAAAATCACTGAAGTTGTAGCATTAGGAATATAACCTTCAGCCTTGGGAGACTTCAGATGCTAAAGGAAGCAAGTCTGCTTTTCTCTAGTGCCACGGGCTAGGACAGACTGGTTTTGGTAATGCAGCTGATGAAGATGATGAGCTGATGATGGAGGTGACGGTGGTGACCACCCAGAAGGTGATCACTGGAGCTGCAAACAATTCCTTATATTCAATTTGGTATTTAATTGGTACACAAATCCGTTAGGTAGGAAACTGAGACTTGAAGAGGTTGAGTAACACCTAGGATTCAATAAATGGTAGAATGTGGATTCCAACTTCAGTCGTCTGCTTCCAAAGCCCCAGGGACTATATGCCTCTCTCACATGGTCTAATTTCTTATATTTGTGAGGCCATTTAATTTTCAAGTCAAAATCTAGGTGATTTTCATTCACACGTGAGAGTTGCATGACTATTTTTGAAACCAGATCTGGAAACCCATTAAGATGGTCTTTTAAATACATATTTAAATGCAACAGTCACAAGTGCAGTCTAAATATGAGTAATATTTGACAGGCTCCAAATCTCATTCTTTGTATTCTCTTTTATGTCAGACCTCTTCAAGAGGTGCCACAGATATCATGCTTCAGATCCAAAAGGTGTGGCTCTCGAGGGCATTATGCTATGTGAAATAAGTCAAAGAAAGACAATACTGTATGATCTCACTTATACGTGGAATCTAAAAAATAACAAACTCAAAACAGAGATCAAATTTGCACTTGCCAGAGACAGGGTCAGTGGGTGAGGAGATTGGATGAAAATGGTCAAAAGTTACACTTACTTGCAGTTTTAAGATCCATAAGCTCTAGGGATGCAACATACCGCATGGTGACTATAGTAAATGTTGCATATTGCATATTCAAACATTGCTAAGAGAGTAGATCTTAAAAGTTCTCATCACAAGAGAAGCAAATTGTAATTATATAAGGTGATGAATGTTAACTAACCTTTTTTGGGTAATTGTTTTGCAGTATGCAAATTTGCAAACATGCAATTTGCATTATATTGTGTAATTTGAATTTAGACAATGTTATATGTTGATTCTATCTCAATAAAACTGGGGAGGGGGAGGTTGCCCTTTCCTCTCTGGACAGTACCGTATTGTCCCAAAGCTGGCCCTGTGGCCACTGCAGCAGTCATGGAGTCCACACACATGATGCTTAGCAAGGAATGTCCTCAGAGGTCCAGATCCTGGCAGCGATTAGGGAGAATGGGGAGGAAAGGCAAAGCGAGCCAAGCACGGGGCGAAAGAGAGAGAGAGAACCTTGCTCTCCTGTCTTCCTCTCTAGTCCCCGGATCCAGCACCACAGTCACCTCATAAACAGCCATTTGTCACCGCCTCCCGGCTGGCCTCCTCCACCAGAGGCTAGCCTTGTCTCAAGCCCCTCAGCAGAGAGCTGCTCCCAGAAGGGAGCAAACGAGGTGTGTGGAAACAGAAAACCCAGAAGTCTTGGCTTCTGAAACATCTAAACTCGGGCCAGCCATGAGCCTCTCTGAGTCTTCTGTTTCTTCCTCTGTGAAACGAAATAACGAGCAGGTGCCCTGCACCAAGTACCAAATAGCTAATGAGATCATGTATTTTCAGTAGCTTCACTGAGTTGTAATTGGCATGTAAATAAACTGCATATATTTGAGAAATAATGCATTTGAAAGAGCACTTGTATGGAATCTAGAAAGATGGTACCGATGATTCTACAGGCAGGGCAGCAAAGGAGACACAGACGTAAAGAACAGACTTTCGTACTCAGCGGGAGAAGGGGCGAGTAGGATGATTTGGGAGAATAGCATTGAAACATGTACATTACCATATGTAAAACAGATAACCAGTGCGCGTTTGATATATGAAGCTGGGCACCCAAAGCCAGTGTTCTGTGACAACCTGCAGGGTAAGGGTAGGGAGGGACGTAGGGATAGGGGTTTAGGATGTAGGGGGACACATGTATACCTGTGACTGATTCATATTGATGTATGGCAAAAACCATCACAATATTGTAAAGCAATTATCCTCTAATTAAGATAAATAATTTTTTTTAAAAAAGGAAGAGCACTTAGAAACCACAAAACTTTCTTCTCTACCAGGCTCAGAATCTCCCAGTAGCACCCTAATTTTTTAGCACCCTTGAGCACTGAGGCTGCACCTTCTACCAATCTAATCACTGACCTAGGCACTAGGGATATTTCTGCGAGCAAGACAGACAAGGTTCACTGTCCTCCACCCCACTTGCCCCCAAGAGAGCTCTCCCAGGTCAATGTTATTCTCCTGTCAGAGTCATCCTTCTCTAAGCAAGCCCCCCAGCCCCAGTTCTCTCTCCCAGGACATCGCTTTCTATTCCCATTAACTAATTGTCCTATCCCTCTTTTCCCCTGCAGCACTTGTAGGCTGTTTCCTGTTATTTTATTTATTTGTATAAGATTTATGTATTTATTTATTGGTTTTGTTTTGACCTCACTGCACAGCATGGCATGTGGGGTCTTAGTTCCCTGACCAAGGATCGAACCCACAACCTCTGCAGTGGAAGCAGAATCTTAACCACTGGACTGCCAGGGAAGTCCCCTGTTTCACATAATTTCATGTTGCAGAATTCTTACAGAGGTAAGCATCATACAGGGAACTACCTTTGCCATATCCTCATGGCCAAGAATCGACATTTGAGATAGTTCTTGATTTCAAGAGTCTATCAGAAAGGCAGGGCATGTGTGAGAAACTTGCTGAGGTAACACAGCCCATCGTTGCCCCTCCATGTCACCCTCAGCCGTGGGCTGGTCAATCCTACTGGGAGGGTAGCAAGGACAGACTGATTCACGGCTTGTCCAAAGCCAACCACAGGGGAAGCCACGCTCAAGGACATCTTCCTGCCGCCAGCAAAAGAAAGACGAGGGTCTCCTAGCAACCAGATTCCAGTGGCTTCCGGTCCTCACAGCCTGCCCCAGGGCTCACTGCTTTGTTGCCTTGAGGTTTGCATTTTGGCATTGATCATTGCATTCATTCTCGATTCCAGAACTGTAGGAATAAGATCTGATCTGCCAGCTAGCTGGCTAATCTAGAGCTGAGAACCATTTCATTCATAACATGCTTTCAGCAATCACATAATTTTCAGGGAACAAAATGTGTGCTCTTAGCTTAAAAAGGGTGCATACATTTTTTTCAAGATTTTATTTATATCAGAGCAGTTGGTTTGAAAGCTACATAAGAAGGAAAAGTGTATATCCTTTCCATCAAATAATCAAAAAGTACTCAGACCTTTTCAAAAAAGATGCACTATCATTCAAAACTGGTTATAGCAATAAACTTTAACATGGCAAATTCATAGATGCAGAAAGAAAGGCAAGTCAAATTTGAAGAAAATGACTCAAGGTCCTTAAAAGTTTTGATGGCTTAAAATTATATCTGCTGCCAAATGGCTTGAGTATGATCAATTCTTTCTTTCCAGAGATTTTCAAATTCAGTTCTGTTGTCCATGTGCTATGTTTTTATGTCAGTGGGGTTAAATTCAGCAACTGACGTTGCTTTTTTAGTTTTCTCTTGTTCTTATCAAATATTCAGCAAGGCACAATATGGTACTCATCTAATTTTTTTTTTAAATTTATTCAGACTTCATGGCGAAGAGCTCAAAATGAACTCTAAATACAGTCTGCATTCCCCAAACTCTATACATGTGAGTTAATATTCTGATTACTTTTATCTTTCAAAAAGGAGAAGCCCAAGATAGAACGGTGAGTTGAGTGCTCAGAGGACTGGCCAACCCAGAACCTTGCCCAGCACCAACATCAGTGCTTGGTCTTACATCCCCAGCAGCAAATCCGGACTGGTGAGGCTGCAAGCCTCTCCGCTAAGGCAGGGAGCTGGAGCTCTGTGGAGTCATGAGCCCCTTGGAGGCAGCTCGTTTCCTCCCCCTTTCCCTCCCCTTCTCCCACCAGTAAAGTCACAAGTCAAAGTTGAATTCTAATTGTTTTGGTGGTGGTAGAATCTCACCAACCCAAGACTGAGTCTTTTCTTCTCAAGAAAAGTATACTGCTTATCAGCTTTTGCCTTTTCATCATCCACTTTTGAAATCTAGATTTGGATGTAATTTTTACTAAGGGGGTGTTGACTGTTCCCTACAGTATCCCTCTCTCTCTTGGGCTCTCTGATGACCTCTTTTGGGGTTCTGCACACGTGTGTTTAAAGGTGCCATCATGTAGTCATGTAGTTAAAGCATACCACGCCTGCACCACCTTTGCCTGCCATTAAGTGACCTTGTATGTGGATCAAGGCTTTCCTTATTGTCTCAGTTTGTTCCTTTCCCCCCTGAAATGGTCAGGAAACCTGTCAACTGGCTCGGGAGAATGACTATCTTTAAAGTCCGTGAAGAACTCTTGGTGAAAAGGAAAAAGTGCTCTGCCACCCACTTGTCTGAATTCAGCTTTTTAAGTCTTTAATCACCAGCCAGAAGCCTGGCGGGCTACAGTCAATAGGGTTGCAAAGAGTCAGACACGATTGACGCAGCTGAACACACACACACACACGCGCGCGCGCGCGCGCGTGCGCGCACGCAATTCCATTCACCTGTTGTCTTAATACTTCAGGTAAATTCAGCTTAATCATGATTTTCCAATGGCGGGGGGGTGGGGGGGTGGGTGGGAAGTAATCCTGACTTCTCCCTTGGCTCTTCTCAAACATCCACTTGTAGCCGTGGGAGGAACTGAGGTAGGCAAGGCCCTGGGAGGCAGGCCTGTGTCTCGCCCCACTGAGTCTGGCAGGCATTCAGATTACTGTACAAGACGCTGATGACTCAAGACTTAACAGGCCTAGGTCCCAGCCTTCATTATTTCCATTTTCATGATGGTTTACACTATAAATCCTAAATGACCACACTGATTAGGAGCTCTATAAAACCAAACAGGTTGGGAGGTAGTGTAGAACAGAGGTTGGTTAACTGCATAAATTTTACATTCCCAGAGACCTGGGTTAAGCTTCCAGATCTGTCTAGCTGTGTGACCTTGAGAAAGTCACTTGACTTCTCTGAGCTTCATATTTCTCACCTGTAAAAGATGAATTATGATAACTACCTATTTGAAGGTCAGTGTGAGGATGACATGAGATCATGTATCAAAGACTTTAGCACAGTGTCTATAACTACAGTTTATTGAATAAGAAATGATAAGGGTGCTTTGATATGTGTTCCTAAATTAGATTATCTTATTGGTTATCTATTACTTCTCTACAAAGCACTGCACTGAATATGGGGACCCTTCTCCCCAAATTTGAGCTCCTTCTTTCCTCGGAAACTTTATACCTCAATTGCTAGCTGAGAGACTGTATACAAACCCACACATAACTAAACGAGCAGTTAGACACACCTTTTCCTGCAGTGCTGTCCATTCTCAGTGAAGTCAAGTGCACGTCTGGAGCGGACACTGACTTAGTTACTGCCCCGGGTCATACCTGAGCAGCCAGGGCAGTCTGTGAAATGAGTCCGCACTCACCTGACAAATATTCAGTGACATCTGCTTTGTGCCTGCACGTGCTAGGTGATGGATAAGTTAGTCTTCCTAGGGTTAAAGTAGCATTAGGGTCTTTTTAATGTATTTCATATAAACTAACTCCTTTAACCCTTCAAAAACACTAGAAGGGAGGCACTCTCATTAGTCCCATTTTACGGATGAAGAAACTAAACACCGGGAGGTTAAACCACCTGTCTAAGGCCACACAGGGAGCATGCAAGAGAGTGAAATCAGACCCAAGCAATGTGATTCTAGGGTCTGTCCTCTGGACCCCCACACCTTCCTGCTTTCTGACAGCACTGGGTCACGTGAGCGGACCATTTCCTGCCTCTAGCGTGGTTCGTTTACTCCTCTTTTCAAAGATGGACTCCCCAGGTGAGAGGATGGGGGCTCTACTCTTTACTTTCAGCTTTGAACACTTTAGTAGGGCTGTAAAATCCCTGTTCACACTAGCTAGGCTCTCCACTGACCAAGACATACGTCATCAGTTATCATATTTAAGGCGATCTCCCGCTCTTTTGAATAAGAATTACAAAACACACTTTGATGCATTCAAAATATCTATCTTAGCAGAGGTTTACTTCATAATCTAATAAAACAGATTTCTAACTTGAAGGCTATTACAGTCTTTGAAGTATTATTTAAATTGTCCTAGACAGAAATTACTTATAAAATTGAACTGTCACTTTATAGCAGAATTAAAATTAATATGCTTTCTTGATTCCCGCACTTGGGCATAAATTCCCTTAAGTAAATGCTCTGAAATTTGGAGGGCTAAAATCTGAACCCTTTTCTCTGTCCAGTCTTATGCCTCTTGCGGTAAAAGGCAAAACATACAAATCATCAGTAACAACCAGGATGAAGGAAGAGTGTTTACTCCCAGCCTAAGATCACTTTCTTTCCAAGTTCTTCAGCTACATTAGAAAAATCATTTGAACAAGAGAAAAAAAGAAAACCCACCTCCTATATGCAAATGGAAAACACTGTAAAAGACAAACATGGCTGCCCAGATAGTCTCAGGACATAAATTTCTCTTAAAAGATGACTGCTGGCCTTCAGTTGCTCTTTCTAGAACCCAGACCATCTTGTACACACAGTAGACAGACGTGGCACTAAGTTTTGCCCACAGTTAGCAAATGGCATAGGAAGAACAAAACTGCTCCCTTGAAGTTGAAATCAAAGAGCCCTGGTGAGCAGCCCCTGTGTCCATCGGAACCCGAGAGCACACACGTGTGTGGTAGAGGTGATCCAGGGAAAGAGGCACGCTTCCCAGGGGCTGTTTTAAACAATGACAGACTCCAAAATCCAAACATGATGTGTTGGAACATGCAACACACACACACACACACACTTGTGAAAAATACCGCCAAAGCCCCTCAAAGCCAAAGTTTAGAAGAACACGTGCCCTGGATACAGCAACAGCAATTTCAAAATCACTCCATTTATGACTCCATTTCTCACTCTTTGATCATTTTGGCACACCACTTAGGAAATAACAGAGCAAGAGAAATACGAAGCTGAAGACAGAAAATGTAATTATAAAACAAAGCCACCCACCTTGCTTTCGGGGTCAGGAAGCACAATGGCCTTCTTTTGCAGCAAGAATGAACACCAGTGTGTTAAATGACTACAAGGATATTTAAAAGAAAAGGAAATGGTTCTTTAAAAAAAAAAAAAAAAAAAAGCTGCAGTATCTGTCCTCATAGCAAGTCTTATCCCCCCAAAATCAAAATGAAATAAAAGCAGCATACTGTGGTTCTTTGGTACAAGGCAGGAAGCAGAGTCCTCAAGTGACTATTCCCCTCTTTTGCGAAACAAAACAAAAAGCAACAGTAAAAGGTGCGGTTTGCCAGAAGGGGTGGGGGGAGAGTTCCTTCAAACACCTCGAGGCCTCCTGGGGCTCTGCCCGTGCCTTCTCCCGGCATGGGCTGGAGAAGTCCCACGGATCAACACCAGGGTCACCATCGGCTGCTTACATGCCACAAAAGTACACTTAGAAATGAGAAGAAAGTGACTGACACGGATATGCTGGGCCAGCCTCATTGCCACTAGAACAGCCTTAAATGCCCACACAAGGAGAATAAAAAGAAAAGCACTATTGCAATAGAATAATTTTTTTTTTTTTATTGAGACCGCGGAAAGTCACATGACCCTGCATGTAGCCTTTTAGGAAAGCAACCGAAATGGTAAAGACAGACGCGGGGGCTGCCTCTTTCCTCCCGCCGCCTCTCAGCCCGTCCTGCCGCGTGTCCGCATTCTTCTGGGCGCATCTGTGGAGCTATTAAGTGGGATAATCCCTCTGGCCTTTGATACATTTCTGGACATGATTATTTCATTACTCGCAGTATATCAGTAGGATCATAATAAAAAGGACTTCTGACAACCTGCCAAGAGTTTTGTGGCCTTGTAAACACAAAAGTGCTCTAATAAAATTTTATTAAGTGTTAAAAAGTCATAAAAAGTGAAATAACATAAACTACAAAATTTACTGTCCTCAGCAAATGCTGAAAATATCGTCCACAGTAAAATTAAATTAGCATGTAATAGACAGAGAAGCGGTGTGGAGTGGATTTAAAAGAGGATCCAGGGAAAATGACACTGTAACCCAATCTGGGTCACGGGGATTTAATTCGGATTCTTGTCCCTAAATGTGAATAAATGTGCTGATTACAGACAAGAGCTGCGGGGTTACTGGAGTCTCACACATTGTCAATACTTTGGAAGAAATAATATATTGCGGACTGTAATGAGCTCGGGGAGACGCGGCGAGTGTCGCGGGGACCAGGTGAGGCGCAGGGCGGCCACTAGGGTGCGCTGCGAGACCGGGAATCCCCGCCGGGGCGCCCCCGCCAACGCGCCGCCCGGAGCCGCAAGCTGGCAGCCCTCGCCCCGCTCGAACTCGAATTTACAGTTCTTTTTTTTTTTTTTCTTTCCCCTTTCCCCTCTCTCCTGTGACATTTTCTCCAAATCGGAAAATGAAGTGTAAGCCGAGCTTTGCCACAGGCGGCCCTCGGTCTGCGCTTTCAGACTCGAGGTCCGCGAGTGGGATGCGCTGTCCGCCGCGGGGCTAACCCCGGGGGACTGGGTGGGGCCCCCGGCGCCGCGGGCCGGGCTGGGCCTCTCCGTCGACCGAGGCCGAGCAGCGGGTGAGGCCCGCGTCCGGCTCCGCCCGGGGCGCGTGTGCGCTCGGAGCCGGGCAAGCGGTCGGCCTCGCGGCGGGTTCAAGTGCATCCCCGGGGTTGGAGCCCGCGGCGGTGGGAGCGAGCTCTCCCTCGCGCAGCCCCCTCGCCGGAGTCCAGCGCCGCCCGCCGCCCCGGGGACCCCTCTCCGCGGCCCTCCCCGTCGGGCTGCCCGTCGGCCTGGGACAGGGACTCAGCCCCGGGCTCACGGCCACGGGCTCTCCAAGTCCAACGTGGAGACTCCGCACGGAAAAGAAGCCCGACTTCCTCTCCACGCTGCTTCGAGTGGAATCTGGAATCAGCAGGAAACCGCTGGAGCACCCAGCCCGCGCCTTTGCAGTCAGCCCTCGCTCTGGTGAAGAGACGCGGCTCCCACCAAAGTCTTGCCTCCCCCTCCCCCCGAAAGCCCCGCGCAGGTTTGTAAAGAGGGGTGCGAGATCCGCAAAGGATTTGTCTTCCAGGAAGAAAGATGTCGGTGACGGCGCCCAATGAAAGATGGGTGCTTTTAAGCTAGAGGTAACCAACGGGCCACATTTCGTAGTCCAAAAAGATGCAAACGCTGCCATCTGAGGAGTAAGGATCAGGAGTGTATTACTTATAAGTTGGCGAAACAGGAAGTAAATGGGCAGTGACACATTTTGGGGGCATCATTTTTTCTCAGGGTTGTTCAAGTTTTCAGCTGCATTTAAGAATGAGTTGCCTTTTGCAAGGAAGTAAATAGTTTTAAGTAAACCACTTGCTAAAGCCCAGAAGAGGTAAGTTAAAGTTACCGCCTAAGATCCTTTAGTTTCCTGTCGAGGCTTGTGTGGGTTACGAGGAAGAGGATGCCTTGTATTTTTAATTTTCCAGATGGCAAGAGCATTTGATTTTTTGTGTGGCTAGGTAATGTCCAAGGCAAATGGAGGACCCGAGGATCTTTCGCTAAGCAGTGTTCACTTGACACTTCTAGCTTAAACTAACTATAATTAACTTACAGTGGGAATTATAGTCCATGTTTTAGACTTTTGGTCTTAAGTTATCTGAATGAAGTGTTCTTTAACAGTTTTTTAAACAACCCTGGTTTTTTTGTGTCATTTGCAAAGCATTTGAAATCTGGCCTGGAGCATGGAGTTAAAAATCAAAACAATTTAAATGTGGTTTGACATTTGCTGTCAAAGACTTTGAGAACTAATAAAAACAGAATTAAAAAGAATGGATATAAATAATAAAATTTCTTTTTGACAACCGTGGCTGCTGGGGAGAAGGGACAGATGACATGGTGGTGACTTTGAGCCAGTCGCTGCAGGCAGCAGTTGTGAATGTGGTCAGTCAGTGCTCCTTCAAAAAATGAAGGACAAGAAGGTTTAAGGAGCAAATATAGAAACAAATACTTTACTGCATAGGATTTTCTCAAGAGTTCAGACTAAAAGTTTTGTATTTAAAATTTCACGATAAACATTTCTTCGTTGATTTATGAAATTCAAAAGGAAACTTTATACTTGTGTTATTTTGTTCTGTGTTCACATTTCAGATTGAAGTTCAGCTGTCCCTCAGAAAAAAGTATTTCCATAACTACTAAAAACATCAGGATTAGTATTTTTTTAACTCTCTTCAAGTAGATATCACTGAAGTATTTTTTTTTTAATTTAACCAAGATTAGCACAACCCTATTCAAGAGGTTTGGTTTATTCCAAAACTATAAATGTATTATAGAGAAAATTGTAATATCAAAGGTTTTTGTAAAGAAACTTGGGAATAAATACATTTTATATGCCTATTAAAGCATGTTTTAAACCCTAACTATTCCCCCTTCCAAAGAAAAGTCAGAGTTTTCCATTCTATAGAAATACTATAATCAGGTATAAGAAAATTATTACTATAATAACAGTTCTGTCAAGATGATGGAAACTTTTGAATGTATTATGAAGAAAAAAATATTTTTGGTTCTTCATGTGTTTGAGGTACTTGAAAAGGCAAGAAGTTTGTAAAAATATTTTACTATCAAAATATACAAGACCATTAAAACATGGAAGTAATTAGACTCTAAGTGACTAAGAAGTATTTTTTTCCAACAGCTTTTTATTCTTTTAAATTTTTATGTATTCTTGAATGATTGCCTTTCAACCATTCCAAGTATTTTGTTATATTATCTATATAATAAAAATACAGTTGGCATGTGTTGCATTTTACTTTCTGCATGAACAGTTGAGAAATATTTTAATCTTCTTTTATATGTGTATGGGATAAATTTGAACATGTGCCTTGTTGGAGTAAAAAACCATCCCAAGTGCATTTTTCTCTCCAAAACTTGACATTGATCCTGGTCTCTTAGTTTTTATGTACACAAACTGTTATGGAAATCAATTTGGACATGCTGGTTTATAGAGAAATTTTAAGCTAGTGCAAGTTTAACATCAAAGAATATATATTAAGATATGAAATAACTACTAGCCAAAATTAAATCAGGAGGTATATTTGTACCATTTATTCGTTTAGATGAGTGAGCATTTGAAAGGTAGTTTTGCACTCAGGAAAGATTTCCTTATGCTCCGTATTTATGAATATCTAAATTATTCTCCCCTGCAACTTAAAAACCCAATAGCCAAATAACAAATTTATGTATTTTAAGGTGACTAAGGCTCAGGATATAAGAAGCAGATTGGCTTCATGAAAGAAAGCAAGTATTTAAAATTGTACCTTAAAATACAAACTTGATTTCAGTTTCTGACAGAAATACTGTGGCCAGCTCATCAGTTTTCCAGATCATTTTTAAAGCAGCATGTAAAAACTACCTTTTCCACATTAGAAGTTCATATTTAAGTTTCCTTAACTGCAAAATCACTCTAAAACAGAGTGTTTTACATTAAGGACCATTTCATGTGTTGGTCCCATTGATTACATATGAATGTATAAAAATCTTGTTTAAGAGACCAGTAAAAGTGAGGAAATTCCAAGTCAAGCTGGCTAATTCCATTCATAATTCATCCTGAGTGCCTGACTTAGGAAACTTGCACACAGTTTATAACTATACATACAAAATAAGTTGACTTGTTTGGTAAACAGGGAAGCAGAGTTAAATTTGACCTCCTTGCTCAGAAAGGCTTAAGTTGATACAACCATGGAATGTAGGTTAAGCTTTTTGTTTCCCGAGGAATTTTCCAATCTCAATCCTTTTTTGGATTTTCGCTTTTTGAAAACGTAAACACAGGACAACTTTTGTGTTCTGAGATGGGGCTGACTTTCACCCACCCGTTCCCTTCCTGCTCGCATATTTGTTCAGGAATTCTTCTCAGTGCTGGGGGAGCGCAGAGGCCCTGCCGTGAGAAAACCGCATTCACCGCATCCCTGTCCCAGTTAGCTATTCTAGGCCATCTTTTTATTCTGAGCAAACTGGGCAAGAATTTAGTACTTATACTCACATGGTTCAAACTCCTAGATCCACAGCCCGAAGTACTTTTGGCAGTTGGCAAGAAGGCCACGTAGACTTTGCATTCTGAGCTGGGAAAACTACTGAAGAATCACGTGCTTTGACATTGAGGAACTTCCAGTCTGTCTGTCAAACCTGAAACAATCCATCTGCTTGTTTTCCAAAGCTGCACTGCAGGGTGATGGCTTCCCTTAGTTTTGACGTTTGGGAAGATGTTAAAACGTTTTCATACAGTTTCTTAAACATGCTGAGTAATTTGTAGTTTTAAACCAGGCGAATTTTAAGGGTGAAAACTGGCCCAGAGAGAGTCTTTACACAATAACTTCAAACTGCTGTGAACTTTTAAAGTGACTTTTTAAAATAAGATCCTGAAAATGTGGGTTTCTGGTTCCTATTCTCAGAATAGGAATCCTCAGAACCAGTTAATATTCACCAAACACGCTTCATTAAACTGGAACAAACATGATGTTGAATTCCTGGCTCCCCATTTTCCTGAATGCAGGTCATTTTCTGTCCTTACAATTTAACAATTGAAGGGATTTCCTGTCTTTGAAGTACAGCAGTTTGTCACTTGTTTGGATTAGCCTCTTTAAAAGTTGGGGCTCCCGTCCTATGTTGAAAGACTTAGCGACTCCATTTCTCTGGCTAGAGTTTCCCAGCTCACTAAAGGCAGTGATACCTGCCCATGTGGGACTTCGCTTTACAAGTCAGTGCCTGCAGAGCCCATATTCCAGGTTGGAGCCTTCAAGAAAAGCCCAGAGTCATGTGCTCACCTGGGTGAAGCAAAAAAGAGGTAAGCTTTCATAATGAGGGGCCATATATCAAAATTCATAACTTTGGAGAACTGGAGTAACTTGTATTCAGGCATTAGAGTCTCATGCTAAAATGGAACATAACAAGTGAGGCCAAATGTGCCAGGTGGGTGAGACCCACCTAAGAAATGACCGACATTTAAATGTGCTTTTTAAAAATGTACTATTTGTATTTGTGTGTTTGGGCTTAGTTGCTCAGTTGTGTCTGATTCTTTGCAACCCTATGGACTATAGACTGCCAGGCTCCTCTGTCGGTAGGATTTCCCAGGCAAGATTACCGGAGTGGGTTGCTATTTCCTTCTCCAGGGAATCTTCCCTACCTAGGGATAGAACCCAGGTCTCCTGTGTCTGCAGCATTGCAGGAAGATTCTTTATGCTGAGCCTTTGGGGAAAGCCGCCCCCCACCCCCCCGCCCTTTTTTTAAAGAATGCCCAATATTTCATCATCTCTTCTGATATGGATCCTAGTAGACTAGATCCAATATTTCTAGTGAAAATATGCCTATTTTATTAGAAAATGTCATTCACAAATGATCGATGCGTTAGGAGACAGCACTGAATTGCTTCTAGGAGCTGGAGCGATGCTTATTTTTGCCAAATAAGGCAACAGGCTCCAGATCTGTTTGTGAACTACAGCACAGCCTAGGAGAAATACAGTGCAGTTTGTTGTTGTTCAGTCACTCAGTTGTGTCCAACCCTTTGTGACCCCCATGGACTGCTGCGTGTCAGCCTTCCCTGTCTTTCACTATCTCCTGGAGTTTGTCGTGTTGATTGAGTCTGTGATGCCAACCAACCATCTTGTCCTCTGTATACAATACAACAGGTGAATGCTATTTGCATATATTTACATGACTCTGCCTACCTTGAGCATATGCACCAACTCATCATTGCCATGACTCAACTTATCCTTTGTTTGCTAGAGCAGTTCCTTAATTGTTTGAAAGCCTGGGCAAGAATAAGGCATCTTCACAGTATCCCCCTCCCCAAGAGCATTTTCTTCTTTTTTTTAAGTAAACCTTTCGAAGTTTAGGAATTGGAGGGCTTTCTCTTTGGAGAACTGGACTCATGTGTGCGTGAAATTAAGATATTCTGATAAGTGAACAGAAGGAAGTTAAAAGAGATTTCAATACTGTTCTGGTTTAAGTTTGTGATCAAATAAGGTCATGATCAAACAGAGAAGAAAGGAGGTAGAAACTGAGCAAGTCAAAGAAAGGGGTATGAGGTTAAATTCTGCATGATCGTTTCATAATGAATTGGAATGAAATTCTGATGACTAGGCATTTTCTTTTTGTGGCTATCACTTTGACCCATTTAACTTCTCTGGAAGAAATCATAATCATTGTAACTGAGCTGCCCTGCTGGGCTGTTTTCTGGCTAGTAGCATTGGAACCATCTGGGAAAAAAATGTATCATCACCACAGAACGTCCGTCTGAAGGGCACACCTCTGTGTCTCTCACAAAGCAAGTAGCACTTGGTCCAGCCAAGGAGATAGATTCATGCATCTATCTGTTTTTTGTGAGTGTTTCACTGATCATCTTCCTGGTCCTTGCCCTAGGCAACTATTAGTATAAGCCGAGGATGTATAGTATCAGAACAGATTCTTTAGCCACCAAATGAATAGTCTTGTCTTTAAGTCAAACACTTTTGCACCTTTCGTGTGGTTAAAATTAAGAATGTTCCAATTTTCCCTTGGTTACATCACAGATGCTAAGAGAACAAGACAGGTGGAAATAGGATACTGAACAGCTGAATATCTCTGCAAACTTGAGCACTTAAAACAGTTTGGAGTCACGCGGTGCTCTTTCTTTTTTAAATTGTCTTCAGTGAAACTCCAAAAACCCCATAATGTCTACCTTAAAAGCATCAGGAGTATTTTAATTGGGTAATAACCATCCATATTTTCCTTCTGATAAATTAAAAGGAATTAAGGATGAAATTTTATGATGATTATAAACTATTACTGACCCAAGGGACAAGAACAATTATGAAAAATATGTCCTACATATTTGGCATGAATATGAATTTAGACTTTTAAACCCTTCATCTTAAATGCTCAAGCAACTTATTAAAGCTTATAAAATAGTAGTCACATAATGATAACAGGGTAACTTATAATCATGATTGATATTATATCACCAATATTACTGCAGGCTGCATGCCAAATAGCGAAGCTGACTTGGTATTTGCCTGTTGGGCTTGTGATAAAAATAGATACACTATAAAAAAGATGAAAGATGATAATGGATTTTGTGTATCTGAGGTCCCTTTTGGTCAATGATTGTTTTAAAAATGCTTTTCATACAGATCACATCTCCTCTCCTCTTCTCCCTCATGCTCCCTTTTCTTGTTTTTTTTTTTTTCTTTCTCCTTTCTCCTTCACATAAAGTTAAGAACCATTAGAAGGAAAAGTGCTTTCTGAAAACCATGAAAAAATAGGAATTTGACTTGTGACTACTAAAGTACTGGGAGTGTTTGTTGTTTAGTTGCTCAGTCGTGTCAGACTCTTTGTGACCTCATGGACTGTAGCCCGCCAGGCTCCTCAGTCCATGGGATTTCCCAGGGAAGAATACTGGAGTGGGATGTCATTTCCCTCTCCAGGGGATCTTCCTGATCCAGGGACCAAATCCACATCTCTTGCATTAGTAGGCAGATTCTTTACCACTGAGCCACCAGAGAAGCCCCAAGTAATGTGAATAGATCTGATCAAATCAAAACTTTATTATCTAGCAGCTGCGTGAGGACAAATTCAGCATACACGAATATGAATCCCCATCTGGGGCTAACCCATCAATGTTTAGACCAGCTTTGACCAAACCCAGGATGGGAGTCTTCTTTGAGAGCAAGAGAGTATCTAACTTTGAGTCAGAGCTACTTACTGCCCTCATGATCAGTTTTGGATCATGACAAACTTTTTTTAACATATTTAAGATGACTGGGGCAATTGCTGAATTTCCACAACATGGGCAAAAATGGGCATTCTAATTGGAGGGGCTGCCGTGTCCACATGTACCTTAGACCCAGCCCTGCAGAGCCTTAGAAGCTGCCATTCAGACATTTACTATATGTTAGTGTTAAGCCCTTTCAAATGTGTGTTTAACTGTAAGTAGTTTGTTCCACTGAAGCATTGGAACTTTCTGGCATGACTTGCCTCTGTTATGACTATATGGAATACCCAAAGACTGAGCCTCTCTATCCGTGGGCTATGGTTTTGCTCCCACTCCACTGTGTGACCTATGGCAAGTTACTTAACTTGTCTGAGCGTTTGATTCCTCGTTTACGGAATGAGGGCAGTCGTGCCCCTTTGCAGCGTTAGTTTGAGTATTGACTACTAATGAGTACTGAATGGCCTAATATTCGTAAAGTATCTGGAACACAGTTTGCAGCAAATATCTGTTACTGAAGTTGCAGGGAAAACAAGATTAAATCTTTTATCTCACAGTTTTTCATTAACTAAAAATTTAGAGATCTTTCAAAAAGAGAGAGCTTTGAAATGCACATTTGTAATACTAGTGTCTTGTTTGCACCCAGAAATAGTCCTGAACTCAGATTTGAGATTTAATATCAGCCAAGCTTGCCTCCTCCTTTCACAACCTCCAGAAAAATATCTTTGCATAATAAAAAAATGAGCTTAGTACTTTTCACTCCAATTGATCTTTACTAGACAAGTCAGGTAAAAAATTCACCAAAAGGCCCTGAAGTATACACTATTTAAAGAAAATTTTTTTAAAAAATGAAAATGAGGGAGAACAATTTGCTACTTTATTTGGAGACTGATAGGTAATGTAAGAACAGCAGAACAGGTGGAGCTTTTTTCCTAATTTGTATTTTAAAGAAATATTCTTCTGGGAAGTGGCTTTTATGTGCCTAGATTCATTCCATGGTTAGTTTTTATGGCCAAGTTATAAACTCTTGACTGTAAGCACCTAGAATAGAAATGCTGACATACCTGTAACTAGAGCTGTGTGATTGACATCCCCATCATGTTGTAACTGACGCACAAAATAAACTTAGGATAATTGCAGCATAGTTTGAGCAACAGAGCAATACGTGTGAGCTTATTGTAACAGTTTGACAAACTGCCTGATCTGGATCAGCAATGTGATTCCCATTTATTGCCTGTCTTAACAAAAACCTCAAATCTTCACCAAAAGATAGAAAGGATAGTTTATTGCAACATACCATGATTTCTGAACTGGAATCAAGAAACACAACACTATTTTGTGTTGATCCATTCACTGGTCCTTGGGAGGTGAGGAAAAGACACTGGGAGAATAAATGAATGAAGTAATCACTGTTAAATCAGTACAAAACAACAGAAAGAAATGCTATAATATCTCCACCACCCCCATCCCCTGCCATAGAACTGTTCCTACATATTTCACTTCATTACCTTGGCTATAAATACCATCTTGAGTGTTTTGGTTGTTTATACAGTTGGCCAAACCACTGAATTTGGTTTTTCAGATCCTACTGTATATCGTGGCAACTGCCTGATTTGCCTTTAAATTTTGGATAGTCTATCCTTTACAAGTGTCTTGTCATATTAGAGAACTTTCCAGTCTTTTTTTTTTTTTTTTTTCTGACTCGTTTTCATTCCACTAAATTATAGCTAGATAATCATGCAAAAGCTTAGTTCTTCTGCCTGGTTTTTCCTGCTGACCTAGATGTCCTCATGTGTAAAGTGAGACTCTTTAAGTGTCATTCTAAGATGGCAAAATACCAATGTATACTTAATAATCTGGACCTTGATCAGTTGGTTTATATTGGAAGACCCTAGTATGCCTCATCCGTTCTCTTGGGGGTGGGATGTGGATGGGGGCATCCTTGTTTGCAAGGAGAGGACATTCTACTCATGGTCATGAGGTATCCATTTATTCAAGAAAGTAGACCATTTGTGTGCAGTGTGTACCTGAGTGTTTCAAGAGATCAAAGGAAAGAAATATCAGTGAGGACAGAACGAGCTCCTAATGTGTTCTCTGGAGAGGTGGACTGCACCTGTGCTCGGAAAGCAGGGCGCAGCTTTGGATGGGTGAAAAGAACATTTCCAGCGAGGAGCACATGGTGGGTGGAAATACTGAGGCGGGATCGAGCTTGTTCTGTTCCTAGAATTTTAAGGACCTGAAGAAATCGTTCCATTTGTACGTACTCTCTGCCCTCACTATTTTTGTTTATTCAGAGTCATCCGGTTTTCCTGGAGACAGATTTGACGGTCTGCACACACTGAGGGGTCTGCTTCCTTGAAACTTTTCATCTGACTTCTCTCAAATCTGCTTAAAATGCTACTCTGGATCATGCCATCTCCCTCCTTAGAACCCCTGCCTGACTGCACACTGCCCAGTCTCCGTAACCTCCCCACTCCCACCCCTGCCCATCCTGTGAGCTTCATTGCACCTCCAGGTGCATCTCACTTCTCACAACCTGGCTGCAGCCACCTGGAACTGCCCGTATTTTCTCTTGTCTCCTGCCCTTCCTGTGAGCTCAGATCTCAACTTAAACATCGGGAGACCAGATAAGGCTCCTTGCCTGCTCACCCTTGCAGCTCCCTACAGGAAGCAAGTTTCATTTGAATTTCTTCCTTAAAAACTGTCTTTCCCATGAGACTGGACACTTCTTGCAATGAGAAACCATGTTTGGCTTGATCATGAGTGGCTGGCACAGAGCCTGGCACCATCCATTCATTCAAAAAAACTTCCTATTAAAGTCCCAGGCCCTAATACAACAGGGAGCAAAATAAAGAAGCACTGTCTGTTCTTAACAGTCTGCTTGGGGACCAAACACAAAACAAGCTAAAAATAAAATTTATAACGTGTATATATTTATAGTATAGCAGTAAATGCTCAGGAGTAAAGCAAAGCCGAGAAGGAAGACAGAATGTGTCTAGTACAGAAGAATCTTCAGGCAGGCGGCCAGGGAAGAGGGCCTTGCTAAGACAGATGGAGACAACTGAACAGAGACCCGGAGGGAATGGAGGAAATGAGGGGCTGAGCCATACAGATGCTGAGGAAGAGCAGGTGGACTATGGAAACAGCAGGTGCAAAGGCCAGTCTGGGGCACCTTGAGAGTATTCAGAGGTCAGTGGGCTGGAGTGCAGAGAGTGAGGGGGGGAGAGAGAGAGGTGTGGTCAAAATGAGGAGACGGCAAGGGAAGGACGAGAATCATGCACAGGAATGAATGGGTGTAGGACTGTTGTTATGCTATTATTTCTAGTCTTTGGACTAGAAGACCCAAAGAGAACAGGCTATGTCCTTTACTGCTTTAAAGACTATTTTAAATGACTTTTTAATGCTTTAAAGTAATGCCAATAATTCAACATGGAACAAAGCCTGCTCTCATTAGCTTGCTGAATGAAAGGACACCAATGCAATCAAGCCTCCTCCTCCAGCCTCAGGATCTTAATGCAAAATGCAGAGGGACCATGTATCACGTAGTGAGCCCATGACCCCAACTCCTGTCTTTGCAAGAGATTAACGCATGGAGGTGAAAGAACATGAATGTAGGTAACTTAATGATCAAGGTTTTCATTTTAAAATCACCTTCAGAGGGGAAGGCAGGAGAGCACACAGTTATCTCATTGCAACCATATAGAAGAAAGCTGTGGTTTTGTTCTTATTTTGACTCAGTTCTTCAGGGCTTTATTCTTTGGCCACTCCTGGTGTCATTAGTAATTAAAGTAACCTTTTCTCCAGGTGATGCTTAGCATCTTAACTAATGAAATATTCCATGCACAGGAAAGTGTTCAGCTCTGCCAGAAGTGAATGTCAGCAGAAGGAATTCCTGCTCTGAACCCCACCCCACCCCCAGAGCTACAGACTCCTGAGTTCATGGCTTGTGGGTCACACACATCCCTCTGTCCTGGACACCTGGGCCGGGCCTGCGGTGCAGAGCGTCACTCAACACGGCTGCCGGCCCCGTCCGTACCCACCACACGGCAGCTTTCCTTCTCTCAACGCTTGGCTGCCCGCCACGCCAACCCCAGGAACAGAGCCTCCTAAGAAAAAGGTACGTAAGAAATGAGGGCTGAACACACACCACGTCTTCCTCGAGACCAGCCAACTCTCCTCATGAGAACAGCTTTCCAAGCCTAGGGCTTGGTTCCAGCTCCATTACAACAAAGAAAAACCTTTATAATGTTTGTCCCACAATCTAAGCCACAGAAAAATTCTGACTGCGTAGCACATGACATGGTGTGGAGAGTATAAGCACACTAGAGAAAGAAGTATTACTATGCAAAAGCTATGGATGCACAAGACCTTCGTAACAAGCAGGAAATGTGCAAAGACAAAAATACCCCTGCGGGAGATAACAGCTGTCTCTGTTGTGACCCAAGGCTCAAAGAGCAGCTTGTGAGACCCTGGCTGCTTCTCAACACAGCGTTATTTCCTTGGCATGTGATTGAATTTGGGGACCTTCCTTGCTTTTCTCTGGTCTCCTTCTTTTGTCATTGTTCATGAAGGTAGTTGAGCTTCGGTTTGGTCTGGAATCCCATGGCACTTAGAGCTGTAAGATCAAAGTCCATCATAGGCATTTGGGCCGGTGCCAGCAAAGTTCAGGCTGAGCTTCAAATGGGTCTTGAGTGCCTCTTGGCCGCCGTTAAAGGCTGGCTGGGTTTGATCTTGAACTGGGGAGTCTCGGGTCCCTGATTGATAAACCCTGCTCGGCAGAGCTCTGCTTTAATTAACGTGGCCCTTGGGTTGGTTGGATTTCCTGCGTTTCAGCAGCTCCCTAGGTGTAACCTTATCTCTCCATTTTCTACCCATGATGGATCTGAAACACCACAGGTGAGGTTTCTCTTTGACTCAACAGCTGGATTACTTCCAGGTTTCCCCACCACAGAAGAGAAGTCCCAAACTCTAGTAGTTCTTATCATTTGACATTTTATGGGGCAGCCACCGTGGGTGAGATGCTAATATGATTAGACACGGTTCCAGTAAAGTGAACTTACTGCTTGAAAGTGTATTCATCTACAATGTGTAAATGTTAGAGACAGTGGTAGTAAACAAATGATAGACGGTGTTTGGGGGGAGGTGACAGCCAGGTGTCTCTCAGAAGCTTGGAAAGAGGGCAAGTGGTTGACCTCTAAGCGTTAAGCTACTTAAATAACTGCATAAGTGAAGGAGGCAAAAGGTTTCATTATCCTTTGAGAAAAGTGATTTAGAGGCAACAGGAGGATAGCCCGGCACCCTGAGGAACACACGCCCTGCAAGGTGCTTCTCAGGTCAGTTTGGGACAATCTCTGATAGTCACAATGCACATTTCACTTTGTTTACACTTGTATTTCTATCAAACTTTAAAAAAAAAAGAACCTCCATCACCTCCCTAAGTTTCTTGTTTTTCTGGTTTGTTTGTTTCTAAAATCACAGCACACCATGGGAAGAACTGATTTATAAAACATACCTACTGTGGGAATACAGCAGGACCCAAGCTGAAGAAAGAAGACACCCTCGGATGAGTGAGGTGTTCCAGGCACAACAATGTGCATTCAGAGGCAGTTTTGTGACGTGTCCAGAGCAGCCCCAGGCAAGGGAGGGTAGAGCAAGGAGGAAAATCGCTCTAGTCATCAGAGATTGTGTGGGTGTGTATGCGCGCGTGTGTGGGTGTGTGTATGTGTGTGTGATTGAAAGAGAGAGCGACAATTGAAACATCTTCCAACACTATACAGAGTCCCTTTGAAGATTTCTGAATAATGACACAGCTTCATAGATACAGTGACACGAGGCAAGTGTTGTCCTGGCCAGGAGAAAAGGTATTATATGCCCTTTGGGAAGGGCTGTCATCCACAAATAGTTAACATTCTCATTCAGCCATCAGTTTCTCCCGATTTAAGTAGCATATAACCATCTCTGAATACCCTAAAAAGATCTGGCCCTGAAAACTTCAGGAGACAGATGATGGTGAGAGTTCCACAATAATGTGAATGTACTTAGGGCCACTGAACCATACAGTTCAGTATGGTTTTATAGTATGCGATTTTTCCCACAATTAAAAAAAAAACATTAAAAATATCTGGCCTAAATAACAACTTTGCCACTTACTAGAGTATAGAATACAGAAAATAGAAACAGGCTGGAATCTATGGCTCAATTTCTTTATTTGCATATTGGGGTTACTAAAACATGGGATTACTGTAAATATTATACAATATATGCTTAGTGCCAGTAACATCATAAGCACCCCATGAAGATATTTAACTTTAAATTTTATTTCTATAATGATTTTTATTTCAGAGGTTGACAGACATCAACATGTTTTCCAATGTGCTAGAGCTCTTTAACATGCTCCTCAAAAGGCTGTTGTTAATGAAACTATGTCACTTTCTTTTACTCACCACATAACATGATGCCATGAAGCTTTCACAGCAGTCACTTGCAAGTGTCACTCATCTTGCAAAACCCAAAGAGGACATGATTACAGTCTCTGCTTTAAGAATTTTTACTCCCTGGTAGTATCTGTGATATCAACATTATTACACTGGCAATGAAGGACACAGTGGATTTTTTTCCTGAAAGATAAGAACACAGGTAAGGATACGGTTACTTAGGAGTCACATCTTTTCTTTTAGAAGACCAAATATTTGCGAGTGATGTTGAGTTGGGAACATAAGAAATCAGCTCTCTGACCTTGGCCCTCCTGGCCAAATACATCCAGTTGGGTTTGAACAAGTAAACACTTTTAAATTTATTTTTATATATTTAGAACTCTGTTCGGTTTATTTCTGTATAAATAGACATCATGCTTTCCAATAAACAGGCTCAAAAGGTAAAAAAGCAACATTTGACTTGGTGACCCTGGGCACACAAACATGACGATGCTAGTAAAATGCATTTTCTGGTGCCAGTCATGTGCAATAGAAGAAACCAGGGAGCACACATTAGGCGTGGCGTTCATGCTCCCAAGCTACCCATGAGCTCTGTGGGTTCCTACCCATGGTTAGGAAGTGACTCGGCTACAACACTAATAACTGCTCTCAGCGGGTCTTTCTGTTTGGTTGACTTAAAGGATTCACCACCACCTGGTTCCATCTACTTATCACAGTTTCCGGCAGTAGTGATGCTTGTCCTGCCAGGTCCACCACTGCTGGAAGAACCAGATCCTTGGGCACATGGAAGGCTCAGGACCCCGTGGAATGAGAATTCTGAACAAAACATGTTTGTGTCTTGAAACAGGAGCCATATTCTGTGTACCTGCCACAGACTTGTGTTTAGGAATGGTCACACTTAGAAGCTGCTACCAAATTTAAGGACGTATTTTAGGAGTTATCAAGCTTCCTTACAACTAGCAAAGCATCAACGTCTGGGAAAAAATAATAGACAAGGAACAGTTGGGTAGAGGTTCTTCCATCAGGGCTGACTTGGTAGATGCCACAAAAGATTTGATTTGCAGATTTCTGGGAGAAAAGGAGAAATCTGAAAACAAAACCAAAGCAGTCTCACCTGGTGGGGGGAGATCACCAGCTGGGGTTGGTTGGCTGAAGTCTGATGACACATTCAGAAGTTACTTAGTTTTAGTTTTCTTCTGTCTATGACTGGGCGATACCACGTATCTGAGTCAGAGCTTCCTCTTCTTGCAGGTAGGTTTAATAGAACCTGCTCCAGATGCTGGGAAAGATTGGGGACAGGATGATAAGAGGGAGACAGAGGATGAAATGGTTAGATGGCATCACCAACTCAATGGACATGAGTTTGAGCAAACTCTGGGAGATAGTGAAGGACAGGGAAGCCTGGCGTGCTGTGATTCATGGTCACAAAGAGTCGAATACTACTGAGTGATTGAACAACAGTTCCCTCATATGAGATGGTTGGGGCAGGATGAGTAATGATATATGTAAAAAGCAAAAGAAAGTCTAAGCATGCAAGATTTCTGTCTTCTCCCCTAGACTGTGAGCTCCTAGATAAGGGGGCCTTTTATCTTTCTACTCATGGTGCCTGCTGCATAATGGGCTGGCAGTTGTATCAGATTACTGGATACACTGATTATGAATCAACTGGGTCCAAGAAAGAAAGTTGCCATTGGAGGTGCCCAGAGACCCCTTGTATCAACTGGGCCCTGGAGGGGACACCAGCCTAGAGCATGCAAGTGGGAAGTGGGCCCCTGAAAAGCTGTTGCTGCCTGTGACTAGAGAGAAAGGAAAATAGTTTGGGAGATGGGATAGCCTAAAGGATTCCTGTCCAGGTCTTTATTCAGACAGAAACTTGTGAGAAAAGGTCCCAGTTCTCAGATGCGAGTGAAGCGGGAAGTCAGGTGACATGGGTTAGGGTGTTCTGCTCAGCGTGGCTGAGTGTGATGGATGGCTTGTTGTGCTGTTTATCTAGTGCAGGCTGGTATTTCACCTCTGTTTTCATTAGACTGATGGTAAGGTAATAATTCTTTCCTCTGGCTGAAAAATCTGTCTTCAGCCATTTGTTGATCTTCTTGAACGGGCACTTCAGATGTCCAGAAGTTACCCTAAAGGAGGCTTTGAATGAAAACTTAAATAATGCCAGTTGGCATCCACAGAGCTCACAGCAAGGCTTCTGCTAGACTTGCTGTGGTTAGGAGGTACAGAGTCACATCTGTGCAAAGAGAACCAGCCTCAGAAATGGCTCAAAGAGACCACGCCTGTGGGAAACAAAGAGGAAACGGCATACTTTTTGCATTTGAACATTTTAGGCATATCTGCAAATTAAATGAAGGCAGTGCCATCTTCCTGGGGTGTTTCCATGAAGCAGTGTGATGTGTTGAGAAGTGCCCAAGACTGGGACTCAGAAATCTCCATGACTCTCCCTACGGGCAGATCTTGTAATATCACTGGGCCTCCATGTCTTCATCTTTCCAGCAAAGATAATAATAATAATATGTGGTTGTTTGAATGGGAAGCCCTTGTCAAGAGAACTTAGCTTTTAGTTTTTCTCCAGGGCTAGTGGGAACAAGTTGAACACAATGACGGAGGCGTGTGGCATTACTAAGTGGCAGCATGATAGCCCCACACTCCTTCCAACCCCTTCCATGAAGAGCAGGAAAGTGAGAGGACAGGTTGGCTCTGTAAGCCCTGGTTAAGGAAACTCTCTTCCCACGACTCACAGGACAATCCTTCTGAGCAGTGCTGTGGGTTTGTGAGCTGACCAGCCGGTGATAGGACTTCTGCTCACAGAGCCCATGAAGTTGCTTTATCTGGAGTGGACCACAGAAACGTCTCATCCCCTCATATGTGTATGTGTGTGCCATCTACATGCAGATGGTACAGCCAGGCCACGGAGAGAGAGAGAATCATAGACTGCTGCTCTCAACGCTCAGGTCTTCCATTCAGAATGAGGGTCTTTCCTCCCCATCATGAGGGACAGCCTCTTCATCCTCTCTGTAACAGAGGCCACTTGCCTTGAAAAATGGTTCTTATGTAACATAACTAGGGTGGACATATATCCTGATTTGTCCTTAACAGCCCACTTTGTGCTTTTTGTGACAGAATACATATAATAGCTCTCCCACCAACTCTTAAAGTGTTCTGAGTTTGGACAATAAATTATATGACACCCCAAATACAACAGATTCATTTTTCTGTTGGCACCTTCTCCACCCTCAACAAATACCTCATGTCTATTGCCAATATTCCCTCTGGCCTCAGCTTAGTTGTTTATGCTATACAAATAAAGATAAAGTTTTGCTTTATAATTTTCACACAGAAATGTATATTCATCAATATCATTTTCAGGGCACTCCTGACATGAGGGGAGACTCATTACAAAGAATTGTACTTTATAAAATGTTATAATTCTAATGAGGAAGGATTAGTGGGGATCAACTAACATAATTTTTTATAAAGTGCCAATCAAATGGAAGCTACTATTATTAATAATTCTGAAATAATGACAACTAAAGAATTGTTTTATTCACCCATTCTTCAACTAAGCAATTATTCAAACATTAAACATTTGTATAATGTTTCCAGGAACTATGCTTGATACTGAAAATATGAAAATGAAAGACAATCTCTTTGAGCTCAAGGAATTCATAGAAAACAAGGTAAAGAGGCAAGGCAGTGATGACAGTCTGCTCATGGTAGCGTGGAACAGGAGCCCTTAATGCAGTGCCAGGCCGCTAGGCTGGAAGGGAAGGGGGAGGAGGTGGTGAGGATGGATGCAGAGTGGATCTTTTTCTTTTTTTTAAGATTTTTTAAAATGTGGACCATTTTTAAAGTCTTTATTGAATTTGTCACAATATTGTTTCTGTCTTATGGTTTTATTTTTTTGCTTGGTTGGTTGGTTGGTTTTTTAGCCAAGAGGTATGTGGGAGTTTAGCTCCCCAACTGGGTATCAAACCCACATCCCCAGCATTGGAAGGTGAAGTCTTAACCACTGGATCACCAGGGAAGACCCTGGAATAGATCTTAAAGGATGCATAGGAGTTAGCCAAGGGAGGAAGATGTGAAAAGCATTCTCTTTCAGATCTTTTCTAATATTAGAAAATAAGAAAAACAGAGAATTCCCTGGCCAGTCCAGTGGTTAGAATTCTGTTCTCTCACTGCTGGAACCCTGGGTTCAGTTCCTGGTTGGGGAACTAAGCTCCTGAAAACCATGAGACAATGCTAAAAAAAAAAGAAAAGAAAAGAGAAGAAGAAGGACAAATTCAGAAGTCAGGAAATATTCTGATGTGTCCCTGTTGATTTTAAAGGAAGCTGTTTCTATTAGAGGAGGCTTCTGGGGAACTCTGTGAATAAACTTTCCTAACTAGGAGACTTAAAAAGATAGAATCTTATTGAAGCACTTTCCAGTAGAGTTGTCACCCAAATGTGCAATTGTAAATTTTCTAGTAACCATACTATAAACATAAAAAGAAACAGGTGAAATTAACTTTAATAATAAGTTGTTTTTAACCCAGTATACCCAAAATAGTATCATTTCCACAGGGAGTCAGTATAAAAAATGAGATGTTTTGCTATCTTGTTTTCACATCAAGATTTTAAAAATCTTAGTTTTTTTTTTTTTTTTTTAAATCTTAGTTTTTAAAGTAAGTGATTGCCTCAGAAATTGTCTGAGGCAGACGTTGTCTGAGTTGGGAGGGTGAGGAGGGAATGGAATGGGGTATGCTTTGGGAGTGGTGAACATGTTCTATATCTTGGTTTTTATTTATTTATTTATAAATTCATTGAACTGCTAGTTCAGTTAATGCATTTTATTGGGCATATGCTGTATCTCAATAAAGTTGATTGAAAACAAACCAAAAAAAGATGTTAACATTCAGCCTGGGACTTCCCTGGTGATCCAGTGGTTAAGAATCTGCCTGTCAAAGCAGGAGACGCAGCTTCGACCACTGTTCTGGGGCATCGCTGCCATGGGGCAGCTAAGCCCTTGAGCCACAGCTACTGAAGCCTGCACATCTAGAGGCCCTGCTCCATGACGAGAGACGCCACCGCAATGGGAAGCCTGCACACGACAGCAAAGAGTAGTCCCTGCTCACCTCAACTGGAGAAAGCCAGCATGCAGCAACAAAGACCCAGTGTAGCCAAAAATAAAATAAAAATTTTTTTTAATTCCAATCTGTATTTTACTCTCAGAGAACATTTCAGTTCATAGTAGGCACAAGTGACTGGGGGCTCCCATCCTGAACAGTGCAGTTTTACGATATCTAATCTCCCTGTGGTCACAACTGAAAATGAAACCAGAGTGTCCTGGCTGGGTTTATTCTTGACTGTTTATTCCCTCACCTACATAAATAACACACACTTCTTGAAGAAGGGAGAAACAAAGTTTCTACAGAGATCCATATTCTGTTCTAGGAATTTCTCTTATACTTGACAGTCTACAGTTTATGACAGGCCTCTATACCTCATAAGCAAACTATCCATACAGTCTTTGAAATATAAGTGTTTTAATTGTGGGGAGAGCCAAAACTCTGGTTATACATTCCAAAACTCTGGTTATACACTACCACGAGGGCTGGTATGTATCTGTGAGATAATTCAGAACCAATTATTCCATCACAAAAGATGTCATCAAGGCAAACCTTCACACTTGCTGTCACTCATGCTAATTTCTTTCTTGTTGAAATAGTCTATTTGTATACAGCATGCTATCATTTTGTGAATCAAAACAGAAGAATGATATTAGGAAGAAAATCCTGTTAACAATTCACTGCTGGGCACGTGAGCTGTCTCAGGCTCTGAATTCCTCTGTCTCTGCGGTGGTGATAACAACTTGGGCCTCGAGGCCTTAGTACCTTGAAGACATGAACAAACACCTCTCATCTTTCTGACTCTTGGTTTAACATAGAGCTGATAATTACAGAAGATTTCTTCAATCTCTGAAAGTGTTCGTGTAGCTATAAGGCCATCCGGTGAGTCACTCTTTCTCTTTTCTCTTTAGTGGGTCACTCACAGTTTGTGACAAGAACACTAGTAATTGCATAGCCGGTGCCAGGGGCACTGTGGAGTCGCTGAGGACATCGCTGTTAGCTACAACCCATATAAAAACAGATTGTTCTCCAGAGAGGCCGCGTGCCGTCCTGCGAGAATGCAGGCGGACGCCTTGAAGTTCTTCCACCGACAAGGTGCACTGCCTGGGGCCAGCTATTTTAACTGCAGCCTTCTCAGCTGTGAGAAATGAGAACAGCGATCCTCACGGCTTTAGAAGGGAGTTGTGTTTATTAATTAGTCTGTATTTCAAAGTGCTTCACAACTGGAAAGTTTCACTATTGAATAAAGGAAGATTCCCTTTCATTTTATCCCCCATCACATTAGGATGAAAAGAAACTGTGCTCACTGAGGCTGTGAGAAAAACGGAGGGGATTCAGGCAAAAAAGCTAACAAACCTGACTTCCAAAGGTAGTGGCTCATTTCCCTGACTGTGAGATGACACCCATTAAAGGCAACTTTGGTAAATTAGGTATCTCAAAGGGCAGCCAAACCTGCTACCTGAAGAACTGCTTTTCATTTAGACTTAATTTTTATGATCCCTTCCAGGAAAAAAAAAGAAAAAGAAAATGAGCCAAATCACACAGTGATGGGTATTCAAAAAGCAAAGCTTCCCCTTCTTCCTAGGAACTGACATAGACTTTATCATATTTTCTTTCCTTAGAAATACAACCTAGACCTGCTTGTATCTCCACCATTAGATCCTCAGACCTCCTTGTCCTTTTCCTAGCTTACAATAGAAAGCAGGCCCACCAGAATTTCCCTAAGTGTTCCATTATCACCAGAATATCAGTTGATTAAAAAAAATAATAATAATTCATTCCTTGTTCTTCTTGCAGCTAATTGTCCACTCATTTTTTCATCTCCTTCTATACTATAAAAATGTAGTTGCCTGACTGAAATTGGTCTTTCCGGTGTACTTTGCATCTAGCTGGGGTTGCGTGATAAGTTCTCACCAATGGAAGGTGAGAAAAATGGGATTTCTAAGATGTGAGTGTGCATCTTTACTCTCTCTGAGGGCTGGATGAGATTCTGAAGACCTTGGGCAAGTCTGAACTTCAAGACATAAACCTGAATCCTGTATCCTGCAGCTAAGGGACATCTGCTTTGGATTGTTCTCTGAGTGAGAAATAAACTTCTAGTGTGTTAAGTCAGTGTTTTTGAAGTTTATTGTTATAGCAGCTAATAGTACCCTAACACATACATTTGCCAAAGCTGACACACTTCCCCAAATTTCCCATTATTGTTGTCTTTTCCATGCTAGACCACGAAACTCCTGCAGGACTTTCATGACATTCAGGATAGTATGATGTAAGATATTTAATAAATGTATGTGGAATAGAGGGAGGGAAGGAAGAAGGAAGAAAAGAAGGAAGGGAGGGAGGGAGGAGCAATTGAATTAATGTGAATGCATTTCAGTGACTCGGTTATTTTCTTTGAAGCTTTCAAGCTCAGTGTGGCCACCACCCCATTAAGTGGTAAAGGTGGGAAATATTTCTCCTTTCTGTATGGTCTTCTAAAGGATGGACACAGAGCCACGAGAGAAATCACTGACCAGAGAAAAGCAATCCCTTAGAGAAAGCAATCCAAATATCGTCTCCTCGAGAGCTGGGCCACCGCCAGCATCTCCATCAGCAACTTGGAAGAGTTGTCTGTCTTCCCGACACAATAAAACTGGAGACATGAGCACATAGAGCTCTAGCCAGCACAATTACGTGAAGCCAGAGCACATTATCACTTTGAGCTTGCAGGATTTATGACCAACTATGATGGAAAATAAAGACAGAGATATTTTACTTGTCTGAATTCATCACTCACAAAAGGCAATACATTTTAATCAGAGAGAATTTGTATAAATGGTGCTTTTTCTAATTAAAACCCTCACAAACAGAACAGAAACAGATGCTGGCATCTTGGAAAGAAAAAGAAAACTGAAAAAGATGGCAACTTTGCTCCTGGTCAGAAAATATGCAGTTGATAGCCTTTATTATTGAAAAACTTCCAAATGCATTGAGGTAAGCAATGCTATTTTGGTGGTTTCCCGGGTTTGGGAAACAGCTTTTAACTTGAGTTGAACAGGGAGCAGGTTTGTATACCCTTTTGGTGTCTGCTGATCCAAGAATTGTGTGTTTGTGCATGCTCAGTCGTGTCTGACTCTTTTTGACCCCATGGACTGTAGCCCACCAGGCTTCTCTGTCCATGGGATTTTCCAGGCAAGAATACTGGAGTGAGTTGCCATTTCTTACTTCAGGGGATCTTCATTTCTTGCATCTCCTGCATTGGCAGGCGGATTCTTTACCATTGTGCCACCTGGAAAGCCAAGTATTAAGTAGTGAAGCTAAAATCACTCTACTTGTAAGAAGCTTGTGATTTCTATTTGCTGAGAGGGCGTTACTTCCTGTGGCAGGTCCCCCTGCCATCAACTCCCCTAGAGCCAGGCTCTTCCTGCAGCAGATCATTCCTAGGCTTTATGCTCATTAGTTGCTCATTAGTTGTCTCCACTCTGGGATGCCCACCCTGTGAGCACAGGGCCTGCAGTGTTCCTGGCCCAGTGTTGGTGCGTGGTGAAAGCTGAGAAAATATTGAAGAGTTCTGATTAGGTTGTGACTTTACATAATTAAATGGTCTTCTTTACACAGACCATTTGTTTTCACCATCAGTTCGCTCATGTTGTTTTTTGTTGTCGTTCAGTCACTCAGTTGTGTCCAACTCTTTGCGACCCCATGGACTGCAGCACGCCAGGCTTTCCTGTCCTTCACCATCTCCTGGAACTTGCTCAAACTCATGTCCATTGAGTCGGTGATGCCATCCAACCATCTCATCCTCTGTTGTCCCCTTCTCCTCCTGCCTTCAATCTTTCCCAGCATCAGGGTCTTTTCTAATGAGTCACTCATAGACAACAAAAAGGTAAACCAGGTGGTTTTGTCTAATGTTTTAAAATTTGCATCATTGAAGTACATGGTGGTGAAACCAGTGTTTATGGGAGCCAAAATTATAGCCTCTAAATTTCTGAAAGATGGAGAAGATTGAGAAAAAATGGAAAGTGTTACATAATCCTTCAAGTGCAGAATATGTCCCTGCATTCTGTTGATGTTTGGTGTGGCACCCGAAACCCTAAAGGCAAGTTTGTTTCCAGAACACCTGAAACAGAGACCACATTTTTATGATGTTTGCCTCTCATGGTCAAGTTTACATTAGGGAGCTATATTTTCCTTGTATTTATTTTAAAATTATTTGGGTTTTCCAATAAAATAACATTTTCATTTTTTTCTCCCTCTTCCCAGATGAACACATTTATTACTTTTATCCAAGAACATGGGGCTGTGGTTGGTGGTTGGGATGCCCTGAAGTGGTATACTTGGAAAGGATGTGTTGTTTGCATTTAACAAATTACTTAGTTGGCTGAATATCTAGTGACTAAAATAATAACAGTTCATCAAAACACAGTTATCCCAGATATCCTTTCAAGAGCGGCAATCAGATGTCCTAAAGACTCCAAGAAAAGGGTGAGAATTGTGAGGAGGGGGAGACCAGAGGGACAAACCGTGTTTGGAAGCAGGAAGTAAGTCAAGTCAAGAAACCAAGGATTTGAAATAAAACAAAGGGGGAACACATGAATCTTCTCCTCTGAAGTCATCCAATTTGAACCTAACCCAGGTTCAGTTCAGTTCAGTCTCTCAGTCATGTCTGACTCTTTGCGACCCCATGAATCGCAGCACGCCAGGCCTCCCTGTCCATCACCAACTCCCGGAGTTTATTCAAACTCAAGTTCATCAAGTTGGTGATGCCATCCAGGTTAGGGGGAGTGAAATCATTATCTGCTGTTCTGAGGCCACTTCAAAAATTCATTGGTACTTTCAACCAGGCTAAACTCAACATTGAAAAACCACCAGCACCGCTGACTTGGGCTGCAAGGCCCAGCTCTGGGCTCATATCTACCTGGAAGGGCCCAGTGCCACTTAGTCAGGATGAGGGTCAGGGCAAGGGCAGAGCAGCCTGCTCACTCAAGCTGGCCTCAAGGGGAGGCTGGTGGTGTCCAACCCTGGGCTACTCATTCAACTCCTCTCTGGAGCGATAAACAGAAAAGTGGCAGGAGGCTAAGCTCCCTTAAGTTAGGTGCTCTTAATCCTCTAAGGTGACTGGAGATTTATTTTTCAATTCACTAATAACCTAGAGTATATGTATAAACATACTCACGCATATACATGTACACATATGTATACACACACACACATATATATATGACTATATAGTTATGGGTATATGTATATATATGCATATGTGTATATATATGGGCTTCCCTGGTGGCTCAGATGATAAAGAATCTGCCTGTAATGCAGGTGACCTGGGTTTGATCTCTGCGTCAGGAAGATACCCTGGAAATGGGAATGGCAACCCACTCCAGTATTCTTGCCTGGAGAATTCCGGGAACAGAGGAGCCTGGTGGGCTACAGTCCATGGGGTCGTACATTCATGATTGGTGTTTACATAAAAGTGAATGTAAAACATTCTAAACTTAGATTGTAAGGCGGTTGTACAACTCTATGAATACACCAAAAACAGTTAAATTGTACATTTTAAATGGGTAAATTTTATATGTGAATTATATCTCAATAAAAATGGTTCTTAAAACTGAATGTATTTATCCCTCTATTTTTCTAAAAACATCATACACTGGGTTTTGTTATTGTCGTTGACTTCCTCCTATGCTTTTAACTTCTTCAAGTCTCAGTAGTCCTAGCATACACTCCAAGATTGCTAAATGTTGATTAATGAATGATCCAGTTTTAGAGCTTCCAGGCCACATTGTCCATGTTATGGGGTCGGTGAGAAAAATTATGCCAAAAATTAAAATTCGTCCAAAGTGCTGCTCTTCCTGTGCTCCTGCCCCCTCTCCCCACACCTTCTGGCTTCCCATCATTCTCTGAGGGTGGATGCTTATTGTGGTTTCAGGCATCATCATTTTAAAGATGACGCTTTGGATGATACCTTCTACTTCTAATAGTCTATGATGTGGATGAGACTGGCAGAAACAGTTGTAAATGTAAGAATTGGTGGTTATTTTTTTTAAACCTATCTTCAAAGCCAGTTCATATGCAATAATTCAGCCTTACAATGTCTTGTGTGGCATATATAATTGCAGTTGTTTTATAGATGATAAAATCTTATAGGGGTTATATTAGTCAGTTTCATAGGAGATATACATTTCTTTTCTTTTTTTTTTTTTTCTTTTGGTAAATCAAGTGAATAGCATAGGGCAGTGCTTCCCAAACTATTGTAAAAGATAAAATTTTATAAAGTCTCCAAGAGATTAGTAATTTTTGTAAAAATCAATAAAAATAAATTACCAGCTTAGACTCCAAAATACAAGCCCCCTTTTTGTTTATTTCACTTGGGGGGTTTTAATTGTCAAATTACACCTCTCCCTACTCTCCCTTCTGTGAAGTGAAACTGTTAGTCTCTCAGTCATGTCTGACTCTTTGTGACCCCATGGACTTGCGACCCCAAGCCCTCCAGACTTGTCTGTCCATGGAATTCTCCAGGCAAGAATACTGGAGTGGGTTGCCATTCCTTTCTCCCAGGGATTTTCCCAACCCAGTGATTGAACCTGTGTCTCCTGCATCACAGGCAGATTCTTTACCATCTGAGACACCAGGGAAGCCTGCCTTCTCTATCTGCTTGCAAACTCCAGTGGCTCCTCCCACCACCCCCTCACTAGTCCTCTCAGACACTCCCTGCCCGCCTGATCCCCCACCTGCAACTCCTACCAGGTCACTCCCATTCAGAAAAACACCTCTAAGCACCAGATTTCCAACCACCCTCAAGGCCCCGTCCCTTGCCTTCCATTTTGAATATTAAATTATTTAATAGACATTAAGCTGCATTTCAATAAATAGTATCAAAACAAACATGGCATAGAAAAAAATTTGAATTTTTTAAAACTAAATATTATACATTGTTCACTGAAAATATCTATCTAGGTGAATAATAGAGAAAACTGCTGTTACACTCAGAATTTTTATAATTCTCCTATTGTAACATGAAATAATAAGTAGAATAAATTCCCATGCTAAATACCTATATTCATGCTTTTAATGAACAATTTGTATATCAATATTTAATTTCAATGTGATGGATGAGTTTGCTTCTTGCTGTGTAACTTACCTAATCTAGGATAGATTGATGACAATAATACTCATAAGGAAAAATGTGTATCAAAACTCTTTCTATGTTTCAGTAATACTTAAAAGAGAGAAACCTGTCTTGTAGAGATGTATCCATAGTAACAAAGACAAAACAGGATATTGGTTTTTAATTTTTTCCAAAATGAAGCAAGTGATACTCTATTTGCAAAATTTCTCAATTCTCAGTATCAGTAACCAGTTCCAACTACTTATTCTGTAAAGTTATAGTTAAATTTAAATTAATTTTTTATGAAAGACAAGGTTTCTGTCTTTACAACTTTTGGGTTACAATCGACTAATTAACCTTAAAATATGACGTGCTTCACATGGTCCTACTGCTCATTTTATAGACTTATCTCACAAGTTCAATATTCCTTGATCTGATCGGTATGCTATTCGGTGAAATGAATTCATTGACCATGCATTTGGAAGTCAAGGTAATGTCAAGTTGCTAAAAAATAATTTGCATCCACTTACTCTCAATTTCTGTACATATCTCATTGTGGACTAGTAATAGTTGATAGACCAGCACTGGGCCCCTGGAGCACACCTTGAGTGGCACCGCCATGAAGATAGAGCATTCCTTTGCTTCATCAAAGCAACTGAAGTCATCTCTCATGATGAACTCAAGCATAAGATGGATGCTTGTATTCCAAAAGCTGAGATTTTATGATCCCATGAATTAATGTTAACCTAAATGGAAGATTCAGAAAAACTGCTAATGAGTTCTTCATTTGCATCTTTTCTCTTCAGTAATTTTACCAATGACTTAGATGAAGGTGTGAAAGTGTACTCATCAGATTCAAAAAATAGTTTATATTTATGAAATACTTTGTATGACCCTCACACTGGACTAATTAATTATTTTACATTGATTGTTTCACTTAATCTTTAGAGTGATAATTCTGTGATATAGGTACTGTAATTATCCCTGATTTAGAAATGGGAAAAGTTAAGTAACTTCCCCAAGTTCACACAGCTCCTTCATGGTGGAGCTAGGATTTGAGGTCAGGCCACCTGACTTGACATCCAAATCTCTGAACCACCTAACTGACCACCAAACCTGGCCAGGATTGGCACAATTACATGTGATGGAAGCAGGAGACTTAAAAATATTCTCTAGGCAAAATTGCTGGGCAAAAATCAATACTGTGAAACTTAAGAGGAATCAGTCAATACAAGTCAATTACACAAAAGCTGGCATAGGAAAGCCTGGCATGTCAGAGTCCCTTCAGATTATCTAATATCCTGCCAGCTTCACCTCGGTTACCAACCATCACAGCAGCATGTGTCTGCATGCCACTTCTGCTAACAGCACCTCATTTAAAGAGCCTACCTCTCTGCCCTGACATTCTTAGGTACCATGCCTGGAGAAGACTGCTCAGGATACAGGCTATAGCAGCTGGAGTAATCCCTAACCAATCAAACCAATCAGAGATGAGAGCTGATGGATAAATGTTTTGCTGTCAATGCTTTTTACTGAAAGCAACTCTGACAGGCATTCTACAGCCTCAGATGGTCCTGGTAAAATCCAGTCCCAGTTGCCTGCTGCAGGAACCAGCTTCACAAGGCCCCTTTGATTAGTTTTTTCTCCCTCTTCATTTCACACTCCCTGGTCCACCCCTGATCCCCAACGTCACCTCCAAAGACACCACCTGTAGGCATGTTCTTGTCTCAGACTCTGCATTGGGATGCTGTCTTAGTTTGGGCAGCTATTTTAAAAATACCATAGACTGGGTAGATTAAACAACAACCATCTATTTGTCATAGTCCCAGAGGCCAGGAAGTCCAAAATCAAGGACTGGCAGATTTGGTGTCTGGTAGGAGCCCACTTCCTAGTTCGCAGAGGACTGATTTCTCATAGTATCCTCATAGGGTGGAAGGGAGGAGAGCTCTCTCTGGAGCCTTTTGCATAAGGGCACAATCCATTCATGAGGGCACCACCCTCATGATCTAATCACCCCAAAGGCCCACCCTCCTAATGCCACTGCATTGGGGATTAGGTTTAATTGAGAAGTTTGAGGAGAAACAGAGTATATTGTACCAGGTGAACACATTAGCCTGGCAGTGAATTGTGTTTTGACTGAAGATAGGAATGTAATATGACAGAAAGAAAGGAGAGAGGAAAGGAGAAGGGAGGAGAGAGAGAGAAAAGAAGAAAATTGGGGAAAAGAGATAGAGAAACAGACAGAGAGAGGGAGAAACTGGCATAAAGGCATTACCAACTAAAGACCTGCAACATTTCAGTTGGCAACATCACCTTACAATTCTCAGCATTCATGGAGAATCAGTACGTCTCATGTTAGGGCCTTTTGAGTCATTTCTGTGGGTACCAGCAGGGTCTGATAGACACACAGCCCCCAGCACACATACACCGTCATGAGCTACAATTAGGTCCCCTCGCTATACTGCTCCCCAGTTCTGTGCTCAGCCCTCTGCAGCCTTCCCGAGGGCAGAGTGCCCACACCCGTCAAATGATGCTCAGCTGGCACCCCCAGATTGTCACACAGGGTGCTCTTTCCTTTGTTTGTCTTGTTTTGTTGCTTTTACTTGTTGGGCTTTTTAAGAATGCCTCCTATGCTGCAGCATCCTTGAAAAAAAAAGGCCTGCCACAAAAGGCAATGGGAATAACAATAAAACCTTGGGTTTTATATAGCACCTCTTTTCTTAAATGCTTAAGTTGTCTTCACATCTATAATATCTTCCTGATATCCCTAAGTGGGCCAAAGCAGACAGCACATGGGTTAGGATTTAGTATGTCAGGTTTCCAGTGTTCCTAATAGAAAGCTTAAGAGATACTTGACCGAGTCCTGAGTGCATGCATGTTAGATTGCTTCAGTTGTGTCTGACCCTTTGCAACACTTTGGACCATAGTCCGCCAGGCTCCTCTGTCCGTGGAATTCTCCAAGCAAGAATACTGGAGTGGGTTGTCATGCCCTCCTCCAGGGGACCTTCCCAACCCAGGGATCGAACCCACAATTCTAATGTCTCTTGCATTGGGAGGCAGGTTCTATACCACTGGGCTTCTCTTGTGGCTCAAGTGGTAAAGAATCTGCCTGCAATGCAAGAGACCTGGGTTCAATCCCTGGGTTGGGATCCCCTGGAGAATGGAAAGGCTCAGTATTTTCTCCTGGAGAATTCCATGGACTGTATAGTCCATGGTGTCGCCAAGAGTTGAACAGGACTGAGGGACTTTCATTTTCATTTTTCTTTACCACTAGCACCACCTGGGAAGCGCTGGCTGAGTCATGGGCATTTCCAAAATCTTGCAGCCTCTAAATTAAGAGATCATTTAGCTAATTGTTTTCTTCCCTGGTGGCTCAGAGGGTAAAGCCTCTGCCTGCAAAGAAGGAGACGCAGGTTCCATCCCGGGGTCGGGAAGATCCCCTGGAGAAGGAAATGGCAACCCACTCCAGTACTCTTGCCTGGAAAATCCCATGGATGGAGAAGCCAGGTAGGCTACATACAATCCATGGGGTCCCAAAGAGTTGGACACGACCGAGCAACTTCACTTTCATTTCTCCCTTTTGGGTTCTTTCCAAAGTTAATTACCAGCCTACATTCTATCTATGAGATCTCCAAGACTATGTTCTTTATAAACATATGCTACTTTATTAGTTAAGTCTAAATATTTACAAATCTTCCAATCTAGTAGTTTAGCTTCTCTGATGATGGTTGTCTGTATCTCTTTAAAAAAGGAGACATAGAGATATCCAGCCTTAGTGCCCAAAGCTTGCAGAAAATGGAAGAGCTTTTACCTCCCCTGATTTTGTCTTCTGTGCTTTAGCTTTAATTAGAGACTGTGTGAGCAGGACAGGTTGGAGTGGTGAAACATGTAAATTACCATGGTATTAAAGAGGGTTGCTGTATCAAAGATGAGGAGAGCCAAATATATAAGCTTAAATAACGACCACACGTTTTTCCACATTGATGGCTTTGTGGTGTCCAAAAAATGAAAAACTGTTTTCAAGGTACCCTTGAATGACCTGTTCCTGCCCAGGTCTATCCAGGGTACCTTGACCATGTCTACAGACTACACCACTCACCAAGAATCTGAGCCATTTGTCTGAATCTGAAATTATTCTGCCACAAATGCTTAGAGAAGACCCACATGTATGTTCAGATGAGAAAAAAGAATGGTGCACAGTTTAACTGCTGTGTTTCTTAGCTAAAAGTCTTTCAATAAATTCCAAGGTAATAAATCACCGCATGTGCCAGGACAGAATTTTTTTGATAATTAGATCTATCTATATGACCCTAATGTACACCGCTATATAATAACAATAATACTAATGGACACCTGACATTTGTGTACCATTGTGCACGTTTCAAAGCCCTTTCCCAATTACAATAAACATGTCAGTAGAGGTAACCTGGGCTTACCCTAATCCTAACCCTATTAAGGTGGTATGGTATATGAAGGTTTTTTCTCAAGAATTTAAGTGGAAATAAACAGATCAAATGAGGGTTAGCAGTAAAAGTTTGGGGGAGGAAGTGCTGAGCATATTATTTGAACGGGGGTCGAGGGCATGAAGAGTCATAGAAGACCAAGTTGAAAGTTACAAATAGTAAAAAAAAATGAATAAAGAGAAGGAAGTACAGAAAATATGTAATGTACATAAGTCTGTATAGTACAGTGCCTTCATCTGAATAAAGTAAATGTGTAAATTGGCAAATATATGACAATGATGCATGCTTTGCTTTTTGCAATCATATTCAAAATTTGCTGTAAAAACTGAGCTGGCCAAATAAAACACATTTTTCTGAGTCACCATTTTCCAAATCCTGGAGGATGAGGAAGGAAGAGCCTGTCAGTGTGGAGAGGCGGTGAGGGGCCAGGAGGGCAGGGAGGCCCCAGAGAACAGACGCTGTGCAGTGATGAATGTCACTTGTGTGCAAGAGACAGCGTGAGAGAGGACTGGCTGGAACAGACCCTCCAGGGCCCTCCACCCATCACCCCACCCTACCCCACACCCCGGGACTCTGCTTCCCGCCCCCCCAATTCCAGCCCTTGTGGGATCTGACAATAAATGCCTTTTCTGGTAAAGAGTGAGAATTTTCCTACAGTCAAACAGAGACCCTTCATATGGCTTTTCTGATTTTCACAAAACCCTACACAGGAGAGGAATGGAGGTTTGGGCTCATGGGGTCTAGTGCTACTTTCAGTAAGCCTGCCGGCTTTACCTCCTGAATAAGGTAAAGAGGCGAGGGTACATGCGTCCTCCTAGTGCAGTGTGACATTTCAACCTACTTGATTCACAGAGGCCACACAATGATCTCTATTCTGCCCCTTAGAGGAAAGGGGCTCCATAGAGAGGAATTAATGGCGGTCTTGCCAGTGCTGGAAGAGTTATCCGCTCAAACTGATCCAATTATATCTTCCAAAAGACCAGGCAGAGGGACTCTTCTGATGGTCCAGTGTTCAAGACTCCTTGTCTTCCAGTGCAGGAGGTGAGGGTTCAATTCCTGGTCAGGGAACTAAGATCCTACCTGTCACACGATGCTACCCCAAAAAAGCAAAAAACTGCACAGAGGATCTGGAACACCTAAATATGCCATCATGTAAGAATATAAAGTAAATATGTAAAGTAATACAGCCACACATAAATAGCACTAATAAACTGTTAGGCTTAGCAGAAAATGGAAAATAGCTAATGGAACAATGCAGAGTTTGTTTATTCGTGGCACAGACGGCCATCATCCATCATGTTCCCAGGTCCCCTACCGATGGCAGCAGCTAATAGGCTTGCTTGGGGTGATGAGGTGAGCCCAGGAAACCACTCTTTCTCAATTCTAAGGGAAGTGCAATTGTCAGCCACACGAGGGAACTTTGTAGCAAGACCCTGTGATGCGGTAGAATCTGGTGTTGGTTAGGATCATGGCATTTGGAGGTGGTCAGTGTTATATCTGTGAATACAGATTTTTGAAGCAGGAGAGGGCACCTGACCCAAAGGAGAGATTAGTCCATGGGCTAGGACCCAACCTATTATATATGTAGCCTTGAAAGTTTACCTAGCCTGGCTAAATCTCAGTTTTCTCTCTTATAAAACAAAAAAATAATACCTAACTCAAAAAGCTATTGCAAGTACCACATGAGATCTGGCAAGTGATATGCCTCAGAAATGGGACACATTCAACAATCATTAGTCACTGTTAACCTTTAGCCAAAGCAGCGGCCACAGAGCCCAGAGGCCAAGATTCCATATCTTTAAGGCCAAACTAGGAGGGCAAGTTTTCCCAGGCTTCTCTTCACCCTCAGAGTGAACAGGAGGAAGTCCGTTTAATCTCAGGTGAGCAGACCCCCATACCAGCGACGATTCACTTACCCATTCAAGAGGCAAAATTCACTCTTGCATTAAAGAAGAAGACAAAATAATTATATCAGAAATGATCGAAACCTGGTTTGTAGGATACAATTTTATTTTATAACAAAAACTGGAGAAAGTAAATTGCCTTTCTATTTGACTATGAAGGAAAAAAAAATAGCACCATCACTTGCTGTCGATATAAGGCAAGGTAATTACACGCACTGGCAGTCTTGCATCAACGTATATGTTGGTGTAGGTTGAGGCTGATAGTGCTGCCAGGATATCGATGTGGCCCTCATGAGGCTGGTACTAAGGCCCATCTTGAAGGATGCCTACCTGTTCTCCATGCTCCCATCCTTCCTGGAGCAGTGTGACCTCAGGACAGATGAAAGCCTGAGAGACTACTGAGAAGGGAACCTAATTTTGTTACGATTTTCAATTCTAAGGCTTTAGAAGAAAGGAATTGTATCTCATGTGGGCTCTCTAGGTTGTATGTATAGGCATCAATGATCAAATTAAAGAACTCCTGGAAATAAAAATGCATAGTTATTCACTGCAATAGCCTTAGTATCCAGGAGTCATTTTCTTTCTTTGAAGTGCTATGTGAACTTGAGTTAGGTATTTAAACAGTCCAAGGTCAGTTTGAGGGATAGACTTTTTCAGCTTGCTCATGGTAAGTGATTCAGTGAGGCAGAGAAACGACGAGAAATGTGGGATTCCATCACCTTTCCCTCCACACTCACTCTCCTCTCTGCTCCAAGGCCAAACTCATCACTCCATGAGGTCATGGAGGCAGGCAAATCGGAGAGGCCAGACTAGGGGAGAGATTGGGCGTCTACGGGCCTCACTGGAGACCACTTCCTTTCAGCCCAGCCTGTCTGTCTTTTGCATATTCTTGGAGTCACTGCTCCAACACCCACAGGAAAGCCTAGCTAATCACTGAGTGCCACAGGGGCTGAAGACATTTTCCCCTTCTCACTGACACGAACAGCAGATGATTCTGCCAGGAGGTAATATATCTAATGCCACATTATTCCACTACACCAAGTCTTGGGGCTCAGATACTGCGTTCTAACACACACAGCAAAACACATGGACACTAAAATAAATGCTTTTAATAAATGAAAATACTTCTGAGCCAAGTGAGAGCTGTCAGCTGCTTAAGAAGCCTCCTTGGTCACTAGGGCTCCCCATTACAGATCAAACCATTTAGAAACATTAGAACCACAAAAGGGATGGGATTCTTAGACTCATCCACAGAATGGCTTTTTGGTTCACTCTGCAGAATATTTTTTCCCTATTTATAATAAACGAGTTTAAACTAGAATCAAATTTTGATACTTAAAAAAAAAAATCAGCCAGTACAATTGATAGCACCGGTTAAAAGAATGAAACACTTTTGCATGGGAACAATGATTCATGAACTGCGGTTCCCTACAGGAGATGAAACCATTTGGGCTTTCCTCAGAGATGCTTATATTACTGGCAGTGGTTTTTTTTTTTAAATAAAAAAAAAAAAACCTTCATTATATAGAGAAAATTCCAGCCTTCAATTTTTCTTCTTGAGAGGGTTCAGTGGTTGTTTTGGTATATGTGTGTCTCTTGGTTAGTGTGTGTGTGTGTTCATGGGCACACACACGAGTGTGTTTCATAAAATTAGATTCTAGGAAAGGGAAAGCGCATTTATGCAAAAGCAATTCATCAACCACTTCTGTGCTCAGAATTCACGGAGGTAATTTAGATACTTTAATGGCAAGGTAGTTGAGGTAGGTAGGAGGCGATGTCCCCTCCCCCATCCTACAGCTATGGTAATAGAAAACGTGTGCTCTAAATGAATCTTTTCAGGAAAGTAATTCTCGTTTTAATTATTTATCCACTACCAAATATAAAATATAATTACACAGCCAATGTCCATGGGAGCAAAATCTATGGCACAGGATAGAGTAGAAGAGTGCTCTGCTTTGAGAAATTTTCCATTTAGAAAAGAAGATATAAAACAAATAAGATTAGCCAAATGCAGCTTTTAGTGCTAATCTGATTTTCATAATGTTAGTGTTTAGTAAGAGCCCACCGCTTGCTCAAACACAATGGCTCCAGAATTTGCAGTGTTTTTGCTATGGCCTCGACCTTTATGATGTCAGACATATATTACTTCTCTGCTATAATTTACTATTGACATCATGGATTAAATTTGTTGTTTCAGCTAATGTAACTGAGCAAGCAAGGTAGATTGTGAAACCGAAGCCTGCTACTGAAATACGAGGGTTGTCAAGTATAAATTTACAAAAGATATTCAGACTGGGTGTGGAAGACAAAAATAAATGGACAAAGAAGCTGTTTTTGACAGACTGCAAGGGGCTAGAGACTTCAACTTGAACATTGTAAATCCAAATGTCACGAAACACTGCTGCAGAGTGAGAGATGTGTCTAGTCCTCAGGAATATAAATGGTGATGGGAAACCAAACTTTCAAGGTGCTGCGTGTTTTTGAAAAGTATATCCCAGCTGCCTCCTTACCAACTCTTCCTCTTCTCCCCTCACCCCAGCTTGAAAATCACTGCAAGACCTCACCCCAGAACCTGTAATGACCACAAAGCCAGTGTTCCCCAAGATACCATATGGACAAGAAACCAAGGTATGTCAAGAAATATGTTCAGCTATATTTTTTTTTTTTAAGAAAAATAAATGACCTCAATGACTGTATTCCCCAGACGTGAGCCATGACCAGTTTTCAATCCCATAAAATAATGTTTTTAATACCAAAGTGCAAGTCGCTTAGGAGGGGATATTGTAACCACTGAAACACGTAAGGTCTCACATCACTCAGCACAGAACTTCTAGGAAAGCAATCGAGCCACCTCCACAACGGATCTCTTAGAATAACAACAGTCTGGCTGGCAGGGCTGTGGTTGTATGAGACGGTTAGTTCATAGTCAGGTTTTCTTTGTAACCTCCCTAATGTTTTATTTTCTCAGATACCCTGCCAGCTACAAGGATTTTAGAATAACTGAAATCAATAAATGTGGACTCTGTAGATCAATTGATAGGTGGCAATCACAAGAAACATAAGACATCCAGAAAGCGAAAATGCTTTTCTGTGTCACAACTTGTTGTTAAAGATAATGTCCACATGGACCGCTTGGTGTAGTCTAGGGTCAGAGGGCTCCTGGGCATGTCCAGCTGGCATGCATTTGGAGGCGCTTTTAGGAGGATGGATAGCCTGGGGTTCCTCTTGTCTCTATAAACTCACTTAATAGCTTGTTATCCAACCTCATCTATGAAAGGTGGGAGAACTCTATCCGAGTCTGTGAGTCATATAAGCAATGAACATTTATGGAATGCTGGACTAGGCCTTGAAATCACATAGTATCATTACATCTAGACTTTGTCCTCAGGTCCAGAATCCAATGTCCATGTGTGTCTATGTGTAAGGGAGAAAATGCATATTCTAAGAGCAAATCCAATGTGGGAAATTGAGGACATGAGTACATTTCTTTGCTCCTTGGCCCTGATATTGCCTTTGAATAAGCTGTCAAAGTTTAGGGTGAGGCCAGGCAGTGTTTTCAGGTAGTCACATAAAGAAATAACATTGAAAGTACTCATTTATATCTGCTTTGGTGCTCCATGGCAATCCTAGATGGAGAATGGGGTGACCTTCAGATGCCCGTTGTCATCTTTGGTATAAGAAGCCCGGGAGGAAGACACGCTGTGAATCTAATCCAAAAAGAGAGACCAAGAGCCCCTTGAGCTGACTCCAGGGCAACCTTAGGGAGATTCACAACCTGCAAGGGAAGCTCTAACTCACCTAGACCTCTTGACATCTCTTTAAGTTAATTTTCAGGTGATTGACTGCAGGTTAATTGGACATCCTCCAGGGCTCCCTCTTCTGGAATAATTCAAATGCTCATGGTCCCAGAGCCTTAACATTTGTGTACTACATTCTGAGGCCTACATGGGTAGGAAACTGATTATAAAAGCTGATAGCTTAATTCCTTCTGAAGAAAATATTACTATTTCTTTATTTAGAAAAATACCTTTTTTGTTTAAGGACATTCACAACTTTGACTTTGCTTGATGCTAGCACTTATTCAACATCCCATCTCGTATTTTCATGAGCTGTTTATGTTGGATTGGAGCCACCGTGTGTTAATTTATCTCTATTTCCCTCTGGGGCAGTGGATTAGTTCAGATGTGTTCAGCTGCATTTAACAAAAATCCAAATACAGTGGCTTAACCCATATCTCCTCATATATCATGAATTTCACAAGTAACATGAGCGCAGTTGGTTCAGTAGCTTTTAAACCATCCCTCCAGCTTCTTGCGCTGCCATTGTAACATGTGCCTTTTATTCTCCTGGTTTCACGTGAGGAAGGAGAAAGCAGCAAGGATGTAGGAAGAAATGGAGCCTTTATCAAGACAAGAATACTTCTCCACAAATCTTCAGCAAAATTTAACTTGAAGTAAGAGTAATTTTACTAAGAGTTACTTTACTAAGTAACTCTCCTCAGAGTAACCTCATTTGGGGGAGACTGGGAAACAGATGTGTTACCTGAGCATAACACCATCAAGAACAACAACAAAAAAAGGTGGGGTGGGGGGAGTCTGTGGACAAGGAGAAAGGAAAAGAATGGAGACCAGGTAGACAACAGGGTGATTGCCACACCCATACACTGTTAAGTCTGCCGCCGGATGTGCTTGTTGACATGATTTAGAAACTTTAAGACTGCTCTCAATTTTTCTAACACACACACACACACACACACACACACACACACACACACTTGAAAGTTTTCCATAATAATATTTTTTCTGAAGACTGGGAAGATGGTAAAGTTTCCAGATGCTCCTGTATAAATGGTCATTTAAGTCCCTTGGATATTTCCTTATTTGCAAAATGATAAGAACACAGAAACTTGAGACAGAAAACCAGGATTCTGGAACTGATTTTGCTCCCAACTCTGTTATTTCTCCTCTAACTGGTTTGATACCTACACTCTTGATACCTCTACAAGTCCATTCTCTACCCAGCAGACCCATATCTCACCTGTTCAAATGTTCCAGTGGCTTGGGCTGAAACCCAAAGCACTCAGGATCTGGTTCTAATCTCCTGCCCCACCTGTACCCTCTCCTCCCCCGCCCGCCACACCCCCACCCCTGCTCACCTTGCTCAGTCCCACCAGCCTCCTTTGTTCCCGTAACCACGTCTAGTCACTGTGGGCCTTTGATCTTGCTATTCTCTGTCTGGAATGCTCACACCACGGTCTTCAGTGGCTGGCTCCTTCTCATAGTTCAAGTCGCAGTTCAAATGTCACCTCCTAACAATGATATCCAAATACAATTTTCCACCCAAACCTTCTCTATCATACGACCCTGTTCATTTCCTTCCGGAGACATACCACAGTCTTTAATCATCTTGATAATTTATTTATTTGCTCAGTGTCTGCCTCCTATTGAGAATGTAAACTTTTTGAGAACAAGAACTTCCTTTCTCTTATTCACCAAGGGTAATTCTGGAACAGTTTCTGTTAAGTACACGTTATCACAAATATTTGTTGAATAAACGAATTCAGAATGAAGGTCTTTAACTTGATCTCACAGATCTTTCCAATGCTAAAACCCTATGATTTCTATCTCACAGGGCTACTCTGAGGATAAAATGAGACAATGAGTGTGAGTCTATTTTTTTTTAAACTGGTAAATAGTGCACAAATGTTAAGGCTCTTTTTAAAATCATGTGATTTAGGGCAATTTGTAAACTGTTAAACAAAACTGGGCTCTTTGAACATGGTTGATAAAACAGCGCCCGAAATAATAGAAATTAGATCCAGAGCAAATGAACCATTTTAAAATAAACTGTTTTCTAAAGAGGTGACATTCTGGAAAACAATAGCAACCGAGCAATTTTTTTCCCTCAATCAGCTCTGAAGAAAGTAATACTGTTCTTCCTCCTATAATATTTGAGGAAGTTCTATTTGCAAGTCATTTCTAAAGGGCAACCATTTATTTTGTATTAGTGATTCTGTGAACTGCAGACTCCACTCGGTAAAATCATATATCTCTGTAACATCCTCCAGATATGTTACCAGATATGAAATTGTATTGGGGTGAGCTCAAGATTACAGAAGATATACCCATCTGAAGACTTTCATTGGCTCAGATGTGTTTCCAGGTAGCACCAGACAAGAAACAACCTGAGAGTCAGCCTTCATGTTGTGTGCAGACTCGACTGGAGCCAGTCAATGCTTGTTTTTAATGATAGAATAAGCGTGTATTCCCAAGTGGTGACTTGAAGCAATCACCTCACTTCATGCAGACATTCATGTCACCTTGGTTTTGAGTAGTTCTCTTAGGAATGCCTGGCCTCATGTCACTCTTCTGCATCTAAACAGTCACTGCATCTAAGTTTCCACTGTCCCAAAGGGAAGTCTGATCTCCTGGCATTCAAGAGCCCCACAACACAGCCCAGACTAACCCCTAAGCATGTAAACTTCCTGCCCCTTTATAGGTTAACACCATATTCCAGCTAAACAGAATTCCATGGAATTTTCAGCATATAACTGGTCTCTTCTTACCTACCTGGTTTTGCCATGCTGTCCTCTTCCACAATCCCCACCACACCCACCAGGAAAAAAAAATTTACCTCCTTAAATCCTGGAATCCATCACTGCATCTTCTTTGTATTTGATCAATCGTAGTAATTACGGATCACACTTATTGAGGTCATGCACCAGACACTGTTCTAAATTCTTTACATGGCTCACCTTAAGGAATGCTCAAATAATTGTGCGATAAGTACTACTATAATCCCACTTTCCAGATGAAGATGCTGAAGCCTAAGGGAGTTAGTTACTAAACCACAACCACAACTAGCATGTGACAGAGCTGAGACTCAAGCCCAGGCAGTTCATCTCTAGAGCCGGTGCTGTGCTGGTGAGGGCTTGTACCACCTAGAGAGAGCCCACTGTTAGCATTTTTTTCCAACTCTGCCTTCAGAGATGTCATATTGACAGCTTAAAAAGAAGCTACAGTGCAGAAACAGGCAAAGTCTACAAACCAGCACAGCCCTCATTTTGTTCCAGATCACCAACTGTTAAAGTAAACAACTGTCTAGAGCCCACCATCTCAACCATTATGCTATGCTGCCAGTGTCTCACCTGTTTCTGTGTTTAAACTTTATTCCCACTAGATTGTGATTTCCTTGAGGTAAGGCCATCACACTCATTTCTATTTCCTGCTTGCTGGGCACATGGTCATCCTCTACACAATAAGTATGCAATGCACAGTTACTGGCATGATTCACATTCACTTCAAGATAGCTAATATAAGTATTCTATATAACGATGTAAAAATCAGTACCTCTTCTGGTTAAACCAAAGTATTTCAAACTTTAAAAAATATTACATATTCTGATATGATGTGGTCAGCATGAGCAAACCTTGAAAAAAGAATCCTGGACTCTGAACCTGAAAAAGATCTTAAGTATCATTGAATGCAGTCTGGCCAAAACTGAACTCTAAAATCTGGTGGTTGTTCCACTTGGGACCAGAGATTGTCATGGAGCACTGGGGTGTAGTAATGGTCTTTCCAAAATAAAATCCTCCTTCATCAGTTCAGATATCTGTCTCCACACAAACACACCACTTCCTCCCTACTGGGGACCAATGATACACAGAGCCTCAGTTACCGACAGAGAGTTGGTATGGTAGAAAGATAGTTAAGCAATGAATTCCTCTGGAGATGCCTGCAATGTGGGAGACCTGGGTTCAATCCCTGGGTTGAGAAGATTCCCCTGGAGGAGGGTCTGGCAACCCACTCCAGTATTCTTGCCTGAAAAACCCCATGGACAGAGCCTGACGGGCTACAGTCCATGGGGTCGAAAAGAGTTGGACATGACTGAGTGAGTAATTGTCAGGACCAGCCCAACAACAAACCGACCCGAGGGAGCGGTGCCTCAGAAGAATAAAGAAAAAGACTCAAATAAAATGGGGATCAGGGGCCTGATGCCATTCGCAGGCAAAAGCCCAGATCCTAATCCTTGCATGCCTTTGATTGTTAACTTCTTCTTCCTTATTCATGCTCTAGTGCTCTAGAGATATCTGTTCTTTACAACCTCAGAATCCGGGATAAAGATACACAATGCACAGTCCTCAATGTCAAACCTTCAGGCCTTTCATGACTTTGGCTAGCCTTTTGGCTAGTGACACCCTTTCTCAGCAACTCCGTCAAGGCTCTGGTTATAGGAACAGTCACTAATGGTTTTCTATCAGTCACATCAGTACTTCAACATCTTGTTTTCAAGACGTCTTTTCACGATGTACTTTTTACTGCTCCAGCCGTTCGCCTGGGGATGATGAGAAAGTCATTTTTCGAAGAAGCCCCGTTAATTATAGTATAGGTCTGGGCATAGCATATTCCCTTCATATCCCCCTTTTTTATTTTTTGAAGCTTATTTTTGGTGATTACTGGCGATCACAGACACCAAAGCGATAGTCACTAATTGCTATTGCTGTCCGTCAACTTTCTTGGTGATTCGCTGCCAGACTATGTAGAAACAGAAAAAAAGACATATAAAATTAACATAAAACCAGCCATTAATCCTCCGATAGTTTTCAAGTGAGGGATGGGATTTAATTGAGAAATCCCATCTGCTGCTGCATCCAGCAGATTAGATCCTTGCAAAAGCTGTAGTTTCTGAGAGAAAGTTTCCATAATTTCTCTCTCTCTCTCTTTTTTTAGTTCTACCACTCTATTGCTACCAACCCATCTCCCTCCACCCTCGTGCACACATGCTCAGTCATGTAATCCCGTGGACTGCAGCCCGCCAGGCTCCTCTGTCCATGGACTTTTCCAGGCAAGAATACTGGAGTGGGTTGCCATTTCCTTCTCCATCCATATCTCTTGCTGTAAGTTATTTATATCCAAAGATAGATTACCTTGATTTAAGATGTGTTGTTTAACTTTGTCCCAATGAAATAATGATTCATTATATTTGTGAGGAGTGACACAAAAAGAAGTAATATTCCAATCACACTTAATACGAATCTGTTTTTGCAGACTACTTACTTGATCACCTAGTAGTATAACAACCTATTGTAAATCAGCCATTTGTGTAGCTAATTTTCCATCTATTTGTCTTTGGGTAGACCAAAGAACATCAGAATCTTTATGCCATTCTTGCACAAAGTACACGGTCTGTACACTCTGATGTAATGCCACTCCTGTTACAGCTGCTGTAGTAGATAGAGCAATAATTTCTAAAATGGCAGCAATTAACAGTCCAATAAACCATTGAGTGTTTTTTAACACTTTCTTAAGGATTTCTTCTACAATATAGACTGTGGGGCTATCCTGCCATGGTCTATTCATTTTTACAGGAAGCCATACTCCAGAACTGGTTTTTAGAATGTATAGAGAACAGTCATTCTGAAATTGGAGAGAAGAATTAATACAAGTGTAAAAGGAACAATTTTGACAATAAGTAGCCCAGAAGAGGCATTATAAAAAGTAGCTCCTATCAAAAATATGAAAGGTAAATAAACACATGCTTTAATCCAATGGGTTGAATTTTTATCAAAATGTAAGGAATGACCAGATACTGTCAAATTAAATTGCCCCTTCCATGCTGTTATGGGTTGGAAGGCAGCTGGTATTTTCCACAATCCTGAATGTAAAGTCATATACGGTAATTGAGGTAAGGGAGGAGAGAAACTCCCTCCATGCCAGTATATAGAGCTATTAACAATGTTATTCATGGAGTCCAAAGTGTTGTTTAGCAATATAGGCAAATCCAAATTATTATTTTTATCCAAAGGATCTCCTTTGGGACTCCAATCAATCATTTTTCCATCAGAAGTATTGGCCATAAAATGTCCAGTATTAGTTTTACATAATTTCCATTGTACCCAATGTTCTATTCCAGATTTTATAGAAATAATACAGTTAGGTAGATGGGGCAGAAACATAGTAGTATATTCTCCTGTGATATTAAAGGAAAATGCCACTAATAAGAAAAAAATGAATTTTGTTCACTTGAGGTTCTTTAACTATAGATAGCCAACTTTGTAATCCTCTTTTAAGACAATGAGTTTCCGCCTGCATGCATATAGGGCTAAGATCTGTTCCCATAGTATAATTAACACTAACATTTGAAAGTTGTCAACCTTCTTTTTCTGGTTTTAAAGGAAGCCTTGGGTAACCAAGAAGAGTCATTTATGAAAATAGGAACAGAAGAATCCTCCCATGTAACTGGTCTTAGTAGGGGAGGATTGGGCACATATGCCCTATAAGTATGATTGGCACCTACCATGGTAGTTACCACAGATAACTTAGCCAAGAACAAGGTAGCTGAGGTCAAAGGCTGCCCTTGTTCTTTGACCAATTTTTCCCTTTCAATGGTCAAGTTCTTCAATTCACCCCAAGTGAGTGGTTTGGCTTTGTTGGTCCTTGGAGCCGGTTTGGAGCAGTTGCTGATCATCAGTCTTGTTATCCCCATCACTGGCGGCTCTCCAGGAGGATTGATGTTGAACTATGTCCTCTTCTTTCCTTTCTTTGACAGGCCTTCCTGGTACCCAGTGGTTTTGTCCATTATCTGAAATGAGAAGAGCATAACCTCATCCTTTCCTAAGTCTAAGGCCCTTACACCAATTGTTCATAGCATTTTTCCACAATTTTTCCATACAGGAGTATTATCTGCAATCATTTGACCAGGAGTGTAATTTTCACTAAGAATGGTGTTCTGAAAATGCAACGTTGCTGCTGGGTTTGTATGATCCAATCTTAAATCCAAAAAATTTAAAGTAAATAAAGCTTGGGCTAATTTTTCTTTTGATGTCATCAATATGCCATACTTTTCTGCCCCTTTCTGTTTAAATAACTTATTTTTTAGAGTACGATGAGTGTGTTTGATAATAGCCTGACCTTGAGAATTATATGGAATACCTGTAGAATGAGAAATATTCCAATCAAATAAAAATTTCACAAAACCATGACTCACACATGCAGAGCCATTATCAGTTTTAACATGTTTTGGTAGGCCCATGTAAGAAAAGGCTTGAAAAATATGTGAGATAACATGAGTAGATGTTTCTCCAGAATGAGCAGAAGTATAAATCATGCCCAAATAAGTACCCACAGAAACATGAACAGCTCCCAAATGTCCAAAAGAAGGGACATGAGTAACATCAGTCTGCCAAATATCATTGGGATAAAGGCCTCTGGGATTAATCCTTGTAGTTATAGAAATGTGGTAAGAGTACATGTGGGGCAGGCAGAAACAATATCTCAGGCTTCTTGTCTGAATAATTGAAATTTATTCATCAAGCCACATGTATTTATATGTGTGAGTTGATGAAATTTATAAGGAGTAAGAAAAGCAATTAACAAAGAGTCGATGGAATCATTGCCCTTTGCCAATGGTCCAGGCAATTTAGAATGAGATCTGATACGTGTAATGTAAAAGGGGGCAGAATGAAGTCTTACTACATTTTGAAATTGAGATAATATCATAATAATAGATGATTTAGAAGAAGCTTTTGGTAGAGATATGGTTTCAATAATTTGTGTTATCTATACAGCATATTGAGAATCTGATATAATATTTAATGCTGTAGAAACATCCTGTAATAAGGTAGCAATAGCCTCTAATTTGGCTTGTTGAACAGAGGTTAGGCTAGATTGCCACACCTTTGTTGTGGGTCCAGTACAGACAGCTTTGAGAGTTTCATTTGCATCAGAAAAATAAACAGGGGCATTAGTAAGAGGAATTGTTTTAATAATAATAGGAATTATCCATTTGTGTTTAGTAGCAGTAGTAATCAAAGGTGACTTTGGAAAATGTCTATGAACCTCACCTATGAAATCAGCAATGGCAATTTACCAATCCATACTGGTAACAAATAATCTATGGATTTGATCATTAGTGAAAGGAAGAACAATTTCATATGGATCATAACCAGAAAGTTTTATACATCTGGATCTCATTTTTGAAACAAGAAAGGAAATAAGCATTATGTAAGTAGTCATTACTTTCTTAGGAGTGTGGGACAAAAATCCCCATTCAAGGGGACTGCGGTTGTCATAATATTCCTGTGAAAGTGAAGTTGCTCAGTCATGTCCGACTCTTTGCGACCCCATGGACAGTAGCCTACCAGGCTCTTCCCTCCATGGGATTCTCCAGGCGAGACTACTGGAGTGGGTTGCCATTTCCTTCTCCAATATTCCTGTAAGGGAATCTAAAATAGGAAGAGTAAGTAAAGAAACTGGCACAGTCAAATCTACTTGTTTAAGCTGTCTTTGCTGGATAGCTTGAGTCACAAGATCTAATTCCTGTTTAACTTGTTCTATTAGTACCCCAGGGGCTATTTAAATCAGAGTCTCCTTGTAAGATTTGAAATAGGCATGTAAAGGGATGATTAGGAATTCCTAAAGATGGTCATAACCAATTTATATCACCTAATAATTTTTGAAAATCACTTAAAGTTTTCAAGAAATCAGTTTGAATTTATATTTTTTGTGGTTTAATAATATTTTTTTGCAATATATATCCTAAATAGGTATATGGTTCCTGCTCTTGTAATTTATCAATAGCAATATGTAACTCATATACTCTTAACTTAATCTCTGTATTTAAGAAAATACGTTGAAGTTCCTCAGCAGAAAGAGAAGCTAAAAGAATATCATCCATATAATGGATAATATAAACATGAGGGAATTGTTTTCTAATAAATTCAAGTGGTTGGGAATCATATAATTGACATAATATAGGACTATTAAGCATTCCTTGTGGCAATACCTTCCAGAAATATCGAGACACTGGTTTTTTATTATTAATTGATGGTACAGTAAAAGCAAAACAGATAGCATCAGATTCTTGTAGAGGAATAGTATAGAAACAATCTTTAAGAGCAATGATTTTTTTCCCCAATTTTGTGATATAATAGAGGGTCATGGAATACCTGGTTGTAAAGTACCCATAGGTTCAATTATAGCATTAATTTTTCTTAAATCAGTTAACATTCTCTATTTTCCAGATTTATTCTTAATAACAAAGACAGGAGAATTCCAAGGACTAGTAATTGAAGCAATATGATTAAGAGATAATTGTTCCTCTACTAGCTGTTCAAGAACCTGTAACTCTTCATGTGATAGGGGCCACTTCTCTGTCCAAATAGGCTCATCAGATTTCCATGTCAATTTAAGTGCTGTTTTTTGTTGTTCAGCAGTGGCCCTCACTAAAAAGCCTATGTATTTGAACAGGATTATATCCCATATTTGCCATAATTTGTTTAGCTTGAGAAGATATAGTAGGAATTGTTGCATAAGCTCCCCATTGCATCAATAGATCTCATCCCCATAAATTAATAGGGATATCTGCAACTAAATGTTGTAAAGTTGCAGGTTATTGTTCGGGACCTGAACAGGTCAAAATATGAGTACTTTTTTGAATATTTTGAATAGTTCCAATTCCAGTTAACATAATAGGAACATCTGTTAAAGGCCAAGAAATTGGCCAATGCTTTTTAAATATTATAGAAACATCAGCTCCAGTATCTACAAGTCCTAAAAATTGCTTATTATTAATATATACAGATAATGTGGGTCTTGAATCAGATACAAAAGTTTGCCAATATACCTGTTTTCCTGTACTTCCAAATCCTCCAGTTCTTTTAATATGAGATTTACTAGTGGTGATATAAGGTAATAATAACAATCAAGCTATACGATCTCCTTTTATTATTTGATAAGGATACTCTGTTTTCATCATAATAGAAATTTTGCCCTCATAATCTTCATCTATAATCCCCATTAGGACTTGAACTCCCTTACTTGTTAAACTACTGCATCCTAATAATAATCCCACACTTCCTTTAGGTATTGGACCTTTACTTCCAGTAGGGATTTTATAAATTCCAATAGCTGGCATAAGAAGTAAATTATCAATGGCAGGGATATCTAATGCTGTGCTCCCAGATGTTGCAGGAAGGAGGTCAGCAAGCCAGGTGTATGGTTTGGAAAGGCTGGATGAGGTTGCCGTTCGCTGGCTGGGTACACAAAAGGAACAGCGTTCCAGGTTTGTTGAGAGTTCATATTGTTTGATGGGCCCTGAGCAGGGCCTTTCTTCCAATTTCCTGACAAAGGGGATTCATTTTTATGAAATTTAGATCTACACTGATTAGCCCAATGATTGCCTTGATTACAGTGAGGGCATAATCCAGGTGTCTTTTCATTTGTGGGAATAGGCTTATTAGGTGTATTTTTATTAGTCTTGCAATTTTTCTGCACATGTCCCCTCTTACCGCAACTAAAACATTTAACCTGCTGATTCACTTCTTGTTTCAAGCCTGTAATGGCTTGAGCCAACAATTGCATCTTATAGGGTTCTGATCCAATATCATGACAAGCCTTAATATAATTCTCTAGAGGCTTTCCTTGTGCTTTGAGAGGCTGTAAAACCTTTTGACATTCTGAATTCGCATTATCATAGGCAAGCATCTGTAATAACATATCCCTTAATTCAGTTTGAGCAACAGTTCTCATCAGATTTTGTTTTAATCAACTGATAAAATCAGTATAAGATTCTCCATTAGATTGTTTCACATTAACAAAAGAAGGATGAGACTGTCCCGGGGGGGCTAAGCTTTTCCCATGCTCTAAGACAAATAAATCTAATTTGACTTGTAAGTTGATCATCAAATTGTATTTGTCTCTGAATCTCTTGATATTCCCCTGACCCCATTAATTGTTCCAAGGTAATATTAAGAGGAGGATTAGCAGCTGTCTTTCTTTGAGCCTGTTGAGAAGCTTCATCTTGCCACCATGTTAGGAATGGTAAAAATTCCAAAGTGGATAAGCAAGTTCTAGCAATCATTTCCCAATCATATGGAATGAGTTGTTCAGACTGAGCCAACCCTTGAATAGGACCTGTGGTGTAAGGGGATGTAGTTCCATATTGTGTGCATGCCTGTTTAATCTCCTTAATAGTTTTTTAAAAATAGAGGAATATGTTCAAATTGTACCACGCCTTGTGGAAGTTGAGCATTAGAGGGCACCTCAGTCATAATAACAGGAAAAACCAAAGCATCAAGGTCACCTTCTTGCCTCGCTGCTCATATAGCTTATTGAAAAGATAAGAGCACAAGCATAGACGTCTTTGGTATTGTCACTATGGCTCTAAATACTCCATCATCCCATGGTGTATTGGAATCTAGTGCAGGGGGGTTTCTGAACTAAAGGGGGCTCTGGCCAAGTAGCCAAAAGCTGTGAGACTGGTGATAAAGGGAAAGCTTCAGGATGTCGCCCAGTACCATAGTTAACATGGGATTTAGGACTCAAAAATTGAGCCTCTTTCTCCCCTTCCAAAGGATTATATTTCCCTTTATTCAGATTTTCATAAATATGAGGCGGCTGGACAGGCAATTCCTGAGATGCAGGAGGAGCAGGATTATCAGATTCTGAATCAGAAGAGTCAGACTGTTGAGACTGTAAAGGAGTCAAAGAAGTATAAATAAGATTACAGACAGACCACACACTTATAGGAATGGGTTCCCCAGACTGATAGGCTCTATGCAAACAATGCATCACTTCTTTCCACTCATTAAGATGTGAAGTCCTTTTTTCTAGGTCCAACCAGTGACAGTGCTTATGAATTGCTTGAAATAATTCCTGAATCACTTCTTTCCACTTATTAAGACACAAAGTCCCTCTTTCTGGGTCCAACCAGTGACAGTGCTTATGAATTGCTTGAAATAATTTCTGAAAATTCTCTTCTTTCACTTTCACTCCAGAGCTACATAGTAAGGTTTTTAGAAGCACAAAATAGTCAGCATGCTGAGAAGGAGATTGCCCCCATTGTGTCCCTGATTGACAAATCCATGAGAGCGTACTCACAAAGTACTTTCACTGTCCTCTGATCTCTCACTGGAATGGCTGGAATTCCCCGCATCTTCTGGCACTGTCAAAAAAGAGCCTCGAAAGCTACTTGCACCCTCAGGTCCCTGTTCAGGTGCCAAATTTTGGGACCAGCCCCAAAAGGAACTGACCCAAGGGAGCGGTGTTTCAGAAGAATAAAGAAAAAGAAGACTCAGAAATGAAGTGGGGATCAGGGGGCTGATGCCATTCGCAGGCAAAAAGCCCAGATCCTAATCCTTGCATGCCTTCCATTGTTAACTTCTACTTCCTTATTCGTGCTCTAGAGATATCTGTTCTTTACAATCTCAGAATTGGGGATAAAGTTATACAATGCACAGTCCTCAATGTCAAACCTTCAGGCCTTTCATGACTTTGGTTAGCCTTTTGGCTAGTGACACCCTTTCTCAGCAACTCCGTCAAGGCTCTGGTTACAGGAACAGTCACTAATGGTTTTCCATCAGTCATATCAGTACTTCAACATCTTGTTTTCAAGATGTCTTTCCATGATGTACTTTTTACTGTTCCAGCCCTTCGCCTGGGGGTGAAGAGAAAATCATTCTTATTTTTCAAAGAAGCCCCGTTAATTATAGTCCAGGCCTGTGCATAGCATATTCCCTTCAACTAATCACAGCACAGCACAGATATTATGAACAGGTCCATATTACCTTCAAAATGAGAGCATTAATGTAATTATTCTAGAGATGATGCTGACTTTGCTGAATAATTTTCCCAACTTGTAAACTTAAATTTTCTAAATATACCTCACCCTCACCTTCTACTTCCTCACCCCTGAATCTTTGCTCTCTCTTTCCATCCACAGGGATTGTGTTCCAGTCCATCCTCATCTGTGAAATCATACCAATACTAACATCATACTATGCTGTGCTGTGCTTAGTAGTTCAGTCGTGACTGACTCTTCATGACCAGACTGTAACCTGCCAGGCTCCTCTGTCCATGGGGATTCTCCAGGCAAGGATACTGGAGTGGGTTGCCATGCCCTCCTCCAGGGGATCTCCCTGACCCAGGGATCAAACACAGTCTCTCGCATTGCAGGTGAATTTTTTTTTTTTTCTGTCTAAGCCATGAGAGAAGCCCAGTGATACTGCAGTGTGTAACGTGTCCCTTCTCCAGGGGATCTTCAGGACCCAGAAATTAAACTGGGGTCTCCTGCATTGCAGGCAGATTCTTTACCAGCTAGGCCTAGCTTACTAATAGCTTACTACTTACTCAGTTCAGTTTAGTCACTCAGTCATGTCCACCTCTTTGCAACCCCATTGGCTGCAGCACCCCAGGCCTCCCTGTCCATCGCCAACTCACGGAGTTTACTCAAACCCATGTCCATCGAGTCAGTGATGCCATCCAGCCATCGCATTCTCTCTTGTCCCCTTCTCCTCCTGCCCCCAATCCCTCCCAACATCAGGGTCTTTTCCAATGAGTCAGCTCTTCACATGAGGTGGCCAAAGTACTGGAGTTTCAGCTTCAACATCAGTCCTTCCAAGGAACACTCAGGACTTATCTCCTTTAGGATGGACTGGTTGGATCTCCTTGCAGTCCAAGTGACTCTCAAGAGTCTTCTCCAACACCACAGCTCAAAAGCATCCATTTTTCAGCACTCAGCTTTCTTCACAATCCAACTCTCACATCCATACATAACCACTGGAAAAACCATAGCCTTGACCAGATGGACCTTTGTTGGCAAAGTAATGTCATTGCTTTTTAATATGCTATCTAGATTGGTCATAACTTTCCTTCCAAGGAGTAAGCGTCTTTTAATTTCATGGCTGCAGTCACCATCTGCAGTGATTTTGGAGCTGAGAAAGATAAAGTCTGACACTGTTTCCACTGTCTCCCCATCTATTTCCCATGAAGCGGTGGGGCCAGATGCCATGATCTTAGTTTTCTGAATGTTGAGCTTTAAGCCAACTTTTTCACTCTCCTCTCATTTTCATTAAGAGGCTTTTTAGTCCCTCTTCACTTTCTGCCATAAGGGTGGTGTCATCTGCATATCTGAAGTTATTGATATTTCTCCCGGCAATCTTGATTCCAGCTTGCGCTTCTGCCAGCCCAGCCTTTCTCATGATGTACTCTGCATATAAGTTAAATAAGCAGGGTGACAATATACAGCCTTGACATACTCCTTTTCCTATTTGGAACCAGTCTGTTGTTCCATGTCCAGTTCTAACTGTTGCTTCCTGACCTGCATACAGGTTTCTCAAGAGGCAGGTCAGGTGGTCTGGTGTTCCCATCTCTTTCAGAATTTTCCACAGTTTATTGTGATCCACACAGTCGAAGGCTTTGGCATAGTCAATAAAGCAGAAGTTGATGTTTTTCTGGAACTCTCTTGCTTTTCCAATGATCCAGCAGAGGTTGGCAATTTGATCTCTGGTTCCTCTGCCTTTTCTAAAACCAGCTTGAACATCTGGAAGTTCATGGTTCACATACTGTTGAAGCCTGGCTTGGAGAATTTTGAGCATTACTTTGCTAGTGTGTGAGATGAGTGCAATTGTGCGGTTGTTTGAGTATTCTTTGGGATTTCCTTTCTTTGGGATTGGAATTAAAACTGACCTTTTCCAGTCCTGTGGCCACTGCTGAGTTTTCCAAAATCTTCTGGCATACTTGACTGCTGCACTTTCACAGCATCATCTTCAGGATTGAAATAGCTCAACTGGAATTCAGGTCACCTCCACTAGCTTTGTCAGTAGTAATGGTTTCCTAAGGCCCACTGGACTTTGCATTCCAGATGTCTGGGTCTAGTGAGTGATTAGACCATCATGGGTTATCTGTCGTGAAGATCTTTATTTGTAGGGCTCTTTTTGGCCTACAGGAATTTTTGGTATTCTTTTAGGTTCTTGCCACCTACTTCTTAGTATCTTCTGCTTCTGTTAGGTCCATAGGCCATTTCTGTCCTTTATTGTGCCCGTCTTTGCATGAAATGTTCCCTTGGTATCTCTAATTTTCTTGAAGAGATCTCTAGTCTTTCCCATTCTGCTTCTCAGCCTCCATAATTGTGTGAGCCCATATGTATGCACATGCATAAATATATCTTATTGCTCTGTTTCTCTGGAGAACCCTGGCCAGTACAGTTGTGTTTCTGCCTGCTTGGCATCCATGCTGTACACTTCCTGCCATTGTCTTCAGTACAGCATGGATGCCAAGCAGGCAGAACACTAACTGTACTGGCCAGGGTTCTCCAGAGAAACAGAGCCAATAAGATATATTTATGCATGTGCATACATATGGGCTCACACAATTATGGAGGCTGAGAAGCAGAATGGGAAAGACTAGAGATCTCTTCAAGAAAATTAGAGATACCAAGGGAACATTTCATGCAAAGACGGGCACAATAAAGGACAGAAATGGTATGGACCTAACAGAAGCAGAAGATACTAAGAAGTGGTGGCAAGAATAAACAGAATACAAAAATTCTGTAGGAAAAAAGAGAATACAATAAAGATCTTCACGACCCAGATAACCATGATGGTCTAATCACTCACCTAGACCCAGACATCCTGGAATGCAAAGTCAAGTGGGCCTTAGGAAACATTACTATGAACAAAGCTAGTGGAGGTGATGGAATTCCAGTTGAGCTATTTCAAATCCTAAAAGATGATGCTGTGAAACTGCAGCATTCAGTATGCCAGCAGATTTGGAAAACTCAGCAGTGACCACAGGACTGGAAAAGGTCAGTTTTAATTCCAATCCCAAAGAAAGGAAATCCCAAAGAATGCTCAAACGACCACACAATTGCACTCATCTCACACACTAGCAAAGTAATGCTCAAAATTCTCCAAAGCAGGCTTCAACAGTATGCGAACTGTAAACTTCCATATGTTCAAGCTGGATTTCGAAAAGGCAGAGGAACCAGAGATCAAATTGCCAACATCTGTTGGATCATCGAAAAAGCAAGAGAGTTCCAGAAAAGCATCAACTTCTGCTTTATTGACTACGCCAAAGCCTTTGACTGTGTGGATCATAACAAACTGGAAAATTCTTAAAGAGATGGGAATACCAGACTACCTTACCTGCCTCCTGAGAAATCCGTATGCAGGTCAAGAAGCAACAGTTAGAACTGGATATGGAACAGCAGACTGGTTCCAAATCAGGAAAGGAGTATGTCAAGGCTGTATATTGTCACCCTGCTTATTTAATTTATATGCAGAGTACATCATGCAAAATGCTGGGCTGGATGAAGCACAAGCTGGAATCAAGACTGCTGGGAGAAATAGCAATAACCTCAGATATGCAGATGACACCACCCTTATGGCAAAAAGAGAAGAGGAACTAAAGAGTCTCTTGATGAAAGTGAAAGAGGAGAGTGAAAATGTTGGCTTAAAACTCAACATTCAGAAAACTAAGATCATGGCATCTGGTTCCATCACTTCATGGCAAATAGATGGGGAAACAATGGAAACAGTGACAGACTTTATTTTCTTGGGCTCCAAAATCACTGCAGATGGTGACTACAGCCTTGAAATTAAAAGAAGCTTTCTCCTTGGAAGAAAAGTTATGATCAACCTAGACAGCATATTAAAAAGCAGAGACATTAGTTTGCCGACAAAGGTCCGTCTAATCAAAGCCATGGTTTTTCCAATAGTCAAGTATGGATGTGAGAGTTGGACTAGAAAGAAAGCTGAGCATCGAAGAATTGATGCTTTTGAACTGTGGTGTTGGAGAAGACTCTTGAGAGTTCCTTGAACTGCAAGGAGATCCAACCAGTCCATCCTAAAGGAAATCAGTCCTGAATATTCATTGGAAGGACTGAGGTTGAAGCTGAAACTCCAATCCTTTGGCCACCTCATGTGAAGAACTGACTCATTGGAAAAGACCCTGATCCTGGGAAAGATTAAAGGTGGGATGAGAGGGGGACAACAGAGGATGAGATGGTTGGATGGCGTCGCTGACTCGATGGGCATGAGTTTGAGCAAGCTCCGGGAGTTGAAGATGGACAGAAAAGCCTGGTGTGCTGCAGTCCATGGTGTCACAAAAAAATTGGACATGACTGAGCAACTGAACTGAACTGTACTGAGAAGTCCTCCAATCCACCTCTGCAAGAAGGGCTAGTGGTGTGGTTCTTGTCTGAGTCCCATGGTGAGAACCAGGAGAACCAGTGATATAAGTTCTAGTCCAAATCTAAGGGTCTGAGAACTGGAGAGGTTATGAAGAGTATAAGTCCCATACTGAAGGCAGAAGGCTGATGGCCCAGCTCAAACAGTCAGAGAGAGTGCATTTTTCCTACTTTCCTCTTTTTATTCTATTCAGTCCCTCAGTGGGTTGGACAAGGCTCACGAACATTAGAGAGAGCAATCTGCTTCACTCAGTTTATGGACTCAGATGCTAAGGTCTTCTGGAAACACCCTCACATACACACCAGAAATAATGTTTTTCCAGATTTCTGGGCCTCCTGTGGCCCAGCCAAGTTGACAACTAAAATTAACCTTCACACCAACCATTAAGCAGGATAGTTGTTGGGTAAACATTGACCATCCCCTGACCTCAGCAGACCTCTTTGATTGACCCTAAAGCATCTTTCCAGATCCCAAGAACTATCCCCTCCAGGAGTCCCTACCGTCAAGTTCTGCCCCTTCCCAACCCTTTTAACTCAGACTCCTGGTCATATCTGTCCCTCTTGCACTGGGCAGACTAAACTGCTGATCCCCTATTAAGGGGCCAGCCTGTAGGACTCTGGTGGCCCCCTTAGTGCCTAATCCATCCCACATGCCCAAACTTATTCTCTCTTCCCCACTGGGGCCTCCTAACAAGCCACATGGCAAGGACAATGCCTTTTGGTTTGTTTTTGACCAACCTTAAGTCCCCAAGGACAAAGACTGCATTATTCATCTGTTCTTGTCTAGTTGCACTTAGCACAGTTCTGACCCTAAAGGAGGGATAGCCTAAGGATGAAAGAAATTATAACATATCAGATGATAGTCAGTGTTCTGACAATGACATTCAAGTGAGTGACAGCCTCTGTGGAACATCTAAAAGGAGTAAGGGATTAATGGGACGCAATCAAGCAAAATGTTACCTGAAACAGTAGGAAATGGCAAGAGGCAGATGGTTTGCACTTTATTTAATAAACACTCATAATGTTTACTAGGTGCCAGGGATGGTTCTAAGCACTTTTAAGATCATAACTCAATTACTCTTGAGGATACAGAGAGGTTAAGTAACTTGCCTGAAGTCAAACAGCTGAGTTGTACAGTCAAGTGTTCTGGGAGCAGCGTCTAGCTATTAAACAGGACGTGATGCTGCTTCATGAACCAGGCAGTTATGAGGGAGGCCTAAAGTTGAGCCAATTGGGCAGAATCAAGCTTGGGGAACTACTTAAGAGCCTGGAGCCAAGGAGACAGAGTGCCGGAGAAGCCAGGAGTGGCCAGGACAAAGCAGTGACTGGGACACAACAGTGTCCCGGGACAGAGCAGATCAGGACAGATGGTAGGCTGTCCTCAGCAGACATTGGGGCAGCTGGGCTCAACAGGGGCGAGCCAAGGGAAGCAGTTGCATCATGCCAGTCCCATTCTCTTTAGAGAGTAAAAGGCAATTGGTACATCCTTGGCATGTAGCATGATGACCAGGGGCAGACTCTGGGGGCAGAGAACCCTGGACCTAGATCTCAATTCGACCACTGAACAGCTATTGACCTTGGACGAGTGACCTAACCTTGCTCACCCTCTTGTTTCCACACTGAGGACAAAATCAGAGCTCCTCCCTCTTGAGGTTTTCATGGACTGTGAGATAATGTACATAGAGGGCCATGCGCTTTGGTAAGCACTTACTACCTGTTGGTTAATATTATTATGAATGTTGTTGTTGTTGTTACTAATTTCAAATCCCATTTGGCTTTCTATGCCAACAAAGCCAATTCAGGATTTATAATCTGCTCCTAAATTATGTCTGGTGCTGTTCTTGGGCCAAGTACATCTTCATTATGAGGAATTAACTCATTCTCAAAAGTTTGTGTGTTCCTACCATGTGAATGTGCCAAGAACAATCATAGATACTCAAGAGACAAAGATGAATAAGACACTTTGTGCTTTAGCGTAAGAAAAGAGGTAAAAAAAAAAAAAAAAAAAAAACCCTGAAAATTTACTGTAATAAATGGTATCCCAGTGGTATGAATGGGCTTCCCTGGTGGCTCAGATGGTAAAGAATCTGACTGCAATGCAGAAGATCCAGGTTTGATCCCTGGAAAAGGGAATGGCTACCCACTCCAGTATTCTTGCCTGGAAAATTCCATGGACTAAGGAGCCTGGCAGGCTACAGTCGCATGGGGTCGCAAAGAGCTGGACACGACTGAGCGACTTTCCCTTTTCGCTTTCATCATGGCATGAATAAGCTGCTATGTGAGAACGGAGCCTGGAGTGCCGGCTGCTTGGGCAAGACCTGGAGCTTTCATATTTGAGCCGAGCCTTCAGGGTCGAGGACGAGCTTCTGGTGGCAGAAGTGGCTGGCATTCCGACCACTTCCTGCCAAGGAAGGTACAGAATGGGCAAAGGCGCAGAGGTGAAACAGAACAAATTTTTCAGCTGGGTTGTGAGTGGGGCAGTAGAAGGAGATGTATTTGGAAAAGGAGGCAGGCATCAGATCCTGTAGACAGTGAAACAGTACTAAGGAATTCTATGTAGGGGAAAGGACGGGATTTAATTTGATTTTAGAAAGATTACTCTGGCAATAGTTTTAAAAATTGATTAATCGTCTCAGCTTTAGCAAGAACTTGAATGATTTCCATATGCTGATCTTAATTTTTGCCCTAACCATGTTCCTCCTGTACTCTAATCTCCTCAATATTTTTCTTTAAATTAGCTTTTTTCCTTTAAGCTATTTTAAGAGAAACTTTATATCTTAAGCATAAATGGAAAGTCAGTGTCATTTGCCTTAAAAAATGAACACAATAAATATAATATCAACAAAACAATATTACAACATTTGATCCAGATAATTTTCTTATCAAAACAGTTGAATCTAATTTTGTTAAAAACAATAAGAATGAAAAGTAGGAGGTGTCAGTGCGTGTTAAGAATAGCTAGCACCAACCTGAGACATTCTTCTTGATCCAATTAGATAGACTGGATAGAGAAATTAGATAGACTGGAAGAGAAACAGCAACGTATTGTCATCACATGATCCAGTATCAACAGCCCAAATTGCCTGGAAGCATTTTATACTTTAGGAAGCATGGATTAGAGCAGAAGTTTTCAAACTTTTATTTTTTATCAGAACCTACAGAAGAACCACATTTTACTTCTGGAACCAATGAGAGTAGGAGTATGCAGACACACGCACGTGTGTGCACACACAAACTTGTGCACACACGCACATGGCTGAAGAAGAGTGTGAGGCAATAACACTCACCCTTTCTTTGTGTGATGTGCTGCAATGTGCTTTGTCTCATTCTGCTCTGTTTCTTTTTTTTTAATGTTAATAGGGGAACACTAAATTGATTTCACCACCACTAATGGGTTGTGGAAATCTCCTACTTTGAAAACCTCTGAATTAAAGGAAGCTGGACTGGAGGTAAGAAAACAACAGAAGAGGTTATTGTAATAGTCTAGTTAAGGAATGATGGGTCTTAATGGACTCTAGTGACACTAGAAATGAAATAGAGATAAACTGACATGATTATTATACTCACCTTGAAAAAGCTGTAACATGTCACACAGGGAGGTGGCATTTATAAATTTGTTTCTTTTAAGTTGGCTTAATGTGAATCAAGCTCCCTTGCAAACAGTTAACTTTGGGGTGACTCCTGATGGGGAAGCCTCACTTCCTGGAAAACTGGCTGCTGGCATTAAACTGTCAAGCAACACATTCAATAAGCATCAAATCTGACCACGTTGGGTTTTTTCCCACACTGGAAAATATCCTGCCTTGCAAATTCTATTCCTATTATACTCTTCAGGAAATCTCCATCTATGGACACACTTGGGTTTTTAAGTCTGTACTGCATTTGTTGCCTTGGTGGTTAGCTTGTTCTGTAACCCTGTGGTAACTGAGTGTGACAGTGATGGAATTAAAATCATAATTACATTGTGCTCACATTATTTGTTCGAGTGAAGCTTAATAACTCAGTTCCCTTGAGCAAATGCAAAATATGAAAACGAATCAAGTTTATAGGACTGGGAAAAAATACATTCTCTGGAACGGCTCTATTTACAAGTGTGGCTGTAAAATAAACATTCTTCATCTTTAATTTACCTTTGCAACCTCACCAAGATCCCTAGGTGTTAAGAAAGGAGGCCTATACAGCGATGCATTTGCCAGACAAAAAGCTTTCCCCGTTATTAATGACTGGTGGTGCCCCAGTGTAATCAAAGGGCACGGCTGCAGTGATATACAGCAGTGACAAGCCTCAGGATCTTTCCTTCTCAATGCTAACCTAACAGCTAGCAGCTGAGAACTTCTAGTGCTGTATATCTACAAGATAAATAGCACAAGATACAAATATACGCATTGCTTACAGTCTTGAAAAGTATTGTTATATCCCCCCTCCACAATCACTCTAAATATGACGCACATGCATTTTTCACCATTTCAGTACAATGCTTGTTGTTCATAAATGGCAATAGTTTTCTAGTGGAGATTTAAAACCCTCCAACTCTACCAGTTACTGCAGTCTGATTTGAAAACCGGTGCCAGCGCTGCTGATGGTGTCAGTAAAGCAGGTTTCCGGAGATTCATAACCTCTTTTACGCTGACAGGTGGCATCAAAAGAAGGAATCACTTTAAGAATATACTAGAAATCATTTTTATTTTTGCTCCTCGATCATGCCAAGATGATCTAAAGAGAAAACTCAGAGTCACTCATGATATGAATTTGACATGAAGGAATCCATAAGAAAAATTCACTGGTGTTTTTATTTTCAGCTATTAAGCCATTTCCCCCCTCTCTCTCCTGCTTTGAGCTTGTGACCAGTAAGTGCCATATTTTGCTTTGCTAAGGGTACAAGAAATGCGTTTAATTGGGAGTTACGGCCAAGGTAAAACACAGGCTAAATAACCAGCGTGAAAAGAGGTTAGCTTTCTGCACTTAGTCAGGTGTGAATTCCGGTGGAAAAATTCTATAATTACTGATCAGGTTTCCATTAAAAATAAAGCGAACAAAACCACTGAATGGACAAAGCCAGGTCTTTTCCCAGATCAATAGCAAAGACACGTCCATGCACACACAGAGGAAGTCAGTGCAGCTCCATGACCTTTTCATGAACTTTCTGGGAGACGGAAAGATCATTCAAAGGGCAGAGGTCAGCATTCATGCTGGTCACAAACAAAAATCAGATTTAGGCTCATAATGAAGGATTCGGGGTTCTCACCTACTGGTGCAAATTAAATACTATTATTGCACATTTTCATGCATTATCAATTGCAGAAGAAACTGCTTTTGTATTTGCAGTATGTATTAACATTTACTTATCAACTCATATTGTTTTGCTACCTTTATCAAGCATCACAAGTTTAAAGATGAGGTTGAAAAACCAGAAACCTTCAGTTAAGATGGGCGTCTTAAGCTTATCACAACGGACAGACACTCAAGACGGTCCTCTCTGAGTGATCTTCCCCACCACATACACACACCAGCCCCAGTACATGCAGCACAAAGGGAAGGGTGGGATTCTTGACAAGCAAGACAACAGTGAGTTAAGGAGAGCACTTCAGCTAGAAATAAATGGTTCAGGTCATGAGGGGAAACCTAAGCATTGCTCCTCTGTGGATACAGACCCACCTCACAAAGAAATAGAGCAGCTCAAAACCCTAGGGATGTGCAGGGTGGAAGAGACAGAAGAATAACTAGGAATCTAGAGCATTTTACTAAAGAACCTCATTTCCAGTAGCCCAGACTCAGATCACCATCAACTGTGAAATGAAAACTAAAGGCATTTCCAGGGCTAGTGTCCACACAGAGGTGCCAACTGCGAACTTTTTTTACTCTCTGACACAGGGGAGCCCAAACAGAGCAAAGTCTGTTAGAATCAGTTAGTGACGAGGTGTCTTTGGGGCTTTGAAGAATCACAGAAGTATCAAAATAAAGGAATCTTTCTATTCTGAAAATTCAATATCCTACCTCTCAATTAAAAAGAAAAAGCATTTACAGAGCAACTGATGAAACAACTACAGGTCACAAATAGCTCTGCCTCCCTCTCTGGTTCCTGCACTGTAGTTCAAAAATCAGAGAATTCTAAAGTCTTTAATAAATGCACATGAAACATATAGTGAAATTTGGATACAAGTTCTCTTGTGTTTCAACATGTGTCTTAAGGACACTCATTATTCCTATCTGGCCAAGCTCTGGGACTTCCCTGCTGGCTCAGCGGGTAAAGCATCTGTCTGCAGTGCAGGAAACATAGGAGACAGAGACCCATGTTCTACTTTCCTAGGTATCCTATTTAATTCTCTTAGTTACTTGACATATGACATGAACAAATTTCAGTATATCCTGAGGCCGTTCCCACCAGTTGCTTTGTGAAACTTTAGTTCTCCATATTGTGCGCTAAATTGGAAATTAGCTCTTAGTAAAACAAGTTTATCTACACGGGCATGTGAGGATTGGGATAGGCTTGGGAGGGTGGATGCCCACAAAGCCTGCAAAGCTTAAAATTTAGAAGGAGTCTTGGGAAGGGCATTCCAGAAAAGGAATCTGTGCTAGTGATGGGGATGGGGATGTGTGTGTGCGTGTGTGTGTGTGTGTGTGTGTGTGTGTGTGTGTTCGCACGCGCGCGCCTGCGCCCACGCATGCATAGAACTAACCAATCAGAACTGAGAGGCCTTGACGAATCACAGTGGATAGTGGGTCTGTGCTGTGGCGGGATCCTGGAAATCTTTTGCAGTTCTAGCCAAATTGTTTGGCTGTGGAATGGTGGGTAAGTTGTGTACATACTAAGAAAGGGATTATTAGCTCAGGTAATAAATGACTTATAGCATTGTCCAGGGGGAAAGATGGTGTTTGGTTAAATACCCATCTGCCTGGGTTAGAATCCTGACTCTATCACTTACAGGATAAATATCCTTGGACAAGTTATCTAAGTTCTTTAGGCCTTAGTTTATTCATCTGTACAATGAAGCTAATAATAGTAACCTCATAGGATTATAGAGAGAAGCATGTATAATGCTGCACTAAATGTTTTAAAAGCACTGTTTATCTACCCTCAATGATCCCCCGAGATGGACACCTTTTATTATTTGCTCTTTACAGATGAAGGAATTGAGGCTCTGGCAGGATAACTAACCTGCCACCATCTTACATCTGGTAAGAGACAGAATAGGTGCTTAAGTCAGGAAGTCCTCCATGGAGCCCTGTGTCAACTGCACAGATTGACCCAAAAAGCTCTATTCAATGTTGGTCTTAATGGCTCTGCTTAAATACTTCCTACTGAAAATTGCAGTATTTGCTTAAATAAAGTGCTTATAAAGGGACTTAAGGTAATACATTTCTGCCTCGCTTTTTCCAGAGAGATTAGCTTGCCCACATTTGCACAACTAATTCGTGACAAAATCACATTGAGAGCCTATCCTTTGGCCTTAGTTAGTGCTATGATCTTTCCACTTGCACACAGCCTTGAATATAACTTTCAAAACAGGTTGTAAGACCACTCTCTAAACATGGCATAGTGGACAGAAATGTGAACTCTTGAGTCAGACTGCCTGAATTAGAATCCTGGCTCTACTAATAGGACCTATGACCTTACAAAAAATTCAATGACCTCTTTGGGCCTTACCTTTCTCATCTGGAAAATGGGTATGATAATAATAACATGACTTGTCTCTTTCAGGTTATCGTGGAGATTAAGTGAGCAATGCCCATAGAGCAATTAGAACGATGCCAAGACATTAAAACTACTCAATAAATTAAAACTACTCAATAAACTACTCAAAAATATTATTTTTTTTCATTCAAGCAGGTAGGCTCTGTATAATCAGATCAATAGCTGAATTTCAGAAATGTTGCCTTGTACTTTTCAGAACTCTGCTAGGTCAGGGGGACTGAAGAGGGTATGTGGTAGACTGAAGTACTAAATTAGAAGACTAGGAGTGATTTTAAGTGTCCTGAAGAGGAATGGTTAAGCCTTAGTTCTAAAATCAGATAATACTTCAAAGAATTTTGATAACCCTATAGAGAAGGAGGTCTGAGAAGATATTTTAGTTAAAAAAAGGAAAAAAACAGAGGGGAAACCATGAAAGCATACCATATCCTAGTGACAATAAATTTCACAAAGGGAAGAACTGGGCTTGCAAGGATTATGGTATTATTCAAGTCAAAAGGGAGAGAGAACTCAGCTAAATAATTAGTGTGAAATATTTTATTTTAAATGTCTATTTTTTTTTAAAGAAAATATAATAGGGGACATAACGTAGCTGCATATTGGAATGAATGGCCAGTTACAACAAATCTGAAATAAATAGCAAATGCAACAAAGATTTTTGAGAATCTATTTCTCTTTCATCTACTCTCATTAAAAAAAAAAGTGTTTAATTCTTCACAGAGCACAGTGAGTAGGTTCCTGCCTCTTCTCCCTTTTAAATGTTCAATTTGGTTGTAAGCACGCATCAGAAAGCAGTTCACAAAGAAAACCTTTTGTTGTCCATAGACAGAAATGTCAGAAGCTGAGTCCCGGCCAACCCAAGGTATAAAAGAATTCCCTTCATGCCATCTGTCCTTCAAGGTCAAGCCCCACACAGCTGCCCACTCGGGATGGTCTGGGGTCACCTGGGTAACCTCTGGGTGATGTTTGTATTTGAGATGTGACCTAGGATGGAGAAGAAGGGGAGAAATAGCAACATGATACATAACAGATTCTGGTTCCAGTGCTCACACATTTGGCTTCCTGCAAGGCGTAAATCCATTATCTTCAAAACCAGACTGCTCATAGTGCAAGCATTCCTCCTAAACAGCTGCAAATGATAAGCCTCCCTCTACATAATTTTCTTTAAAGCACCTTAGAAATGTGATTGCTCATATACATAGATATGATGGACTCTATCTTCCCTGTTTCAGTATAAAAGATCTAGAGATTTCAGTGCCCCCCTCCATTTGTAATCGACCCTATAAATGGGTCCTTCAAAACCACCCCATTCTATAGAAATTGAAATTCCAATAATGATGCCATACCTTAAAAAAGTAAACTTTTAAAAATTACAGAGCTAGATCACCATTATAATCTACCATTCTATTTTTCCTCATGTAGGGAATTATTTTCCTACAAGATTTTGTTAAACAGGGTGATTGTAACCAAGAGCTTCTGGGAAAAGACATGTGTTGGCACTGGTTTCTTACAGTGCTTGAATAAGGTCAGCACATATTAATACCTGGGGGCATGAGACACAGTTGTTTTCATAGGTTCTGAATAAAAAAAAATTTTAACCAATGGAGCTGTCCTTTTCCAATCTGTCAAATAATCATAGAAACACAGCGGTGTAACTTGGAGGGGTCTACAGGAATGTGTGGAAACCAGCTTATAGCTGGCTGGCAAAAGTCAATCATGCATGCATGTTCAGTCGTGTCCAATCTTTTTGCGACCCTATGGACTGTAGTCTGCCAGGCTCCTCTGTCCATGGGATTTTTCAGGCAAGAATACTAAAATGGGTTGCCATTTCCTCCTCCAGGGGATCTTCCCAACCCAGGGATCAAACCCACGTCTCCTGCGTCTCCTGCATCGCAGGTGGATTCTTTACCACTGAGCCACCCAAGAGGCCCCAGTCATGTGTATCTCTTCCCAACTCTTGTGAAAGTATTTACACCTTCAGTTCAGTTCGGTTCAGTTCAGTCGCTCAGTCGTATCTGACTCTTTGCGACCCCGTGAATCGCAGCACGCCAGGCCTCCCTGTCCATCACTAACTCCTGGAGTTTACTCAAACTCATGCCCATCGAGTCGGTGATGTCATCTAGCCATCTCATCCTCTGTCGTCCCCTTCTCCTCCTGCCCCCAATGCCTCCCAGCATCAGGGTCTTTTCCAGTGAGTCAACTCTTCACATGAGGTGGCCAAAGTATTGGAGTTTCAGCTTCAGCATCAGACCTTCCAATGAACACCCAGGACTTATCTCCTTCAGGATGGACTGGTTGGATCTCCTTGCAGTCCAAGCGACTCTCAAGAGTCTTCTCCAACACCATAGTTCAAAAGCATCCATTTTTCGGCACTCAGCTTTCTTCACAGTCCAACCCTCACATCCATACATGACCACTGGAAAAACCATAGCCTTGACCAGACGGACCTTTGTTGGCAATGTAATGTCTCTGCTTTTTAATATGCTATCTAAGTTGGTCATAACTTTCCTTCCAAGGAGTAAGCATCTTTTAATTTCATGGCTGCAATCACCATCTGCAATGATTTTGGAGCCCCCAAAAATAAAGTCTGACACTGTTTCCACTGTCTCCCCATCTATTTCCCATAAGGTGATGGGACCAGATGCCATGATCTTAGTTTTCTGAATGTTGAGCTTTAAGCCAACTTTTTCACTCTCCTCTTTCACTTTCATCAAGAGGCTTTTTAGTTCCTCTTCACTTTCTGCCATAAGGGTGGTGTCATCTGCATATCTGAGGTTATTGATATTTCTCCCAGCAATCTTAATTCCAGCTTGTGCTTCTTCCAGCCCAGCGTTTCTCATGATGTACTCTGCATATAAGTTAAATTTACACCTTGGACACTGGAAAATGCTTCTTCTTCTACAGCCCCAGGAGTCAGTTGTTAAACATTTACCAGCACACCACAGATTTCACAGAGTCCTGCTTTCAGTATTCGACCCTAAACCTGGGGAAGATTATTTCTGTGGGCACCAATTCATTAAGATACATTAGATTCTTGAATGGTGTCTATTGAATTCATGTCTTAAACAGATATGAAAGGATGATATTATGCAGAGGAGAGGGAAAATGCAAATAATGATGCTTATTTAACTAGTTTTAATAAAACTTTGTTGTTATTGTTTAGTCTCTAAGTTGTGTCCAACTTTTTACAATCCCATGGACTGTCACCTGCCAGGCTCCTCTGTCCATGGGATTTCCCAGGCAAAAACACTGGAGTGGGTTGCCGTGGCCTCCTCCAGGGGATCTTCCCAACCCAGGGGTCGAACTCAGGTCTCCTGCATTGCAGGTGGGTTCTTTACCACTGAGCCACCAGAGGAGCTCTTAATAAAACTATCTTTCAATAAATTAAAAAACTACTATTCAATCTTTATATTTATTGATTGGTATGGCCATGATTGTCAGCCAGATCCTGTAAAAGTGTAGAGAAGTTGAGGGTAATGAGTCTGCTAAAAACAGCCTTTATTAATCAAAAGAAAAATATTTCTACTAAATGTTCTTTTCTTCCCCTAAAGAAAAATATTTACCTCATGTATTAAAAAAAAGCAACAACAAAATGAGAATCTTTCCATATGCTTTACATTAATAAAGCAAGTTCTGCTCAGAGAGAGGTTAAGCAAAGTGGATTTAACTCTAACACGTCATTAGTTCTGCCTCCTTTCTTCTCTGGCTTTCTTGACTTTCAGTACTACATATCCTTCCAGGAGAGTTTAGTAGTAAAACCATAGAGGGAATTTAGCTTTTATTGATTCTGGAAGAACAATATAACAAGATACTGACAATAATAAACAGATACAAAGTTGTTTCAGCCTAGAAACAATTGCAGCCATATAACCCTTGGTGGCCTCTTTTATATGAACTGTTATTTTTCTCTGCACAATGACTAACACGGGAACTATCACCCACCCAATCAAGCAGGTTCTGGTTGCTCAGGAAATGGTTAAACTATTGCAGGTCAGTCCTGCAACCTCATGGAAATCCCTTGATTTTTCTCCCACACAAAACCAATTTGAGTCACTTATTTTACTAACAATTCCCAGCAGAATCAAGGCACTGCACTTCTCCTTTTCAGAGAAATTTACCCTCACACATGACTTTGGCAAGGAAGTTTCTTCTGAGAAAGACACAGACTTCATGGATTTTCATGAAGTGTCTGCTGAGCCTTTACTTAATATTAAGGACTTGCACAAACTGGCGATCTTTATAAGCAACCGCACAATTTCCATCTAGTTTAATCGGATGCTATTTCTGTTACATAAAATAAAAGTTTGACTCAGGAATTCTCTGGGGGAAACAGTTCAAATGCAATAATTCCTCCTAGTGTTCCTAGTCATAGAAGAGAAGAATGCGGGTCCCTGATGAACCTGGGGGTTATTCAGTCAGTCAACAAATACATACCTAGTATCCTCTGGATACACGATTTTGTAATAGGTACATGTGTAAGTTATTCTTGTTTGAGAATTCCAAATATTTCTACATCTTGTCTTCCAAAACAGAATCTCCAAGGGACAAAATCAAACAGTTAGCAATATATGTCTCAAATATCAAGTCTTATTCCAAAATGGGTGATTCATAATAGAGTCAGCTTGTCCCTGCTTGAAGGTCACTGGAGGAGCAGCCAGGAGGGAGGGTGACATTCTGTGATGTCATGACCCCTAGAGGGCCATCCTACAGCTAACAAATCACGGGCTTCAACCCATGTCCACCTGAGTAAGATTTTGGGTGATGCTTAAAGAGAAGAAGAAAAAAGAGAAACAGGACCAAGAAATTCCTGGACTTTGAGATAGAAAATAAAATCTCTCTTTTGTATTCCAATTTCAAAGTGAGCCAAGTTCCACACATGCCACCCTCAAACAGAAGAGCTTAAGAATACCAGCCTGCATCAAGTCGTTAACCTTTTAGGACCTACTCAAAGCAGTGTAGTGTGACTTTATTAATGAAAGCTTTAATGTGGTCTATAAAAGCTAACAAATACAGACACTTGCTATGATTCATCAAATTTAATATTCCATCAAACCTTTCAGTTTAAAGACCAATGATTTTTTTTAATACCAAAACCTCAGAATGAAAGTCCTTTGCTTCAATTAAATGTAATGCATCAAAAATTAAAACCGTAAGAATTTAATACCAGGTCAAATTTTTTTTTTTTCAGGTCAAATTTTTGAATAAATGAACAACAAAAGAAATAAATGCTGTGCAACAAGAATTAACAACTCCAGAAAATGTTTTACTAAAACCATAGACAACCAAGACATGTAGCCCTTGAAAACAGACTAGCTCTTTAAGGCACACATTGTGTTGCTAGGAGGCAAAAGACCCTATTGTAAGACAGCTGGGCTTTTCACTCCAGGCAAAGGCAATTTCTACAGTCAAAAACTTAATGAGCAATTTCTAGAATGTTTGCACTGCTTTACTCAATGATCTTTATATTTTGGAAACCCATACTTATGTGCCTGACTTTATGCAATCCCTTCTTGTATAGTTACAATACACTGTATACATTTTTCCATTGATATTTTATCATCTGTTGTACAAAAGAACAGTTCACCTTGCTTAATTCAGTGTTCATCTGCAGGAGTTCTTCGACTAAGTTTTCAAAATGTTATTTTGCTTTAAAGACACCTCGATGTCTCTCTTTGTAGACGTGCTGTGGCATTTGTCAGAAGAAAAATGAAGCAGGAGAACTTTGGTGGTCAAATTTGGCTATCTTGATCTTGTGTTCAAAATCTAGATCATGGTCAGTGCCTGATAGGTATCAAAAATGAGTATGGTCCTAGGGAAACACAGTCTCAGGTCCTGAGAGAGCTTTGTGAACAAAGAAAAGGACTTATAAATTATGTCACCAGGACAACCCACCATATTATCAAAGAAAAATTCAAGTGGATTATTATCTTTTTCTCTTCAAATCATCCTATAGAGGTCTTCAGTGTTTTGCGAGCTTTATTCCTACTGATCTGGTTGTCAGATAGGTTACCTCTCTTTTACTAATGAAGGCTAGACACCTTGACATTAAATGATGAGATGAGGCACCAATAAAACTAAACCAGGACATCAGAATCTTCCCCTCATTCAGAATGCCATTTCTTACCTCCTGGAACAGAGAATGTCTGATTATGTGAGTTTTACCCAGTTAAATTCATTTCTCTCAGACACATTTCTCATAGTGCAAACTTCTGAAGCATACACCAAAACAGAGAATGTGTGCATGTGTGCTAGGTTGTTTTTTTTTAATGCAAACATAGAATCTAGGAGATATTTTACTGACAGGGGAAATGGAAAGCTACTATGTTTCTATTATGAAATGTGAATAATTCACTCACATCATCTGAGATTTGTGTGGCAAATGGACTCATGAATCATAGGGTAATCATTAAAAAAAAATAGTGTCCATATGACAAAAAGTGGGACAATTTAACAATTTCAGCTATATGTCAATCCCTCTTAGAAATAAATGAGGCTACATTCTTAGTCAGAATTAAACTTACGTACAGGAAAAGAGTTTGGTATGATTCAAAACCACAGAATTTATGCCTAACCAGGACTTTCAAAGATATACTCCAAACCACTCCTCTTAGAGATGAGGATGCTAAGGTCTGAGAACTCTCCTATAGCCCTAGTCAGGGCCACAGTTGACACTCTCAAGTTCAGCTCTCTCTCTCTCTCATTTCAGCTATAAAATTGGCCTCTGTGAAAAGAAAGGCTTGTATTAGCCACGGTTCAAGCTCCCTTCCAGCTAGTTATTACCTCTTCTCAGGGAATATTCAGGTCCCCTGCTTTTCATTTGGTGCTCTACTCATTCTTATTTCCTTCCCTGAACTTTGAAAAACAGATGTATGATATTGAGAAACTACATCACAAGTCACTTTATTGTGAATTCTTGGATTTGTTGGTGAGGATAGTCAGTAGCAGGCTTCCCTGGTGACTCAGATGGTGAAGAGTCTGCCTGCAATTCAAGAGACCCAGATTCAATCCCTGGGTTGGGAAGATCCCCCAGGAAGGGAATGGTAACCCACACTCCAGTATTCTTGCCTGGAGAATTCCATGGACAGAGGCGCCTACAGTCCATGGAGTTGCATAGAGTCATACATGACCAAGTGACTTACAGATGCCGACACATGTTGTTGGTAGCAGAGACCAGTGAAATCCTAGAAGTTTGGAACATGGCTCTGGTACCCTTTAGGAAGTAAGAGGAACAAAGGCTTGTCCAAAGGAGCAGTTGATGGATGGTGCTGTGGAGCCTGGGTGACAGTGAGGTGAAAACTCTCAACCTATGCAATTGGGCTAATAAGGGCAAGTGCTGACACTCAGTCCCCAGCTTGGTCCTGGGCTAGCCCTCACTAGCTCCATCCACACCTCTACGTCTTAATGCCCACAGATACACCCAAGAATTTGACTTTTTTTAGCAGCAGAAGGAAGGATAGGGCAGCCACATTTAACCAGGAACATGGTGGTAGAGGGGGATGAGACTCTACCTTCTATAGAAGGTATAGAAGACTTTGTTTTAGGAGCTGACTGAGCATGTTCTCTCATGCAGCTGGAAGTCCTCATCAAATATAATGTAACATGAGGGACAAGAAATTAGAAGCCGACAGGGCTAGCATCCCCCTCATTTAACCATCATGTGATGCAGCACAATGCTGAGTACTGCAGACTTCACAGTGAGCAAAAACACCACACAAGGTCACTGAAGTCTGGCCACATGTCTTTGCTGGTCAAAGCTGCCTCATACAATAAACTCATTCAGCACACACAGCATCAGACTCTATCAGGAGTGTTTTGTCATGAGCTCATCTCTGCCCAGTTCCCAAGAACTGTCTACTCCCTTTAACTCCTATGTTTCAGAAAAACTGAATTAATAACTGTTCTCTGGAGCCTCCATGGGATCTCTCATCTATACATCTTTCACTTCACTTTCTCACTACAGTTATCTTCCCACTACTACTTTGCTGATTAATTCCTTTGAATCTCCTCTAAAATACCCAGGAATCTTTCTCTTTTCCTCCAACCCCATCCCAGATTGAGCTGGGTCCTTTCATGTCTTCTCTCATAGTGCTCTATACACCTCCTATCCGAGTTTTCAATTGCCTTTTGCTTTCTTGTTGCTTCCACCTGGCTCTCAGCTCTATGAGGGCGATGTTCCCTTAATTCCTGTTATTTTATGTCCTAGTACCCAGCATAGGATCTGTGGCAGATTTTTCCCCCCTGGGCTCCAAAATCACTGTTGGTGGTGAGTGCAGCCAAGAAATTTAAAAAGGCTTGCTCCTTGGAAGAAAAGCTATGACCAACCTGTGCTTAGTCACTCAGTCATATCTGACTCTTTGCATCCCTATGAACTGTAGCCTGCCAGGCTCCTCTGTCCATGGGGATTCTCCAGGCAAGAATACTGGAGTGGGTTGCCATGCCCTCTTTCATGGGATCTTCACAACCCAGGGATCGAACCCAAGTCTCCTGCACTGCAGACAGATTCTTTACCATCTGAGCCACCAGGGAAGCCCACGACAAACCTAGACAGTATATTAAAAAGCAAAGACATCACTTTGCCAACAAAGGTCCGTATAGTCAAAGCTATTGTTTTTCCAGTAATCATGTATGGATGTGAGAGTTGGATCATAAAGAAGGCTGAATGCCAAAGAAGTGATGCTTTTGAACTGTGGTGCTGGAGAAGACTCTTAAGAGTCCCTTGGACAGCAAGGAGGCCAAACCAGACAATCCTAAAGGAAATCAACCCTGAATGCTCATTGGGAGGACTGATGCTGAAGCTCTGATACTTTGGCTACCTGATGTGAAGAGCTGACTCACTGGAAAAGACCGTGATGCTGGGAAAGATTGAGGGTAGGAGGAGAAGGGGGCAACAGAGGATGAGATGGTTGGATGGCATCACTGACTCAATGGACATGAATTTGAGCAAACTCTGGGAGATAGTGTAGGACAGGGAAGCCTGGCGTGCTGCAGTCAACAGGGTTGCAAAGAGTCGGACACGACTGAGCGACTTAACAACAGCAAGAATCCAGCATAGAATCTAGCAACAGCATGCAAGGATGAACTGTATTTCAATTAAACTGGTTTCTTTTATAATTCTGTGTATTTTTAAGTGCTTTTTAAAACCTCATTCTGCAAAGACAGATGTAGGTTTCATCTGACTGCCAAAAGAGTCCATGGCATAAAATAAATCTAAGAACATCTCCTGAAGTGAAGTGAAGTGAAAGTCGCTCAGTCATGTCCCACTCTTCACGACCCTGTGGACTATAGTCTGCAAGGCTCCTCTGTCCATGGAATTCTCCAGGCCAGAATACAGGAATGGGGAGCCATTCATCTCTCCAGGAGATCTTCCCAACCCAGGGATCGAACCCAGGTCTCCCATCTGTGGGCAGATTCTTTACCATCTGAGCCACCAAGCAAGCCCAAGAGTACCAGAGTGGGTAGCCTATCCCTTCTCCAGGGGATCTGCTGGACCCAGGAATCAAACGGGGGTCTCCTGAATTGCAGGCAGATTCTTTACCAGCTGAGCTACCAGAATGATCGATAAACATATGATGAATTAGTTGGGCAAGTAAATGAATGAATTAATTAAATGAAAGGAAAGTCCCCCATCATCCAGCAGAGAAAGGAGGCTTGAATCCAAGTGTGAGAGTCGTGAGAACCTGCTCCTCGTGAACATGATTTTATTTCACAAGGTGGAGACATGAAAGTTGCAGAAAAGATCTAGAATTTCCTGGATACCCAATACATGTGTGGTCTGTGGAAAACCTTTTTGATTGCCTACTCTACCACCAATCCCTCCCCTTTCTTCCATGCTAGCAAAGCCTGCCTCCAATATCAGTGCTAAACAAGCTGGATACAACTCTGTGGTTATTCCTGGCCATGTGGCCTCATTCTGGTCAAAGAGATGTAAGGGTGAGTCTGCTAGAGCTTCTGGGAGACAGATCCTTCTCTGACAAAACAGAGAGGGATATTGAGAGAAGCTTGCTTACACCCTGCCTTTGAGCACAGCTCTGTGAAGTTGTGGCATCTAGAGCTATGATGGCCCTATGATGTCCAAGATGATGAAAAGAAAACACACTGCGTATGGTAGATTGAAATGGATGACCCTGGGCCCTCAATGCAGGTAGAAATGGAAGAGTCCAGTCCTCAGTGGCTAGACTTTAGTTAAGCCTCTAAATCATCTGTGGGACCATCTATCCCAAACATCTTTATCTGTGAGATCATTAAATATGTTTACTGTTTAGGTCACTCATTCTTCAGCAGGTCTAATATTCAATGCCTGCCCCTTCTCATGTAGCCATACAACCCAATGACAAATTTGTCTGTCATGAGAACCGGGGCTGTGGTCCCAAGCTAGCTAAAGACACCAGTCCTTGTTTTCAGTTATTGGTTAACATTTCCCTGTGCAAAGTTCAGATTCATTCCATAATTATTTTACCCTAGAATACACCAGACAGAAGAGGAGCATTGGCTCTGTAGTAAGGATTACTTCATGATCCTATAATCCAGTTCAATAGCAGACCTTCCTGAAAAGCTTCTGTTTAACTTTCCTGTGACCTGACCTAAAGTGCCAGTCCGGGACTGAAGGCAGCATACACAGGAGGCTAAGGTCTAATACGAAATGGGAGGCTGTGATTCACACTCAGCCTCCCTACATCAGTGTTCCCAACCCCAGCCCATCCCCTAAAATACCTCCTGACAGCCTTCACTTCCTAATTCTCTCTGGTGATTGACATGCCTCCCCACCAGACTATCAGCTCCTTCAACGTGAAGGAGAGCATCCCAGGAATAGCTGTACCCTTCCTCAGTATCCAAACAGGGGGTCGATAAATGTTTATTTGATAATACTTTATCAATTCAATGGACATGAATTTGAGTAAACTCCAGTAGTTGGTGGTGGACAGGGAGGCCTGGTGTGCTGCAGCCCATGGGGTTGCAAAGAGTCAGACATGACTGAGCAACTGCACTGACTGAACTATAAAAAGCTTAAGATCATTTGTAAGCTGGAGTTGAGAGTATTTAACAATGTCCCTGCAGAGAAAACACAGGTATGAAAAGATAATTCGGATTCCAAGCAGCAGGCACTATAACGCTGCATAAAGGAGAAAGCCAAGGTCACTTGGGCCTGAGATGGTAAAGAAAAGCTCTACAAAAGAGCTATGCCTCAAACTAGTCCTGAAAGTGGATAAAGATTTAGACAGAAGAGGAATAGAAGGGCATGCAGTGCAGGACACACAATGTGAACAATGTCAGGAGCCGAAGGACTGTTTCCGGAGAGTAAAGGGTCAATGAAGAGAAATTAGGAAATAAAATGGGGAAAGGTAGTTTGATGTTAGATGGTAGACAGTCTTTATTGCCAAGCTCAGGAGTTCTGACTTTACAGTACAGGAAATAGGAAGCTATTGAAAGTTCTAGAGGAGAGTTACAAATATGTAACTTACAAATACCATTTACTATGAAATCTAAGTCACTCACTGATAACAATGCCAGAGGCTCTACTGTCCGTTAGACCAAAAAGTAGAAACATCTGGACCAAAGCTTCCATCTTCCTGGTGAATAGGTTGTGAATAGGGACAGACACAAATGCCTTCTCATCTATGAACTATGGCTTCCTGCTAACAATCATACCTTATTTGAAGGAAAATATTTCCATTACATTCTCAGAGACAAATTAAAATTACAGTCACTCTTTATCTTTCATTTTTGACCTCAGGAGCAGAGGTCTGTAATAATTCCACACTTCATTTGACAGCACACCATCTCATCATTCCAGTAGGATGCTTCTCTTATTTCATTATTTTCTCCTCCTTTCCCCAGAGTCCACGTCACCTTTCCTCACCCCCACATGGGCATTCTCATATTGTCGTGCTGCGTATATGCTTGTATGTCTAGTGCTACATTGTATTTAACAAATGTGAATTCATTTTTAAAATTTGGACAAAAGGCATTATGCTTTAAATCTTGCTCCTTTTTACTACTCACACATAATTTTGCCTTTAAAATTTATCTACTAATGAGAACCTACTGTATAGCACAAGGAACTCTACTCAGGGCTTTGTGGTGACCTACAGGTCCGTCTGTTCAAGGCTATGGTTTTTCCAGTGGTCATGTATGGATGTGAGAGTTGGACTGTGAAGAAAGCTGAGCGCCGAAAAATTGATGCTTTTGAACTGTGGTGTTGGAGAAGACTCTTGAGAGTCCCTTGGACTGCAAGGAGATCCAACCAGTCCATCCTAAAGGAGATCAGTCTTCGGTGTTCATTGGAAGGTTTGATGCTGATGCTGAAACTCCAGTACTTTGGCCACCTCATGCAAAGAGCTGACTCATTGGAAAAGACCCTGATGCTGGGAGGGATTGGGGGCAAGAGGAGAAGGGGATGACAGAGGATGAGATGGCTGGATGGCATCACCGACTCGATGGGCATGAGTTTGAGTAAACTCCGGGAGTTAGTGATGGACAGGGAGGCCTGGCGTGCTGCGATTCATGGGGTCACAAAGAGTCGGACATGACTGAGCAACTGAATTGAACTGAAATGGGAAGGAAATCCAAAAAAGAGGGGATGTATGTGTATGTATAGCTGATTCACTTTGCTGTACACCAGAAACTAACAGAACATTGTAAAGGAACTATTCTTCAGTAAAATTTTTTAAAGTAATAAAAATAATAAAATTTCTTCACAGTGCATAGCCATTTGTCGTTGTTCAGTCACTCAGTCTACTCTGATTCTTTGCGACCCAATGGGCTGCAGCACAACAGGCTTCCCTATCCTTCACTATCTCCCAGAGCTTGCTCAAACTCATGACCATTGAGTCCGTGATGCCATCTAACCATCTCATTCTCTGAAACCTCCTTCTCCTCCTGCCTTCAGTCTTTCCCAGCATCAGGGTCTTTTCCAGTGAGTTGGCTCTTCACATCAAGTGGCTAAATTATTGGAGCTTCAGCTTCAGCACAGTCCTTCCAATGAACATTCAGGGGGTGATTTCCTTTAGGATTGACTGGTTTGATATCCTTGCTGTCCCAAGGACTCTCAAGAGTCTTCTCCAACACCACAATTCGAAGGCATCAATTCTTCAACGCTCAGCCTCCTATATGGTCCAGTGCTCACATCCATACTTGTCTGTTAGAAAAACCATAGTTCTATATGAACCTTTGTTGGCAAAGTGATATCTCTGCTTTTTAATACACTGTCTAGGTTTGTCATAACTTTTCTTCCAAAGAGTGACTGTCTTCTAATTCCATGGCTGCAATTACCATCCAGAGTAGCATAGACATCTAAAATATTGCCTCCACTTGCTACACAGTATTCCACAGAATGCAAGCACCTAGCTTACTTATTCACCACCCTAGTGAAGGGCCTCCATGTTAATTCCAACTCTCAGTCACCACAAACAATGCTAAAATGACATCCTTGTACATGATGCCTTTCTGAAAATTTCTCTGGGATATGTCTTCAGTAGTTGGCTTGCAGAAGTAGGGCAACTATACAATTTATCGTCTTTCCTTAGACAAATATTTTGAGATGTGGATAAGGGGCACGGATTACACGACCTGCTCTCCTGGGTACACGGGACGTCTCGTCCCCTACACCTTGCTTAATCTCACTAAGACTGTCAGATCACTACAGTCATTTACTCTTCACCCAGCAACCAAATAAAGCTCCCATCACCCCATATGTTTGCAAACACCTGGCATTTTCCAGCTTTCTCATTTCAACATTCTAATGTCTTCAGTGGTCCTTGTTGTCTGATTGCTAGTGATTCTGGGTACCCCTGCTGATGCCAGTTCCTCCTTTGAGTTTCCTCTCTGGTGAATGGATTCTTCATACCCTTTGTGCCATTGTTCATGGGTTTTCCTGGTCAATCTTCAGGTGACTCCTGTATATTCTGGGCTTCCCAGTGGTGCTAGTGATAAAGAACCTGCCTGCCAATGCAGGAGACATCAGAATGACACATCAGACTGTGTCTCTACAAAGACACACCACAATGCTGAAATGAGAAAGCTGGAAAATGCCAGGTGTTTGCAAACAGGGTGATGGGAGTTCTATTTGGTTACTAGGTGAAGAGTAAATGACTGTAGTGATCTGACAATCTTAGTGAGATTAAGCAAGGTGTAGGTGACTAGAGGTCCCATGTTCCTGTGTCCCATTTAAGGGACACAGGTTCAATCCCTGGGTCAGGAAGTTCCCCTGGAGGAGGGCATGGCAACCCACTCCAGTATTCCAGCTTGGAGAATCCCATGGATGAACAGCGTGGCGGGTCATAGTCTACAGGGTTGCAAAGAGTTGGACGTGACTGAGCACTCTGTATATTCTAGGTATTAATATAGTGTCACTTTTTCTGTCAGAGTCAGTTTTAAGTATTGCAAATATCTTCTCCCAGTCTGTCATCTGTCCATTAACATTATTGATGAGACGTATAGTTTATGGTGGTCAAGATCACCACCATTTTGCTTTAAAAATGAAAAGCTATTATTATCTTCTTCCCCAGGCTCTGGCTGCCTCTCCAGCTCTTTGCACGTTCTCTACGAAACAACAGTAGGTCTACAATGACTTCAGCCAAGTCACTGACATCTCTCACGACAGCAGTGCTTAAACTTCACTGTGCACCCAACCACATGTGTGGCACCTGGACTTAGCATCTTTAAGGAGCTCTTTGGAAAAGTTGATGCCAAAGTCCAAGGGCCACCTGTAAGGAAACATGGCCAAGGATAGAAGACACTGGGGCTTGCAGAATGGGATAAAGGAACTAAAGGGACCTTGGCAGTGACCTAGTTCAAACCCTTCACTCTGCATCTACAACATTCAGAATTATGAGAGAATAAGCAACTCAACTAAGGGGCCAAAGGCACCATCTCCTGCCTGGTTCCAGGCCAGGGCTCTTGTTAGCACGGCAGGCAGGTGAGTCTCCTATTTGATCAAATGGCTCCTTACTGACACCCATCAGGCCCAACCCTCCCATTTCACACAATGTGGAGTCAGCCTTGTTTTTGTCTCACAGGTGACTTCCTATCTTGGGCTTGGAGTGGGAAAATGATGAAATGCTTTCATTTTAGGATGTCATTATCATCAGTATATTTTTGCATTTTCCACATTTTCAAAGTAAAGCGAAAGACAGATAACCCCACCTTGCTGTGGGTAACATTTCTGAAAACAGTCCACCAAACCTCCCCGAGACCGATGCAAACAGAACTCAGCTCCATGGCTTCCCTGTTTCGTATTCACATGATGCAAAACACATGGGCCAAATTTATGTCACTGCAATTTGCCTGGCAGCCTGTGTTTAAATCACCAGGGTTTGCGGCTCCATGTTTTAGGGTGTCGTTTGCAGTCCTGTAGCCAAGAGCTCCGGAGGAACAAGCTCACATGAGGCGTTGTTAGCCAGCTGACTGTGATAGGGCTCTTCTAAGAGAACTAATTAGTATGCTGCAACGTATCTGCATATCTCTCAAACAGACATTGTTTGTGTCTTTCCTCAGTGACAGGGGAAATTGTTCGGTAGGACACCTTACCTTTTAATATGCAGGGTTTGTTAGAAGAACAGCTCAATTCATATTTCCCCTGCTTTGATGGTAAGTGAACAGCAGTGGCAATATTAATCTGTAGTAACCTGTCAGTGAACTCTACAGCTCATATGATGTAGTTATGATTTTACCATCAATCAGGATTGAACAGGCTCTGGGCAATCCTTACAGCACAGCCTCAAAAAAATCTAATTGTGCAAAAGCTTCATTGGTTTCCAACATTTCTTTTTTATCTGTCACAGGCTTTAGGCCTAGTACACAACCTTGTATTATTGGCCTTATTGCATTAGCTTGTCGGACAAAGAAGAAAAGGCTAGAGCAGAGGGTTCCCCTGCATTCCATCATTTGTTTGCATGCAGGATTTTATTTGACAGTCCTGTATTGTTTTAGATGTAGATAAAAATGATTAGGACATACGGCATCGTATGAACTTTTGAACTGCCAATTGCCAATGTATCCTAGAGGACTAACGGCATTTAAAAATTCTGTTCTACCTACAGAGATAGAGATGCTCCATGGACGAGCAAATAAGGTCTCCCTGGAGAATTGCATTTTAGAGTCAACATAATCTTGCAGGTTCTCCTTGACCAATTTTTATGCAGGGGAGGAGTAAACTCACTAGGAGATGGAACATTAGCAACTAATATGATTTTTAGCCAAAATGAAGGTTGAATATTTGTGATATGATCATAAAATGCAGTTCCCTGTCTCCACGAACCTGCACAACCAGTGAGAAGTAGCATGGGGCCACATGGCCTCTGTTCATGTGGAGAGTGTCTTTCTGGGTGTCTGAGATGCAAATTCTGTGGCAGTGAAAGCAAGTGCTTAAAACATAGATCCACATCAAAGGAGCTCCCGCCCTTGAGTCCACAGGGTTGGGAGGGATTCTAGGCCCTAAAACATGTAAAAGCATTTAGGAAGATGAACTATTAACTATATCTATTTAGGCATTTTAATCTTTTGCATCTTAAATGCAATCGGGCTTTTTGGATCTGGGAAATTGCTAATCAGCATGTTGGATAAATGTTTCCTTTTTGAAACTGTGCACATTTAGAAATAACAGCTGGCCATAAAGTATATATTTATGCTTGTGATTTAATGTATCACAAACTTTATATTTTATTTCACTTAGCTTCACAAAGAGACCACACTATTTTTTTTGCAAGCATTATATAACTTTTACAACAGCTTTATGACTCAAAAACACACATGGTTGTAAATCAGACATGTACACAATGCCCAAGATTTTTTCAAATTCAGAATGCCTTTTAATAAAAAAAAAATTAAGGATTACATTCACTTCTTATACTGTTCTAACTCATTTAAAGATTCAATTGAAAATTCCTCAATCATCAATCAGGAAAAATCTGCATAGAATTAGAGCAATTGTCCTTTGAAACACTGTACCCTGGCTTCAAAGGAAACATATTTGTGACTAAGGGCACATCCACAGCACAGCTGAGTGTTAACCCTTCATGTACCTGTGTGCACATTGTCCACAACCTAATGAAAACTCGGCACAAAATAAGGAAATGGCTCTGGCATCCTGCACTGAGCATGCAGAAACGGGCCGGGGAACGACTGCGGCAGCTGCTGGAGCAGAAAGAAAAAAACAGGATGTGACAATGGTTGCAGCATGGTGGTGATTTTAAGAGCTCTCTGGCTACTGTGCTGTCATCTAGGGCATTTGTTTTAGGGGGGAAAAAAAGTCTCTGCGTGATCTTGGCAAATATCCAAATCTCAGTGATCTTGAGGACGATCACCTGAAATCATCTCCACTTTGCAGCCCCCTTGAATATTTACAGCTCCCAGTGTAAGCGTTCTTGACAACGTGGTCAGCACAGCAGTGGCAGTGGTCATTGTCAGGATAGGGAAAGGTTTGCATTATGTCTTGTTGGAGCAAGTTTGGCTCCAAAGTGGTTAAGTAATGGGTAAAACTTACTATCAGGTCCTGCTGTGTGGTTGTTAAGAAGCAAAACATGACATAGACTGTTCAGATGAGCAGGTTAAAAGTGAAAAACTAGGAAAGATACCCAAACTGGATTATGACCACCAAATAGAAAATCTAGACAGCTTGACTCAGACATTGCTGGATACCCACGCTTCTTTTTAATTAAAAAAGAGTCTACAGAGACAATGGTACATAGACAGGTACAATTCAAGTCAAATGATAATGACAATGGAAGTTCTCTCCAAAAGTAAACAGTGCTAAACCAGTGAAGACTGCTATTTCACCAACATTTTCCTTAGGTAAACTGGAAAAAAAGGATAGCCAGGTTCACCATATTAATGTCTCGGTAAGTGTAAGTTGAGAAAATCATCTTTCAAAAGAGTTTGCTTATAACAAAGGCAAAAGGTTTATGAGGGCAGAGAAAGGGTGGAATTCCTTTAAAAGGACTGTTAGGGGAAGCACACTGACTGAAACTGCTCACCCCGACCAGGCACCATAGTTACTATTTGCACGAGTTGTTTTACGACAGGAGGTCCTGGTAAGGAACACGGAAATCATAAACCACCGCCAACCGGAAGAGTTCAGGAAAGGTCAAAAGGTGACACCACGTGTCCAACCACCTCCCAGAATCCTCGCTGGCACCCGTCTTGGCTGAGTAATGAGTGTGTGACCAGAAAGGACTCTGAAGAATGATTGGTCAGAGACAACCCGGAAACTAATCCCATCGCCATAAAACCCAAGACCGTGACCCATGTGGCAGAGCAGTTCTCCTGTGTTCCCTACACCACTGCTCTCTGCCTGGGTGCCCCTTCCCAATAAACTCTCTTGCTGTGTCAGACACGTCTCCTTGGACAGTTCATTTCTAAGTGTTAGACAAGAGCCTACTTTCTGGCCCTGGAAGGGGTCCTCCTTCCTGCAACAAGACTTTCTGATCATAGTGATAAAGATACAGAGTTATGGAGGAGGAAGGGAGAAAAAGTTACAAAACCCACTATTAATCAACTGTAAATCTAAAGTATAGATAATAAAAATGACTGTGTAAATTGTATTTTCAAACCTTCATCTCAATATGTATATATTACATGCAAATGTAGAATATACATTTTCATGCCATCATAATGGTTTCTAGTAAAATGTCAGCTAAAATGCATCACCGGTACATTTTTGGTGGATTTTGTCCGTTTTGAAAATATTTTCTAGATCCCAGAGAATCTAATGCAGTTTCATATAATTTAAATATTTTAAATTATACCCCTGCTTGAAGGTATTGTTTTTGTTGTTATTTAGTCACTAAGTCGTGTCTGACTCTTTTGTGACCCCATGGACTGTAGCCCACTAGGCTCAAAGAGCAATAATCACTCAGGTGATACTGAGGAACTGAGCGTGGAAAGAACTGAGAAATAATATAAAAATCATAATGGCAAAATGAGTGAAGTTCAGCAGCCAAGGAGAGGGAAACACAATTATAAGCTCCGTTTGTCAGAAGACAATAAAGCTGATAAAAAAATACAAAGATTAATTTCAAAATTATTAGAAAAATGTCAAGAAGTGTATGAATCATTAAGGTAGGATCAGTTGGGTACTCTGGGATTTTGCCACAGAAAAATTAGAGGAACCGAATTAGTCTTCAAATATAATCACATTTACTTGCATTCCTTTTTGAATAATTTTATGGCATCAATATAAAATTTCAGATTAAGTCTACAGTTCAAATGAAATATATGTTGTGGGCCAAATGAAGTATTTGGTTGAACCATATGACTATGCCATTTTGTAGGCCAAATTTTTTTGAACTTTATCAACTTCATGTGATTCATGTGTTGTAATATATCTTGCAACATAGACAATTTAGGATAGTTTTTGGAGTCAAATGGGACATGTATGGAATCCATCTCAGTTCTACCCCCACTTTGCTGGCCGTGAACCCTTAGGCAAGTAATATGCTTTTATCTTTCCCGTGGTGTTCCCACCTAGATAACAGGCATCTGGTGTCCATTCTTGGAGCGCGGTGTGAATTTGTGTGGATTAGATGAGTGACCTACGTAAGTGCCTCGCACAGGGCTTTGTCCCCAACTAATGAAAACGTGGTTCTTCAGACATTTATGTTTAAAGTCAGCAGTTTAGAACTCAGTAAGGAAGGACCTTTCCTGGGCTTTAATGAACCTTCTGAGATGTCCCAAGATTTTAAGTGTTCTGGACTTCTGGTCGTCTTCCAGAAAAGCCACCCCTAACACAAGCCAGCTGTCCATATAGGTGAGAGCATTCCACCAGGACATCTGCTTTGAATTAATGTCAGCTTCATGTCTGAAAGATATCTCGAATCTCATTTCTACACCTCACTCTGCCAGGGACAGTAGAATTTAAAATAACCAGGAAGACACAGAGAATAATGCTTTGAAATCCACAGCTGTTAAACTGTGAAGTAGGGTGGGTGGGGAGCTTATGTCAAGCCCCTCACACTTCGTTAGCAATCCGATGACTCCTGAATGCCTGATGGTATTATTCCAATTGACCTTACAAGTTTTGGTTAATTTCCTTCAGGGTAAGCTTTCTCACTCCTGGTGCAACCAGGGAAGTAGGTGCTGGGCAAACTCTGGAGGGCACTAGGTGTTTTTTGTTTTTGTTTTTTTTTCTCAGTGGAGTCCTGATCTCAACATCCACTCTGCTTTCCTCAAGTCAGCCTACAAAATGAATCCACTGCCAATAAACATTCTAGCTGAAGAACACTTAGCCCTGAGAGTGAGTAACAAGGAGCCCAAGGCTGTGATAAGTGATTTCCATGTAATATTTCATCCCATTCTAACAAGTCTGCAGTAGTATCACTGCCAGGTAGAGAAAAGGAAATAAGTTCAACCCCAGCAAAGTCACACTACTAAGTAGGAAGGAATCCTGGAATCTGACATCTCTTCTAATACACCCCAGTGCTTCTGAAGACCAAGAATAGCTTAAGAATAGGCATGATATAGGGAGAAGACAATGGCAACCCACTCCAGTGTTCTCGCCTGGAGAATCCCAGGGACGGCAGAGCCTGGGGGGCTGCTGTCTATGGGGTCAAACAGAGTCAGACACGACTGAAGCGACTTAGCAGGAGCAGCAGGCATGATATAGAGGGCCTTTTTAAAAGTAGAATTTCCGCATCAAATGATCACTGAAATTATATTTCTTCATTACATCCTCCAACTTATTCCCATTACCCTTCAAAATGGGTCAAAACACCACCCTGACTTCATTAATATGACTAAAAGGGTGCTCTTTCTTCTATATGAGTTCCATTGTTTTAACACTAAATGGGACTCTCTCAAGGAACTGATGCATTGTTTTCAATCTCAGCTTTCCTTCCAATCCTTGTCACCGGTATTTTTCAACTTCAGCAACAGTGCCCCATACCACAGCTTCTTCTGGTGTTAAAAATATCAGACTTTGCCCATTTGCACCTTTAGAATTTGTGTGGGCCCAGGTTACAGGGCACAAATCAATATTCCACATTAGAGAAAAGCAGGAGTGAGCCAACAGAGTTAGCAGTCATTTGCTTTGCTGAGGCAGGGACCTCGGAGGAAAGCTAACAGATGTTTGTTTGCTAACGGTGGCTTCCTCAAGCAGTCAGAGCCAAGGCCCCGTACCTTCATCAGCCAGTCTGTCCAGCTCAACACGAAAGGCTAAGGGACATTTGGGCTTCCTCAGTTCCTGAAACCAAGTGAATTCTCCTTCTACTACTATTCAACGTAAATTTCCATGTTTTTTCATGGTTATAATATGAAATAATACTGTGTGAAGACTTAGATTTGTAGTGCAAAGGGGAAAGAATTTTGATGTGGGACAAGCCAGAAACTGGTATCGGGGTCATAATTTCTTACATCAATAATTATAGGAACCTCCTATAATTTGAGCATTCAGAAAATCATGGCCAATGAAGCCCCACTACAAGCTTGGTAGATAGAAAATAAAATGGCAGCAAGAGGCACTTGGAAGAACATGTGGGTTTCCCTTCGTTATAGCGATATAGTAATTTACAGACCTTTTCTTTTATCTCCCTAAAAAACAATGAATAAACATGTAACAATAAAACACAGAGTCAAGGAAAACCCTGTTTCCTTTGGATTAACCTCTGTCCTTGCCTGCAATGCACCCTCCTGGAAGGAAAACCAAGACTTCAAGTGTAGCAGTACCCTCGTTTACAAGGCTGCTGAGGAGGTAGAATACTGTGAAGCCACAGTAATGCTTGGCATCTATTTTTGGTTTTGTTTCCTCTTCTGGATTTTATGTATTACACTGGGATTTTTGTCTATCAAAAATATTACCCTGAGATACATTTTCTGATGATTACAATGGCTAGGTCTGAGTCAGGTTCATGGGGGAGACAATCTCTCGAATGGGAGAATGGTAAATGTACAAATGATTAATAAAACCAGAAACTGGTATAAACTTTGGGGGATGTGGTCAGGGGAGGATGTCTAAGAGAAGAAAGATGAAATAATAGTGTAAAAGAGTGCTACTTCAGTTTGAAATCATGGTGGGACTTACAGCAGGAGGTGTGGAGGGAGAGCTTGACGGAGTAGGGGTGGGGGGCTGGAAAGAGACACAAACTTTGTGAAAAATGAGATTTTATACTTGAAGAACAAAGAGGAGTCACTTGGGCTGGACATCAGATGTTGATGGGGACGTGGTCAGTGATAAGCCTGGAAAAGAAAACAGTCTAGAGCTTAGAAAACTTTGGATGCCTAGCTCAGCCATGTGGACTTTATGTGGTAGACACTGGGCATCACTATGGGGGGTGGGGGAATCTCTCAGCATGACCTGCCCAATCAGTTCTGTTATTCAAGGTCATTTGTCATCAATGTGCAGGTTGAATTTGACGGTACAGACTAGTAGGAAATTAGGGGAAAACGGAGGTGTGAACTAAGGTGGTGATATGGGAATGAAACGGAAGCCAAGGTGAGGATTAAATGTTAAAAGGCCAGAAAATGCAGACTTCCCCAAATGACTCAGCTATGTGCTGGGAGTAGGGTGGTTTAAGAGGAAGGAAGAACCGGGGGCAACTGAGTTTTCAACCTTTGGAACTGGGTTCCATTTTTTTTTTTTTTTAAGAACTGGTTTGAAGGCACTGCTGATCATCTCAGCATGTCAAGTATTTTGCATGCATCATTTCACCATATGCTCACAATTTTTATTGATATTATTCCCACCTCACTTCTGAGGAAACTAGGATTCCAATAAAAACCAACTTGCCTCAAGTCACACAGACAGCATATAGAATCATGAGGACTTGAACTCAGCTCCCTCTGGCACCAGAGTATATGCCCTATTTCAGATATTCTCCATCTTTCTTCTGAAGAATTCTAGAGATCCTCAGAAGTTCCTTGGGGTCTCCGGGAGGAGGGAGGCTAGGCTCCTGGGCTCCATTTTGGCTTCAACCTGGCTTAAGTTGTCCTTTGATGAGAGGATTCTCCTACTAGCAAAACCAGCATGTTCTATTCCATCTGAAGAGAAAGGCGTGTTTTCAGACATGTTTAATTTTAAGAGCAAATAAGACAGGTGGAGGTGTCCAAAGGTTAAATATGAAGAGTTGATCTTAGGGATGAGCATACAGGTTCAAGAGCATGTCTGTGGAAGAAACTGGTGAAAGGAAATGCCTAGTTTCACACCAAGATTAGCTTGCTAGGGTAAGAGATCACATTCTGGTATTTCTAACAGTAGTAAATCATGTTCAGCTGTCCCCTGCTGGAAGGGCTACATGTTACCAGTTTTCCTTTGATGCTGGGTGCCCCCCTCTCGAGCACCTACATACCTCTGCCCCCACCAACTGAGTGTCCAACTTATCAAGAGCTGTTGGGTTTATTCCTAACCCACATCTTGCCAGCTGCCATTTATTTTTGTAATTCATCATTTTATTGAATAATATGTAAACCAGAGGAATGCAAATGCAAAAGAAAAGAAAATTTTATCCTTGAAAACTAAGTGGAAATTATTTGGAAGGAACAAGCAAATTATTCCAACTTCAAATGAAGTTAGAATGAGCCTGTTGTAAAATATGGGGGGAAAGCCATAAAAATCTAGACAAATTCTGGGCTCAGATTGTTTTTCAAGTGTCTTTAAATTCTTAGAGCATTAAGAAAGTAACACTGGAAGCTGTAGGTGACACATTATAGGTACAACTTATACAAGAAAGTTGACTGGGCCTCAAGCACCAGATCTTGGCTCTGCATCAAAAGAGTGGGAGATTGAAATATATTTGTAAGTTTCAAGTGAAAATAAAATGTTACATGAGTTTGTGCATAGCACTTTTTATGATGCCTTGCTTTAAATGACCCCTTTATTAACCTACAACAACTAGTCCTAGCCAAGTCTCGTAAGACTAGGTGGATCCATCAATTCAATAGGTATTGAATTGGCAAAAAAAAAAAAAATTCGTTTGGATTTTTCTGTAACATCTTATGGAAAAATGCAAACTTTTTGGCCAATCCAACATTTCTAGTCCTTGAACAGAAAGGGGATTTTTACAACTTGAGCACAGGTCAATTACTTGACTCTGGAAATCTTTAGATCAAATCAACTAGGCCATGTGGCCAGAAACAAAAAATTATGAATTGGGCTGAAACTTCCTTGACCTCAAAAACATGAGAAGGGGGGTGAGAGTTTAGATTTTTAAATGACTTAGTTACAATTTCCATTTAGCAAATCATGTAGAAAGAAATTCCTTCTTACTTTGTATGTAAGTTCCCTCATTGCTAAGAGGCATAATTCTGCCAATCTCCACGGTGATAGGAAAGAGGGTTTCCAGCGAGGCTAGCAGGAGATGGATTGTTGTAGAGCGTTTCTCATAGCGTGTGCAAGGTCAGATTTTACTGGGCCGCCCTGGAGAAATACGAGGAGGAGCTGGAGCAAGCAGAAGGAGAGGCTGCCTTGCTCCCCAGCAGCTGCTGCACTGTGACCCGGAAGCCCTGCGAGTTCAGCACCAGCCATGAGGCCTGTGTCTCTAATTGGCACTGCAGCAGTTGAGACTCCTCCCTTTGTGTGCCCTAGACTGCCAGAGCCAGAGAGAGGGGGGAGAACAATACGCGTGTGTGGTGGGCGATCACCTGCTTCCCTTCTCTTGTTGCTATGGGTTACAGAGCCCAGAGCTGGAGAGTAGGGCCAAGCGCTCAGGGTGGAAATAACTGCGTCAGCCTCTGGGAGGAAGAAAGAAAGAAATTAGAAATAGGGAGCAGGGAAACAATGGGCAAAAGAACAAGAATCAACATCCCAAGGCGGCCCAACTGTGAGCAAGGAAGCCAGGCAGGCAAATAAATCTCACTCCCACAAGACACACTGGTTTAATCAGTGATGAAGAGAAAAGAATACATGCAAATCTATACAGCAATCCTGTGCCTCCGCCCACTGGGGCCTTAGGTGCATGTGTGGGATCCACCTTGGAGATAAACAAACAACGTCTGTTAAGAGTTAAGTCAACAGCTGTCAGGGAGCCCATGCTTTGCATCCCATTATGGAGCACCAGGCACTGAGCAGAGAGATACACCAACAGGAAGGAGGCTGTGACCTTGGGGAGGCCATCATTTAATTAGGCAGCTTGAGTCTGTAAGTCAGGCTTATTGTGAACCCTGCACCCAAATACTCATTACTCTTGTTATTTGATGGCCCATCAGGGAAAAGAATGCGTTTCCTCCTCTTTCCTATAGTCCCTGACTATTTTGAATGAAACATCATAGACTTTAGGAATAGTGGGGACTTTTCACCCAGTTTAACCACCTCATTTTGCAACTGAAAAAACAAGCTCAGAGAGGTTTTGTGCCTTGATCAAGATAACCCAGCTTGTTTAGGGCTGTTTGGCTCAGCTTTGGTTTTGTTTGTTTGCTAGCTTGCTCTTTGTGGAGGGAGGAAAAAGGGGGAAAAGGGATGAAATTGATGCAGCAAACGTTGAGATGTGTGAATCTCAGACTGGATGGCCAGGAGGTTAGATCCCACATCTCTTCCAACTGAATGATCAAGAAATGACTAAGACCTCGGCTTTGGGATAGGGCTCTGTGCTGCCTCTGGACATGAGAACATGGGCTGCGACCTGCTAGTGTTGCTTGGTTCACATCTCATGGCAGGGCATTCGGAGGCACGTGGTGATCTACAAGCCTTTCTAATTCAGACCTGGACACTGCCATGAGCTTCCGGGAGTGATTTCTTCCTTCTCTGACCCCAGTCAAAGGACAAAGTCCTCAGGATCTTGCAGGTGCTTGTAGACTTCAGCCTTTCTCTCCTTCCTGGTTTCCTGTACTCTCCTCTGGTTACCATCTGCTACTGGCAGGAAACTGATTCCATGAGAGGCCATGGCTGATCTGTGCTCAGGAGAATGTGTTTCTCTATGCCGAGTGACCAACTTGCCCTTTGCCATCTCCCTTTCCTGCTCTATCTCCCACTTGCTAAATACCATGAGGTCCTGTCCTCTTCTTGGCTTCCAGTGTATTTAGCCTCAAGAATTTAGCCCCTCACATTAAAACATGTGGGAAATGGTGTCACTTGCATGCTTCTGGCAGCTATTCCGAAGACGTAATATCTACCCAATGCCAACAGAGTAGAAATAACAACCATGGCAGCCTGCCTCCAGCCCCTCCTAGAGAAGGCTGTCGTCAGAGAGGGGTGAGCGTGACCCCCTCATAGAAGTGTGTCAGGCATGTCTAGCTTGTCTGTCTCCTCCTAGTTCCCCATGGGGTGGGGTGGGCAGGATACAAGGAGCAGAGCCTCGCCCGGGTTTCTTAAAGGGCAAAGAAACTAATCCACAAACTTCTGAGAATCTTTATGAGGAAGAAGTCGAAATCTCTGGACTTGGGGAACACATAGGGAGCTGTAGGCCACATTTCTGAAAGCAGCTTGTCCCAGGAGACAGGCATCATCTAGGTCCATCCCATCTGAAGCACCACAGCTATTCCAAATGCTTTAAGAGGGAGTTGGACCCTTTTCTCTGCTAAAGAAATTAACCCAGAGTCTAAATCCTGCTTGTTGTTTATGGCTAGATATCCTTGAGATAGATTCCCCCACAAAGTCCTTTGATCTTGGCCAGCCCTCTATTCTTGCCTGGAAAATTCCATGGGTGGGGAGCCTGGTGGGCTGCCGCCTATGGGGTCTCTCAGAGTCGGACACGACTGAAGCGACTTAGCAGCAGCAGTCCTCTGTGGACTGCATGTTTCTCTCAGTAGCCTAAGTCCACAGATCTTTTTGCTTCTTTCAAAGGTCCATCCATACTCCATGTGCTTTTCAAAATCCTCATACTGTGACCTCTACCTCACTTCATCACTTAATCATTTATCAATGGAAAAGATTGGAGGCAGGAGGAGAAGGGGACAATAGAGGACGAGATGGTAGGATGGCATCACCTACTCAATGGACATGAGCTTGAGCAGGCTCTGGGAGCTGGTGATGGACAGGAAAGCCTGGTGTGCTGCAGTCCATGGGGTCGCAGAGTCGGACACAACTGAGCGACAACAATTACCTCACTTCACTCTGTTTCTCTCATCCTTTCTCCAAATCACTCTTTCACTTACCTTTCACTCTTTGAGTTCCATCCAGAAATGATGGCTTCTTGGGGTTCTAGGATTCAGCAGCCTGCCCACAAGAAATGTTTACAGAGCACTTACCCTGTGCAGTTCCGGTCCAAGGGGCTAGGGGCAGGGTGGTAACTGCAAATACAGTCGATGTGCTTCCCTGTCCCCACCAGATAGTCTAGGGAGTCAGAAAAGTCAGAGGAAGTGAAGTTTCAGCTGAGAAGGAGAGGGAACTAACAGTGGGCAAAGGGAGAAGCAGGTACAAAGTCTCCAAGGCAAGAGAGCACACAGCAGGTGTGAGAAACAGGCAGGAGTTGAGTTGAAGTAGGTAGAGCTTGAAGTAGGGATGGTGAGAGATGATCGGGGAGGAGGCTGGCAGGGAGCAGGTCATGGAACACTTTAAACCTTCTAAACCACACCGAGGACTTAGACTTTACCCTTTGGGTGATGAGGAGCCATTGACTATTATAAGCAGGGTGTGGTGTCATCAGGTTTGAACTGTAGAAAGATGGATGCAAGACTAGAGGAGCATAGCAGTGTGAGCAGAGCGTTATGGAGAAATCAGGTGGGGGTAGGTATGACCCAAGCAAGGCTAGTGGCTGTGAGGATGGGAAAACCTGAACAGATTAGAGACTTCTTTAGAAGCAGAACAGACATCTGATAGCTGTGCGGGCTGGTACAGAACAGGATGGGTTGCTCTGAGGGACCTCACTAATGATGGGATGGTAATACAACAGTGACCTCAGATGCCAACCCCTGCACTTGTCCAATCACCGCCCTGCAGAAGCGACAGATCTAGAGGAGCCTGTGTTAAACAATGTAACACCTCTCTACCTGTCCAAGTGGATAAGGCCAGGGGTAAGCATCTGACCCAAAGGCGGGCCACACACAGGCGGGCCAGCAAACCATGCTGTAGCCTGGCCCATAACTATAATCTGGATCAGTTAAACTTGCTCTCTTGGAAATATGAACTATGAAAATGCAAAAAAAAAAAAAAAAAAAAAAGTGAGTCAATTCATCCTTTTAATTGACTTTTAATTTAATCCTGTTTAATTCATTTTTTCTGAACTTCACAGAGGGTGGAACAAGGGGGAACCTGTGCTTGTGAACTCATAAGAAGAGGGGCTGTTATGAGCAAGCAAGGAAGCCAGTCCACAAAGAGGGCAGGATGGGGGGGATGACAAAATAAGCCGTTAAACCCATAGAGACATCCCTGTAGCTCCTGAGAGCAACAGAGAGCACAGGTGGTTTTCTAGAACTATCTCAGACCCTAAGCATTTTCTATTTCTTAGTGCTAGTCCACAAGCATCCTTGAAATAAGTCACTCCTGCAACTTGAGATTCTCTGTTCATTGCAACGAAAGAGCGTTACCAAAACACTCACCTAATATTTTGCCCAGCGTCACATGCTTGTCTCTGCCCATCTTGCAGCTTGTCTCTGGTGTGGTCCAGAGATACTTGCCTGCCTTGGATCCCTCAGGAGAAATTCTTCTATCCCTGATGACTTTCCAAGAGCTGCCTTTGGCACACTCCGTAGGTACATTAAAATCAGAAAGAAAGTAAAGTTTCATTCCAGAGATTCTGCTCTATGGCAGAATTTTAAATCCATGACGTGTTTCAGTGGGTTGAAAATGTCTTTGAACGTGTGCGCCCATCTCAGAGCTATGATTAATTACTGTTGCTGCTGGTTATGCCTGCAGCTCTCAGCCAGAAAAAAAAGTATTTGAGCTTTTACATTCTCTGAGAAAAAGTCTCTTGAAAAAAAGAATGAAAGAAAGGAAAAAGCTGGGTATAACTTACAACAAAGTCTCTGTATTTTCCAGGGAGCTTTGGCACAGCCAGTACCTGTCCTAAGATGAGATATGATGAAGGCAGGTGAGGTATGCGGCTCTTCCCCACACATCAAGTTATCCTCATCATGCTCTGTGCACATTTCTGAATTAGTTCCAGCTAGTTAGTGTCACTGCAGGACAATTTAGACTGCCATTGTTTGAGTATTCAACATATTCTTCGATGATGGATTCTCAGAAAAGGCAAAATCCATTATTTACACACAGTAGGAAAATAAACCTTCTCCCCAGCCTAAGACAGGAAGATAGAGAAAGCTTTTCATTTTAGACAGTTGGAAATTTTGCTTTCAAGTGGCATTGTCAACTCTTTTAATCAATGTCCTTTGGAAAAACAAATTTAGCTATTCGGCTCCCTTATTCAGTAGGGGTGAGGTGTAACTAAGGGTATTAACTATCAATGGTTCATGGTCTGTTAACCAGTGCTGGCTTTATAATAAAGTGCTGCTAACTGACAGCTATGCCTTGAAGAAGCATCACAGTAAAAAAAAAAAAAAAAAGTAGTAGTAATGCAAACAAACCTCCAGATTTGACAAGTACAATGAAGGAAAATAGGGAGAAAAGGGTATTTCTCTCCAGCTAGCAGAAAAATACTCTTCCTGGTGCATAAAAGCTGTTCTATAGCATAATCACGAAAGTTTTCAGGTCTTATAGCAGGTTGTTGATGTTCTCTGAGCTACATTTCATCAGATACCAAATGTCTGCAGGGTCAGGATGGGAATGGTGATCTTGCCTCCTGTGGATGGGGGGTCCGGAGGTGGGGAAACTCTGCTCCCTAGCAAACACTCTGCAGGGCACCACCTTTGTGGCCAGGAAGGCTTCAGGTGGGTAGTCAGTGTTGTATAATTAGACTGGGAGAAAGAGCTATAAAAGGGTGTTTCCCAAAGGGTGTTTCTAGGAATGGATTAGATACAATGTAAGCTTAAGAGCCAAGGTCAAATTAATTTGAAAAATAATGGGTTAAGTACATCCAAGCAGGTCTATTTGTTGTAGGACGACTTGTTAGAAGAATGTAGTTTGCAGTCTTATCAGTCTCTTTTTTTTGGGGGGGCGGGGGGCGGTGGGGAGCATGAGAGATTTTTCTAGAGAAGCTCATCTCACCGAACCAGCACACTAAGAAAAGTCTTTCGGAGAGTTTCTGTACTCACAGACTCCCTCCTAACCCCTCCCCACATCCTATTCACAAGGTCTTTTGTACCCAGCTTTAGTTTCAAGAGCTTCCCTCATAGCTCAGTTGGTAAACAATCTGCCTGCAATGCAGGAGACCTGGGTTTGATCCCTGGGTCAGGAAGATCCCCTGGAGAAGGAAATGGCAACCCACTCCAGTATTCTTGCCTGGAGAATCCCATGGGCAGAGGAGCCTGGCGGGCTACAGTCCATGCGGTCACAGACTCCACTTGGCCCCTGCTCCGCCCTGTTTTCTCCTTTCTCCTCCTTCTTCGAGCTTGACCACACCACACCCATCTCACTCTGACTGGGTTCTCCTAGATTATACTCATGAGAACACTCTCTGCAGCCGCCTTGAACAAATATCCCCCTGCCTTCCCCTTGCACTGGACCACAGGGCCAGGCTCACTAGTGAGTCCTGCTCAGCCCCCCTTGCAAACTTGTGATGATTATCCAGTGGCTGGATGCCCCAAAGAGCTGGGTTGGGTGCCTGCCTTCCCCCCTCCTCCCTTCCAGGCACCAGAAGGAGACATACCCTGAGCTGTCTCCATGGTCTACGGGGCCCTGCAGTGCCCTGAGGGGCTTGAAGGCTCCACGAGGCTTCCAGGAAAAGAAGCAGAGCTGATGTTGCTTCCTACTCCAGCACCTTCCTTTCCCAAGTCTGCCACCTTCTCCCTCTAATTTCAGTCCCTTCCTGTCTTGCATGGGCTTCCCTGGTAGCTCAGATGGTAAAGAATCTGCATGCAATGCAGGAGACCTGGGTTTGATCCCTGGGTCAGGAAGATCCCCTGGAGAAGGAAATGGCAACCCACTCCAGTATTCTTGCCTGGAGAATCCCATGGGCAGAGGAGCCTGGCGGGCTACAGTCCATGCGGTCACAGACTCCACTTGGCCCCTGCTCCGCCCTGTTTTCTCCTTTCTCCTCCTTCTTCGAGCTTGACCACACCACACCCATCTCACTCTGACTGGGTTCTCCTAGATTATACTCATGAGAACACTCTCTGCAGCCGCCTTGAACAAATATCCCCCTGCCTTCCCCTTGCACTGGACCACAGGGCCAGGCTCACTAGTGAGTCCTGCTCAGCCCCCCTTGCAAACTTGTGATGATTATCCAGTGGCTGGATGCCCCAAAGAGCTGGGTTGGGTGCCTGCCTTCCCCCCTCCTCCCTTCCAGGCACCAGAAGGAGACATACCCTGAGCTGTCTCCATGGTCTACGGGGCCCTGCAGTGCCCTGAGGGGCTTGAAGGCTCCACGAGGCTTCCAGGAAAAGAAGCAGAGCTGATGTTGCTTCCTACTCCAGCACCTTCCTTTCCCAAGTCTGCCACCTTCTCCCTCTAATTTCAGTCCCTTCCTGTCTTGCATGGGCTTCCCTGGTAGCTCAGATGGTAAAGAATCTGCATGCAATACAGGAGACCTGGGTTTGATCCCTGGGTCAGGAAGATCCCCTGGAGAAGGAAATGGCAACCCACTCCAGTATTCTTGTCTGGAGAATTCCATGGACAGAGGAGCCTGAAGGGCTGCAGTCCATGGGGTTGCAAAGAGTCAGACACGACTGAGCCGCTAATGCCCGTCTTGCATAAACAGAATTGGCTCAGGGCATAGTCTCTGGCTTGTGCGCCCCTTCCTTCCCGGCACAACCTGCTCTTACCTAATATCAGTCATTTACACATAGGTATAGTTTTAAGCTAGTTTTTACCTCTCTGAAGACATTTATTTTATATTAGGGAATGGAATGAGTGGCCTTAGGAAGTAGGATAGGGAGATGTAGTCTCTGCATGCTGAAAGCAAAACTGCCTTTGCAGAAAGCTGGTCCTGGTGATGATATTAAGCAAGAGAGCAAATTTGGGGACTAAATAATTTTGTGCCACTGGCTAGGCTCCCAGGTGTTGAGGGTTAATAAAAAGATCCCGTATTTTGAAAAAGTTATACCTGGAGCTAACCATTCAATACCGTAATTGTGGTTCTTACTGGCTGAACTTGCATGCCCTTTTAAAAATATTTTTATGTCTTGTACATAAAAATGGTTTTATTATTTGCATCTGCAATATGGGAAAGAAGACAAGAAAGTAAACAGAGTTCTAATAATACATTTTCCCTCTAAACTTCGATGGGTCAGTCATTCAACCCTGGAAACCTAAGACCTAGTGAACCTGAGAGATAGCTGATGGGAGCAAGAGAAGGCCTGCCTGACAGGCAACTACACGGTCGTTTGCAGAGAATGGTGAGTGCACCTGCTAACCAGCAAGCAAGCAAACTGGCTAGTTAAGAGCAAGATAATTGCTGAGTTAGTGAATATTCGATTCCCCACAACGCTGCAAAAATCCCTTGCTCAGTTATAGGCCTTTACGGATTCCTTTGTCTGTGGTGTCCACCATTGGTGCTCACAAGAGAAACCCACTTTAGCAGCCCCTCTCAGCTGGCCAGCTTGGACATGGTATGAGAAAGGACCCTTAGGTTTTGTATCATCTCTTGAGTCCAGTTGTATAGACTTTTCTCAGGATGGAACTTTCTTGTATGGAAATGAAGCTGCACACTGGGATCCAGCAGCCACCTCTGCCTTCCAGATGCACGTCCACCTCACAGATGCCTTCCTAGATGACCCTACATCCATCTGTACCCTTCCCAAACACACGCGTTCCCCACCCCAACAAGGCTTATTTCTCTCATGTGTCACCTTCTAGTGAATTAAATACTCAAATCTTTTACTTTATCTATTTCTGTCTCCTCCACGCGTTCTTCGTAATATAGGACCATCCAACCAGAGATCTTTTTACATGTTTTGTTCCCTGCCTAGAAAAGCTTCTGGCACATACTATATGCTCAATAAAAATATGTTGACAATGAACTATGTAAATTAAAATTATTAACTCTCTGGAAATGGACAGTAACCTCTTTTAAACAATGAAGTCTATTGTTCTATCTGTACAACTTTAATTTCATGCATGTTTTTGAAAATGCATTATGTCCAAAGTAGGGTACTACCAGTCCTAATGTTTAAAAGTAAAACTGTTATGTTTTGGTGGATAGGAATAATTGTTTCAAAGTCATTAAAGGTGATTTTTTTCATGTGTACTAAGTCATGTCTGAGTTATTTCTTCCTAATATATAGTGTTGAGGTAATACCTTACTTGACCTGTTTTCCCATATCTTCAACTTCAGTAGCTTTCCCAAAAGATACCTAAGAAAATTTTAGTATATAAACAGCAACCTGAGGAGAAGAAATGTGACTCACAAAGGTCAAGAGCTTTCCCAAAGATCACGCAGCTGGAAACACACAAGTTTAAATCAGGAATTTGGCATCACAACTTCCTCATCACTGAGATTTCTGTTTACCATAAATGTTGTAGTAGAATAGTACCAAGCATTTGCACATTATTTACTAATAAATATAGTTCATTCAATTTTCAAGATTAAAAGTGAATTCTACAGGAAAACTTGAGCAAAGACCCTAAAAGTTATATTTACAAGATCCATAGCTTCTAAAACATACATTTTGACCTGGGAGTCTATTTTAAGCCATATGGAATGTTTCTAGTTAATTTGTCACCTACCCCAAAATTAGGTTTCCCTGGTAGTTCAGCTGATAAAGAATCCTCCTGCGTTGCAGGAGACCCTGGTTTGATTACTGGGTCAGAAAGATCGGCTGGAGAAGAAGGGATAGGCTACCCACCCCAGTGTTCTTGGGTTCCCTGGTACCTCAGCTGGTAAAGAATCCGCCTGCAATGAGGGAGACCTGGGTTCAGTCCCTAGGTTGGGAAGAGTCCCTGGATAAGGGAACGGCTACCCACTCCAGTATTCTGGCCTGAAGAATTCCATGGACTGTATAATCCATGGGGTCACAAAGAATTGGACATGACTGAGCGACTTTCACTTTCACCCAAAAATTAGAAGCCTATACCACCAAGAAAGCCTTTTAACATTTGCTTTATAAAGATAGCACTGGAAAGGACCTTGGTCATTGTCTTAGTCCATTTGGATTGCTCTAAAAAATGTCATAGACTGAGTGGCTTGAACCACAAACTTTTTTTTTTTTTTCATGGTCCTGGAGGCTGAGAAGTTCAAGATTAAGGCACCAGCAGATTTGGTGTCTGCTTTGTAAACAGCTGTCTCTTCACTCTCCTCTCAGGGTGGAAGGGGTGAGGAGCTCTCTGGGGTCTCTTTCACAAGGGCAATGATCCCATGCATGAGAGCTCCACCCTCATGACTTGATCACAACTCAAAGGCCCACTTCCAAAAACCATCACATGGGGTATTAAGGTTTCAAAATATCAATTTGAGGGGATACAAATATTCCATCCATAACAGCCATCATTGACTGAATCCCTTTGCCTTTATTTGAGAAATCTAAGACCCTTGGAAGCTCACATATCACACAGGGGTTAGTGGCAAAGCCAACAACACTAGAGGGGAGCTCTGACTCCCAGTCTAGGGTTCTTCTAGGTACTCTCTGTTCTCCAGTGGCCTGCTTGGACCAGTGAAAACAACTATTAAATTATCTGTCAGTTCTCCTTGTTCCAGGGTGGCTAATTCAAATCATGTTGGTATTTTAGTGATGGTTTAGTCACTAAATCGTGTTGACTCTTGCAACCCCATGGACTATAGCCCACTAGGCTCCTCTGTCCATGGGATTTTCCAGGCAAGAATACTGGCGTGGGTTGCCATTTCCTTCTCCAGGTGATCTCCCCAACCCAGGGATCAAACTCGTGTCTCCTGCATGGCAAGCGGATTCTTTACCACTGAGCCACCAGGTTGGTATTTTCCCTAGCATATCATGACTTTATGAACACTCAAGTATTTGAAGGTGTAAAATCTCAAAAACAAAACTAGTAAGGAAGAATTAAAATGATCAGACCCTTCTAGTCCTGTCAGAGGTGACTCTGTGCCAAGTCATTCAGGAGGAATGAATTTTGTCCCCAGGGCTCTGGAGAGCTGAGGCTGGCCCTTGTAACTGGAAGATCTCAAGAGAAGGCCTGACCCTGGGAGTGTGTGGACTCGTGCTGAGCAATGCACTTTGTCAGCACCTGTAATCCCTTCATCACCTAGATCAGTGCTCAAAATTTACTGAATTGAATCTGTATCAAATTTAAAACTGGGCTTGAAGCAAATATCTGATGTGTTAGAAGACAAAACATCAGGTGAATCATAAGTTTTCTTTGTTTAATTTTACCTTTGTTATCCTTTTAAATGAACGCAGTTTTTTAAAAATAGTACCTCATAAGATTTTTGCGAAAACTAAATGAAATCATATGAAACAATTAACACAACCAGAGCATAGCGTAAATGCATGTGATGATAATGATGATACATATACATGCTTTCTCACCATAGACAAGACATCTGGGCTCAATAATTTATTTTAATATTATAAAGGGGTAGCATGAGGTATGTTTGTGGCAATGGGACAGTTCTTATCTTGATTGTGGTGGTGGTTTGTGCATTTATACGTATGACAAAATTGCATAGAACTACACACATACATAACTAAGTGCAAGTAAAACAGATGAAATCTAAATGAATTCTAGGAGTACACCAACGTTAATTTCCAGGTTTTCATGTTGTATGATAGTTAAGTAAGATGTTACCATGGAGGAAACTGGATGTCGGGACAGAGGACCTCTCTTTACTATTTTTGCAACTTCCTGTAAATTTGTAATTGTTTAAAAATAAGAAGTTTTTTCAAATAACAGATGTTGGCAAGGATGTGGAGAAAAGGGAACCCTTGTACACTGTTGGTGAGCATGTAACTTGGTGCAGCCACTATGGAAAACAGTATGGAGGTTCCTCAAACAGCTAAAAGTAGAACTACCCTATGACCCAGCAATTCCACTCCTAGGCATATATCTGTTTTAAAAAAAAGAAAACACTAAATCAAAAAGATAAAGATACATGCATCTCAATGTTCATAGTAGCATTATTTACAATTGCCAAGATGTAGAAACAACCTAAGTGTTCATCAACAGATGAATGTAATAAAGTTGCATGTATATATAATGGAATACTACTCAGCCATAAAAAGGAACAAAATTTTGCCATTTGCAGCACTATGGATGGAGTAGGAGGGCATTATGCTAAGTGAAATAAGACAGAGAAAGACAAATAGTGTATGATATCACTTATACATAGAACCTAAAAAATATAACAAAAAAGGTGTAGAGTCACAGATACAGAGAATAAACTAATGGTTGCCAGTGGGTGGGGAAGTGGGAGGTACAAACTACTTGTAAGACATGCTCAAGGACATATTGTACCACCTGGGGAGTATAGCCAATATTTTCTAATAACTATAAATGGAAAGTCACCTTTCAAATAGTGTTATAAATAAACAGTTTTTTTAGAAGAATTCATGGTTTTGCCATATTTTCGTAACCTCTTAAAGATTTCATTTAAAATGTAGATGTTTTTATGTTTCCTCACTTATTGGAAACATTCTTGAGAGAAACAGTCTCACCTTTTACTGGATGTTACTATCATTAAAATGGAAGCTATTTTTACCTGTAAATGTGGTTCCAAGAGTTTGAGACAGATTTATGCAAATGGCTAATTTGTAATATCACTCATTTAAAAATATTTTACCTTTAAGGATACATTATAAGTGTTGAAATTTAAAATATTGCCGAGCTTTTAAAGTTATAATAAAATCAAACTGCCCCTTATCTAAGAAACCAAGCACAAGCCTGTAAAACCGTAAAGAAAATAGATAAAACAGCTCCAATATGTTCTTAAGAAATAATTATACACTTGCCTTGTATCCATAAATAATATATTCTAGCTATGCTTTATGAGGATATATCTTCTAAGAAAGATGCATTCAAAGAAAGATGTAAAGTTATCTTTATTTGCTCCTAAAGGAAATTTTATTTTCTGTAAAAAGCTGCTTAACTCGGAATGAAAGGTCTAATTTATATTTGACCACTAGGTGTCACTGTTGGTGGTTGCGTGAACGGTAGGGAGGGGGAGGGGAAATTGAAAGCAGTCTCAGAGGATTTGGGGGGGGGGGTTGTGAGATCTTTTTTTTTTTTTTTTCCTAGAGCATAAAATTCTCACATTATTGCCATTCTCCCTTTCTGTGTGACATGGAAAGGAAATAGAGAAGTATAAAGATACAGCTCATGGAGAGTTTCCATACTCAGGGGCCTTAGGAGGGCCTTCGTGTGGCCTCAGGGTCATACTCACACCACCTTCGGAGACGGGATAATAATGCCCAACAAAAACTGACTACTAAAGACCAGTCCATTTTAATAGTTCCCTAACCACATAGCAGGAAAACAGAAAAAGGTCAGTTACTGCACATTCAGAGAAGGAGGCATTCCTCAGCTATGTCTGCCTGGCGCTGAAGAAATTAGATGAATAATTTATATCACGAAGCAGAGTGAGGGTCAGCGTGTGTGTGGAGGGGAGTTGAGGAAGGAGCCATCGCAGCGCGTCAGGAACATCATCCGTGAGGCTGCAAACAAAGCCAGTCGGAAGAGCCTTAGCAAGTTGAATGGGATTTATTTTTCAGCAACTGTCAGCGAAGTCCACTTTAATTCTGGACTTGGCTATAAGAAATGGGAACTTTTTCAAAGCCCGTGGAAAAGCAAACAATGAAAAAGAGGTTTTCCTGGTGTTGTGCTTGGCACAGACTCCAACGATAGCAAGATGGGTGGTGCCTGGCTGGTCTCGGGAGGGGGGTTGTCCCTTTCTAAAGAACACCCCCGGGCCTGCCGCCAGGCCGCAGGGTCAGGGGCCGGCTCCCGGGCCCCAGCCGCACCTCCAGGCTCTGCGGCGGCTGGGCTCGTCGGCAGAGAACTGCAAAGGAAGCCGCCGTGCCACTGCTATTTCAAGCAAGCGTCTCTAGCTGGAGCTGTTATTCTTTGCCTTTCCGAAGGGGGAAAAACAGTTTACGAAAACCAAGGAGCGAAAGTGGGTTGAGAGGTTGGAGGGAAGAGCCCAAATGAGGGGTGGAAGGGGAGAAATTTTTAAATGGGGAGGGGGGAGAAGCTGAACCTCAAGGCCCCAAACTTTTCACTCTTGAACATATTTCCTTGCTATAAATTAATGCATGAAATGATCGTTTCTGTCCTTTGCTTTAGACATGTCTCAGGGCAGTGTTAGTGGTTTATTCTGAACTACATTCACTGGAGGCAAGTTAGTGGGATAATCATTTAATTAGTGAAAGAAATGAAGAAAAGAAGAAGTAAGGAACTAACAAGGAGTGCTAACCATATGCTAGGTTAGCTCTCTCAGCGTTTTCTGGGTATTAACTCATTTAATCATCAAACCACCCTGTGAAGCAGGTACTATTTTATTCCCATGATAGATAAAGAAACTGAGGCAGAGAGGTCAAGTATCTCGTCCAAGATCACAGAGCCAGTGAGCAACAGTCTGCCTCCTTGGTCACTCAGCAAGGCAGCAACAAAATTAGGACCCAGACTTGGAGGTCTGACTGGGATCATCCAGTCTCTTTATTAGAACTTTCTGCATCTTGTAACTTGTAGAATATTTCTGCTAAAGTCAAGACACTAACCACTGAGACCCACAAAATGTTTGCACGGTAGAATTTCTCCACTTGCTATGGTCTGACAAAGTGATGTACGAAAAGACGGACTCCATGCTGGAATGAGCAGTGTCAGCCCTTGGCAGTCATGCTTGTCATGGCTGACAGCTCCAAACACTACCTAAAGCAACCCCTTGACACATCTCTCTTGACCAGCTTTTGTTTGCATGTCCACATAATGCCTAGTGAGAGTCCCTCAGCTGTATGAGACACCGTCGTTTCTTTGTGATTTACATGAAGTTGACTTCCAGAAAGTACAAGTCATGGTACTTCTGTATGAAAACACATTATGCTCATGATGCATCTACACACTAAGCTTTTGCCAAAATAAGTTTGAGCCAGTTGTGTAACTATACTCAAAACAGCTGAAGCAACAACAACAAGAAAAAGCCAGCTTTGGGGCATTGACTCAGGGTGGGGAAAAGACAAAGAAAACACCACTGTGCTCTCTAATAACCCTGTAGCACTGATTCTTATGGATAGTTTTCTAGTTCAGCAACAGTACTGCAACTGGCTATTAATGAATGTGAGGAGGCCAGTTTCCTTAGCTGGAACCAAACCATAGTAGAAAGCCTCCCCGCTTCCCCCACCCCTAGCTCCCACCAGATAAAAATAAAAGCAAAAACACAACACAAGAAGCAGTACCAGGAGATAAACTCAGAGGAAGTATTTGCTAATATTAAAAATGAATATCAGAATATAGTCAAAAGATTTTGTGGAGTTTCCTCTTGTATTAATTTTAGGGCAGATTCTAAGCCTGAAAAATGAGATCATCTGTCAGAGTTCTCATTCCTTTTTGCTTCTAATGAGCCAGGGTCATGTGACAGCCAATGATCTGCCCAGGGAGCCAATTATACAACCAGAATTAGGGGATTTCAGACTTAAACCATCTTCAATTCAAGTGACCAAAGAAACTTCACTTTCAAAATTCCCGCTAAGTTCTGATAGATTTTTGGAAAATGTTTTCTCTTTTATTTTGCCACATACATATCCAAATACCAATTCTACATTATTACTGGGGAAACTACAATAGGTAAGGAAAAATTAAAACTTGGGACACATATGTTTGTTAAGAGAATTGCACTCAAAAACAAAGTTTCAGAAAGTTTAATTCTTCCTTATTTATGAAACCTAACTACAACAAGCAACCAACTGTCAATCTGTTGGAAGTAATTTTTCATTAATGGCTGTATTTTATACTCATATTTTCAACAAATATTGTTGGACTCTGCTGTGGACAGAATTGTGCCCCTCCTCTAAAACTCATACATTGAAGTCCTAATCCCCAATATAACTGTATTTGGAGACAGGTCTTTTAAATCGTATTTGGAGACAGGTAATTAAATTTAAGTGAAATCATAACAGGGTCCTATTATGGTAAAATTGGTGGGCTTATAAGGTCCCTTTTTTCTCTCTCTCTCCACACGTGCACATACTTTGAGCCATGAACAACTAGTGCCCAGATGTGGTGTTTTCAGAAATGGGGAAGACTAGCCAAGGAGCAGACCTGGGAGGTGAGAGACACTGTTAGGAATTGCCCTTGCACTTGCTTCTGTCTAGGACGCTGATCGTCACTCTGACCATGAGACTGTTCTCTGAGGTGAGACTATGGATGTATCATAAGCATCAAATTCAGTTCCAATGAGACTCCTTGGATGTAGGTTAGTGCAGGCTGGGGCTGAGCTCCTCCTGCAGACCTCCTCTGGGGTCAGCAGTATCTGTCCCTGGGCAGGTGTCAGGGGAATATCAGGAAAGGAGAGCTTGTGAACTTTGTCCAATCCGCACCTCGCATGGAAGGGCTGGATCACAAATGAACTGAGGAAATTCTCTAACCGAGCCATTACATGACTCAGGAGAGAGGGTGAGGGAGATCCTAGAGTGGATTTTGCCCTACTGTTCCTTTCCCCCACAGAGAGGGTGCCACCACCACTGTGGTCTGTTAAGACACAGGGCTTAGGAACGCCCTTGCCAAAAGCCTTGAAGAGACAAGATCCTTCCTTGGTCTTTTAAACGGTTACTCAGTTGTATCCAACTTTTTGCAACCCCGTGGACTATAGCCTGTCAGGCTCTTCTGTCCATTGAATTCTCCAGGCAAGAATACCAGAGTGGATAGCCATTCCCTTCTCCAGGAAATCTTCCTAACCCAGGGATCGAACCCAGATATCCTGCATTGCAAGCAGATTCTTTCCCATCTGAGAGCCACCAGGGAAGCCCCTTTAAATGGTCTAGTATTGAAGAATAAGATACAAACTTGAGACATGTATTTTTATTGACTATTATCCTAACAGCAAAGGATACTGTTGGTTTCCTTCCAACTTCCCTTCTTTCCTCCCTCCATGGCTGTGGAACCTCAGTGCTTAGTGAGAGATGATGGAAGTTTGCACTAGCATTGTGGTGTAGAGATGAAGAAATACCATGAGCAGGAGAGCTGCCTAAAACCAGGTAAAACCAGGAGTTAGTAGTTTATGGATATAGGGGATGAGGGAGGGAAAGCCCTCTAGCATAACCTCTAGGTGTCTGATGTGCAAAAAAGAATAAATAATGATGCTGTTTCCAGGGAGGAGAGAGAAAAAAGAGAGAGAAAAAAAGACCAGTTTGGGGAGGGGAGGTCATGAGCTCCATTTTGGATATGTTGATACCCATGAAGAGATCTGAAGGATGCAGCTGGACATACAAGTCTGGAGCTGAAAGAGGGATCTGGACTGGAAATATATATTCGTTAGTCATCTGAGTATAGAAATGAAAGATCGCCTAGGGAAGAGTTATGGAGGAGAAATGTAAGAGGGCCTTGTGAACATCAATATCTCTTGATTGGGTAGCAAAGATGAGCCTGCAAATAAGGCTGAATAGAAAATATAAAAGATGAAGAAAACTAGGAGAGTGTGGTATCTTGGAAACCACAGGAAGGAAGTATTTCAAGTAGGAGGGCTGGCTTATGGCATAAAATACTTCTGAGAGTCTAAGTTAAATGTGGACTGAAAACTAACTCTTAAATTTAGCCATATGGAGGCCTGGTGACTTTGGGAAGAATTCTTTCCAATGAGAAATGGCAAATTAGACTGAGTGGAACAGTGAATAGCAGTTGAGAAATGGCGCCAACAAGGATGGACCCCTCCTCATTTCCTTGCCAGCTACTTCCTGCTGGTCACAATTATTCATAAGTAGTGGTCAGCAGCTCCACTCATTATAGTCTTTTCTATAAAGATCACTATTACCATCAAGAGTAACACTAATCAGGGCACTGTTGTAGGCTTTTCATTGGCTTTTGAAGATGTTCACCTTTGATGGAAGAAGAGTCTAAATGGCTTTGATGTCAGTGATGATAGATGTGGATGGTGACTTGTCCACCTTCTTGCACTCAATCCCCATTGTAAGAAGGTTGAACACAGGGTAGGAGTGCAGTCCTTGGCCATGGAAGTGACTAAAGCTTCAGTTGGGATTTGATGTCTGACCCTCTTTGTTCTCCTATCAGCAGACAACCTACGGAAATCTCCCATTGTGAGGAGCAAGTAAATAAGGAACCAGGCAACAGTATCCCTGTTCTGTGAGCCATCTGACATAAGGGGACAGGGAAAAGCAAGTGTGTCCTCCAAGGACAGATCAAGGAAGCATTCTTTCACCCAAGGCCAGCAATATAAATCTATTCATAGTACAGATGCAAGTTCCGACTCCAGGGGAAAAGAGTAATAAAAGATGGGGGCCATTAACTAGAGAATGGAATGTACATACCAAGGGGAAAGTCCCCGAGAAATGATTTTAAAGTGAGAATTCTGTAGTTTGGCACAGATAAGAAAGGATATTTATAGCCAAGGAGAATGGAATACATGGAAATGGCTTAGACATCAGAGGAACAGAAACAAAGGATGAGCAGTCAATTCTAGCTCCAGGGTTTCTACAGGTCCACAATCTCTAATTGGTAACCTCAAATTTGAAAAAGTTCTGAAAATGGAAAGATTTTCCTTAACTTATTTGGCAATTAATTCTGACTTGACCCGAACACATTTGCTTGCTAAACCTAATCTGAAAATATGTGAATATAGTCATAATTATCTCACTTCAAGGTGAATAGTCAGACATGTCACTGCAGAAATACTAATGATTCCTGAGGGCCACCTGGACCCCAGGGGGGTGTTAAGCACTATAAAGTAGACAGCAATGAGTTATCTTTCTGAAATATGGAGAATTCTGAAATACATCTGGCCCTGGAGATCTGGATAAAGCCTTGTGGACCTGTAGTGGGAGGAGCCAAGAGGACTGTATTCCTGACAGTGTGAGAACCATTAACACAGAACAGATGTGGAGTTCACAGCCTGGGCAGTCCACCTTCATGGAGCACATGTGGGGCCTGTGGTCACGGCAAGGGGCTGTGAATCAGCCTGGGACTGTGTTCTTGTAAGAGGAGGGTCTAAGGGGCCCTGATGGCTTCTAGTTAGGAAACCCCTGTTCTTTGAGAGCCTGCAGCATGCCAGACACAACTTATTACCTCATTTAGTTCCTCACGCCAGTGCTCAGAAGGGAAAATAAGGATCAGAGAGTAAGGTCACAGAGTAAATGGCACAGTTGGGGATCATACCGGGTCTGAGTGACTCTAAACCTCATTCATTGCCCATTATGCCATGCAGATAGCTTGTGGAACGTAAGTCAATGGGGCTGTGGGCTAGAGAGAGCAATTACAGCTAATTGTTTGTATTCCACATGCAAGCACCTTGTTTAATTCTCAAAACAACCGAGCTGGGTTAGCGTACTATGACCCCATTTTTTTCGACAAGAAGAAACCAAGATTTAGAGAGGAGAAGTAATTTGTCCAAGACCTTACCAACCTAGTAAGTGGTGGAGCTGGATTTCAAACCCACATGGAGATATCTGCAGGGCTGGCCCTGTTCCCCTGTGTGCTATATGTCCTCCTGAGTGTAGATCACTGGTGCCAGTGGCTGAATATGTACACACACACACACAAATATAAACACACAGTCCCTTTCTTAAGAGCCATGTGATTACCCATAGTTAAGTGTCAGTGGCCTTCTGGGATCCCTCTGGCAGTGAAAGGATAAACTTTATAGTGATGGCCATAGAAACCTGGTTATTATCAGGAGATAACATTTCCTGTCACTTTAAATGAGTCAGAGACCTCCAGACACTCCAGCAAGTCTCCCATTACACAGGAGAATAGCTTTAACATCAAAAGGGAAAGAGATATGGACAAAAGACAGGGAGATGTGCTTTTCTTCAGCAGATGATGGTTGGTCAAGAGAGTCTAATGGCTTATTAATAAGAAGCAATTAATTGTGTAGCCAGCCCAGTAGTTCTAAGAAATGAAATCCCTAATCTGATACATGAAGGGCATCAGGGATTGAATAACTGTTAAAAAGTAGTTTCTGGCACTGCTTTGCATCAATAAAGATGTAAAGAACAAAAGAATAGTGTGCAACCACTACACGATCGATAGACACCTGAAATACAAAAGCTGAAAAAGCCAAGAAGCGTGGAACCTAGTAAAACATTACTATTTGCCTTCCAGAGAGAGAATCAGAATCATGGAGACGCAGAGTTGGAAGAGACTTCAAGAAGTCATCCTGTCCCATAGCTTAAATTCTCCCTGACTGAGGACTGTCTCTTAATTGAAGACGTCCAGAGAATTACAGACTGTGTTCCAGAGAAATGGGAGAATGTGCATTTACTTACTGCGGGCACTGAACATCTAGTCCTCTAGGAGCAGTAAATCAGAGTCCAAAACAATGAAACACAAGAAATTTCTGGATTCATCAGACCTCTTCTGATGAACAAGACTGACATCTGCCTGCATTCCGAGAGAAATCTTATAAAATCAAAATTTCAGCCGGAAGAGGTCTGGACCCTGGATCCTGGTAATTCTTATCATTCTAAAGCCAGAACTCCTAAATTTCAGCCACTTACATGAAAGGATGCAGAGACTGGCTGGGGGAAGCCTGTGGTCAATGTGACAACCCGTACTACTTGGCAAGAAAGAATACCCATGCAGAAGTGATATTCATAGTTTGTAATCATAAGCTAAGAGAATCCCAGTGCCAGACTGAAATTAAAAGACAAGCACACATACCCATCTATACACATTTGGAGACTCCAGGAACGTGAGAGCAGAGGATAATAGCATTTGTACAACACCACCAATTTATTGGGCTTCCCAAGTGGCCCAGTGATAAACAGTGTGCCTGCCAATGCAGAAGACACTGGAGACGCAGGTTTGATCCCTGGGTCGGGAAGATTCCCTGGAGGAGGAAATGGCAACCTACTCTAGTGTTCTTGCCTGAGAAACCCCATGGACAGAGAAGCCTGGCTGGCTTCAGTCCATAGGGTCATAAAGAGTCAGACACAACTGAGTGACAAATGTTAAGATTTCCATTTTAAGTGAATTTATACCAGCAATGTGCCTGCATCCTAAATGTCCTCAGTTCCTATTAATAAAGGTAAAAGAAGATTCTTAGTGAAATGTTTGGAATGTTTTGAGATCTTTGAAGCCCTTGGGAGCACTAGTCAAAATAATGGAACAGATCTAATGATCTCTGTATCATGCAAAGCTGGTTGCCTAGAAACATACCTCAAAGATTAGTAGATGCTGCTTTTGTCCGCAGTCTGTATTTCCAAGCCCTTTTCACTTGTTGTTTTAATCAGAGAGAAGATATGTACAATTTATATCTAATCAGACATTGTTTCATTTCTAGATGCTTTTTAGGGAAGTGTTGAAGAACTCAGGGGACCTAGAGAATTGTTTCATTGGTTGTGAGAGCATTTCTGAGAGGTTAAATACATTTCGTGATTAAGTATTACCATATCAGTGCTGTAACTGATGAAATGGAATCAAAGATGCAGGGTTGAGACCTACATTTGTAACAGTGATCTCTTTTTTCAGTCTAAGAGACTACCTTGGTAAGAACAATCCCCTTTAAGGACTTGAAGCTGCCAAGCAAAGGCCATTTGTAATGAGACTTTTCCTTTAGTTACAACATTGTCTTCTAAATTAGTCAAATTCCATGGGCCTTAAACATAAAACTGGTGTAACCTAATTTTAATATGGCAATGCACCATACTATGTTTGAAATATGTGCAAGTGATGGGAAGTTAGTCCTGTTCTATAAGAGAGTTGGATAGCTCTTTGTGCCTAGGCAGCCTAGCCCCTAACAGACTGGTCACTCTCTACAAGTCAGGGCTCCACCCTGCTGACTCCATAAAAGAGGACCTGGTGACTGTCTCTGGGATGCAGGAGACAATAACAGGATATGCACTGCCCATGTTGCTACTGTCACACCTTCTGAGATCCAAAGTTCTTCCACCCTGGAGTACGAAAGGAAGGGCCTGGCTTCTCTGGAGACACGTAGTTGGAGCAACTCATCAAGATGCATAGTACTCTGCCTAGATGGTGAGAAATCCTTCACATTTCTCTTTGACTATGCATTCTCCACTTTCTCCACTGGGTCATGGAAGGGAAGGGTGGGGCATTAAAACATGCTTTGAGCTTTATCATGTCTGTGAGTCTGTGGCTTGGGGTGAAGGCTCACTCATTAAGAGGGAGAAAAACCTGTTTCAAATTCCAAATGCAGACTAGAAAGTTAATCCTCAATTAGACAAATGGTAAGATCCGTAACAATTAGAAATCATACCCAGAATCCTACCAAATTATAAGGTCTTGTGAACCATTGTGTCTCTTAAGAGGAAAGGAATGAAGGACTGACTCACTTCCGTTTGGCTTCTTGAGAAGGATTGAAAATAATACAATGAATTCTTTCTACAGAGTTGTTTACCACTCCTCTATTACTCTTCTTGTTTGGTGTTTATGTCAAATTGCAGGAAAGAGTCACTATTGATGAATATACACTGAGTGTCAAAGATGTGCTAAGGGGATTTCGAAGTACAGAAACATGATACTGTGAGCCAACAGATTAATGCAGGCACATACTTTATTCATCTGTAGGCTCTGATGTTTTTATGCATTGAGCCCATCCCACAAATCAAATAAATAAACAAATATAGTTGGCAATAGCTCATGTACATCTGTGGATTATCTAGGCAATTGCAAGTGGGAATGAATTTTTTTTCATATTTCACCAAATTTGCTAATTTTATGATGCAGAATGCCTTCTTTTTCTGGGGTTTAAATGTTAAGAGTCTCTAGATGAACACAGTGTAAATTAATTGAATGCTAGATTGGAGAAAGACTTGAAACCTTACACAATGGTTATTTTTTTCCCAGTTGAGTCACAGAATGCAAATAACATAAGCCATCTCTGATTTTTGAAAGTATAAGTTGAAGTACTAAAAAGGTGAGGAATCCTTCATTGCATCAGGCTTTAGAGTTAGAACCAGAGATAATGAACAATTTGAAAAATAACAAAAGGAAAATTTATAAGACTATAACCTGAAACTATAGCCTTTAAAAAGGAAAAGAGATGAATCAAGCACACAAGTTATCAGGCAATGTCCCCATGCAGTGCAACTCTGGTGTTCTGGCCTGCCCAGAATGTACTTTCCCTTTTTCTGCTAACCATACCTTTGATTTCTGGGAGGAAACTAGAAATCTCAGGGCACCCTGACATTAGGCATACTGTCGCTGTAGGTGTGCAATACAAGCGTTTATCATGAATGTATTTGCTCTCCCTGGCAACAATGATTGGCTCAAGGATAGGCACATGACTCTGTTTTGACCAGTCATAACCAGGCCCAGAAGCTCTTTGCTGAATTCAACATGAACCCAAGAGGATATAAAACTGAAGTTGCTGGGGGTCATCATAAGAAGAGGGTTTTATCTAAGAGTGAAGCCTACAAATGGGAAAGTAAATGAGTGAGACTGAGTCCAAATACATTTGAACTCCAGGATCCAGCCATGCCTAAAATGTGCCTAGATGATGATAATGGTTATGATGATATGTATGATCTATTAAAAATTATTTTTTAACCTAAGTCAGCTTAGAGGTGGGTTCTTTCCCTTGTAACTGTTCTGTTACAGTTAGTAACAGTTATTAGTCAGAGACAGCTCTGACTAATACACTCCAAAATTGTAGTGAGGCAGTGAATATAAAGTCTGAGTCTATCGTTCTGGTAGATGTCATGGAAGAGCTCCCATCTGTGCCCCAGATGAACCAAGACTCTTCACTTGCTAAGTCCATGTGCCAAACCCAGAGTCAGCTGGAGGTGGAAGGGTACCATGAAGGATTACAATCCTCATATTAGGGACAAACCATTTCCAGGCTAAGATGATTTGACTCAATTAAGAAGCTGAAGTCCAAATTGACACAGGTAATCTCTCATTTATCCACTGCAAACAGCAAATGCAGAAAAGAGAAGACAGGAATGGAGATCAGCTGGTGGACATGTTTTGGATTTTCAGAGCATCAGCGCAGTCTAAGATAAGGGAACATAATAAATTGTAGAGGTTCCAGGTCAGCAGACCAAGCACAAATGTCCAGGAAGCTTTTGATAGGCAGGTTTCCCTGGGTTGTTTCCACCATTCCATCAAGTTTCCTCTGACCTCTGTCTGATATGATTGACAAATATCCAGAATTTTACAGTGGAAAAGAAGCAGAGAGAAGGAACTCCTTTCCTTTGATCAACTGGGTATAGTTTTATAATAACATATCAAGAAAGAGCTGCTCTGTAAAAAAATATATATATATATGTATATATAAGCCAAAGTTCTGTATAGGAGGAATAGGAGGCCAGGACAAGTACATCAAAGGGTGTTCTGTGCACAGACTCTAAAATCTAATTAAATGTTGACATTCTAAAAAGAAAACTGAAAAGGAGAACAGGCAAAAAATGAAATATGAAGGGAAAGATTTTTGACACAAGTGAGAAGTAATTCAAGTCTCGAGAACATGATCTAGGATAATGATAAAAAGTAAAGTGTCAATAAAGGCTTAAAAATCCAGACAGATTTAGGAGATGTCCCTGGATTTCATATATCCTGTGTGATTTTGAGAAGCAGATCTTCCCCAGGGAACTACTTACTCCTCCATTTTCTTAACCCCATCTAGAAGAAGCATAGACTTCAAGCCAGCCTGGGAGTTTCTCAAGGGCAGAAGAGATTTCTTTTTTTCCCCCTAAACCCAGGACTTTTCATAATGGCTGTCAAATAATGTTGAATTAATTAATTCCAAATGGAAGTGACAATGGCAGTTTGAACTAACCCCTAATTTTACTGATGAGAAACTAAGGGTCAGAAAAGTAAGGAATCTAGGTCAGTCACAGAGCAAGTTAGAGGATCTTCTAAGACAACAGTTGGATATTCCCAAGCTGAGAGAAAAAATGTTCATATGCCTAAGAATGTATCCTGGATGGTAGTGACTCTCCTAAAGGATTAGAAGAATGTTATGGAAGAGGGTGATAGATATCTCATTAATTACTGGAAATAGAAGATTTCTTTCTGTCTTGTTTTGTCCACAGACAATTCAAACAAGGACAGCAGTGAACTTAGGAACAGAGAATAGAGTGAGCAGGTATAAAAGGTGTCTTTTGCAGAAAGTTCATTTGGCCAGAAACATCTATATATCAGCCTGCTGGTAAGCCAGTGGTGTTTATTAGTGCCTTTACCTGTGGACCCTGGATTAGGGGCAGAAGAGGAAGCCAGAGAGATAGACGACAGTCCAGGAGAGTGGGAGACATCACATACTAACACTGGTTTAATTCCATACGGCACGTTACGTGGAAATTGTTAGACTGGGACTACTTCTGTCTTCAACATTATCTAAGTGTGCAGCCCTCTGAAGATGGTAGTTGCCACACCAGCCACTGAGGGCTGAGGATGGAATGATCTCTGAGATCCCTTCTGGCTCTAACATTACCAAATTCTGAGTACCATAATGATGTGGCATAATGGCCTAATTAAATCTAGTTGAGGTTATTGGAATTGTCCACCCTGACTTCCTCTTCTGGCTTTCACTGACAAATGAGTGTAAACCTGAAATTCATTATGTTTCCAGAATGCCTGGGATGCCGAAATTATTCATATTTTAATCGACTTTTAACAAGAATGGGTAAAAAAGAAAATTAGGACAATTAAGAAATAATGAAGCCATTATAAAAACAGTAATGATTTAAAAGCGGGTAAGGGAATACTCTTATTGGAAATGTTGAATACCTGCAAATGAGAAGTGAGATGACAAGCACATGATGGGAATAAGGGATTTCACTAATGCATAAACAGAACCATTTATAATAATTCCTTCCCAAAACTGAGGATAATGCAAGTGTCCTGATTATTATTGGAAATGTATATTCTCTTGAAAATTGACCATCCTGCAGAATGTTGGATATTATCTCTGAAGATGTTAGTGCTTTGCTCAAATGTATTCTTTTTAAAGAGAGCAACTTCCTAGAGTTGTTCTTGTAAATCAAAACATACTTTAGAAAACTACTAGAATCAGAATTCCTCTCTTAAAAATGATAATAATAAATAAGTCAGGATGTGATGCTAGCAGCTGCAACAAATCTGAGGCACTTGCTCACTCTGGACCCGTGTGAACATCCCTGTCTGGGAAGATTACCTGTGGCCACTTCTTCTGTGCCATGAGTCAAGGGTCTGGGCCCCTTCCTTCATGAAGATCCTCCATCTTCTAGGCCCTCTGACAATCTGAGTCTTAGCCCCAAGGACAGTGATGAGGAGAGGAGAGAAGGTTTTATGGCCAGGCCTGGTGGTAGCCGATGTAGCTTCTGCCCAAGTTTCATCAGCCAGAACTCGGTCTCGTGGTTTCACTTAGCTCTCTGGGGGTGGGAAGAAAAGCTTAGCTTTGTGCTCAGGAAGAGGAGAACTGGAGACTGGGGAACACTAGCAATCTCTGCCACAATTCAGGAATTACCACACACACACGGAGAAGCTGAGGAGGGCTAGAAGACAGGCAGGGTTTTTGCACTGGTCATTCAATACACGTGCATGTCCACCCCAAGTCCAGCAGTCTGCAGATCTTCTGGATGGCCCTCTATGTGTGGTCCAGGTGCTCCAGGAAGAGGGAAGGAGCTGGGCAAATACACCCTGACTGAGACAAGGTCATTGCCCTCATGAGTCTTATAGTATGGATGAGGGGATAACATATGGAGATATAAATACCAAGATACCATATAATGAGACAGTATTACCCTGAGCTTTAAGGATGGGGTTTTGGCTTTCTTTTCCACCCCTAGTAACAGGCATAGAGCATGGCATAAATTGGCACAGCATGTATATATATATATATATATATATATATATATATATTTGATTTCAAAATATACTATAATCAAATATACTATATATGATTTTATATATACTATATAAATATACTGAAACAGATAGTACACAACAGTAGACTGACTGATGCTAGACATTGGTTTGTTGCTTCCGTAGCATAACCAGTACTCCCATCTCCACCAAATAGTTCTCTAAAAAGGGACTTTCCCCTTCTTAGACGTGTGGTTTATCCACCCTCAATTTCAGAGGTAGGCACCAGTTTAGCTTGTCCTGAAATTTCCGATACACAGATTGGTGCAGATCTAGGCATGTGATCTGTTAAGGTTAAAGAGAGACACACAGAGAGAATGAATCTGGAAGCAGGTGCTACCACAAGAGATATTCCCCCTTTCCCTAGAGGAGAGGGAAGATGTCAGATCTGGGACAGCCAAGCCAGTCTGGTGTCCTAAGGGGAGATCTCTGAGCTGTGGGGTGGCTGCCACATAGAACCCAAAGACAGAGCCTCATCAGGGCCAGGGATTCTCCAGCATCCCTTCCCCTTAATTCTCCTGGAAGTTCCTAGTTATTCCCAAAGAAAGTTACATACTCAGCTCTCTGCATGGTACACATTCTGGTTGGGCCATATATTGATGTGTATTTGTTTTACAATGTTGTGCTCATTTCAGATGCATAGCAAAGTAATTCAGTTTTACATATACACACACATATATATAGTATTTTCAGATTCTTTTCCATCATAGGTTATTACAAGATATTGGATATAGTTCCCTGTGCTATACGGTGGGTCCCTATTGTTTATCTACTTGATATTTGATAGTGTGTATCTGTTACAAAACCTCTGATCCTTAAAAAGGGTGACTAGGTGAACAGTGAGGGAACAGAAAAATTGGAAATGGTCCCAAAGGAAGCCTCAGTGTCCCTCTGCTAAGAATGGTAAGGCCAGGAGTGGCTATTTAGGCCTGGTTGGCAATTAACTATGTAAAGAATCGGGATACGACTAGAGCAAGAAGGAATCCTCAGCACATGGCTGCCTGTTCTCTTTCCCAACTTCTTTCAGTTTTCTCCGTCTTTCTCTCTCTGTCTCTTTACACCACACATCTCTCTCTCTCACACACACACACACTCACACTCTCACACAGAGGCTGTGAGAACTGAGAAACGTACAGACATAAAACAAATGGAACTGAAAGAAATCCAACACCACAACCCCTGGGAACGATAATGATGAAGAAAAGCTGCTGCCAGATGCATCTTGTGATGACGCCAATGATCTAATTCTCGTATTATCAAAAGATGCAGGTAAAGGCAGCCTTGACAGAAGGCTTTGAAAATCAAAAGAGCATAGCATCGCTGGAACTGTTATCTGATTTATGTCTTTTCAAAGACCAGGCTTGTGTCATACGCTGATAATAGACTCTAGCCATCAAAACATTATTTTCTCTGGTATCTTGATTTTAAAGAATTGTGGAAACTAGCAAATGGAACTGGGCTATTTATACAATGTTTGAAACTACATTAGTCCACTAGGGGAAAACAACAACACATACACAGCACATTTTAAAACCCAAACTGGATAATAATATAACAAAAAACCAATAGCCTTAATTTTATAAATGGTCAATGATGTGGAATATAATTTGCAAATTAGAGCAGACATTTTTGTTTTATAATTTCTTAATTAAAGTATGAATGAGTGATCAGTTGGTGTGTGGGTGCCCACCAGATGAGACCCTTACCCACAAGGGCTTGGACACTACCAGATTTCAAAGCCAGCACTGCCAGCAGATGGAGACTTGTGCTAAAGAAGAATCCACATCAGGAAACAACCTCATCTTTTAAGTTACGCAGGGAAAGGAGGATCTCCTTGGAGCAGATATAACACACACACACAAACTTTTTTTAAGTTTTCAAAAAAGTTTAAGTAATTGAACATAAAAACTCTCCAGAAGCATGACCTAATCATTTCACATTTCATGCAACTTAGAGAAGACATCTTTTTTCTTAAATGACTAGACATTAATCAAATGGACCTCCACACTTGAGAAGATAAATGCTAAGCAAAGAAAAGGAAGCCTTCTGTATATTTACCTTTTAAAGCACAGACGTTAGAAATGAATGAGATTTTTGACCATTTATCATACTGCGAGACCAATTGTCTCACAGAAATTTTTATGTCAAACCACACCTGGCTATACATGTTTGTCTCTTGATTCATGAGCTCTAAATATCACGTTGCAACATTGTTGGACTTAAGCCAAAAGTAATGTGTTTAAAACTCTTCCCTTGCAGTCTTAAATTAACTGTACTACTAGAAGGAGAAAGCTGCCTTGATGATCCAAAACTATGGATAATCTAAGTGTTATTTATTTGGTGTTTTAAACATATTATTTAATGGGGCTGGGGCAGTATATTGACCTTCCTAACGAGGTTTGACTAAAGCCAATATTAAAATTAATGTGCCCTCCCTGAGCACCCGGTGACATGGTGTAAGAGGAGCTGTCTCAGAAGGGTGTGTGGGGCAGGGAGAAATCAGCCTGGCAATAAAAATACGGCCCTGGACCATCCATATGCAGATGGTCAAGAACCAACTTCATCCCTGTTAGGGATTCCGGGAACCAACTTTTCAGGCCAGTCTCAGTGTTCAACAGTCAGAATATACTGATAGAAAATATTGCCCATGTGGTTATAGTTTAAGGAAACACAAGAAGAGAACATAAAAGTTCTTGAAAGTGGCTTTAAGTGGCAAGACCAGTACTGCATGCCTCAGAATGCCATGGTTGTTGAAAACCACTGCAGGGTTTTATTAATGCTTAGGACTGGCCAAGTCCTACGGCACATCTACACTCCCTTCTGGTGGTGGTTTAGTCGCTAAGTTGTGTCCGACTCTTTGCAACCCCATGGACTGTGGCTTCCCAGACTCCTCTGTCCATGGGATTTTCCAGCCAAGAATACTGGAGTGAGTTGCCATTTCCTTCTCCAGGGGATCTTTCCAACCCAGGAATTGAACCCACGTCTCCTGCATTGCAGGCAAATTCTTTACTGACTGAGCTACGAGGGAAGCCCAAGCTTGTACATTTTCCAGTATCACATACATTTTTAAGATGTTATCAAAATGCTCACTTGCTAACTGATCTCCCCAAAGAGTCCTGATTCTTATTCCCACGTGTCAGAGAACCATGTCACCCCTCACTTCTGACTGCACAGCCAGGCCAGGCCAATGGTAACACAGGTAAAGGTTATCATCTTCATCTTCCAGCTGCCCCATTTCACATGCCTCACTCTCCTCCTCTCCCTGGATCTCCATGCTGAAATACTAACCATGACTTATATCATGATGTCTGCTGGAGATCCAGGGCAGATTTCAGAGTACGGCCTTTAGTGAGAATAAGCCTGGGTTCCACTTAGGAAAACTTGCCTGGTCACCTCATAGCTGTGTGACTTTGGGTGAGTTATTTTACCTTTCTTACAGTTTCTCCACTGGGGAAAAAAATAGGGATAAGGAATGAAATTATAGTCATGAATTTCTTAATATCAAGACATCCTTCTTAATAATAGAAAGGATATAAGTGGAACAGCTTTCTCGTTATTCTGAGTCTGGAGATTCTAAAACTGGATGCTGGTTTATTTAATATAATTCATCTGGATATTTCAAACTCCAGAAGGAATCTGAGAGACCAAATGACTTCATTCATCCTCCGAATAACTGGCTGCTTATGCCACTGTGCCCCACACAGAATAATCCCTATCTCAGACCCACTTTGGTGAAATCCTTTGGCCATGTTCTCTAAGATGATTATAGATACTCTCTTTTCTTAATTTTGAATCTTCAGCCCGAGTGGACAAGGCAAGCAGGTCAGGGAGAAAGGAACGAGGCAAGCAAAGGGCAAGGACTGACTTTCTGGCAAACTTGCCCAACTTCCATTTCAAGTTTAAGATACCAAAATAGTTCTTCAAGTATGCTTGCAAGCCGTGGTACTGCCCTTGAATATGTTCCCCTGGCTCCCATCTGAGTCAGTGTAATGAGTCTGCATTTTACAAGAGCTGAGCCTGGTCCAAATGGAACCATGTAACTGTTAGAAAGATTAATGGAGTGTATCATCCCACAGTTGACTATAAACTTCTAATTGTGTGAATCTCAGTGTGGCGTCTAGAGCTAAGTCGGAGTCTGTTTCCTCAGTCACTAATATCCACTGATATTGTTCATTATTTTTCTAATGCCAGCCCTAGGTACATCAGGGCTGGGCAGATCCCTGAGGAAAACAACAACTCTTGTTGTAGGTACTTGAGAGCAGCCATTATCACCGTTGCCAATTAATTCATCAATCAGTGTTTACCAAGCTGCCATGGAGAACACAGACCAGCACAGAGCCCCGCTGAGCAAGGGAAGGATGAAGGGGGCTGTGAAGACAGAGCGGCTGCAGGCAAGAGCCAAGAACTCTCTTTCCTGGTAGGGACTGCGTGACCTCAGGCAACTCGCTTACTCCTTTTAGCCTTAAACCGGGAAACAAGACACCAGTCAGGCCACCTACCTAAGGAATAATGGACTCAATGTATGTGAACAAGCTTCCAAAAACATTAATCTTGACGTTAATGAAAGCATTCCTCGTGACCTAGAATAGAAAATATACCAGAACCTACTGTAAAACACAGGGAACACCACTCAGCGTCCTGTGGTGACCTAAAAGGGAAAGAAATCCAAAAAAGAGGGGATATGTGTATATGTGTGGGCTTCCCTGATAGCTCAGGAGGTAGAGAATCTGCCTGCAATGCAGGAGACCCGGTTCGATTTCAGGGTCAGGAAGATCCCCTGGAGAAGGGACAGGCTCCCCACTCCAGTATGCTTGGGTTTCGCTGGTGGCTCAGACAGTAAAGAATCCACCTGCAATGCGAGAGACCTGGGTTTGATCCCTGGGTCTGAACCCTGGGTCGGGAAGATCCCCTGGAGGAAGGCATGGCAACCTGCTCCAGTGTTCTTGCCTGGAGAATCCCCATGGGCAGAGGAGCCTGGTGGGCTACAGTCCTCGGGGTCGCAGAGTCAGACACGACTGAAGTGACTGAACACGCGCACACATGTGTATGTATCGCTGATTCACTTTGTCGTATAGTAGAAACTAACACAGCTTTGTAAAGCAACTATACTCCAATAAAGATTTTTTTATAAAAGAAAATATAGATCTTATAGCACTAAGAACAAATCTGGTTAACAGGGGTGTATTTGCACCTATTTTCTTCCTTATAAATTCACACTCCTCTCTTCCCACATTTCAGAACATTTTGAGTGGTTTCTCTACCTAAGCACCCATATTCTCTTTCAGCCTTAAAATCAGGTGTGGAGACTTCTGTAAGCTGCACTTGCTCTGTCCTTGACAGAACCACATTCTCTTAAAAGAACTGTCAAGTGTTGGCCCCTGGTTAAGATCGAGGGAAAGCTTAGAGCAGACTTCTTCCCCCCCCCCCACCCCGCCCACCTGCTCCTTCCCCGAGTCCCTCTCTTCCTGCTCCCCTCGGCTTCCTCTAAACAGGAAGCACAGAGCTCTCAGCCACAGGCTGCCCCGCCGTCCTACAGGACACGGACCTGTGAGCGGAAGTCATCACCACCGCTGGGTCCTTCATCCCGGGCACCTACTTTTATAAGTCGCTTTTAATCACTTTGCAAAAATGTCCCTCTCTCCTTCCTGAAAGCGACATTAAACAAACACACTCATGTTCTGAGCAGCCTTTTCTTTTCAATCGATGAAAGAGAGAGAACTATTATCTCTGTTGTTGCAATGTGTCGTGAAGCTCTGGATGGCATCACGCTTGTTATCAAATGGGACTGTTAGTCTCCAAAGTTAATGAAGTTGCTGAGGTTTTGAGGATCCGGATGCTGGCAGAATTTGCTCACACACACACACCCCTGCCAAGTTGGATGGTTAACTATCTGGGGAACAGTAAATATAGAACACACAACTGCAGCATTAAAAAGGATGACGGTTGCAGTCTTGTATAGCCAGCAAGTCCCCGTGTGTCTTCAAAACTTCCCTTTTGGCTAATTGGGGAATAATAATGTATATGCCTTCCTCTGTCCTGGAAAGAGCTTTGCTGTCACTCTCAAAACACTGGGGCATTTGCCTACCACCTCATTTATAAAAAACTAATTTATGCTCTGTAGATCAGAGAAATGGGTTGATTAGGAACAGATCTGTATAGGTTTGAATCTGCACTTTGAATGATGGAAAAGCTTAAGCTTATTGCACTCTGGAGTTTAGAAGAAACTCCGATTCCATCACATGTCTCCAGTTGCTATGATGAGGCCTATGAAAGGACCATCCCAAAGAAGCCTGAAACTAATGAATTGGCAAAAGACGCAGTATCACATTTTATCAGCAATGTCCATAAAGTTCTTTACCAGAATATGTGAGGGTTGTGTGTTAGCCAAGATGCCTTTATATATCACTAAAGGGATGACAGCCAAGTTTGGGTCTTAAGACTTCACCGAACATTTTCTGTTGCTTTCCCCAAGGACAAGTATTAGTATGAAATTTGGTCCTGCTGGAGTTACTCTGCTGCATGAGCAGGGAAGAAGGTTTCGGGAGGGAAATGAAAGCAGGAAGAAATAACAGAAGGGAAAGACTCCAAATACCAATGAAATCCTGCCATTCCCAAACATGGTTTTCTGTCAGATCTGGACTGTGCAAACTTTGGGAAGTGAAGAAAATTCCCTGGACTCTCCCAGAATACGGGAGGAAATGGTCAAAGCCCCAGAGATACAGAGAAAAGGGCCTGTGGCAGCTGAAGGAGCTGGGGTTTTTCCTTTCCTCCTTGGAGTATAAATTGTGGAGGATATGAACAAACAAACAAAAAGCCCAATGAGACTATTTATGAGGAGCTGAAATAAAACCCACACAGATAATGTATGACAGAGAAGGGGAAATGAACTTTCCCAAACAGAGTGCTACTAACATGCAAGATTAACAATCCCCCCCTCAGACCCCTTGGTGGCATTTCAGGACCTGGCTTTACTGCATTGTTTCATCTCATTGGGATGTAAATAATTGATAACTTGAAGGGACTTGAGAAACCCACTGCAACTGAACACAGATATTTTTTATGACATCAATTACTGAGCTAGTGACTTGATGAGAAAAGGAAAATATTTCAAACCACACTTTAATGATCTCCACCAAGAACCCCTAGTGTTCCAAATGAAACGTGGGTCTCTGGGTCTTGATTTTTTTTTTTCCCCTCCATTTTCCTCCTCATAGGGAATATAAGTTACAGCTGAAGAGAAGAGACGGCTAATTATTTTCGTGTCTGTGCTTTTCAGAGGTGGATTGCAGGCTCCTTATTCTAATAGAGAAGGAAAAGCCTGGGAGAGCAGAGGGCTTGAGGGGAGGTCCCCTGTGTACCCCATCAGGGCCACATGTTACATGACAGAAGTGCTGTGGAGTTAGGCTTGGCAACTAGGACTCCGACTGTAGTTAAGATTGTCATTTATGACATGACAACACCGGAGCACGTTAAAATGATATGGTAAGTGGTACCATTAAGGCTGTTGAAAGGAAGTCAGAGTTCAAGTATTTGAGCACAAGGTACTTTATGTGGTGACGACTTCTGAATTTATAGTTGTCAGGACGGGAGTAGAAATGTTGATTTGGCCTGGAACGGGTCTGTTCACGCTTGTGTCTAGTTGATTGTGAAGTCCAGTTCATTTTTCTTTCTTTCTGGCAAAACTCTCACAGGGCGGCTACTGCTTCATGAGAAAGGTCCAGAACTGCATCTGGAGAGTTATCCAAAAGCTCAGATGATGCAAAGAAGTGGGAGGTGTGCTGAAGACTCACCACACATGGGTCCTCAGGGAAGAATGCTTTGAGGTAACACCAGGGTTAGGGTGGCGAGGGCCTGGGTATATCTCAGAATGGAGGAGTGGGCAGTAGTTAAGATGCTTCAACAGTAAGAACAATAAAATCCTCTTCTTCTGTGATTCATTGCATACATTTGTATCTACTACAAGTCAAAACATATACCTTGAAATATCATTACAGGAAAAGTCTCCTGGAATCGTTATAATTGGGGCTTGGGTGTGTTTCTCCATTACCAGCACTGCCACTGTTGGCCGGCATTTCTTCTTTTCTTTGGAAAGACCTGAAATAAGAGAAGAATTTTTTTGGTCGATGAGTTTAGGACTTGAGAGATCTGCTGTACTGCTTGTTCTCGAGTTGAAAAAGATATTGGCTGGCTCCTGGGCCAGAAGACTGAAACCCTCCTGTTTTATTTTATTTATTTTTATTTTTTAGAACTTGAAGGAAATTTGTTAGTTTTTATCTCATGAAACTTTATTATTTTCTTTTTGGTTTTTTGTTTGTTTGTTTTCCATTTATTTTTATTAGTTGGAGGCTAATTACTTTACAATATTGAAGTGGTTTTTGCCATACATTGACATGAATCAGCCATGGATTTACATGTGTTCCCCATCCTGAAACCCCCTCCCACCTCCCTCCCCATCCCATCCCTCTGGGTCATCCCAGTGCACCAGCCCCGAGCACTTGTCTCATGCATCCAACCTGGACTGGCGATCTGTTTCACACTTGATAGTATACATGTTTTGATGCTGTTCTCTCAGATCATCCCACCCTCGCCTTCTCCCATAGAGTCCAAAAGTCTGTTCTATACATCTGTGTCTCTTTTTCTGTCTTACATATAGGATTATCATTACAATCTTTCTAAATTCCATATATATGCGTGAGTATACTGTATTGGTGTTTATCTTTCTGGCTTACTTCACTCTGTATAATGGGCTCCAGTTTTATCCATCTCATTAGAACTGATTCAAATGTATTCTTTTTAATGGCTGAGTAATATTCCATTGTGTAAGCTTCCACATCTTGTGAAGAGCTGTTAATTGACTTGGCTCATGAACAGCAGAAAGGAGGGGGGTAGTGAATGGTGCCATGAAAAGAAGAATTCTTTCTCCTCCTTCCAGTTTTTTGATACAAATATGCCCTTGTTTCTGTAGTTGCATTTCCTCACCATTCTTCTATGCCTTCCTAATACTCAGCATCATCTGATAATGTCAAATAAGCTATAGGATGTAAGATCTTCAAGATGTCAGCAGCAAAATGCTTCTTGTGGCTTCCTTTTTGGTCTATCTTGTAAATGGCACCATGGATGCTCCAGTCTATTTTTCTTTGAATACAACTGGGTCTACTTAAGAAAAATCTCCAGATAAAGTGTATTGAGATGTCCCTAAGATGCCTCCTATTTCTATTTCACAAATGAAACTTAATTCACAAGTTGGAAGTAGTTGTGGAATAATTGAGTCTTTTCAGATTGAGCCTGTGTCAGTTCAGTTCAGTAACTCAGTTGTGTCTGACTCTTTGTGACCCCATGGACTGCAACACACTAGGCTTCTTTGTACATCACCAACTCCCAGAGCTTACTCAAACTCATGTCCATCGAGTCAGTGATGCCATCTAACCATCTCATCCTCTGTTGTCCCCTTTTCCTTCTGCCTTCAATCTTTCTCAGCATCAGGGTCTTTTCCAATGAGTCAGTTCTTCACATTAGGTGGCCAAAGGATTGGAGTTGCAGCTTCAGCATCAGTCCTTCCAATGAATATTCAGGACTGATCTCCTTTAGGATGGACTGGTTGGATGTCCTTGCAGTCCAAGGGACTGTCAAGAGTCTTCTCAAACACCACAGTTCAAAAGCATCAATTCTTTGGTGCTCAGCTTTCTTTATAGTCCAACTCTCACATCCATACATGACTACTAGAAAAACCATGGTTTTGACTAGACAGACTTTTGTTGGTAAAGTAACGTCTCTGGTTTTTAATATGCTGTCTAGGTTGGCCATAGCTTTTCTTCTAAGGAGCAAGCGTCTTTTAATTTCATGGCTGCAATCACCATCTGCAGTGATTTTGGAGCCCCAAAAAATAAAGTCTGTCACTGTTTCCATTATTTCCTCATTGATTTGCCATGAAGTGATGGGACCAGATGCCATGATCTTAGTTTTCTGAATGTTGAGTTTTAAGCCAACTTTTTCACTCTCCTCTTTCGCTTTCATCAAGAGACTCTTTAGTTCTTCTTTACTTTCTGCCATAAGGGTTGTGTCATCTGCATATCTGAGGTTATTGACATTTTTCTCCTGGAAATCTTGATTCCAGCTTGTGCTTCATCTAGCCTGGCATTTCACATGATGTACTCTGCATATAAGTTAAATAAGCAGGGTGACAATGTACAGCCTTGGCATACCCCTTTCCAGATTTGGAACAAATCTGTGGTTCCATGTCCAGTTCTAACTGTTGCTTCTTGACCTGCACACAGATTTCTCAGGAGGCAGGTCAGGTGGTCTGGTATTTCCATCTCTTTAAGAATTTTCCATAGTTTGTTGTGAGCCTGTAAGTGTAGGTCAGAATCAGTAATGAAAACTAATCAATGGAGTAGACCTTTTATCACAACTGTATTAATTTGGGACTGCTAATTTATCATTAATAAAGCATTTGGCTAGAAAACAATGTCCATATTTGATGGTCTGGTAACTTTTTCTCCCATTTTATGCCGTAGTAACTTCCCAGTCTTACTGTTGCCTATTATGCATATGTAAAGTTTTATGGACTAAGTAATGTCAAGTGACACAGTGTCAAGTATATCTGGAGACCAATTGGGAGGGTTTAGAGGGAAATGAGAGCTGTGTGGTCTATGCCAGGCTTGCTTGCAGTTTTACTGGGTATTGATCCCTTTTTACACACTGATTTAGCATCCTGAATTATAATGCAGTATTAAATTTAAACACCAACTGAGAGCTTCTACCTCAAAGTTTGTGCTAAGTCACAGCCATTTTTGACTTGATGGTCTCTGCCTCCCTGCAGTGGGTGCTTTATTAGAATTATTCCTTTTAGGAATTGCAGTCAGCCTGCAGTGGAGGACACATGGTGCTTTATAAGCATCTTGTGCTAGGACACAAGGAGTGGTTTGTATGACAAAAATATCCACAAAATCACAGTCTATAACGGAACCGCCTGAGGTCATTCAGTCGAATCTGCTGCCTCTTGGGGGAACTGCATGTAGAACATTCTTTAAAATCTTCAGAAAAGGGGGTTCCACAGACTTCGTGGATAGCAAAATTCACGGTACAACAACATCCCCTAGTGCCTCTTCAAAGCCCCTAATTTCATGCTCATTTCCATTTCTCCCAAAGGGGTATCGAAATCCTCCATGGTCTACCACAGGAAGAGGTGGAGTATTGTCTATTGGCTGGTCCCATTATTCCATGGGAAATAGATGGGGAAACAGTGACAGACTTTATTTTGGGGGGCTCCAAAATCACTGCTGATCGTGACTGCAGCCATGAAGTTAAAAGACGCTTGCACCTTAGAAGAAAAGCTATGACCAACCTAGACAGCATATTAAAAACCAGAGATATTACTTAGCCAACAAAGGTTCATCTAGTCAAGGCTATGGTTTTTCCAGTCGTCATGTATGGATATGAGAGTTGGACTATAAAGAAAGCTGAGCACCAAAGAATTGATGCTTTTGAACTGTGGTGTTGGAGAAGACTCTTGAGAGTCCCTTGGACTGCAAGGACATCCAACCAGTCCATCCTAAAGGAGATCAGTCCTGAATATTCATTGGAAGGACTGATGCTGAAGCTGAAACCCCATTCCTTTGGCCACCTGATGCGAAGAACTACTGACTCACTGGAAAAGACCCTGATGCTGAGAAAGATTGAAAACATGAGGAGAAGGGGACGACAGAGGATGAGATGGTTAGATGGCATCACTGACTCGATGGACATGAGTTTGACTAAGCTCCAGGAGTTAGTGATGGACAAGGAAGCCTGGCGTATTATGGTCCATGGGGTCCAAAATGTTGGACACGACTGAGCGACTGAACTGAACTGAATTGAAATTTTAAATTAGGTAAATGCATTACACCTCAGGTGCTATTTATATAGCTTCTATTTGTTGCATCTGCACCAGGGCTATTTTTGTGAATGAAATTTGTCTGAACACCATACTAGAACTGTTTTGCTTTTTTTTTTTTTAGAATCAGGCAAAATGGATTGAGTTCTAGAGTCTCTTTTTAATAGGTGTCAGTTGCCAGTATTGCAAAATACATACTGTACTCCTATGATATTTAATATTAAAGCATAGGAAAGAAGGAGCGAGAAAGAAAGAGGAAAGGAAGGCAGGGTGGAGAGAAGGAAGAAAGGGAGGGAGGGAGGGAGGAAGGGAGGAAAGTGTCCAGTGACTTTAAGTTTGCATGGAACTCACTGCCAGACTTTTCAAGTCTGATATGACGTCATCTCACTTCTCACTGCTCATCACTAAGACACTGAAGGGAAAGGGGAAGGAGCAGATAGGTGATGGGCCACAGTTGTTTTGTGTTCCATGCAGGTGAGAGGTGAGTCCTCCATTGCTGAGTCTAGATTCCAGGAGGACACAGAGCAAGGGGGAGCCAGTAGGAGAAGAGGATATGACTTCTTCATGACAATCTAAAATGATTCCTCTCTTGCTCACCTTTCCTTTTAATGCTTTGGACAAATCTATTAATCCTTCCCATCCAGTGGGAGAAGAACAAGAGACAAACCCAGGTTGAGACCAAAATGAGATTAAGGTGTGGATTTTCCCTTTAGCAGTATGAAAATATATAGGTTTCAAAAATGAAATAATTTAATTATATCTGGAATCACCATGTATCTACTCTTTTTATCAAATGCAATGATTCATCAGGTTTTATAAAGAGTTAAACATTGAACCTCAAACAAGTTAAACATAAATTTCTCTTTCAATCAAATGACTAACTCACTGAACCATCCATTTTATGCAATTACCACTTTTAATCCTCACATAATGGCTTAGGCAGTCATCCTAAATGTTCCTGGTGCAGCAGCATCACCTGGGAACTTGCTGGAGATGTTACAAGTTCTCAGGCCCCATCCCAAACCTACTGAATCAGACACTGGAGGCAAGACCAACCATCCAGATTCTAACAAGCCCTCTGGGTGATTCTGATGCACACTACAGTTGAGAACCATTTTAGAGATGGGAAAACTGAGGCAGAAAGAGTTGAAGCAGTTTTCCCAGCCCCTCACAATTAGAAAGTGATCGAGGCTACATGACTCCAACCACTAGGATATACTCTTAACCAGTAGGGTGTGCTGTGTGGGAGACCTCAGTTTACTTGGGAAGCCAGTGTCAAGAACATGGATAAATGAGACATATTACTCAAGAGGAAGAATTCAGATTAAAAATAATAATAATAATAACTAGCAACATATGGCTTCATGGTTTAAGGCATGTCTTGCTTGGGTGGATTTCTATCTATAAAATACTTTAACTGAAAAAGTTACGACTCAAAATGTTAAAGTCAAACGTCAGGTAGGAGTTGGGGAAAAAAATGGCTGGAATCAAAAGGTCCAGTGAGTAAATGGCTCCTGCCCCATGTGAAGGAGGTGACCACAGACTCAGTGCCATCAAAGCAATGCTACACCCAAATTCTCTCAAGAGAAGCCAGGAATTCAAATCTGTGAGTGAAAGCTTGCAACTTTCAAACATTAGCTACTAATTCATAAATTTTGAAAAAACTATATAAATTGTTTTTTGAACATGGATTTTTGCTTACAGGTTGCCATTTTGCAACCTCTCATTGAGAAATTTTCATAATATCTAATGAAGAGAGATCAAAAGGCTGAAGGGAAGTTAAAAATATGTGTGGGGAGCAGCACGGGAAATTAAACTCAGATAACAAAGCTAAGTGATCACATTATCAAAAATGTGCTGAGACCTGACAATTGTGTCATAGCGGCCAGTCTTATGAATCTGTGTTTGGAACAGAGTTTCACAATACCACCATGTCTGTACAGCTTTCATGGAGAGCTTGTGACTGCAGACCATGGTTTCACAAGCACTCTTGACAGAGTGTTTGGAAATGACTTTTTGAGGCATAGGTCAAGGGTTTAAAGGGGCGCCATTTTCAATTCTCATTGAGAAAGCCACACTATGGGCTGAAAAACATTCAGAGGAAGCAGATTTGGAAAGGTTTCTGTAAAATCCATCTCAACTGCAAGCAGAAGTGATTTTAATGCCTGTTGTTTTGGAAGCAGTTCAAAGTTGTTTTTTTCCACTGTAAATAGCATTCGAGTGCTCTGTGAAGGCAAGTATTACTTTTTTCTTGGCCCACTGCACTTCAGTAATGGCTCTTATCCACTGGAGGCACCACAGTCAGACTCAGAAAGTTATGCACAGCATATCAGGGACAGCAGAGGAGAAGTGGGAGGGGAGAGGAGGTCATATGGTAAGTGTGGAGTGGAGAAATTTGGGGGTGGAGATGCTGTGCATGTGAACACCAGCCAAGACAGGGAACATCTGGAAAACCTGCTCTGTATTATGTGGTCATTCCACAAACTTTTCCAAGGAGTCACATAAGGAGAATATTACATTTTAATTAGAGTTGGGATTTATCCAGAGTAAAGGGGGGTGGGGAAGAGGATGGTTTGGTGAACAGGCTGCATTTTCATTTGGCTGGGCCCAAGAATTGCAATTAACCACTTAGCTCCCTCTAGACCTGCTCTGCCCATTCCAACAGGTCAGTGATTTAATGAAACATCTCACTGGGTGCTTGCCCAGCCCTAACCTGTAAAAGAAGAGCAGAAGCGGTGGCAGGCAAGGGGTGGGGAGGAAGGGGTGTGGATTTAAAAAATGAGGTCAAGCATCAGAAAGCTAAGGTAATATCTATCTCTCCATTCCTTTCTTATTTTTGTTACATGGCAGGTTTATCAGTTATTCTCCAATAATAAGAAGGTAAGAGGGGAAAGAATAGGCACAAAAATGTGATGATGTATGTCATTTCTTTAAAATAGTATTATTCCATTTTATTTTATGAGAAAATACAAGTATTATGCCAAGATATAAAATAGTCCATAAGCCTTAAAGCCTACTTAATAGAAATTTAATGCTAATAATTTATCAGTTTTTTGGTTAACAAATTTAATTGATCTAATATTAATAGGAAGAAATGAAATAAATATTTATGAGTACTTTGTTGTTTACAAAGTCATCACTACATTTATTGGGTGTAAACTACACAGTGGGTACTGTCCTAAACTCCTCAGCCCCTCCACTCAGGGAACTAACAGTCAAGAAAGAAGGACAAGGCGTAGGAGAGCCTTGAGACATTATTAACAATATAAGACAATGATCTAGATGACGGCAGTCAGTAAATTGCCAATCTAATGGCTCAGAAAGAAGCATCATGGGCTCCAGGGGTCAAGAAAGCAGAGGGGTTCCTGGGAGAAGTAGCGTTTGTCTGGGCCTTGAAGACTGGGTAGAATCTGGATGCGTGGAGAGAAGGAGGATCAGAGAGCAGAGAGAGCATCCCGAGCAAATGCCCAGGGAGTGTTCAGTGAGCAAACCAGAGTAGCTGGAAGAGGCTCCTGGAGGCAAAACAGAGAAAGTAACATTTGAAAGAAGCCAGTGACCAGATCGTATAAGGCATTGAGGATGCCCTGTATACAGTGCTATATAGGAGTGTGGAGGACCTTGTTTGAGGAGGGATCCCTGGTGTAAAGAAGAAAAGTTTGTAAGTGAAAACGGCCCAGAAGAAGTAACTAAGTATTTTAGGAGTACACATACTAAACATACCCCAGGAATCACGAAAGTAGGAGGATACTACTTCCAAATGTGGAAGAAACATTTTCTTCTTGAATGGGATCTCTGTGGCATATGACTGTATGGACATGATATCCATTGTGATTTCTGTTTCCCTTCCTTTATACCCCAGGCCCCAAATTGTTATGCCCTCTGAAATACTCTAAATTCCTGACCCTGTGCATTACTGACCCCATGCCAACAACACGTCAACTCCTTTTCTCTCATCTTTCAGCATATCTTCTCCAGACAATATTTCACCCTTGTACATGAACTACAGACTTTCCAAAAGTTGGAGAAATCTCGCAAAGAAGGGACATGGCCTCTGATTCTTGGAATCACCCTCCCCCATCCTCTTCCAGCTGCTGCACATACACATACTGCTTGATTATATTTAATAAGAAAGCACAGAATGTTTCCCAGTTTAGAACATAACCCTGCATGCTGCTCCCTCTAGTCTAACCAGAAATCCCATTCTCCTTCTCCTCTAACTTAATAAACCAAATCTAATTGGAGAATAATTGTAAAATACACTGATGTGCAATTTGTTTCACTAACCCAATAATTAATTAATATGCTACTTATGGTTCGGAAGAGCTCTTAAAACACAGCACAAATTCCACTAGATGAAGGAGGATGTCAAAGACATAAACCAGCAGCAGCATCTTTACACAAGACAGACCAGGAGAAAAAGATAAGAGAAAGAGAGAGAGAAACGAGATCTATTTGGCCTTTTTGAATCTATGGTGAGATTTGTTTTACCCCATCTGAGGATTCTCTTCTTGCCCTTTTTTACAAGTGAGGTAGACTGTGTGTTTTGCAGATGAATTGGCAACAATATTCACACAGCTGAATCCAGCTGGTGGATGGACTTTCTAATGTTTAAACTTTTCACCTACAAGATACTTGCAGGTGAGAGAATGGTCCTGGTCAATGGAACCCTCTCCTATCGACTCCTGGTTCGTTTGATACACACTCTGGACTTGCCCATGTCATACACAACTCCTAGCCTCTTTTGCCTTTACACAATTGTAGCTTGCAGCAGACAATGCCTCGGATTTCCCCTTTCATTGTTTAAAATGTGCAGAGCACATAAATTGCTCTGGAGATTTCATTTTAAAATAATTAAAATCCTATCTTCTATTTGCCTTTGGAGAAGTAAGAGTTGAAGCTAAATCAAACTCTTTGTAATTACTGCAATGCACAAGTATTAAATAATCACTAAATCAACCAGATCTTCTAAAAATTGTTTCTTTTTGGACAATTTTAACTTATTCTTCATAGCTGGTACAAGATTCTGAGTGATACCAAGCAAAGGGCCACCAAAGTACCTTCATAAACTGAAGGATATTATGTCTTATTTTAATCCTTTCAGCTGTCTTATAAAATTGGCTTTTATCTTTGAAAGTGTAAAGAACTCTCCTCTACAGCACCCACTGCCCAGGGAGCTATGTATTTCTCATCCAAGGGTGGTAGAACCCCAGATGATCCAAAATGGTTAGTGTCCCTACATCCTCGCCTTCACAAGGCTCCTGGCAGCCTGTCTTTTAATCAACTCCTTTTCTTTGGCAAAGCATGCTTCAAGCATGTCCCTAGCTTCGTCTGGGTGTGCCTGTCAGAACCCCGTTTTCCTGGAGACCTCATGTTTACACAGCAACACAGTTCACTTTGGCAGGCAGGTTGGCCCCACACATTGACGAATGAGGATTCAAAACCTACCAGTTCAGCTGATTTCTAATCTGAAACCTATACAGAGAAAAGAGTAAATCGGCTACACCGTGGTTCTCTGCCAAGGTCTGCGTACGAATACCGCTTTATATTTGTATTTCTCTTAATGTGAGGTTTGAGATTCAGCTGAGACTTGCCTCGTCTTATAAAAAGCAACTAATCAATTACCTCCCTATTGTCTGCAACAAAGGATGTGGTGCGCTGTCATTGTGTTTTTACTCCACATTTCTTTCACACAGGATGTTATGTAGAGAGGGTAGAGGCTTTCTGCTCACATGCCGCAGAGTTAACTATTCAAGTCTCTCTCTTCAGCGTGTCACCTGATCCTTTCTATCCCATGTTAGAAATCTCGTGATCTTGGCAAAGAGATCAATTTTTATGCAAGCTTACTTTTTAGGAACACAGACCTATGTTGAGAAATTCCTTTTTTCTTTCGAAAAAAGAAAGGAAAAAAAGCACACAGTGTTTTGGTTTTTTTTACAGTCATGGGGTTTCCTTAACAAAGAAAATCAGCCAAGCCAAATACTCTGGGCTCATCCCGCGTCAATTCATGAAAGGAATGCTGATTAGGAAATTCCATTTTATTATATGAAGCCATATTGGACAAAGATAAGACAAACTTGCTTAACTGAATTACTATTTCAAGACTGGAGGAATTTCCAAACTGTAGAAAACTGAAAGGAACAACTCCCTTCCTCTCTAACTCTTTGAGTTCTGCACGGTACATCTTTAGTGTTACTGTCATCGTTCAGATTTACACTGTCTAGATTCTAAAAGGAAATATTTTCTCATTCTTTACGAACCTCATCATGGCACACTGTGTGCGGATTTTTAAGATGATTGTGGTGATAAGGCTAATAGATGCATCCAACATTTAGAAAGCATCAGACAACCTCATAAAATAGATAAAACCAGATTACAGACTTCCTACAGGTCATCTGCATTGAGACTAAAATCTGCTTTTAGCAGAATGTTTGCTTAATAAATGTTTGTTGACGTGATGATAATGTTCACATAATACAGTGACTCTCAAACTCTGTTGTACAAAAGTTGTATTAAAAGTGCAGATTCCTGAGCCCATCCCCAGAAATTATGATTCAGTAGTCATGGAATGGGGCCTGGGAGTTGGCAATTTTGACCAACACTCCAGGTAATTTTGATATAGTTAGTGTGTGGGCCACACTTTGAAAAACTATTGCCATAGGACATCCATTGTGAAGAAAGTACCATTCACTTCCAGTAAGTCAAGGAAACACTTCACAAAGCTGTAGGCTGACAAATGCCCTCTGAAGAACAGAAGGAACATTCCCAACCTGGAAAGAAAGGATGTTCTATTCATTTGTTCATTCACTCATTCCTTCACTCATTCTTTAAAATCCACTGAGTACCTATTACAAAGAATTTCTTTGCTTGCCAGGCCCTATTGTTCCTCTGGGGGCCCCAAGCATAATCAGGGCTTAGCCAGTAGGGAAGTCCATTGTCAGAAATAGGATCATCAGATGCAGAAGAGTATTTATTTTCCACTTGAATTTTTCTTTGAGGCCACAAGCAAATGGTTTTTCCTTCCAGAAAGGTCTCACACAAGCACTGTGTTCTGCTTTTGGCTGTCACCATTCAGACTACCCTTTGATTCTGGAGGTGTCCATGGTTGGCTTTGAGTCTGAGCCTGCATCACTCTACGGTCAGGCTGGACCCTCTTTGTTTTGATGACAGAGGTAGAGCATGGAAACCAGTTTAACACCAACTCAGGCAAAGTGGGGAACTGCTTGGTTCTACTGAGGATAAATATAACTCATTTTGAAAACATATAACCTTTTTGTCTCAAGCTGAAGGACAGGCCAATTAAATAGAGCCTTTAAAGTAGGCTGCATCCCAAATTCCTTAGAACTGTATGAAAATCACTCACATTTAACACCACCATACGTGGTATAGGGTTGGTATAGGTCTCGTGAAATCTCTGATACAGGATTTCATAAATTCAAAAATGGTAGAGCATACATTGCCAGCTAGTACAGGAGAAGTGGAAACTGGTCTTCTTATTCCAACCCTTGAAGCCCTGACCTAATATAGTTCCTAGAGGTAGCATCTATTGATTATGCTTGAAAACTTTCAACTCAGTGTTATATCTAGTGAAGTTCTATTTCCAGAAGTTCTATAGGTTTTTTTTTTCAGACCAAATTTCCTGCAGAAAATAACTAAAAACATTGGATAAAATATTAACCAAAAAGTCTCATAACTGAATGACAAAGCTGACAAGACTGTAAAGAACTACCAGGCCAAAATCTAAGGGAAAGGGGGAAGCTAGAGAGGAAAATAAGACCTGAGCACCACAGATGCTTTTATCCAGAAGGCAACCCACTCCAGTATCCTTGCCTGGAAAATCTCATGGACAGAGGAGCCTGGTGGGCTACAGTCCATGGGGTCACAAAGAGTTGGGCATGACTGAGTGACTAACACTTAACACTTACCACAGATGCTTTTATCCAGAAAGCATTTGCTAAGTTTTGTTGATCTCCTGCAGAGGAAGACAGAAGCCACAGCCTAGGGCCAATGCAAGAGAGGAGCCTAAGAAAGAAGCCTTCCCCTCATTAAATGAAGCCCATCCTCAGAGTACGTGTCAACCAGAAGTAAACTAGCTTCCACTACACACATAGGTGAAAAAGGGAAGGCAAGTAGGGGGCAAAGAAGGAAATCCATCCCTGCGGTATTACCAGCTCTCGTGTGGATTGCAACTGGGTTTGCCTTGCCTGGAAGTTCCAGAGAACCTCAAACTCTGAATTTGATTAAAGGTGGTCAGGACTGGTAACGCCCACAAGTACCAGGCAGATGCAAAGCCTCTCTAAAAGACTATGCCTCCATGACAAGCCTCAAAGACTCCCACAGACAACGTTTCAAAAACAATTAATATTCACACACAAGCTACCAGATACACCAACACAAAGCACCACAAGCAAATTTGTTCTGTGCTGGGATGCCCCAAACTCTGCTCCAGGAGAGAAGAGTCACTAGGAGAGAAGGAGACCCTTGGAGCAGGGGTCCTCAGCCTCCATGATCTAATGCCTGATAATCTGAGGTGGAGCTGAGGTAATAATAATAGAGATAGAGTGCACAAGAAATGTAACATATGGGAATCATCCTGGAACCATCTCCCCACCCCCAGTCCATGGAGAAATTGTCTTCCACAAAACCAGTCCCTGGTTCCAAAGAGATTGGGGACCATGACTCTGCAGGAAATCTCCAAAGCAGGTACACTTTAATCCATTTAATAGGTAATCAAAAGTCTCTGTGACTATTAGAGTTGGAAATACCTGTGTAGGTACTTAAGAAAATAGAAACACTGGGTTTCTTAATTACATGATTCAGAGTGACACTCCACTTCCTGACAATTAAGAAGCCTAATAGAGTAAAAGTCATCACTTCCTTCAGGTAAGAAGCAGATCTACTTATAAACAAACTTTATATACTTCGAATTCAAAAAGCATATAGTTAATTTTAGAATCTAAAACAATGACAAGAGGAGGAATTTAGTATCTTTATTCATTCCTGGAGACAAAAACTGAGATGTGAAACTGAAACCCAGGTGACTACGAGGTCAGAGACAGCAGTAAGTGGCCTATGTTCTCAAGATCCTATATGGCAGATCACCTTAGTCCAAGTGCTATAATTCATCAGGCCTTTGGGTTTTGTTCATGTGTTTTAGATTCAAAAAGTGTATTCTGCCAGAATTCTTTGCCCTTAATTTTTAAAACCATGTGTGTTTTAGGGTCAATTTAATCTGCATGTTTCCTATTTTCTTATAATTAAACTATCAAAATATTGTTCTTTAAAAACTATTTGATGTCTGCAAAATCTTCTGAGCCCTTTGAATAAGCTTCTTAAAAGGGTTTTTATCCCACTTAAAAACAGAAGTTGCACTGTGTTATGGGTGACCTGATGCAAAAACCAAGAATCCCCTTTAAATTCCAAAATCCTTGAAGTTGGAATAATTTTTGAACTTGGAGAAAATGAGTTCACTCACTGCTGAAATTTCTGTGCTGCTAAAGAAGACATTTGGAACAAAGATGAGTCCCTTAAGAGGGGAAATCAGAGCAGCAGGAGAAATTGGAGGTATGTGAATTTAGCTAAGGCCCCTGAGGAAAAGCTGGAAGCCTAACTTGTCACACTGCCATCCATAGAGCAAGGAAAAAGTTGACTGCACATCAGATGTTTGCCAGGACTAAAGAGAAATGTGATGTCCATATGAAATAATATTTGCTCACAGTGCTAAGAAAACAATGGAATATAAATGTATGGATTTCAGCACATCCAAGTTGCACTCTAGTATAATTTTCTACTGTTGGCAGCCCATGGAGAACCCATAATAAGTTTACCAAAGTTGAATAATTAAGTCCTCATAAAGGATAAATAGGATCTGTTATTCTAACACTAATTCCTGTTATTCCTGTTATGGAACTGGAAAACTGCAGTGGTGGGGCCAGTGAATGTAGAAGGCCTTTTGTAGAAGGCTATGGACAGCAAGCCAGGAACGTGAGCGGGGCTCTGTAGAAAATTCTCTCCCCTGCTCTGCTGGTGTTGACAAGAGCTCCATAGCTGGGCAGCAGCAAACATGCCAATGCTGGGGACACGCTCTCCAGCCAGGCTCCAGGGTGCGTTCAGCAGGCATTTCCAGGGAACTCATAAATACTTCTCTTCTGAGCAGTTCCCAGCTCTTGGAGAGTGTGGGCTCATTATCACCAACCATCAAATACTGAGCAGACAGGATGCAGGGGTTTCCCCACCAGGGGAGCTGGCACACGAGCTCTGAGGAAAAGGGAGCTGAGTCCATTTCCTGCAATTGTTAGAGAAGGATGACGGCCTGGCCCTTGGGTATTCAGAGTCCTGTGTGCATTACTGTTCTCATGTGACTCTAGGCTCTCAGGTCTTCATCTTCTACAGAGAAACCCCCTCTGCTTAGGTACCCAGGAGAATAAATGATTTTTTTCTATTATAGTTAATAAAAATTTATAGAGTGCTTCACAGTTTGCAAAGCCCTGACATGGAGATTAAATGTCTCATTTGATAATGTTTTTTTTTTTATTTTAATCACAAGAGCAACAGTAACAGTAACAATGACAAGCATTATTAGAATCAGCGAGTTTAGCTAAGTTGCAGGATATAGAGTTCATATATAAAAATCTACTGTATTTCTATATGCTAACAACAAACAACTTGAATTCATAGCTTGTTGAGGTACAGTTGACATAAATAAGCTACACATACTTAAAGTGTACAATTTGATGTTTCATATATGCATACACTCATGAAACCATAACTCCAATCAAGAAAATGAACTTATCCATTGCCCATAAAATTTTCTTCAATCCTTGGTAATCCCTCTCTCTCACCCCTCCATGCCCTTTCTTCACCCTCATCTGTTTTCTGTCACTATTAATTGGTTTGCATTTTCTAGATTTTCATATATATGAAATTATAGACTATGAAGTCTTCTTGGTCTGGTTTCTTTCACTCGGCATTTTATTTTGAAGTGCCTTCATGTTCCTAGGGGTGCGTTGAGCTTCCTATATCTGTAGCATTATAATTTTCACCAAACTTGAAAATTTGTCCAGTTTTTAATTTCTTTAAATACTTTTCATGATCCTCTCTCTCTCCTCCCCTTCAAGGAATCTATAGCACACAACTTAGGACATATTGGGTTGGCCAGAAATTTTGTTCATATTTTTCTGTACGATGGTATGAAAAACCCCAAACAAACTTTTTGGCCAGCCCAATATATTAGGACTCATATTTCCCTTATGCTCCCTTTTGTGTGGGTTTATTTTCCGCAGTCTTCTCTTATCTCTGCATTTCATTTGGATAGTTTCTACTGCTTCAAATCTACTAATTTTTTTCTGTTTTGGTGTTCAATCTGCCACTAATACATTTCTTGACACAAACATCATGGTTTTCATCACTATAAGTTCAATTTAGTTCTTTTCTTTATATTGTGCATGTCACTACTTAACATTTTCCATCTTTCCTCTAGTATCTTGGACATACAGAATACAGTTAGGAATTCTCTTAATGTCCTTCTCCACTAATTCTATCATCTGAGTAATTTCTGGGTCATTTTCAATTGAATGAATTTTCCCAGAATTATAGATCACAATTTTCTGATTCTTTATATATCTGGTCATTTTTACATTGGATGCCATACAATGTGAATTTTTTACCTTCTTGAGTGCTGGGTTTTGTTTTCCCAAATATTCTCGAGTTTAGTTATGGGGTGGACTTATGTTACCAGGAAACATTACTTTTGGTCCATTTGAGTATTGTGGTTAGGTTTTGTTAAAACCAAAGCAGCATTTAGCCTAAAGCTTATGAATCTTTTGAGGTTTTTCTACTCTCACTGGTAGAAACAATAACCATTCTTGGCTCTGTGCAAGCTCTAAGTGTTGTTTAAAGTTTGTGAGTGATCCTTTCCCTGGCCTCTGGTAGTCTCCTCTCCAGCATGCCCTGATTTGCGCTCACTTAGAGACTCTAGGGGACTCTGCAGACCTCTGAATTCGCTCTCAATGCACTTCTGTTCCCTCCAGGACCCTGACCTGCAAGCTCTAGCCAGCTCGGCCTCCCTGAGCGCCTAACTGTATGTTCTCAGCTCCAGGAAACCGCACGGCTCTGCCGGAGTCTGCCCTCTCTACTGTGGTTTGGACACACTCTCCAGGTGATGGGTGAGGCAATCATAGGGCTTAATTAGTTTTTTTTTTTCCATCACTAAAAATCACTGTCTTTTATTGCCTGATGTCCCATGACTTGAAAACCTTTGTTTTATCTATTTTGTTCAGCATTTTAGTTCTTTCAGTAAGAGACTACATCTCTGTTACTCCATCTTGGTTGGAAACGAGTTTCATAACTGGAAACTGAAATTGAAAAAAAAAATACTCTGTTTACAATAACATCAAAACCTATATGGGAAAGAAACTTTAAAAAAAAAGAGTGGATATATGTATGTGTATAACTGATTCACTTTGCTGCATAGCAGAAACAAACACAATATTGTAAATCAACTATACTCCAATAAAAATTAATATGTATATATACATACAGAGTAATTTATATATATATATATATATATATTTCAGGGAAAAAAGAAATACAATGTGTATAAAACCTGTATACTGAAAATTACAAAACATTTCTGAGAGGAATTAAAAATGGACCTAGATAAATGGAGAGATGAACTGAGTTTGTTTATCAGAAGACACAATACTGATAAGATGTCAATTCTCCCAAGACTGATCTATTGACTCAGTGCAATTTCAACCAAATCCCAGCAGGGTTTTCTTTTGTAGAAATTGATACATGGATTTTAAAAGTTATATGGAAATACACATGAAGATCTAGGCAGTTGAGTTATTCTGAAAAAGGAGCAAATTTGGAGTAATTATGCCACCCAATTTCAAGACTTAACAAAACTATAGTAGTAAAGATGTTGTGGTATTAATATTGAAGTGAATAGAGACATATAGATCAATGAAATAGTATATAGAGTCCAGAAATAGACCCTGATATCCAAAGTCTATTGATTTTCAACAAAGTTACCAAGGTAATTTAATGGGATAAAGGATAGCCTTTTCAATTAAAAAAAAAAAAAAAAAGTCCTTGAAGAATTGATTATATGGAGGAAAAAAAAAGTCCTAGACCCTTACCTCACACCATGTAAAAAACTAACTCAAAATGTATCACTTAAATGTAAATATTTAAAACTACAAAAACTTCAAACTGAAAGAAAATGTAGGAAAAAACTTTTTATTTAAATTATGAAAATATTTCTTAGGAGACACAAAAATAAATGAACCACAAAAGAACAACTATGATAAACTAGTCTTTACAAAAATCTAAACTGTAATAAGGAGCCTGACATTTTGATGTTTCATTTTTACTGCTGACATCTTTCAAACCCCACAATTCCACTTTCCCCTTCTGCCCCACACCTGGGCTAGTTGGTAAAAAATTCGAGTTGCTCCCACCTTTGTTGCCAAGTTCAAACAGGCAAGTTCAAAACAGGCAAGGCCTGACTCTCATACCCAGGAATCCTCACTCCAACCCCATTCCCTAACTACAATAAAAACAGAACCTTTTCCCTGCTTTTTCAAGCCATTTTTGGGCCTTTTTAGGTACCTGCCCTGCTCTCCCCAGAAAGTCTCATTGTTGAGTAATAAACTTTTCATACCTTCTTGATGCATGTGTTGAATCAAAGTCTCAACACCTAAATCAAACTTGACAGGGAGGAACCCATCCTGTTTCCATGAGATAACAACAGAAAAACTTTCACACTTCAAAAGACACTATTAAGAAAATGAAAAGGCAAGTGACAGGCCAGGAGGAAATATTTGCAAACATATGTCTATAAGGGGCATTTATCTAGAATATATAAAAGAACTCTTACACCTCAATAGGAAAAGAAACAATTTCACTTTAAAAACTGACAAAAGATTTGAACAGATTCTTCACCAAAGAAGGTGTACAAATGACAAACAGTCATATGAAAATATGATGAACATCATTCATCATTAGGAAAATGCATATCAAAACAATGAGATATCACTTCACATTCACTAGATTAACAAAATTACAGACTGACAGTACTGAGTGTTGCTGAGGATGTGGAAAAATTGGGGATTTTCATCCATGACTAGTGGAAATACAAAATGAATTGTATAGTCACTTTGGAAAGCCATTTGGCAGTTTCTTACAAATTAAACATGGACTTACTATACAATCTAGCAACCTCACTTTCAGATATTTACCCAGCAAAAATGAAAACATATTCATACAAAGATTTATACTCAAATGATTATAGTAACTTTGTTCATAATAACCAGAAACTGGAAACAAGCCAAATACCCACCAGGTAGTCAATGGCTAAACAAAATGTTGTGTATCCACAAAATGAAATATTACTCAGCAATAGAAAGGAACTGCTGATACATGCAACATTGTGGATACATATTAAAAGCATGATGTCACATGAAAGAAGCCAGATACAAAAGAGTATATGCTACATGATTCTACTTATATAAAATTCTACAAAAGATTAAAGCAGGGATATGGGAGGATTTATTGGCAATAAGACACAATAGAATGGGTAATGGAAATGCCCTGTAACATTACTGTAGTATCAATGATTTAACTATATACACTTGTCAAAACACATCAAATGAGAAGTTCTCACAGATTATTTACTGGCCTAAACCTGATTCCTACAGAGGAACCTCGGTCCCTCACAAAAGTGATGAACCCAATAGCAAAACTGCAAAGCCTTGTGAACCTGAAGTTGTAGGCAAGGGCCTGAAGTTTTAGGGAGAACAAGATGGCGGAGGAGTAGGTGGACGTGGAGCACATCTCTCTCCGCAGATACATCCGGAATACACCTTCAGACACAGAAGTGCATGCAGAACACCAGCTAAGAGCAGACAGGAGTACCTGACCAGTGGAAAACAATATAAAGAACCACACAAACTCGAGATCAAGCCCTGAGCCTTAGGAGTGGAAGCACTGACTACCTTAGACTACCAGAGAACTAACCCTTCAGTTCAGTTCATTTCAGTTCTGTTCAGTCGCTCAGTCATGTCCGACTCTTTACCCTAGGGAGTATCAAATAGTAAGAACTCACACAAACGAAACCACTTGAATATAAGACCCAGCATCACCCAACCACTAGTAGCACCCTGTCTCATCTAAACAACAAACAAAACAAAAACACAAACCAAATCATCAGCAGACAGAATCACCACCTCACTCAGCCTTGCCCATCAGAGGAAAAACAAACACACAAAAACTCAGCACAAATCTAACCCTATACAAAGCTTACACAAATCACTGGACCAACCTTAGGAGCGCAGAAACTAAAAGGAAGAAAGAATTCAACCTTCTTCAAGAAAAGAATTCAACTTTCCTTGAAGCCTGGCAAAAGGAGACCTCAAACACAATAAGTTACAAAAAATAGTGAAAAGGCAGAGAAATACTACACAAATGAAGGAACAAACTAGAAACACAGAAGCCCAAGTAAATGAAGAGGAAACAGGCAAACTGCCTGAAAAAGAAATCAGAATAATGAGAGTAAAGATGCTAAAAAACTGAAAACAAGATGGAGACAGCGCAAGAATCAACAAAGACCTAGAAGAATTAAAGAATAAACATACAGAGACAAACAACACAATTACTGAAATTAAAATACCCTGCTGCTGCTGCTGCTAAGTCGCTTCAGTCGTGTCCGACTCTGCGAGACCCCACAGACGGCAGCCCACCAGGCTCTGCCATCCCTCGGATTCTCCAGGCAAGAACAATGGAGTGGGTTGCCATTTAAAACACTCTAGAAGGAATCAATAGCAGAATATCTGAAGCAGAAGGACGAAACAGTGAGATGGAAGATAAAATGGTGGAAATAACTTCTGAAGAGCAGGACAAAGTAAGAAGAATGAAAAGAACAGAGGATAGTCTGGGACAATATCAACTGGGACAGTATCAACTGGGACAATATCAAATACACCAACACTCAAATTATAGAGGTCCCAGAAGAAGAAGAGAAAAAGAAAGGGTATGAGAAAATTTTTGAAGATATTATAGTTGAAAATTTCCCCAACATGGAAAAGGAAATAGTCAATCAAGCCCAAGAGGCACAAAGAGTCCCATACAGGATAAACCCAAGGAGAAACATGTCAAGACACATACTAGTCAAACTAACAAAAACTAAAAACAAAGAAAGAATATTAAAAGCAGTAAGGGAGAAGCAACAAGTAACATACAACAGAAACCCCATATGCTTAACAGCTGATCTTTCAGCAGAAACTCTGCAGGCCAGAAGGGAATGGCAGGATATATTTAAAGTACTGAATGGGAAAAATCTACAACCAAGGTTACTGTAACTGGCAAGGATCTCATTCAAAATTGATGGAGAAATAAAAAGCTTTTCAGACAAGCAAAAGTTAAGAGAATTCAGTAGCACCAAACCAGCTTTACAACAAACGTTAAAGGGGCTTATATAGGCAAGAAATACAAGAGAAGAAAAAAGATCTACAAAATCAACCACACAACAATTAAGAAAATGGCAATAGGAACATATATATCAATAATTACTCTAAATGTAAATGGATTAAATGCTCCAACCAAAAGACACAGACTGGCAGAATGGATACAAAGACAAGACCCATATATATGCTGTCTACAAGAAACCCAATTCAGACCTAAAGACACATGTAAATTGAAAGCAAGAAGATTGAAAAATATATTCCATGCAAATGGGAAGCAAAAGAAAGCTGGAGTAGCAATCCTCATATCAGACAAAATAGATATTAAAATAAAGAAGATTACAAGAGATAAGAAAGGACACTACATAATGATCAAGGGATCAATCCAAGAGGAAGACATAACAATTGTTAAGTATCTATGCACCCAACACAGGAGCACCTCAATACATAAGACAAACACTAACAGACATAAAAGGAGAAATTGACAGTAAAAAAATAATAGTAGGAGACTTTAACACCCCATTCACACCAATGGACAGATCATCAAAACAGAAAATTAATAAGGAAACACAAGTCTTAAATGATACATTAGATGAGATGGATCTCATTGATATCTTCAGGACATTCCATCCAAATGCAGAAGAATACATCTTCTTCTCAAGTGCACATGGAACATTCTCCAGGATAGACCACATCTTGGATCACAAATCAAACCTCAGTAAATTTAAGAAAATTGAAATCATATCAAGCATCTTCTCTGACCACAGCCCTATGAGACTAGATATCAATTACAAGAAAAAAAAAAAAGTAAAAAAACCCACAAACACATGGAGGTTAAACAACACATTTCTAAATAGTCAACAGGTTACTGAAGAAATCAAAAGGGAAATCAAAAGCTGTATAGAAACAAATGACAATGAAAACACAACAACTCAAAACCTAAGGGATGCAGCAAAAGCACTTCTAAGAGGGAAGTTTTTAGCAATACAATCCTACCTCAAGAAACAAGAAAATATCAAATAGACAACCTAACTTTACACCTAAAACAACTGGATAAAGAAGAACAAAAAACCCCAAAATTGGTAGAAGGAAAAAAAATCATAAAGATCCGAGCAGAAATAAATGAAAAAAATATGAAAGATACAATAGTAAAGATTAATAAAACTAAAAGCTGGTTCTTTGAGAAGATAAACAAAATGGACAAACCTTTAGCCAGACTCATCAAGAAAAAAAGAAGAATCAAATCAACAAAATTAGAAATGAAAAAGGAGAGGTTACAACAGACAATGCAGAAATACAAAGGATTATAAGAGACTATTACGAACAACTATATGGCAATAAAATGGATGACCTGGAAGAAATGGACGGATTCTTAGAAAAGTTCTATCTTCTAAGACTGAACCAGGAAGAAATAGAAATTATGAACAACCCAGTTACAAGCACTGAAATTGAAGCTGTGATCAAAAACCTCCCAGAAAACAAAAGCCCAGGACCAGATGACTTCACAGGAGAATTCAAACATTTAGAGAAGAGCTAATGCCTAGACTTCTAAAACTCTTTCAAAAAATTGCAGAGGAAGGAACACTTCCAAACTCATTCTCCAAGGCCACCACCACCCTGATACCAAAACCAGACAAAGACAACACAAAGAAAGAAAACTACAGACCAATATCAGTGATGAACATAGATGCAAAAATCTTCAACAAATTTTAGCAAACATAATTCAGGAACACATCAAAAAACTCATACCAAAAAAAAAAAAAAAAAAAGACTCATACATCACAATCAAGTTGGGTTTATTCCAGCAATGCAAGGATTCTTCAATATACACAAATCAATGTGATATACTATATTAATAAATTGAAAGATAAAAATCATATGATCATCTCAATAGATGCCTAAAAAGCCTTGGACAAAATTCAGCACCCATTTATGATTAAAACTCTTTAAAAAATGGACATAGAAGGAAACTACCTCAACATAGTTAAGGCCATATATGATAAGCCTACAGCAAACATTATTCTAAATGGTGAAAAACTGAAAGCATTCCCCCTAAGATCAGGAACAAGACAAGGGTGTCCATTTTTGCCACTATTATTCAACATAGTTCTGGAAGTCCAAGCTACAGCAATCAGAGAAGAAAAAGAAATAAAAGGAATCCAGATCACAAAAGAAGTAAAGCTCTCACTGTCTGCAGATGACATGATACTGTACATAGAAAACCCTAAAGATAGTATCAGAAAATTATTAGAGCTAATCAGTGAATATAGCAAAGTTGTAGGATACAAAGTCAATACACAGAAATCACTTGCATTTCTATATACTACCAATGAAAAATCAGAAAAAAGAAATTAAGGAATCAATCCTATCCACCATTGCAACAAAAAGAATTGAATATCTAGGAATAAACTTACCTAAGGAGATAAAAGAGCTGTATACAGAAAATTACAAGACACTAATGAAAGAAATCAAAGACGACATAAACAGATGGAGAGATACGCCATGTTCCTGGGTAGGAAGAATCAATATTGTGAAAATGACTATACTACCAAGTGAAATCTACAGATTCAATGAGATCCCTGTCAAACTACCAATGGCATATTTCACAGAACTTAAACAAAATATTTCACCTTTCATATGGAAACACAAAAGACCCCGAATAGCTAAAGAAGTCTTGAGAAAAAATGGAGCTGGAGGAATCAACTTTCCTGACTTCAGATTATACTACAAATCTACAGTCATCAGGACAGCATGGTACTGGCACAAAAACAGAAATATAGACCAATGGAACAAGATAGAAAGCCCAGAAATAAACCCATGCACCTATGGGTACCTTAATTTTGACAAAGGAAGCAAGAATATACAGTGAGGCAAAGAGAGCCTTTTCAATAAATGCTGCTGGGAAAACTGGACAGCTACATGTAAAAGAATGAAATTAGAACACTTCCTAACACCATACACAAAGATAAACTCAAAATGGATTAAAGACCTAAATGTAAGACCAGAAACTATAAAACTCTTAGAGGAAAACATAGGCAGAACACTTAATGACATAAATCAAAGCAAGATCCTCTATGACCCACCTCCTAGAGTAACAGAAATAAAATCAAAAGTGAACAAGTGGAACCTTACTAAACTTAAAAGCTTTTGCACAGCAAAAGAAACTATAAGCAAGGTGAAAAGACAACCCTCAGAATGGAAGAAAATAATAGAAAATGAAATAACTAACAAAGGATTAATTTCCAAAATATATGAGCAGCTCATACAAATCAATGCCAGAAAACAACCCAATCAAAAAGTGGGAAAAAGACCTAAATAGATATTTCTCCAAAGAAGGCATACAGATGGCTAACACATGAAAAGATGCTCAACATCACTCATTATCAGAGAAATGCAAATCAAAACTACAATTAGATATCAACTCACACTGGTCAGAATGGCCATCATCAAAAAGTCTACAAACAGTAAATGCTGAGAGGGTGTGGAGAAAAGGAAACTGTTCTTACACTGTTGGTGGGAATGTAAATTGATACAGCCACTATGGAAGACGGTATGGAGATTCCTTAAAAAACTAGGAATAAAACCACCATATGACCCAGCAATCCCACTCCTAGGCATATACCCTAAGGAAAGCAAAATTGAAAAAGACACATGTATCCCATTGTTCATTGCAGCACTATTGATAATAGCTAGAACATGGAAGTGACCTAGATGTCCATCGACAGATAAATGGATAAAAGAAGTTGTGGCACATATACACAATGGAATATTACTCTTCACAAAAAGGAATGCATTTGTGTCAGTTCTGATGAGGTGGATAAACCTAGAACCTATTATACAGAGTGAAGTAAGTCAGAAAGAGAAAGATAAATATTGTATTTGAATGCATATATACGTAATCTAGAAAAATGGTACTGAAGAATTTATTTACAGGGCAACAATGGAGAAACAGACATAGAGAATAGACTTATGGACATGGGGAGAGGGTGAGCTGTATGGACAGAGTAACATGGAAATTTACATTACTAAATATAAAATAGAGAGCCAATGGGAATTTGTTGTCTGGCTCAGGAAACTCAAACCGGAGCTCTGTATCAACCTAGAGGGGTGGGTGGGGAGGGAGACGGGAGGGAGGTTCAACAGGGAGGGGATAGATGTACACCTATGGCTGATTCATGTTGAGGTTTGACAGAAAACAGCAAAATTCTGTAAAGGAAGTATCCTTCAACAAAAAATAAATAAATTTTTTAAAAACACATCAAATTATACCTTAAAACTGATACATTTTATTGTAGATACGTTACACCTCAGTGAAAAAAATTTAAAACAATAGCTAGCAGGGATTGACTGATATAACACTGTAAAGTGCTCTTTAGATTGTTCTCTGTTTCATGTACATTGACTTACTTGATCCTTGCACGTTTCCAGAATGGTTCTGGAATATTACCCAGAAGCAGGACAAAGATATGACAGAGCAAATAGGAGGACAGCCTAGAATCAAAACAATGCTATTTCCTGATTGTATCTATGACATTCAGTCCATTCAATAAATTGTTAAAGTTAGAAATATTAATTATTGTATCCCTAAAATCATGTTACATTCCCTCGATGACCCACATCCCCCATTCTATACTTTGGGAAAGACTGAGTCTCACTGCACTAGAATAAGGAGACCACAGAAACGACAGCACTTCAGCCTCGAGAAGGTCCTTGGCTACTGCCTATGCTAAGTATCAAATGGAATCATTTAGTGATAAGGACAGGATCTCAGAGAGAGCAAATGACTTGGCCATATTACACAGCTAGCTTAAACAGACCTCAAGTGTTTTAATTCCTAGATCACAGTGTTTTCCTGAATACTATCGCATCTCTGACTCACCATTTGTTGTTGTTTAGTGTCTAAGTCATGTCTGACCCTTTGCCACCCATGGACTGCACTACAACAGGCTTCCTTGTCCTTCACTATCTCTTGGAGTTTGCTCAAATTCATGTTCACCATTGGTAAGTTTTAATACTGTGTTGGATATTATTGTGTTTATATATTGTTAATTTAGTGTTCATAATATTAATATATATTGTGTTAGTATTTTATATAATTCATCTGCCAGATTGTTTATTTAAAAAAAACTCCCTGAACTTCCCCAATTTAATCTAATATTAAAAACTGGAAAATTAATTGTCTTCAGATTTCTACCTTATCTCTACTATGTCTGCTAGGCCACCCACTTACCTCAGAGGATGGGCTGGAAAAGCTCTGAGTAGGAGCTTTTATGGAGAGTTATCATTAATTCAGCAAATTACCATTAATTCAACAATTCAATACACTGCCCATGTGCCAGGCCTTGTGTTAAGTATTAGGAGCATGATGGAAAAAAGTTAGAGTTCTCGCCTTCCAAGCTGTCCTGCAGTGACAGAAAAGATGGGCTTCCCATGTGGCACTAGTGGTAAAGAACCCACCTGCCAATGCAGGAGAGACAAGAGATCCGGGTTTGATCCCTGGGTTGGGATGAGTCCCTGGAAGAGGGCACAGCAAGCCACTCCAGTATTCTTGCCTGGAGAATCCCATGGACAGAGGAGCCTGAAGGGCTAAAGTCCATAGAGTGGCAAAGAGTCAGACAGGACTAAAGCGACTTAGCATGCACACACAACAGATAAGAACAGGCAAATACAATGAAGTGCGATGAGCAATCTGAGGAAGGAGTTCTGACTGCGTGATGCAAGAAAGAAAGACACCTGAGCAGTCAGAGGGGCCAAGGGGGCTCGGGTAAAGCCTTGCCTAAATAAACACATATAAATATTATGTGTCTGGTTCACCTCAGCAGTCATGACTAACTAAAGCGACAAAGATTTCCACCAGCTTGCATGGTTGGGTGGGCCGGAAAAGGTCTCCTGACAGACCTCACGCCTCTCCCCGAGGGCTCTAAATGTAGGCCCCTCCTCACCGCCCTGTGATTTAAAAGAAACACCATTGCACCCTGAGCAGACAGAAAAAGAGAACTGGGTTGTTCCAGAACTAGAACGTCTGCCTTGAAATCACATGCATCTTCTCCTGTGATTTTGCAAATGAAAGACATTAAATTGAGCAGCATTGTTGGTGAGAGCCTGTGGTAGGTGGAAGAATGGCCTCCAAAGATGTCCCCATCCCAGTCGGAACCTTAGTTGGCAAATGGGACTTTGCAAATGTCATCCAGGTTGAGAACTTTGAAATAAGTATCCTGGATTATCCCAGTGGACCCTCTCTCCTTAAAAGCAGAGGAGGAAGTCAGAGATGCAGAGGGACGTGTGACTCAGAGGAAGAGTCAGAGTGACCAACTTCTCTGGCTTTGAAGAGGGAGAAAGGAGCCTATGAGCCAAGAAATGTGGGCCGCCTCTAGAAGCAGGAGGGATTCTCCCCTAACCGGTCAACAGGTTGATTTTAGCCAGTGAGACTTACGTTGGACTAATGACCTACAGGACTGTTCAGTTCAGTTCAGTTCAGTCGCTCAGTCGTGTCCGACTCTGCGACCCCATGAATCACAGCACGCCAGGCCTCCCTGTCCATCACCAACTCTCAGAGTTTACTCAAACTCATGCCCAGGAGATGATAAATTTGTAAATTTAAGCTGCTGTTTATGGTAATTTGTTACAGTGGCAATAGAAAACTAATACAAAATTTGTGGACCGCCCCCCTCACTAATGTGAGCTGAAAATGTGGTTAAGAAAGAGTCTCCAGAAGTTAACAACCTACGGGGCTTCCCTGGTGGCTCAGATGGTAAAGAATCTACCAGCAATGCAGGAGACCTGGGTTTGATCCCTGAATGGGGATCCCTAGAGAAGGGAATGGCAACCCACTCCAGTATTCTTGCCTGAAGAATTCTATGACCTACAAATAAGCTAGTGTCAAAGATAACCATCTAAACTGGGGTGTGTGTGTATAAGGCTGGACATGGACAGCTATTTTCGCTATTAAAGAAATACCTTTGGGGGACTTCCCTGGCTGTCTAGCAGTTAGGACTTCACCATCTAATGAAGAGGATGTGGGTTCAATCCCTGGTCAGGGAGCTAAAATCCCACATGCTTCACAGCCAAAAAGCCAAACCATAAGACAGAAGCAGTACGGTAACAAATTCAATAGACTTTAAAAATGGTCTACATCAAAAATATTTTTTAAAAATCATTTTTAAAAAAGAAATGTGTTTCACTGCAGGGAGAGATGGTTTCTTGAGGAAGATGTACATTTTCCTGCAGGTGTTGTTGTTGTCTTTGAGAGTCTGAGAAGTTCACTGTGAATACCACGTACATCTTCTCCCAGAGGGAAAACAAAGGTAGAGAATTGGCCATCAGTGGGCTATCGGCCGTGAGAAGCCACAGGGAGTGATGCAGGCCTGAGCACCAGAATCTATGCGTTCATTCTTTTCCCAGGACTCAGTGCTGCTGAGAATGTACCTAAGGAGACAAATAGGTTATTGGGGCAATAAAAACCAGAGATATGTGGTATGAGACTCATTACTTGCTTTTACTGTCCAAACAATCAGAAAGAGCAATCTGTAAGTATGCTTTCACAGTGACGTTGGAAAGGAATTCTTCTCCCCCTTCTTAGCCATAAAAAGACACCCATGAGGATACATGGAATTGCATCATGAATTTTTCCTTTGTCCCCAGCGGGATTCTGCCTTGTATTTGCTAAAAGGGGGATTTATGTGAAATAGACTCTTAGCCTCTCTAAAAGTTCACCTTCAGACACAGATCAAACAATAATAGCTGTGTGATAATACCTCGGCCCTTATGATGTTAAGAAACTGTCCAAATGCATTTGGAAATGTTCTTTCCCATCTTTGCTTTCCCTGAAGTGCGAGTCATTTGCTCTTTTATTTTCCTGTAGCTCTGTCCTTTGTACCCCTTTTTGTTCATGTTCCTGAGGTGTTAGGAGATGAGGTGTTAGGATTGAGGAGCTTTATACAACATCACAAACCCCTAGAACAGGCGAGGTCTTCAAGGGTTCATCTAATCCTCCTCTTAGCTCCACTAATCTGGGGTTTGGCCCAAGGACGCTGAGGTCTGAGATGTTTTCCATGCTTAGGAAGACTACCCGGATTGGGGACTATTATAGTTGCTCTGTGCCCCCACCCCAGATTCATACGTTGAAATCCTAACCCCAGGACCTACCATGTGACTGTATTTGGAGACAGGATCTCTAAAGAGGTAATTAAATTCAAATGAAGTTATTAGAGTGGGCTTCTAATCTGACTAGTGGTCTTATAAGAAAAGATTAGGACACAAACACACAAAGAAGGAAGACCATGTGAAGACACAGTGAGCAGACGGCCATCTCTAAGCCAAGGAGAGAGAAGTCAGAAGAAATCAACGCTGTGACACCTTGACCTCGGACTTCTAGCCTCCAGAATTATGAGGCAATAAATTTCTGTCTAAACCATCCACCCAGTGGACCCTTGTATGGTAGCCCTTGTAGATTAATAGAGACTAAACCTTTTAGTCTATTTACTATGAGGAAAATTATCCTAACGTCTAAGGAAAATCACACTTGCTCTAAAGAGTGGGCTTTTTATTTTGTCTTTCAGGAAATGGTTAGCAAGTTTTTTGAAAAACTACCCTGAATATATTAAGAGAATGCAGCATGTTAGTCAAACAAGGGGTATGCAGATTACTCTTTCAGCCCCTTCCTTTTACAGATGAGGAAACTGCAACCCAAATAGGTGACCTGAGACTTGCAAAGTCACCCAAAATCATTGCAAGCCAGCAATGAAACCCAGGAAGGATGTGGGCACAGGGCCTGAACCCCGGCCCACTGCTGTCTAACTCTCACCAAAACAACTAGGAAAGGTGTTAAGAGAAATCAGTGTCAGGAAGAACAGCCTGAATCAAGTGAGGTGTGGAGAGAGGGTGGGAGCACGGTCATACGGTAGCTTTTGGTTCTTATTTTCTGTGATAATAATAATTGTGCAAAACTTTAACAGACCAAAAAGCTCTAGATGTACATTTCATAAGCAGTTCAGATGACAAGCTGCCATTATCTGATGTTACAGTCTCCCTCCTCTGGGAGCTGAGGAAGTCACCATTTCCTCACCCTGACATGGAGAACCCCAGGATGGGAAGCACCACTTTGTGTAACCAGGCATGCTTCCTGGCCTCTGAAGGTTTCATCCACTCCCCCAATTGTCCTCCATCTCACATTTTTTTGTCAGGACCTTTCAGCTCATATCTCTTTTTCTAGAAGCTTTTCAACAGACAGAAAGCTCTATATAAATCATAAAGTAAGGACATACAGAATTTCATTATCTTACCCTTCTTTCTTTTTTTTTTTTTCTCACCAATTCTTCAGTCTCTCACAGAGCGAAGGAGTGGCAGGGTTCACACATAAAACTCAAAACACTAAACTTCCTCACTGAGCATCCAGCTCCCTTTCCACCAAAGCACATCAGATCTATCCATTTCCCTGGTGACCTCTGATGCCACTAGGAGCCAAGGCAGGAGTGGAATCAGCTGATGGAGATGGGTAGGGTCGCCACCCTGCAGCGGCTTAGAAGCAACAAAGGGAGGCAAAGCCTTCAACTGAGGGGTGAGATTAAGTCCATCTAATGAAGCACAGAGGAAGGGGCCAGAGCTAAGCTGGACTGTGACATCTCCAGCTATCAACTAAGCAGAATTGTCTTCTGTGAACCTTCTGACCAGGTTCAACCTCCTCAAAGTGAAGTCTATAGACCACCTGTGACAGAATCACCTAAAAGCCTGTTAAAAACTCAGATTTCTGGACTTTCCAGGTGGCTCAGTAGTAAAGCATCCTCCTGCCAATGCAGGAGACACAATGAGACACAAGTTCAATCCTTGGTCTGGGAATATCCCACATGCCCTGGGGCAACTAGGCCCGTGCACCATGACAATCAAGCCTGTGCTCTAGAGCCCAGGAGCCACAACTACTGAGCCCATGTGCCTTAGAGCCCATGCTCTACATCAGCAGAAACCACTGTGATGATAAGTCTGAACACCACAACCAAGAGTAGCCCCTGCTCTCCGCAAAGAGAGAAAAGTCCAGTCAGCAGCGAAGACCCAGCATACCCAAAAATAACTAAGTTATTTAAAAAAAAAAATACTCAGATTGAGTCCCACTCCAGACTTAGGATTTTAGCAGCTTGTCAAAAGCAGAGGTGACAGCCTTTGGGGACATTCAACCTTATACTTTTGTGCTTGTTTTTAAAAAGCAATGGGATAGACATTCTAGAACATCAGGAATTGTAGCAAAATCCAAATTTTAAATATCTATGTGCTTTGTAAACTGAAAAATACAACAGAAATATTAGCAGAATGTGAATTTAAAAAAAAATAAACTTATACCTATTAATATTTTCAGAGAAGCAAAAAGTTCTACTCAGCAAAAACTATTTTTAGAAAGAGATTCTTGGTTTTTCTGTGTGACTTTAACATCCAACTCACTGATTATAACATCAGGAGGTTTTCTCTTTTACTAAGTCCCTATTGTTTTATCTGTTATCAGGCAGGCAAATTCCCCAAAGGCATAAAAGCATTAAATACAATGCTATACACACTACAGTAAAAACTTCCATCCATTTCCCAACAGCTGTTGCTTTTTAGAGAAACCAAATATTTTTGGAAAGGGCCACAAACATTCTGGATTCAAACCATTTATTGGCTTTGGAAATGTAACATGCAGTCATCTTGCCAGTTTTAATCTTGCAGTTCCATTAAACACACCACAACTGCATCATAAAACAGAAAAGGGAAGAATTTATAAACAAATAAAGCAGTTAATTGGGGCAATAAAGTAGCGGTTTTCTCCTGAGTGTGGAATTGGTTGTTTCAGCATACAGAACTGTTTTCCATGGGTCTAGAGACTACTGGAGGCAAACACAGATCAAAGATCCCAGGATTGCTCCTGGGCCCCTGACACTTAGCCCCACTGCATGCCCTCAGCACCCCCAGTTTCATTGGCTGCAAATATTTCCACGGAGAGGAGCGACTCCAAGGCCAGTCCTCTTCTGAGCTCTGTTCCATAGCTGGGGTTCTGAAGGGCAAAGAAGGGAACGCCGGGAGATCCACAACTATGGCTGCATCTGCAACACAGCAGGCGGGTGCAGAGAGGGAGACGTAGTCTCGGGTGAGCATCTTTCCTGAACCACACGCACCTGAGGACTGGGCAGGTCCTCAGTGTTGTCTCTCACATGCACAGTTAAGAAAAGAGCAAGCTTTGGAGCCACATGAATTGTGTCCAACCCTTGCCTCTCACTTGCTTTACGACCAGGAGCAAAAGCAAGATCTTTAATCTGAGTTTCATTCATTTAGTCATTAATACATATTTATTGAGCATCTACTACATAGCAGGTTCTGGTTTTTGAATTTTTAGCAGTTAAACAGTGATCCTAAATCCCAAAAAGCTGTTTTGAGAACAAATGAGGGGAAATATATATATGTGTGTGTGTGCGTGTGTGCTTAGTCACTCAATCATGTCTGACTCTTTGCGATCCCATGGACTGTAGCCCGCCACGTTCCTCTTGTCCATGGGGATTCTCTAGGAAAGAATACTGGAGTGGGTTGCCATGCCCTCCTCCAGGGGATCTTCCCAACCCAGGGATTGAACTCAGGTCTCCCTGCATTGAGGGCAGGTTTTTTATCATCTGGACCACCAGGGAAGCCTCTGTGTGTGTGTGTGTGTGTGTGTGTGTATACACACAGTGGTGGTTTAGTCAGTAAGTCACATCCAACTCTTGCAACCCCATGGACTCTAGCCCACCAGGCTCCTCTGTCCATGGGATTTCCAGGCAAGAATACTGGAGTGGGTTGCCATTTCCTTCTCCAGGAGATCTTCCCAACTCAGGGATCAAACCCGCATCTCCAGTATTACAGGCAGTCTCCTGTATTGCAGGCTGATTCTTTACCAATTGAGCCACTGGGGAAGTTATCTCCAGTATTATACATATACACTCTTGTATATAGTATGTACTCACAAATATTCATTAAAGTAGCAGGTAAGAATTGCAGTAAATACATTGTATGTAGAACTAAAATGATAATATCTTGCAGAGTGTTGCTTCTATTCACGAAGAGACAAAGAAGACTTGGAGTATACCCATCCCTGCAACCCCCAGTAAATAAGTCCTGGCTTCACTTATGTGAATGATGGAATAGTGGGGTGGATTGCCTCCCAGGGGGCCTCTGAGATAGTGGATGGAGCAGAGCCAACTGGACCATGTGGGAAGTGCACTCATGACCTTTGCCTTGTTCACACCCAGGACCTGCATTATCTCCCACCCCTGCAAATGTTTACAGTCTATTTATGTAATCAGATGTGTGTGCATGCATATGTGTACGCGCATGCACACACACACACACACACACACACACACACAAAATACCTAGCAGGAAATTGTGCCTCTTTGTCAAGGTCTGGCTTTTGGTATGCTTTGTTTAAACTCTCTAAACTGCCATTTACCTTTGTTTAATAGCCCTCATAATACATAGACTAGAGCGTACCCAAAAGATGTTCCATGAATGACTTATAGTACTATGCACAGTTATCGTCCTGATTTTATAAAAGAATGAGATTAGTAAATTACATGGGACCCATAAACTATCTCCCAAGTCCTGTCAACCTAAGAGAAGGAAATACCTGATGGTCAGAATCTGTGTGAAGCCTATTGATACTACTTGAAATCTTCCTTAGACATAGCAACTGCATGTGGGCTGCTGCTTTGGAAAATGTCAGCTAGGACACTAATGATTAAAGTTAGAACCCAACCTTAGCCCTAAAAAGGAGGCCAAGAAAGTAGGATGGGTGGAGGAAAAGAATTTAATCTCTTCTCCAGGTTAGTATCTTAAATACTTATCATTATTCAAAGGTTTCCAGGCTGCGCAGGCAATATGTTGGGTTAACTGGCCTCCAAATGTACTGCATTTGCTCAAATCTAAATGAACCTTTTATTTTAGGAATCGTATGTGGCTGGAGAGATTGAACCCATGTGTGTCATTCATTTGCACATTGGCTATAAAAACATCTTTCAGTTAAACTCTGGAAAAGATCCGTAAACCTTCAGCAAGCACACCGTCTCTTTCACCTTAAGACCCACCGAGAAACTTTATGGGGGATAATGCCTTCTCGTCTCTAAGCCTCTCCAGCCCTTGTCTCCCCTTACATGTAAACAAAGCTCCAGTGAACCGGAGTCATTTGGAAGGCAGTTGGAGTGCTGTCCTTTCATCAGCTCACCTGGTGCTCTAATAAAATATCCACATCTGGTAGGTAATAAAATCCAGAGTATAATGAAGACGCCTGGCTGCTGAAGGGCTCCAGCCACTAGACAAAGCCATTGCGACATTCTTTCAACCATAGTCAATGCCAGGATTTTAATGGGGCAAGGCTGAGAGCCCTCTTTCTATATATTTTTCCTGCACTGGGTTCACTGGCTATGCTGCTCCCATGCCACAGTGGATTCCCTCTACAACACCATCAAACCGGCTCACAACACAAACAAGGAAAAATGTTTCTTAACATGACAGAATCAAACACAATAACACTTATCTCATACTTCCATTTCCCCAGGGTGGTGGCACCAAGGGTGGATCTCCTTTTCTCCCCACCTCTTCTTAGTTTCCCAAATAAGAATAAATGTTAGATCTCTTTGCAGGAAGAGACAGGCAATGCCAACCGCAGAGGACATGTTCTGACTGTCAACAGTGATGGATGAGATTCTGTACATTTAATAAATATAAATGTCATAATCCAACCATCAAATTTAATAAACAAAAATACCACAAACCATCTTTCCTCTCTGCTCCATGTGCTCCTTTAAAGCTGATAACATTAGAACACATTCTGCCCAAGCTGTAACCTCACCATCTGCCTGGCTCCACTTCTGAAGACTCGGTATGGGCTAGAAAGAAAAGCAAATGACTTCACACTGAGGAAAAAGTGGGGTGGGGGGTCGTGAATGGTTTTTTTCACTCCTTCTTTTACTTCTGACCCATTTAACTGTAGAACCAGATGTAACTATCTGAGCCTAAGTTCAACCCCCAAGAATTATTAGGGAGGCAGGTCACAGGGAACATTTTTTTGTACAAGCTACACAAACTAAAAAGCCTGCTTCACCAGAAAGCCGAGTTCTGCCTTTCAGGGATTTGATTTTAGATATGTGTGAGGTGAGATGCAGAAACTAACTGATTAAGGATACATTTCTTTTGATGGCAAATTAATAATCATCACCACCACAATAAACACATACAAAAAATAGTTTTGTTCACAGAGGATACAGAAGACCAGATTCGAAGCTACAACTGGAAGGGGTTCTTTATGTTGAGTTTAAGAAAACTCAGAGGCTAAGGGAATGATAAAAAGTATAAGCAAGTACAAAGAACCTTAGAGGATGTCTAATACAAAGAGAGCAATAGATATGCTAGATCTATTTTTTTTAATTACTTTTTTATGAGCTTGCTATGTCCCAGATGGGCTTCCCTGGCAACTCAGCTGGTAAAAAAAAAAAAAATTCTCCTTCAATGCAGGAGACCCCAGTTCAATTCCTAGGTTGGGAAGTTCCCTGGAGAAGGCAGACTACCCACTCCAGTATTCTGGGCTTCCCTGATGGCTCAGACAGTAAAGAATCCACCTACAATGCCGGAGACCTGGGTTCGATCCCCGGGTTGGGAAGACACCCTGGAGGACTGCATGGCAACTCACTCCAGTATTCTTGCCTGGAGAATCCCCTTGGACAGAGGAGCCTGGTAGGATACAGTCCATGGGATCACAAAGAGTTGGACATGACTGAGCGACTAAGCACAGCATATCCCAGCTACTTTACACATAGTTTTACAATTTAATCTCATTGAGTCCTTTCAAGAACACACACCACTAAGCCTATTTAGCAGCTGAAGTGGACAGAGCCTCTAGAATGTGGTCAAGTCCACGGGGCTAAGCTGCGGGAGGGCTGGTTTAACTTACTTCAGAACTCCCACTCCTTCCCCTCTGGGACACCCCAGTTTTTCTTTGGGAGCTACTCCTCCCTCAGTCTCACACCACTTAGTTTGACCCCCACCTCCCAGTTCCAGGATTGACATTTGTGACATTTGGCCCTGAGCCCATGTTCACGACTACCATGCAATGATGCTCAAGAAACAGATATTCTGGGGACACTGGTGGCCGGGGCCACTGTCAGCTACAAAAAGGACAATTCTTCACACCTAAAAATCCCCAAGGTGTTCAAGTTAAATCAAAAGGAGGCAGTGGGTTTGGGGGGCATGTCTGTCAGATACTGGTATTCTCGTTTCCCATCAGAGGTATCTAGGCAGCACCCCATGCCAACTTCTGCCAGAGAGAAATCATTTGACCCCCTTCCAGCTGTGGTGATTCCCCACTCTGTGCTAACAGGATGTGAGTTCTTCCAGAGCACACTTCAAACCTCACACCATACCCTGCATGCTTCCTTATGAAGCCGGGGAAGCTGAGAGGCCATCCTGTCCCCCTTCTGGTTCTGTTTGTCCAGAAGTAAGCTAGGGTGTCCAGGTCTTGTAGCTTGTCTCAGCGACTAGCAGCGTAACCTGCACCCCAAGACAGAGCTGACCCAGCACGGAGAAGAGGAAGTGGAGAGGGGCAGGCCCTGCACATGTGTCCATCCAGGCAGCCTCACTGGAAACTTGGGGCCTCCTGGGCTCCTTAATATATAAAATCAGAAGCCTGCAGCACTGGGCAAGAGGAGGGGTGAGAGGAAGGAGCCTGAGCAGAGAAGCCCTGCACTTAAGTTGAAGTTGCCCCACATTTCCCAGGTTCACAGGGCAGGGAGAAATGCACCACAAACATCTCAGCAATCCTGCTGCCAAAGTACTGTACAGACATCGCATTGCAACTGAAAATCTTATGTGGAGCTGGGTGGGATCACTGACTGCAAAGTGTCTCTTCCCCTTCTTGGTTTTGATTATGTGTGCGTGCTGAGTTGCTTCGGTCATATTCCCACTCTTGGCAATCCTGTGGGCTGTCGCCTGCCAGGATCCCCTGTCCGTGAAATTCTCCAGGCAAGAATCCTGGAGTGGGTTGCCATGCCCTCCTTCAGGGGATCTTCCAGGCCCAGGGACTGAACCCACACTTCTTACGTCTCCTGCATTGGCATGGGCTACCACTAGCGCCATCTGGGAAGCCCAGCTTTGATTATACTCCAAGTTGTTTTGCTAGTATCACAAAAATGCACTAACTTCAGTTGTAACAATTATCACTTTTCCTCTTGACGGAACTCTCAGGCAATGGGAAGAGCAATACTCAAAGCAAATATCGCTGCTTACCAGAGAGGATGACAGGGATGGGCAAAATTTTACAAAGGACAATTCTTGCCCTGAAAACTAGGAATCAAATTGCAAAGGCCATGGTCATTGCTATACTGTGAAGACTTCTACAGTTTTCATGGCATGACTACACACCATGTGTGTGAAGTTGCAAAGTTCTTCTCTACAGGGTCTTCATGATATAAATTAATTAATTAATTACAGGTCAGGGATGAGGAGGGCATTGGAACCAAATTTTTCACTCCAAATGCCACATCCCACCAAAAAAAAGAAAAAAAAAAAACACACACACACATATAAACGGTAGAAGCTGAGAGGTGGAAAAATTAAGGGAGAAAAAGATTGAATCCATGGCTCCCTCTGTCCATATCTGTCCTTTCTTACTTGCCAAAGCTTTTAAAGGAAAGGAAGAGAAGCAAGGGATTCTGTGGGCCACTCAAGAAAGGCTGTCTCCCTTCTGGGCCATATTCTTATTATCACCTAAATCAATAGTACAAGAATCTGCCATCCATTTTTAATTCGGAATACTAAACAACCTTCAAAAGCCCCTGTCATTTTAACTGTCCCCCCTGAGCTCTGGAATTCAGAGAAGTTAGGTGTGTTTCCCAAACATGCACAGCAAGAGCTTAGAAATTAATTTCGGACATCTGACTTGTTTCTGTCGCTCTGTGAGTGAACAATGGCTGACAAATAGCAAACTTATTTTGAAAGTGCTTGCTAGCTCTTTTTCCATCACTAGATATTACCTGGTAGCTTGCCTCATAAATATTGTATCATTATGTTTCTTAATATCTCTCAGAGTTCTTAACTTTTATGATAATAGGCAACTTGGAAATACTTCGCTTGACATTAGGCTGTAATGCACAAAATAAGTGACTTAGAAATGGGTTGCAGCTATCTAGAGCATGTCTGGGAAACAAATAACCGATCCTGGACAACAGCGAAAATGAAAGCCTGAGTGCTGTCTTTGTGAAGCAAAATAAAATGATATGAAATGAAACGAAGACTGCTTTCTGATTCTTTGTCTCACTGTGAACTGCCACAGCAGCTGATTTCCTTTTAATTATAAACAAGTCCTTGAAACAATAAACCTAGGAAGAAACTATGAGAGGCAAGCACAACCATTCTCTAACACCTATTACACTTTACACTATCTGCTGAGTGACTCTATTAGTATAAACTGAATGTCTAATTCCCTAAACATTAATCTCTTTAAATTCCAAAGGTGAAATGCCCCCATGAAGAACTGAGGCCATCCTTTGAGGGTAGAAACCCAGAAACAATTATTTGGGGGGGATAATCAAGTTCTGATTGAGAACATTTTTCTACAGATGAGACCAGTTTAAAATAAATTTCAAGGGCACTCTTGATGAGGAAAAGAAATACAATTTTTAAAATTCAAACTTCAGCAAAATTGGGAATAGTAGGATGAAAGGATTTTGCCTAGGTGACAGTCAGAGGTTTTGTTGTTCAGTCACTCAGCCGTGTCCGACTCTTTGTGACCTCCATGGACGGCAGCACGCCAGGCTTCCCTGTCCTTCAGGCATTTAAAAAATTTTTATTTCATTTGCTTTAATCCTCTGCCTCGTTTCTACCAAGCTTTGAGGTGGCTTACAGAAATATAATAGGAAAGTACTTTTTAAAATTGAAATGTTTGAATAAAAAATTCAGGTGAGAAAATACTAGCTCCAAGAGTGATATTAGCAAAGAGGAATGTAGCCCATATGCTAACATAGAGTAGCTCCTAAGCTTCATGGGAGCCAAAACAAAAAGTGAAACAGAGTCATTTGTAAGATTCAGCATGTCAGTAAAACCAAAACAAACCAAATGTTCAGGAGGAACACACTTCCTGGAACTGAGACCCGGAAGCACATTTCCAGTGACTTCCTGTCAGGAGGATGCAGGTTGATGCCCACAGGATCCCTGCAGCAGATGCCACCAGGGGTCCCTGAAGGCAGGTCCATCCTCCTCTGTCTGCTGCGGTATCCAGCCAAGGTCCAATGGAGCCAGCATGATTCTAAAGCAGGTGGGGCACTGGTTATTTCAGAATAACATAATATAGTCAACTCCAACCTAGCCATGCTCTTAGAATATCCCTATGCCCAGACCATACCCTAGACCAATTAAATCAGAATTTCCAGGGACAGGTCCCAGGAGTCAGTGTTTCAGAAAAAACAAAACAGTTTTCCAAGTGTGATTCCAGTGTGATTCAGCCAAGGTGAAAGGCCTTTGTGACTGATGCTTGCCCTTCTTTCTCCCCCAGGTGCCTCCGCATTCCATGTCCCCAGTGTGAAGCCCAGGGCAACATATAAGGCTCTCTGCAGCTGGGAGATTTCATTTCCTTCCCAGTGGTTTTGATCATAACCATCTTCCCTGGAGGACCCTCCTGACTATCCGTGTCTTGGCTGTGACCCTGCTCCTGCTGTCAGTCTTGATGCGTTACCTTTTAATTTGAAGGTGACACCAACTGTAAAATCTTTGGGTAGGCATTTGTCTCTTTAGTCACAGTCACACACGGAGACAGAAACCATGATTTTTCTTTTTAAATAATGTAGAACACGTCATGCACTTTGACAGGTGCCACAGAATAGCTCACTCAGGACCCACTCCATCCCTCCTCCCATCTCCCCTGCCTTCTGCTAGGAAGGCTGGAAAGCTGACATACCTTCCCAGCTTCCCGCATAATCAAGGTGGCCATATGGCAGGATTCTGGTCATAGATACAGGCAAAGTCCTTGGGGAAAACATCTATTCCTGCAGAAAAAGATGAAGCTTCATGGAGAGAAGGTTTTTGTGCATCTCCTTTCTTCCTGCCTGGGAGCAGGCAACTGTAAATCATATGGATGAAAGGAGCACTCTAAGCCTGACAAGGGGGAGCACGGGTGATGACATGGACAGCACTGGCCCTAAACTGCCCATCCTGGGAGCTCTTATTATGTAAGGAAAACAAACCTCTGTTTGGTACGAAGCTGCTGTACTCAAGTTTATGTTCCACACAATCACTAGGAATCCCAGCCAACACATGGACAGGACAAGTGGACAAGGTGGACTAGAACAGCATCTTCCAAATGGCAAATTACAGCCATATATGACTACATATTGAATCAGCCTTAGATATGTAGAGGGCTTCCCAGGTGGCAGCGGAAGTAAAGAACTTGCCTGCAGTGCAGGAGACACAAGAGACATGGGTTCGATCCCTGGGTTGTGAAGATCCTCTGGAGGAGGAAATGGCAACCCACCTCAGTATTCTTGCCTGGAAAATTCCATGGACAGAGGAACCTGGAGGGCCACAGTCCATGGGGTTGCAAAGAGTCGGACACAACTGAGCACAAATAGATGTAGATGTAGATGATGTAGATGTAGGTGTAGGCTGGACATACTTGACAGATAGAAGAAAGATAAATAGATGATAGATTTATTTCAGTAAAAATGAAGGGTTTCATTAATCTACTCAATTTCTCCTCATAGACTGTAAGTTATTATGGTTGTGCCTTTTTCTGTGCTATAAGAATTAAGAAAGAATATGGAGGCTTCTGTATTCCTGGGAAGTGAAAACTGAGACTTGTTTTATTCCAAAGATCATAGACAAGATGAGTTAAGTGGCCCAGTATGGGGAAGGGCCCCAAGGGGTAGAGAAAGGGGACACAACCAAATCCAGAGAACAAGGATTTCCCCTCCATAAAGGATGAGAAACAGAGGGTCTACTTAGTCCCTCAAGTGGTGAAGACCATGTCCCACTCCCACCGGGGAACCAGGCAGTAGATGGATGGTAAAGATCATGACATTGGGAACTGTCAGGATGCCCTATAGCTGGCCTGAAGTGGGTGAGAGAAAGCTTGGGGGACAGTTCTGTGGACTGCCCTGACCAGCACTGCCTGGCAAGGCTGGGCAGCACCTCACTTAGCAGAAGGTTTATTGTAAAAATTAGGGCCACCATAAACTACACCATGGTGTCTCAGGTTTTCCCTACACTGCTTAAATTCATGGATTCTTATTAATTCAGCGGCGCTGAATGGAACCCCGAAAATAACTGACAGTGAACTTGCTTTGATAAGAAGGAACTCAGAGTTAACATGACTGGAAAAAACAAAAAATTGTGAGTGTTAATGGTTCTCGATTCTGAGCACTGGAGAATTTACTCCTATTGCCCAGGCCCCTGTTCAGAGTGGTGTTCATTCTGCAGGGTAATATTTGGGAGAAATCCAGTTGCTAAGGACTGTATTTATCCAAATATAATCAAGTCTGGAGAAAAGTTTCATATTTTTTTTTTTATCAGACTAAAGGAAAGGGGTGAGGAAGCCCACTGCCTCTCTGGTGAGACTGCAGAATCATACAATGGGGATTGAAAGGAACTTTGAAGATCACTTGGTCCTACTACTCATGTGATGCTGAAAACCCCTCTCCAATGTGCCCATCATTACACCTTTTAGAACTCTGTCTTGAGCATGACTTCTGGCCACAAGGCACTGGGCCCAGTGGGACAAACAGGAAGCATGGACTCTGTCCTCAAGACACTCAGAACAGAGAAGTGAGATCTGAGTACATAAAACTCTGTAACAACACTCAGCTTGGGTGAGAAGTAGGGTGATAAGACTGGGTGAAGTCTTGAGTAGGGGGCATTTCCCCAAGGACAAGAGCTTGCACTGAAGGTCTCCAGGGGGTGGAAGTCGATGAGAAGCTCATTAACCACACTTAGGGAAAACCTTGGTAGGATGGGGACAGACTTCACCAGCTTCACAACTGTGCTGTTGGATCGATTGGTAGGCGAGGGTCAGGGAAAGGTCTAGCTCAGGTGGCAACAGGAAAAGGAAGAGGGGTAAAAAAATATATAAGCCAGGCAATGCTAATATTCATAATTCAAATCCTACTTCCTCCTCTGTTCTGTAATATTAATTTTCCCGAGAAAGCTTATTGCATTTCATCTAGAGTTTTGAAACCATTAAGAACGCACTCAAGTCCTTCCAGCACCTTTGTCTAGCAATAAACATTACTGAACCCAGCAGCAGTCAGCTCTTCCAGCAGTATGTGAGGGACTACAGGGGGAATTGGAAAATTTTATGGTCTGAAAAGTGGGCCTTAGCACTTTAGCTTTTATTCTCTCAGAGAGCTTATAAATCCCTCTTCATTTAGCAGTCTTCAAGAAAGTGACAGCTTTTGTTAGTCAGGCTAAAGAGAGATTAGAAATAAAAATTTTAGCCATTAATCCTCACTGATTAAAGTGAAACCAGAAATCAAATTGTTACCAACTGTGTGCTAATTTCAGCTTAATTCTTTGGCAAGAGGTGTTGGAAATTTTCAACTGGCTGCACTAATTCACAATGCCTTACTACTGATGGCAGAAAGTCAAGGTCTCCTTCCCTCCTGGGTCCAGAGTGTGAACAATGACTATTTCAAAATCAGTCCAATAAAATATAAACATTAAATCCTCAGCTATGCTGTTTCTCAGCCATCAGTTTCCACACTACTTTCTCCTCTTATTACCCCCCCAACACCCACCGCCCTGACTCCACCAGCAGCAATGAAAAACTATCTCCCCAGAGACCAGAGCATCACAGCTGAATGGCTAGCCTTTCCGCATCAAACAGCACGTCTGCAGCATCAAAGCAGGTGTCACCCCCACACAAGCCGTTTCTATTACATACAGTGCTGGGAGGGAAGCAGAGCCTTCATGTCAATACGCCACATCAATTCATCAATCAAAATGAATTCATGAACTAATTAAACTAGCAAAAATTTTAAAAGGCATTTGTGTTACAGACGGGCGAGAGGGGTGGGGAGGGAGATGGAGAGTTACAATTCCAGGGAAGTGAAAACCTGACAGACACGGTGCCAAATAGCAAAGGCAGTAAATACGTGACTGGAATTAACAATGAGCCTTTCGTTAGGCTTAAAATTAAAAGTACATAAGCAAATAAATAAATAGACGGTACTCACAATTGAGGGAAAAAAAGGCAAATATGTTTCTGGTTGGGCCAAACAGAGATATTAACAAGAGTGTGCTCTGGATTGTGTACTATCGTTAGGAGAATCTGTCAGCAAAGTCAAACTCTGCCTCCCTTTCTTCATACCTATTTCTACCTTCTTACAAGCATTTCTCCTACTCCTTTTGATGACTTCCCAGGGATACCATGTACAGTTGTATGGTTAGCGCACTGTGCAAAAGCTTTGTGCTGAGGGAAGAATGGTAATAGTCCATTCTGACAGCCAAGTCACACAACTCGGAATAGGGTTGCTGTCATCAGGAAGCATTGCCTTTTTCTTCATACCCTCTGCTTGTGTACCCACAGGACTGTGAACCCACAGAAGCCAGCAAAAGTCCTCATCCTTGCTTTTATTTACTTTCCTGTCTTCTGTTTCTTTGTTTCCTCCCTCTGAACCTTGAACTGAATACTTCTTCACCTGTTTCAGTATATCATCAGATTTTGAAGCAAAAAGAAAAAAAAAAAAAAAAAACACCTCAATTATCCATCCAAGTGTTTCATCTATATGACACCGAGCATCCACATATAGGGGAAACATCTTAATGCTTACTATTGTGTAGACAAAACATCTGGTCGATCAAATTGGTTCATGTTTCTTTCAGATGTTTGAGTACCATAAATACACTCTCATGCCCACTCACAGGCTAAATTTTCCTTTGTAGAGTACAAATTAGTTGTTTTTCTAGGTTCAAAGAGTCTTATTCAGTATAGCAAGGGTCTGAGGGATAATAAAGAGACAAGGGGGCTTTTTCGCCTTAACACTAAATAAACTGCATTTAATCCATATGCTAAATATTATGGGGTGAGAATTTATCTTTAGTTCACTTGTTCTAATGCTTCATTTGACAAGATTCTTTCACTGTTTCTTATACATATGTTGTATTGCAAACAAAAAGACATTTACCTCAATATTCCAATTTTTATAAAGTCTTCCAAGTACATCTTTTTTCTTCTAAAACCTGCTCCTGAAAACCAAACGTCCAGTTGAATGACCCTTCTAAAGTTAATAACATGGCAAACAACTGGCCCAAACTCAGCTACCTTTGTTTAAAATGATGGAGGAAAGTGATTATACTGAGCATGTCATTTGAATCTAGCCTCATCACCAGAGCCCTTTACAGCCACCCCATGAGGTGAATGAACATCTTTCTTCCCATTTCCCAAAAAGAGAGGTAGAGGCTGATCAAGTTAAATGCTAGGTCCACGGTCAGACTGTGAGTCGACAGCATAACAAAGAACTTTCCAGAGCTTTTCAGAACTGGCCCTAAGACAACGCACTTGGTGCACAAGGGGTGAAAACTAAAACTCCTTTTCTTTTCCCCAAGGCAGACCGTGAAACTGTAAAGATGAGCTGGCATTTTGTTTTATTTTGTGTAATAAACTGTTCTTTTCACAGCAGTTGGCCCTGGGGGAGTTTCAAATAGCACTGTTTGGCTGCAGCTGTGGGTGTGGCCCCACTCGATCCAAAGGCAACTTGGAGAGCCCAGCTGTGTCAGGCAGAATGGGTCTTAAACATTACATCTGGGCTGCACACTTCCAAGTTCACCCCTACCACCGCCCCCCACCCCCAACAAGTTGAGTCATTTTCACAAGCTAGAAGCCTTCAAATGGAGGTTCTATTCTTCCTCTGCTTGTGGTTACTTGGGGAGACATCAGATGTCCCCAGAGACTGACACCCACATCTGGCTCTGGTCAATTTCTGAATGGACCCTGAACCCATCCCTTTCTAATCAGGAGGAGACTCTACATTTGAGTCGATAAAAGTGCTCAGTATTTTCATGGGGGCTATTGGGTGGTAGGTTTTTTTGTGGTTGTTGTTTTGGGGTTTGGGTTTTGTTTTTGTTTTGTTTTGTTTTCATTATGATCTCGAGTTGTGTGTGGCTGTCACAGATGGCTCTGATAACTGGGTGCGTGCTGAGTCGCTTCACTAGGGTCTGACTATTTGTGACCCTATCAACTGTAGCCCGCCAGGCTCCTCTGTCCATGGGATTCTCCAGGCAAAAATACTGGAGTGGGTTTCCATGCCTTCGGCCTGAGGATCTTCCTAAACCAGGGATTGAACCAGCATTTCTTACCTCTCCTGATAACTGGAACCCATCCCAAATCCAGTATGTTCATACGCATTCCCAGAAAATTTTTCCTCAAGAGTTTTGCTTTGATCCCCTGCTTCCAGCTGGAGCAAATAACTGACAAATTTCAGCCTCCATCCTTAATGTCCAAATCCAAGGACGGAAGTGTGAACTCTGAACCCCTTCTCACCCTGTTAAGAGAAAGGAACAATCATTTGCTTCTTTGCTTCATGGAGGAAAAGATCGGGCCTTGTGAATGGCTTCTTTTCCGACTGGATTACACAAACGTCAAAATGGGCATGGTCTGAGAAGGCCAAAGGGCGAAAGCGTAACCTCAGCCGCGTGAGGACGCCTTGGCCTCTGCAGCCGGACCGCACTCTCGCGCAGCCGCGGGGAGGTCCTGGAAGCCGGGCGCGCCAAGGGCTGTTCTCCACGGGCCCGCCGCCAGGGGGCGCGCCTGGCGCCTGGAGAGCGGCCTTTGTGTGGGTGCGCCTGGATTCCAGCCCCGCCAGGCGGGGGCCGCGGGGGCCGCTGCGGGACGGGGCAGACGAGTCATCTATTCCTCTGCAGTGAAAGTAGCCGGCGTCCCGGCGTTCGGGTGTCTTTTCAGCGGGTGCCTGGGGCAGCACGCCCCCGCTTTTCCCACATCTGCTGCCTTCAATGATCTGAGCGTACAGCCAGCGCAGGGCCCGCAACGCCCCCGCCTCCCGCCAGACCCACTGCACCCTGCAGACCCGGGAGGACCCGACAGACGCCCCGCGGGCGGGAACAACCCAAACAAAGTCTGGCTGGAGCTCAACTTACAGGGGGCCGGGGAGGGGGAAACGGGGAGTCGTGGAAGAGGACAGAGCTGGGGGGCAAGGGGCACAGAGACTCGACCCAGCAAGTTCCTGAGTGCAAAGCCTAATGCTGGCCCTAAAGGAGAGGCCTGTGTCCTTCGGGGGAGCCCTGCCATTGGCTGCTCGTTGGGGAGACAGGAGAGTGAACAGATCTTCCAATAGGAGACAGAATGGTTTAGAGGTATAACGACTGGGACAAGAGATGCCCCCTCACCCCTCCCCCACCCCCGTCTTCTCTGGGATCCTCCTTCCTAGATAAACGGGCCAAAGCGGCCCTCCAGAGTCACAGGGGCTTCTAAGGAGTGTCAGGCTATCTCAGAAGAGGTTCCACGATGGTCAGGGAAGAGTGATAAAAACACAAGCTCTTTTCCGTGGCAGCTCAGAACCATGTCCTGGGACTGTGGCCACCTTCTTCTCTTGTCACTCTTCCTTCTGCTCCATTTCAGCCAGTCTGACTGCCTGGTGTCCCTGTAGACTTGTGAGGCATTCTCTGATACCACCAAGAAGGAAGGACTGAATGTGACCCGGGAATAAAGGTCACTAGGAGGATCTTTAGACCTGCTTCCTCAGTCTGGAAGAGGGGCAGGGGGAACAATAGAAGTGTAGCCATGACGGTTTAAATACTGGCTTTGAATTGTAAACTCCACTCTGGGATGGATAACAGAACAGGTGCTTGGGTAGCTCCTTTCATTTTGAAAGGTCGGCCCTTTAATTCCTAAAATAAATCATTTTTAAAATATGAGCATGGGTGAGTCAAGTGGTCTTTTCCGGGCCATCCTTTCTTCCTCAGTAAAATTGAGGGGTTGGATCAAGTTGTCTTCCAGTTCCAAAATTAGAAGAAAAGTTATGTCTATTTAGGCATTTGTGGAGGAACTTTCCTTATTTAAATGTACAGCACAGTCCTGGAATGAAGAACATAAGAGACAAAGTTTCAGAATGAAGTAGTACAGCATTTTCTCCAACAAAACCTCCATTTCCAAATTTTGCACTTCTAATGGTGATAATTTACTGTCACATGAGGTCATATCTAAAATAACTAATGCTCCTTTATGAGAAGGCAGTGTCACCTCTGAGACCCAATGAGGAAATCGGCCAGGAAGACCTATGGGCAGGAAGAGTTGCTGCTCAGCAGGAAACCATTTTCTTCCTCTTCGGGAAGGACCATCCTTGGGTGTTCAATACCAAACCCTGGCAGGATGTAGCTGATTTTTCAGAGCATCTAAGTCTTTCTGTCACATTTTTGTCTTCTTCTTGTTAAGTTTGATGGTTTGAGGACAACAGAGAGATACATATCCAACTTTGTTACAAGAACATTTTTCAGTTTGCACATCAGATTTTCCCAGTTGTGAGAATGTCCATGGTTAAAGCTGTTTCACCTAACATTTTCCTAAGCTGAGAAGGTTCCAACAGTGAAATTTAAAGTCTGTGGCTAATGAGGAACACAGGTTTTTTTTAAACTTCACATTCGGAGGCAGCCCTTTTGCCTCCCTGTTGGAACTATGACAATGTGGGCCTGATAAAATACGACTTGGTTTCAAACTATCCAATAGCATTATAAAAATGTTTGGACTAGATTTAGTTCTCCTAAAAGGTGGCAGATTGATAGAGCATGGATAAAGCAAGTCAGCTTCCAGGAATGATTGCTTCATGAGAAACGGGGCCCTTCTTTCTCCAGAGAGACTTGGACATTCCCAGACAACGTCTTAACTTGCAGAGTTCTCAGAGCATGGAGCCCAGCTTCCTTCCCTGCTGAGGCCTCTGACAAGAGTGGGAATTTCTGTAGGAATTTCGTAGTGGATTGATACCTTCCTGAAACTAGGGTCACCAGGTTATTGCAGTCTGATCAGCGAGAAACCCACAGGGCTCTCAGCATGGCTAAACCTTCCCAAAGAAGCCTGTGAAATGTATTCTCTGAGTATTCTGATCCTCTAGGTTGGCCACCTCCCTACTGTGAGTTCCCTCCTCTGCCCTCACGTTCTCACAGGAACCACAGCTCCACCCTGCTGGCCTGGGCCTCCTGGCCCCACTCTTTAGCTCTTTCCCCTTCCTCCTCCTTTCTTCACTGTCCTTCTAGGTATAGTTGCATCTCATTTGTGTGATTGCTACACCTAAGGCCCATTGGCACTGTAAAGCAGGAATGTCAATCATCATTCGGAGAAGCAGTTGATAAAGCTGGGCCAAGTATTTTGATTGTAAATGTTTATTGGCTCAAAATTTCTTAAGTATTACTCCTCAAAATGCCAGAATTCGTTTTTAACTCAAGACTTTTATGGACAACAAAAAGAATAAAGGTGCATTGAGAGAAATAAACTTGCCTTCTGGAATAACCAATATCAGTTCAGTCAGTTCAGTCACTCAGTCATGTCCAACTCTTTGTGACCCCATGAATCGCAGCACGCCAGGCCTCCCTGTCCATCACCAACTCCCGGAGTTTATTCAAACTCATGCCCATCGAGTCAGTGATGCCATCCAGCCATCTCACCCTCTGTCCTCCCCTTCTCCTCCTGCCCCCAATCCCTCCAAGCATCAGGGTGTTTTCCAATGAGTCAACTCTTTGCATGAGGTGGCCAAATATTGGAGTTTCAGCTTCAACATCAGTCCTTCCAATGAACACTCAGGACTGATCTCCTTTAGGATGGACTGGTTGGATCTCCTTGCAGCCCAAGGGACTCTCACGAGTCTTCTCCAACACCACAGTTCAAAAGCATCAATTCTTCAGCGCTCAGCTTTCTTTACAGTCCAACTCTCACATCCATACATGACCACTGGAAAAACCATAGCCTTGACTAGACAGACCTTTGTTGGTAAAGTAATGTCTCTGCTTTTTAATATGCTATCTAGGCTGGTCATAACTTTCCTTCCAAGGAGTAACTGTCTTTTAATTTCATGGCTGCAATTACCACCTGCAGTGATTTTGGAGCCCAAAAAAATAAAGTCTGACACTGTTTCCACTGTTTCCCCATCTATTTCCCATGAGGTTGCTAAATAGATAACTCACACATACATGTGTGTGTTCATAAATGCACATAAAGCTCCAAGTAATCCTTCAGCTCTTAAGCACCTCCATATCTGTTTGGAATCTTTAGCACAGACAGGCCGAAGGAAATGTGTCTGTTTTGTTCACCTTCTACCATCATTAGAGGACAGTTCCCTTCTGAGTTTTATCACTGACCTGCTAATTACTTAACATTCTGTCTGTGTCCACATACTTTACAGGGCAGTCACTCTCTCTTCTTTCCCTGTCCCCCTCTGTCTCCTCCTGCCTCCCTCCTGGAAGAACAGGAGGAATTTTACCAACTCTCTCAGCTTTTTACCAGATAGAATAATTTATGGGCTAAGCCCTGTGCCTGCTCCTTAGAAGTCAGCCCCCATGGTTGGTGCCTGGGTTGACTATTAAATGTTTCTTCTCTTCTTTGCTCCATGATCGCAGCTGTGGTTTTAACTGTCCAGTAGCTGTCTGGCTGGGGTTTTGTTGCTTCATCACATCATACGTTTCTGAAAAACTCCACGAGCATCTTCCCAGAGGAGGCCCAAAGTCGGGAGCTAAGTTGTCAGCCCTACACCATGACCACCCCTTCAAAATGACCTCAGTCACTTTTCTTTCCACAAGGAAGCAAAACCACCTGTCCCATCCTTTAACTGCCAAAGGGGATCCCACTTTTGTATAAACATCAAATCACATCTGTTGATTGCCAGCATTCTAAGCAAAGCGCTCTGCTAGGCACTAGCAGGGTAACCACGTACAGGATCAGGGGAGGTTGCTAAGAACACTGCAGAACTTCTGAAAATAGTCAGCGGGAGCGCCAGGAAAGGGAGAGAGCTCCCAGAGGCCAGGCTGCAGCAAGTCCTGGAAAGCGGTGCCTGACACTGGAGGTCCAGATGGCCAAGCGGTCTCAGCAGAGCAGCACATTTTTACCGAGTTCATTTAAACCATTATGTCGTGTACATTCTCTTTTTTCAAAATGATACATCACCACTGACAGTTGGCATGTACTGTTTTCATAGCTTAGCCTTTATAAATATTACGAGCACATATCACAACAGTATTGTTATAACGAGTTACAATGATGTGCTCTTTGAGAGAGTGCCAATGACTGGTTTATATCCTTGGTGACGTTGCGGCATCAGAATAAATGTGGTATAAATCTCTCCCAAGGTTCAGCAGTTCCTTTAAGCCAAGAATACTACATGTGGGTTGCTGGGTTCCCCGTGTCGTTCCCCCGCCCCAACCTTTGAAACCCCTGCTTCCTCAAGGCTTTTATATATAGTCCCCAGTTTTGAGGATTTTAATATGGTCAGTGATCTAACTGCACTCCTTTAATAGAGGGCAGCCTTTCTTATAATCTGGAAATAATTTTCATCTAAATATCACCAACAGCCAAACATAATAAAATATGTATAAGGCAAGTAACGTTACGCAGAGGCCCCGGCGGCTCCAGCAGCGAGGCCACAGCCGCCGCATAGCAGTGGGTCTCGGGAGAGGAAGGGAAGGGGGAGCATCTCCGTCTGCTTTCACCGGGACGCTGTCATTGTTGGGGGGTTGTGGGCGAAAGCAGTCACCCTCTACTAAGACATCTCTGTTAACTGCAGGGGAAGGTCGGAGAGTTTTCTGTGTGAATGTCAGGAGCCAAAAGGCAAGGCTGAGGCAGTGAAATAACCAGCAAACTAGACACAGAGAGCTGAGAGAGTTCACCTCTTCTGGCCATGAACTTACTTTCTTGGTTTGGATGGGTGGTGGGTCCTGGCTTCCCTGGGCTACATGAGGGACCAGGATAATAGCTGAGAAATACACACCTTTAATACTAACGCTAAGTCCACACTCACTTTTCTGGGGAAATTCCAGATGGGAATAACCCTGCCGTGTTCACTTTCATCAGCTCCTCTAGGATGGCACCATCGCTGGCCCTTGAGTCCCTAAACTGTGCCCACAAAAAGCTGTCCCAGATGTTCTGCTTCCTCCAAGGTAAGGTGCCTCAGAATGATTCGGTAGAAATTGTAGGCGTACTGAAAACTAAACAGCTGAATTCTGGGTCATTAAATCTTCATTTAACCCTGCTAATGGTACACACGAGCCAAGAGCTGCCTTTAGATGCTCCTGCTCAACAGAAATTGGCTGTGGAAATGGCATTGATCCATAGTCAGCTGAACCAAGCTTGAGGTGATAATTCTTTTGCCAAACACTAATCTATTGTATGTCATCAATGAAACCACACTTAGGTCAGTTAGAACAAACCCAAGAGAGTATGCTGGGAGATGCCCCACAGGGCCAGGGTGAAACTCCCAGGAAGATTCGTCCTTTGTGCAGGCTCTGAATCAGCTCCACTCCTGACTGGCTGGAGTTACTTCATTACCTTTTCCTGTGAATTATTAATACCAGAAGCACCGAGCCTTGAGGCGAGTGTTGGAGAAAACTCCACGCAGGGAGGAAATGAACCCCACCTATTGTCAAGTGTTCTCCTTTCCTTTCACTGGAATTTCCTCTCATTTCCCCCCAGCATCTTACGTGTTTGCGCATTTGAAATAGCTGGTGTTTGGGTCATTAGTGACCTTAATGCTGTTGCTCCAGTTTGCTTGTTCCTTTATAAATATATTTTTGAAAGAAAAAAACTAGTTCCTGTAACTTTTTCACAGCGCATGTCCCAAGTCCCAAGTGACCTGTGAGGACGTGAGTTCTGAGTACATTCTCTGCCCACTTTTTCCTTTGGTGTGAGAATAAACCGGCAGGTGAAAAATTACTTCCGTCAGCAAAACTTCCTGTTGCCACAATGATCTGTAATCTCAGAAGACAGATGCCTAGATTTGGAGTGCCAGGGTCTCACTCTCACCTCACAGCACAGATGTGCCCTCCTAGGTTCCACCTCCGAGCTTCCTTCCCAACCCTTGATGTCCATTTGCACGTCCTCTCCTTCTCCTGTCCCCCCACAACCCCCCTGGCAGCACACTTCATCTCAGGACTGCTACCTCGCCCCCTTGTGCTCACACCTGCTCTGTAGCCATGGACATATTTCCTAAACTGTCCAGATGTCATGAAAGGCATCTTGCTCAAAATTAATGTTATCATATGCCACATCCTCCAAGGACCTATCTCAGCATCAGACTTCCAAGAGATGCTAAATAAATCTTTGAGGGGTGATTGAAATCAGAAAAATTAAGCCAAAAGAAAATTTTGCCATGCATATGCAGTTTTTAACACCCTAAATCCATAGGCCAAAGAAGACTTGGAAAATCAGAAATTGGAAGAGAACTGTGGACACTTTTTGGACCATAATTTCTGAAGTGTATATATATATATCAGGGGGAAACTTCAATGATTAAGTGACTAACTCTTGGTACAAAGTGGTCATCTAGCCTGAGAAAGATGGGTTTGACTGGGTGGGAGGGAGAAGGCAACATGAGGCTTCTGGAACCTCAACCACATCTCAGAAAATAACCTCTTGAGGAATTAGGTATACATGAAATCAGAAACATGTGGAATATATTTCCCTTTATACATGAGGCTAGAAATTAAGGGAAAGTTATTTAGGGTTTGGCTTTACCCACAACATCTGAAAAATAGTTCAAGATGTTAGATGAACCCAAAGTGCAACCACGTTCACCTTCTCCTACTGAAAATAGAGTGTGTGTAGCAGCTGCGGGGAGACATGTTTAATGTCAAGCTAATAAAAGGAGAAAAAGGTATGTTGGAGCTAACAGGAGAAGGGAGTGTTCAAATACACACAGAAAGAAATTTAAAAGCTAGAGGGCTTTGGTAGGGAAAAGAGAATCTGAAGTCTTGGTCCCGGTTCCTGAGACTCACAGCTCCCTGGGGAACATGGTTCACTCAGCAAACAAAACTTTTTACAAGACTTTCTTGGGTCACCAGACTGTCCCTCAAAAACTGAAGCTACTACACCTTGATTAAAACAGAGGTGTCTTATAGGCACCAAAGATAGGTTTGAAATGTGACCGGCTTTTAGCTAAATGTGCCTTGGTAGTTGCACTCCTGGAGATCCAGGCATTCAGTAAGACAGCTCTACCTGTGAGAAGGAGGGCCTGAGGGTCACCTCTCTAGGACTGTCTGAAGGAACAGGACAGGCTCAGTCTGCTGGGCAGCTGTTGTCCCTGCTTCGACCCAGTGAATGATAGAACCGTCCCTCCAGTGGCCAGTCACAGAAGGACCAGTTTTCTTCAGAACCCACAGATTATACCTCTACTGTCCTTTCTGTTGTGCCCACTATGTCTGGATTGATGGGAATCAGGGCCCCGAACTCCTCTTTTGACCAAAAATCATCCTCTTTTTTTTTTCACTGGACCTCAAGACAAGAGACAGCAATAAAGTTGACGTGTTCTATCAATATTTGTGGAGTCTGAGACTCTCTGTAAAGGTGACAAAGCCTACTTCTTGCTCCACATGCAGAAAACTAGAACACAAGCCTTAAATCAGAATAAAACACTCAGTAAGACTTTGAGATGGATGAATAGACCCACTGGCCACGTCCCAGGGGATGCCCTTGGGATTTGAACACATAAACTTGGCCACGTTTCTGAACATCTTTTTGTTTCAGTATCTCCACTATGAAAAACAGGATAACAATATCTGCTCTGCTGACTTCATACAGAGACTGTTCGTGATTAAATGAGATAAAATTTGTATAGGTGCTTTGAAAGATACTACATGCCCTAAAATGTACATCCCTAAAATGTGCACACCTTTCTTCTGAGCTTGGGGCAGGGGTTGGGGGTGGGAGGGTGGAGGGAGCTCTATTTGTTATTTCTATCTGAATGGTCTACTGACATCTCACACAAATCCAATATGGCCCTCCACAAATTTCTACCTACTTCAACATTCCCTTTTCTGCAAATGGATCCACCACCTAACAAGATGTTTAAGCCAGAAGCCTGTGAGGTTTTTGTTGTGTGTTTTTTTTGTTTTTTTTTTGATACCTCCTCCTCCCTCACTAGTACTGCCCATTCATCACCCTACCCTAGTGATTCCACTCCATTTTTCCAGAATATGGGCACTTCTTTAGCCCAGGTTCTATCACGCTCACCTGAACCACTGACAGAATCAACTATCAGTCTCCTGCTTCATCTCCATCCCTCACTCCCCCACTTCCTCTCTCTCCTCCTTCCCCTCACCTACAAAGTCTTTCTCCTCCCTGCAACCAGAACAGTGTTTTAAATCTGATCATGTCACTCTCACTCAAAATGCCTCAGGAGCTTTTCTGTCTCCCAGCAACTTGAAGAAAAATTCAAGGACATAGGAATTGAGAGAAGGCTCCATTATGTTGGGACCTAGGATGTACGACTTACCAACTGGTTGTGTGCTGTGGGACGTACATGCAGAGCCAATATATTCCAAAACTCTTCCATCTCCACAACAACTCTGACAGAACTGGGTCTTCCTCAGTCAGGAGTCTTCAATAGACACCCCAACAAAGTCCTCCCATTAAGGTCATGAGTGTGTGTGTGTGTGTCTGCTTATTTGTGCAACTGTTGTGCCGGCCATCTGTTTACCAGATGTAATTTCAAAAGGGAAGAGGGGAGGGAATCAAGGACATACGATGAAATGGCTAACAAGATGAGTTCTTTATTTGTACATCTTATTGATAATAAGTATCTTTAGTGGTCTGAAAATATCTAAGTTTTGAGTATTAATGCCTTAAAAACACTGGATCTGGAAAAGACTCAAACTATTTTACTAAGCACCTGAAAAGCTTCTGGATAACAGATATGTTTGAAATTTGGAATACAAACAACTCTATAACATCTATGTGCAAAGTCATGGCTCCATGGATTATCTAAGACAAATTTTTAATTCAAAACTGACTTTCTCTACCAACCACTAATACTGATTTGTGCTCAGGACAGCCAAACTAATTTTAACATTTTCCTTTTAAAATATATTTAGGAAACATAAATCCACTACCAGAAATATCCTGTAAAGTTTTACAAAACCAAACGGCAAAACTTTCTGAATTATCTGCTGTTCTAGATTCTCTGTTCAGAATTTTAATATGCTTGGTCAGAAGTCATTGCTAAACTTTCAGAGTTAAAAGCAAGTATAATGTAATTTTGAGAATAAATCATGCATTATAAAACAGAACAGAGCTAAAATATGTCTAAGCATTTAAAGTTTGGATTTTTTTTTTCCCCCATTAATCTGCATTTTCATCCTAATCCACAGTCAAGAGTTAACTAACTATATTTAAATTTTTGATGGCACTTTTTCTTAATGATCTTTGAAAACTTCACAGATATGACCTGGTGCCAAATATAGTGCATCTCAGATGCAGAGCACTTGGGTGATTTGCCATAAGCATAGTATAGGGAGAGCTGTGGTGCGGGGTGTCACAGGTCGGAGAAGACACCCCAACAAACGTGGTGCCCATTCCTCTACCCGACGTGTCGCCAACCATCAGCTGTGTCAGCCCGTTTCTTAGGTGCTCAACTGCAAAGTGAACACCATACAACGGCAGATGGTTTCTCAAAAGCGTTTTCCAAGTTCCAAAATGTTTGATCCATGGCTCTGATTTAATATACAGCATAATTTAGAAAAGCTTCTTCAAGTGAATCCATTCAAGACAGAAACAAAAAATTCAGAGTAAATTATTGGAGCTTGTGGGTAAGGTGTGAATGAGACTTCAATTTGAAAAGCAAAACTAAAAATTATTAAAAGAGGTTTACCTTATCATATTTTAAATTTGATATGAGGTTTTAATTACAACTGTTAATTACTTTTTGGAACCAATAATGAAAGCAATAGATTTTTTTCACATAATTTTTCTACCAAATTTTATGATAGGTAATACCACATTATGATATCCATTACAGACATAAAAATAGTAAAATAGTTTTGGACTTTATCTTTTTTCCAAAGGCCCTCTTCATCAACTGACTTTTCAAACATTTCTGATGACTTAACTATTCCATCATCATTCTCCTTGATTTTTCCCCTATTGCTCAGTTTTCTAAGTCTTCCATTCCCACCTGTCAGCAGCTTTGTGTGTGATTCAAACAGTTGTCAACATTGCTTTTATCAACTTCACAAACTCTTGCATCTTTTGCAAGATCTACAACTTCGCTTTGCATTGGATTTATATTATCTTGTCAAAGTAATTGGCAAATCTAACATTAATTAGGGAAGAGACTTTTAAGAGGAGGCTAATTTTATAAATAAATGAATAGCTTTAGTGAATGTTTTCAGATCATGGTTACTTTTGCTCCTGTGCACATTTTATAATGGAAATGTCTCAGATAATAAGACAACCTTGTGTCTGTGATTTCTGGGATCTATTTTCCTTTTTGTCTACACAAACCCATCTTATGCATATTTTTTAAAAAAGATTTTTCCTTGATTCCTGATCCCTAGGAAATCCCTGTGGGAAAATGCATTTTAGAAATATAACACTAACATTAGTGGAATTCTCCTCTTTTGAATAATTAATGAATGAAAGGCTTGACAAAATCATGCTGTATAAACTCCAAAACAAGTATGTATTGTGACAGCTCACATAAAAATTGTAATAACTGCCTTCACAGGATATTTCACAGTGAGAAAGTTTCCTTTTTAAAAATATTCTTGGTGGCAGAATCCATGATATCTTTATGTGAAAGGCCATTTATCAGGTAAAAAGGCAGATCACCTCACAAGGATTCTCAGCTTGAGGTCATTTGTTTCTGGGGAAAAAAAATAAAAAGTATTCTCACTGGGACCTGTGTCCATATTGTGGGGGAAAAAAATGGATTGACTTGACACTAGAAGGTAACTTTTTTAATATCTAGTGAAAACAGATCCTTTTACAGAAGGTGTTGACCAGCCATTCTGATTATTTTTCTTTCCCTGGCCTGCTTCTTTTCTGTATTTTGTCTGCAGAAGTATCATTTGGCTCCAAGATGGAGCCTTAATGTCCACAATTTAATGGTCCTAAGTGTGGGTTTCTGAGGCAGGATTCTTCCTCAAACTGCCGCTTCCAGGCAGAGTCAAAGACGGTGGGTTGCACTAGGCGGAAAGGCAAACACAGGACATGTGAGTGAGATATTGTGGACAATGTGACAGGAGAGAAAGGTGTGTTGTCCAGTCGGTCAGCGCCGTGACCGGAGCTCAGCCCCACCGGGACGGCTGAGCCACTGTGAGACTGCGTCTCGGCATCGCAGACGTGTGGAACAGGCGGGGGAGCTCTCTCCCTCCAGCCTCTATTCCGTCCATCATGGGAGCTGCAAGTTCCCACCCTTCCAGGCTGCATGTAGTAGTGGGTTTCCACAGGCATGTCTCTCAGCCTTGATGTCAGAAGGGCAGGAAGCCAGAGGTCCACAGAGTCCCTGAGGTGAAGCCCTGTCAAAACTGGCCGCGTGACGCTAATTACAGGAGCAGCAACTAGATCATTAACGAGCGAGCCAAAAGCAGGAGGCAACGTGGATGAAGTCTAACACAGGGAGATAAAATCGCTGAGGTGAAGACTGACGAGTGAATTCCAAGCAGAGTACCCAGCTGGGAAGTTCAAGATAAGTTCAAACGTGCTGGCAGATTCAGTGTCTGGTGAATCACCTCCACTAGCTTTCTTCATAGTGATGCTTCCTAAGGCCCACTTGACTTCACAGTCCAGGATAGCTGGCCCTAGGTGAGTGATCATACCGTCGTGGTTATTTGCATCATTAAGATCTTTTCTGTATAGTACTTTGTGTATTCTTGCCACTTCTTAATATCTTCTGCTTCTGTTAGGTCCATACTGTTTCTGTCCTTTATTGTGCCCATCTTTGCATGAAATATTCCCTTGGTATCTCCAATTTCCTTGAGAGCTCTAGTCTTTCCCATTCTATTGTTTTCCTCTATTTCTTTGCAACGTTCACTTAGGAAGACTTTCTTAGCTCTCCTTACTATTCTCTGGAACTCTACCTTTAGATGGATATTTCTTTCCTTTTTGCCTTTGCCTTTCACTTCTCTTCTTTCCTCAGCTATTTCTAAGGTCTCCTCAGACAACCATCTTGCCTTTTTGCATTTCTTATTCTTGGGGATGGTTTGACCACTGCCTCTTATACAATATTATGAACCTCCATCCATAGTTCTTCAGGCACTCTATCAGATCTAATCCCTTGAATTTACTTGTCACTTCCACTGTATAATTGTAAGGGATTTGATTTAAGTCATATCTGAATGCCCTAGTGGTTTTCCCTACTTTCTTCCATTTAAATCTGAATTTATTAGTAAGGAGTTCATGATCTGAGCCACAGTCAGCTCCCAGTCTTGTTTTTGCTGACTGTATAGAGCTTCTGCATCTTTAGCTGCAAAGAATATAATCAATCTGATTTGAGTATTGACCATCTGGTGATGTCCATGTATAGAGTCCTCTCTTGTGTTGTTGGAAGAGGGTTTTTGCGATGACCAGTGCATTCTCTTGGTAAAACTCTGTTAGCCTTTGCCCTGCTTCATTCTGTACTCCAAGGCTAAATTTGCCTGTTACTCCAGGAATCTGTTGATTTCCTACTTTTGTATTCCAGTCCCCTATGATGAAAAGGACATCTTTACTCTTTTTTTGGTGTTAGTTTTAGAAGGTCTTGTAGGCCTTCATAGAAACATTCAACTTCAGCTTCTTTGGCATTAGTGGTTGGGGCATAGATTTGGATTACTGTGATATTGAATGGGTTGCCTTGGACATGAACAGAGATCATTCTGTCTTTTTTGAGATTTGTTGACCAAGAGGGCTACTCCATTTCTTCTAAGGGATTCTTGCCCACAGTAGTAGATATAATGGTAATCTGAATTAAATTTACCCAGTTTGGTCCATTTTAGTTCACCAATTCCTAAATGTTGATGTTCACTCTTGCCACCTACTGTGTGACCACTTCCAATTTACCTTGATTCATGGACTTAACATTCCAGGTTCTTATGCAATATGGTTCTTTACAGCATTCGACTTTACTTTCACCACACATCCACAGCTGGGCGTTGTATTGAGTATATTTCTGACAGAAATTATTGTTCATTATTGAGTATATTTCTGACAGAAAAAGAACTTTCATTTTCACTGGTCATTGGTGTGGCTAGATTCTGTCTCTGTACATTTCAAACTTTATATCTCCTTCAACATTCACTTATTTCTATGCTGGGAACTGTAAACCATGCCGGTACTATGATATGACTTCTGGACTCTGCCTCTTATATCCTGATGCTGAGTGAGTCCACACAGTGGACAGAAGTTTCTATATTGGGATGGTTAACAAGAACCTGACTAAACATGGAAGTGACTGCAGGCCACATAAATACACCTAGGAAACACAAACTAAATGTTGTTCCAACCCAATTTGCCTCAACTGGATTGCCACAATACTGGTAGCCATTCCAGACATACTGGTTACCAACTAGTGGAAGGATCAAGAAGGGAAGTTGCAGTGATCTTAACTAATTGCATTTAAATACCGGACTTTTCCAAATTTAAAAAAAAAAAATGTGGCCATGTGAACATATGACCTGGGCCTTATACAGTGTCTTGGAAGGGACTTAAACAAATGAGGGACCTCATTTAAGTTTAGGGTTCATTGTGGTAAACCTGAGGCTAGCTGAAACGATAACAGTGGTCGACACAGCACTGTTCTACCCCTGCTCCTCTCTAGGCTCTCCTAGGCCAGCCCCCGCTGTGATTCCCAGGCCCAGCACCCAGCACACAGCTGCGCTCACACGATGTACTTAACCAACACTGTTGTTGTTCAGTGGCTAAGTCCTAGCTGACTCTTTGCAACCCCAGGGACTGTAGTCCACCAGGCTCCTCTGTCCACGTGATTCCCCAGGCAAGAATACTGGGGTGGGTTGCCATTTCCTTCTCCAGGGGATCTTCCCAACCCAGAGATCGAACCTGTCCTTTCCTGCTTGTCAGGTAGACTCTTTACCACTGAGCCACCTGGGATGCATTAATCAACACCTACAACCACTATTCAACTCAAATTAACCACACTGTGGATGGGTTTTTATTTGAAGCGAGTCCAATTTTTTTCAATAGAAAATAAATTTGGTATTTGTAATACTCTATCTGACAGGATTTCTTAAAATGTAGTCTATAATAACCATACTTCTAAGAATAAAAGAACTGGAGGTTGGCTTTTGAAACCAGATAAATTACACAGGAACAATGCCCTCATAATAAATTCAACCAACACTTCATTTACATCAATATTGTACAGATGGACACAAAGGAATTTATTATAAATCTTGGCCCCAATCCACACTGTTCACTAAAGTGTTTTGGGCTTGAATTACTTTTTCCTCCACCAAATAAAAAAAAGAAATGAATACAGGCAAAAAACCTCCCCACAATAATTTATTATAATTTTTTAAACAATTAATTTTTTTCTCAAAAGATAAAATATGTTTCCATAGCCTCTTCAATCTAGACAGCAGAAGTAGAAGGCAGTCTTTCCAGAGGCTTAAACACTCTTTGTTTTAAGCAAGATTCTAATAAATGCACACAATTTATAAGTGATACTTTGAGGACTATCTCACAGAATTTAAAGCAATCCAGGATTTAATAGCAATCAACAGAATCAAGGCAAAGTGAAACTATTATGGCTGAACACACTGGAAAAGTGGAGTTTGAATTGATGCTGCATATTATTCATTTTGACAAGTGCAAACTCACATTGAAGATAGCAGGAGTAGAGACGCGGACTGCAAGGAAAGGTAATACAAATGTATTATTAACACAGAAACAAATCTGACTTTAAACCTGGCATGTCTCCTGGTTAGCAAGAATAATAATAAGGCCTTGAATTCTCATTGTACTTTACATCGAAAGTAATCAAAGAAGTTACAAATTTTCATGGGAGGTACGATAGTTGGTCTACATCAGTTACATCTTCCAAAGGAAACCTATCACCAAATTGAATGTGTGCATATTGGGTTGAGTACAAATATGCACTCAGACATGAGAAATATGGAGAGTAGAGCTGCAGTGTTCTCCCTGCAAAGATCAGCCAAGCAGCTAATCTGAGACTGACCCAATTCATAAGGTTTAGGGAGGCTCTGAAGATGCTGGCAATGCAGTGAACTCCAGCAAGCCTGAGCATCTACTGTAGACTGGGTCCGGGTGGGGAAGTGACAGCCCTAACAAAACATCTCAGAAAATTGCCTGTGATTGGTGGGGTCTGTTGGACCTTCACAAGTGCTTAGTAAGATGGAGAGGGCAAAGGTTCAGGCAGGATTCCAGCTGTGGTGACTGCCGAGGCCCAGAGCATGTATTGAGCCTACCTGCCATGCGCACATGTAAGTATCGTGGACTGTGTCTCCTTAGTCTCAGAGTACTCTTATGAGGCAAGTCCTCTTATTACCCTCATTTTGCTTATAAGGAAACTGAAGCACAAATAGATTGAGGAATTTCAGAGGGTCATAACTAGGTGATGCTGACAGAATGGCCAGGAAGAAAGAAACTCAGTGGCCATAAGATCCATCCTTTACAACTGTGTATTTTGTTTGTTTGCTAGCTTGCTTACTGTATCCACGGACTGCCCCAAGACTTGCGAGATACAGTCAAACATCCTGGGTTCTGATTTCCCAGAGAGCCCATCCTCTGTCTCTTCATCTGTTCCAGTGACTTGTTAATGAGAAATTTATAAATATAATTGCTAATCTAATGGCCCAAATAGAACCAAACAAAAGATAGAGAATGTGGTCAGAATGCACCTACTAGAGAAAGCACTCCAGACAGGGAATTATTTGATGTGTCTGCTCTACATGGAAACACCCACAGCCTATGAAAGAGTTAAAGTAACACTCGTGGCTGTCACAGGTAGCCATTATTCTAATGCCACTGCTCCGTCTGAATTAGTGTCAAGTATGTAAACCCAAATTTATATTAGCATAAATATTGAGGAATGTTTAACGCTGTGCTGTATTCTTGATTTATAGGAGGACAAAACAAAACAGATAAATCATTTTCCTTAAGTGCCATGGCAATACATCTTAAAATAACCAGCCCCACAACTCCGAAGGCGCCAGGTTTTCCTTTAGCCACATTTGTAATTCTCATTAGTATCCAATGAGGGCTGTACCCACCAGGGAGAAATAAAACTGAACAGATACCATGCACTCCAATTTTCAAAGCAAAGTGAACAAAGCAGATCTTTTGACTTAATCATGGTCAAGTAGTGCCACTAAGGCAAGGAATACCAGAACATCAGAAATTTAGAATTAACCATTTGTTAACATTGAGCTACATTAAATTCATCAACAGTGGAGATCGTAAATGAATTAGCTCCCTATAGAAGTGTTGCAGAGTATAAAGAAAGGAAGAATGATTGAATGAAAGTACATCTTTCTTATCTGCCCTAGAAGTCTGGTTTTCAGCTCCATGAGGAGTACATTGTTCTTTAAGAATTAAAAGGGAGAAGTAATTATCAATAATGTAGTCAGCTTGTGTATGTCTGACAGATAAAGTCAAGCCACTTTTAAAAAATCAATGAGATACAGAATATGAATTTATCTTCTAATGGACAGGAACAAAGAAAGAAGAGAGGAAGGCATAGCCAACTTAGACTCAAGATTTTCAAGTCAGGTCCAAAATTTTTATGCAAGGTGCTTCTTAGAACCAAAAATAAAAGTGGAAAAGACTGAAGAGTCAGCTGCTGGCAGTGCGCTAGCTTCTTACCAGCTAAGAGGCTTTTGTTAAATATTCAGGAATTTCCTGAACCAGATCTTAGACTGTTGATAGCTTAAAATTGGCCCTGGAGGGAGTATTTACACAACGGAAATAAGCAAATGCTACAAAACAGGCTTCCCACGCACCCGTCTACCTCCCACCCTTTACCCCTGCCCCCAGAAGCACTTACTGCACACTACTGGTCAGCTCCTAGGATGTGTCCGAATACGTCCGGAGCCTGATTCCAGAGTTGCAGACTTATACTCTGACACGTTTTAATCCTGAGTCATATTACTTCATTAGTGGTCACTTCAGTGAATAGGAAACTTGCCACTTTTTAAAAATGCATTGGGTAATGAAGATGCTGCCCAATAAAAGGTGACTCAGTAAAAAGTTATTGTCTGGGAAGAAGAAACGTGGCCTTTGGAATTGGGAAAATCACTTGACTCCAGGCTTTACCGCTCACCAGCTGGGTTCAGTTCAGTTCAGTTCAGTCACTCAGTCCTGTCGAACTCTTTGTGATCCCATGGAGTGCGGCACACCAGGCTTCCCTGTCCATCACCAACTCCTGGAGCTTATTCAAGCTCATGTCCATTGAGTCGGTGATGCCATCCAACCATCTCATCCTCTGTTGTCCCCTTCTCCTCCTGCCTTCAATCTTTCCCAGCATCAGGGTCTTTTCCAATGAGTCAGTTCTTCACATCAGGTGGCATCAGTATTGGAGTTTCAGCTTCAGCATCAGTCCTTCCAATGAATATTCAAGACTGATTTCCTTTAGGATGAACTGGTTGGATCTCCTTGCAGTCCAAGGGACTCTCAAGAGTCTTCTCCAACACCACAGTTCAAAAGCATCAATTCTTCGGTGCTCAGCTTTCTTTCTAGTCCAACTCTCACATTCATACATGGCTACTGGAAAAACCATAGCTTTGACTAGATGGACCTTTGTTGGCAAAGTAATGTCTCTGCTTTTTTTTTTTTTTTTTTTAAAAATATGGAACGCTTCACGAATTTGTGTGTCATCCTTGCGCAGGGGCCATGCTAATCTTCTCTGTATCGTTCCAATTTTAGTATATGTGCTGCCGAAGCGAGCACTGTCTCTGCTTTTTAATATGCTGTCTAGGTTGTTCATAGCTTTTTATTCAAGGAGGAAGCATCTTTTAATTTCATGGCTGCAGTCACCATCTGCAGTGACTTTGGAGCCCAAGAAAATAAAGTCTGTCACTGTTTCCATTGTTTCCCCATCTATTTGCCATGAAGTGATGGAACTGGATGCCATGATCTTAGTTTTCTGAATGTTGAGTTCTAAGCCAGCTTTTTCACCCTCCTCTTTCACTTTCATCAAGAGGCTCTTTAGTGGGTGGACTTGGGCAATTCACTTCTCCCTTCTGAGCCTTCCTTCCCTTTCTCATCTGCATAATGGAAATAGTGAAACCTTCCTTGCCTACGTCACAGGATTGTTGGAGGAGGTGCATATGAGATCATATTCTAAACTGAGACTCTCAAAAGGTCAAGAAATTCACAAAATTAGCAGTGCATTATATTTGTCTTATTTTCTACCCCTTCCTCATAATTTTTAGCCTCAATAATTGCAAATGACTCTATCTCCTTGTGGTCTGGACCTGTATTGTGATTCCCTAACTATCCTATTAGTCTTAAGGGCAGAGATTACACCATGCGTTTGTTCTGAATACCAACAATGCCTCGCACAGCACAGACACATTGCAGTGTCCCAAAACTGACTTCTTGAGGGCTTCCTACTATCAGGAATGAATAACGAAGAGCTCTGCAGAACTACACAGGAATCAAAATTCCACTGAGAAGTTCCTTTTTTATCATTTCAGCCTGAGCATCTTTTTGGCTCCCTCTGATCACAAGTTTCCTCAGATTTGATCTTTGAATCATCCACAGCCTCTATTTCAAATCGCTCCTCCAAATTCTCTGTTTCATGAAGTTCTTATGGCCCCAAATGCCATATGATTCTTCCCAGTCTACACCAAATAGTATGGGTCTTATTTTAATAAGCAGCAGAATAAAGATGCCACAGGTAATCAAGTAATAAACTGCTATCAATGTCCACTAATCCTTATTCTTTTTAGTTTCCTAGTATCCTCCTTTGTGCTTATTTTTTACTTACATAATTATAACCCGCAGAGGAGGTCCTCTATTTTTCCCTGTAGAATAGCAGAGAGTAGTGGAGAACACATGTAGGATTTTGGACTCAGCAGATCAAGGGTCAGATCCCAACTTTACTGGTTAATAGTTGCATGATCAAGGAAAATTATTTCACCTCTTTGACCTTCAGTTTTCTCATCTGTGAAATGGGAACAATAAATTAAGTGAGACAGGGATGTGAAGTACGGAGCACAGTGCCAAGCACAAAGCTCCTCTTACTCACCTCTCTCTCCTACCTCTGGAGATATTTACAGCCGGTACTGCAGTCACACAAAATACCCTAAGAGCAGAGGCTCAGACACGCCTGCCTTTTAGCCTCCAGTTGGCGAGTGAAAACTAAACTTCTAACTAGCTGAATTAATTGAGGTAAATCACTGTTTACTGCTATTTGGGAACAGTTTAGAAACGCTTCCTCTGACTGATCAAGGTTGAATTTGATCTTCTCAGTTGCCACTGGATTTTTTTTAGTTTAGATTTCCTTTTCTTCTCCCTCTCTTTTTCCCTCCCTGCTTCTCTTCTTTACTTCCTGTCTTTCCTTATTTTATTTTATTTTTGCTTATTCATTAGGTCAACAAATGTTTATTACATGTCTACGGGAGACAGGTACAGGTTTTGTGGGGCTTGAAGTTTGTAGGAGTTGGGAGACCCTCTTATGAAAAAGAATATAAGACTGCAAATACAAAGTCAGGTACAAAAGTGAATATTTTTATAATGCACAGAGAAGGGAACCTAAAGCTTAAGGCTGTTCCACTCTATAGTAAATATGTGTCTGATGTCCAACACATGCCAGGCACCTAGTGAGGCTCCGGGGACATGGAGATGAATGCAGTAGACAGAGTCCCACTCAGGTGGACCCAGTGGGCTAATAATTTTCCGACGATGCTGAGGCTTTTCTTGCTTCCTCAGAGGGCTACCTGGTCCTTGCCCTTCTCACAGTTCAGTGTCCTTTAACACCAGCACTATTTCTTGTGTCTTCCCTGCTCTGTACTAGAAAGAGCCCAGATTCTTCAACACCTAGTGGCTATCCACTCTCTCAAATTTCCTCCAGCTTCCCTCTGGGTGTCAGTGGAGTGATTCCTGGAATTTTCTCAGAATTTGAAACCTTGTTTATAGATGAAGACCTGGGGTCCAAAATGCTTTTAATAGTAGAAAGATAGTGGTTACTGGCTAGGAGCAAAGCTGAGTGCCCTGCATTGGGCTTCAAAGGCAAGTCTGTTTCAACATATTGTCTCTCCCAGACTTGCTGTTCATGGAGAATAAGAAAAGGCAAAGAAAGTTTATCCCTCCCTAGAGAGGAATTTTAGCAAGCCAGCTCACAACAGGAATTGTAGATAGTTAGCTGTCTCTACTACCTTCTTGGCTCTATAACTAATCAGCTTTTAAAATTCAGCAGTTGTCATTTTTGGTTGTGATGGCTGTCAGCTTTATCTAAAACATACATCAAGGTCTAGAAAAGAGTTACATCTTTGTAAGTATTAAAAATAAATTTAAAAATTAGGACATAACACTTGTGTTCTTTTTATTTTAAACCTTATTTTCTCTTTCTTGCTGAAGAACGTAGTCCTATTCATCTAAGAGATGGATCCAATCTCACCAAATCAGCATCTTTTTTTCTGGTCTGGGTATGAGAGTTTGGGTGTGTGCAGCTGCTGAATCTTTTATCTTAAAGTGACAAGGATTAGCCACTGGGTGCTCCCTTTAATATTCATCAATGTCTCACACATGCAGAATATTGTTTAACATTCAGGACAATATAATTGTGCCTTTTCTTGAATTTTGGCTTTTGATTAAGCGGCGCTGGTATTCAAGCAATAGAAACAATGATCCCTGAAAAAACAGATATATAAGATAGATATCGATTCCATTTGAGAGTAATAGCAACCCACAACACTGCTGTGAAATTATCAAATTTGGGTTAGAAAGCCTTAAAGAATGAAGGCTGGGGGATTTATTGTACTATCACATATTGCATCTTTGCAGTAGCAGAGAAAAAGCATGTAGCAATTGCAGCTGAAAACATCAATGTAAATGTTATTATGCCTTTCCCAGCTCTCAGTCACATTGGCTGCTGACATCTCTCAGCGCCGGTTGATTGTCAGTGGCAAAGCAGGTCTGTGGTCGATTGGCTGGCCAGCGTCACGTGATACCACTGCCTGCACCCACGTAGATCACCCAGTGAACTGTTGTGTGAAATTGTTCGTACACCCTTTGGTGAGCTTGCAATGTGACAGCTCACACCAGAAATAGATCAGATGTCTTCAGACCACATTTGCACTTTGGACAATCCATCCAGGAATCTGAGGTTCCTGCGGACCCCAAGGCTCCCATTCTTATTGTCTCTAATTCACATGCTGGATCGTATGGGCTTTGCTCCCTCACGGGCACATCACCTGCATCTTTATTTGCTGAGCCTCCCTTTACCTTTGCGTTATGTCTCCTCACGAACCTTCATGATGAACATTCTACAGTGGCTCAGACAGCCTTCCCAGTTGATGTTATTTCCCCAGATCTGATAAAGAGCTTAGCAACACGCTTCAGTCTTTGTCTTTGGATAATTTATATGGTGAAGATGTAGCAAAATCAGAATTAGACAGACATTGAGACATCTTCTTACCTACGAGAAAAAGATACTATGGACTGCATCCTCAAATCTCAGTGTGGACACATTTTCCTTCACAGATCTCTTATTTTCTGAGTACATAATAACATTTTCATATGCTGATAGTGAGGGTGAAAAATATAACCTTTCTGGAGGACAATTTGGCACTAGCCTAGAAGAAAAATTTGTAATGTGTGCAAAAACGCAGTTATAACAATGCTAAAACAGAGTTGTTTATAATAGCAAAATAGCTACTTATATGTATTTATAATAGTTATAGATACTTATGTATTTTAATATAATTATAATATGGAAAAGGATAGTTAGACCAAAAAAAAAAAAAAACAGATATCTGTTCAAACATGAAATACTCTGCCATAATTATTGAAACTTTTGAGATTATGTTTATATTTAGTATACCTAAGTAAGCAAGATACAGAACCCAACACAGAAAACAATAATTTTTGCTACCACAAATTTAAAATATATTTGGTATAGCAAATAAACACAAAAACAAAAGAGGATAAACAAAGTCAAATGCTTGTGACACATATATTGCTAAAAAGTATCCAAAGAGCTCTTACAAATTGATTTCAGTAGAAAGGTGGAAGAGACAAAGAAGAGGATGCTAATATAAAAACAGACAAGGAGCATAAGCAGATAATTCATAGAAATTCAATGGCCAAAAGACAAATGAAAAGATGCCCAGCTTCACCAACAATCAATAGAAAGCAAATGAAAGTCATCATTAGATATTTTTCAGCAATTAGACTGAGGAAAAGACCAATAATATTCACTCTTGGCAACAGAGTAAGGAAACAAGAAGTGAGAGTGTAAACTGGTTCAACACTAGAGAGCATTTGGAAACACCTAAAATAATACATACAGAAACACCTAAAATAATACATACATGACTTATAACAATATAACAATTGCTTGCAGTTATTATGTGCTTAGCATGTGCTCAGGCTAAGAGCCTGTATAGCTACATGATTAACCATCCCATCCTCACACTGGCCCTGCGAGCAGTGCTGGGCACTCTGCCATTCCAGGGAGCACAGTTCACAGACTCTTGTGTGAAGGTCCCTCCTGGAGTGGACAAAGCAGACTCCCTGAATATGAGGCAGGACTTCAACTTTCCCCATTCTACACAGGAGGAAACTAAACCTTTTAGTTATATAACTTTTTAGGTTGTATAACTTTTCTGTGGTCATGGCAATGTTATGACAGCAAATCAGCAATCTCAAAAAAGAAAAAGAAAAATAATGAAGAAAAAGCCCTGATTCATAGCATTTGCCAATGTCTGTGGTGTAAATACTTCTACCATGACAGATTTCAAGCTATTGATAGAAACATGAAGTCATGGAACTCAGAACTGGGAAGATTTACGTGTAGGTGGCTCTCCTGTGCTGGCCTCAGAACTCCACAGTCTGTGAGTGGTACAACCAGGATGCAAATCCAGACAGCTTGGCTTCCAAAGCATGTGCTCAATGCTCAAAATTCTAGTTCTAGGACTACACACGACCTACAAAATACATGTGACCGAAGTTTTATGTGAAGGAATATATCTAATGGAGAAAAACTGAAAACAGTGTAAGCTTATTCATGTATCAGTTATTGGTTGAGAGTCTTTTATGAAGCAGTCACTATATAGGTGCTAGGATACACTTGTGATGAAAGTGCAGAGTTCCACACAGCCTGCAGTCCAGAGAAAGAACAAGAGACTAGGACTTAGGTAAATTGTAATTCATCTAATCAAAGGATACTGTATAAATGGAAACATATGTTATATATGTACATATGTGAAAAGACTGAATTTGTGTCCGACTCTTTGCCACCCCATGGACGGTAGCCCACCAGGCTCCTCTGTCCATAGGATTTGCCAAGCTAGAACACTGGGGGGGGTTGCCATTTCCTTCTCCAGGGGATCTTCCTGACCCAGAGTTCAAACCTGTATCTCCTGCATTGGCAGAAGGATCCTTTACTCCTAAGCCACCAGAGATGCCTATGTGAAAAGATACAAAGTTTGAAACTTTTAACATTACCACTACTGGTCTTCTCTGATAGTTCAGTTGGTAAAAAGTCCACCTGCAATGCAGGAGATCCCAGTTTGATTCCTGGGTCGGGAAGATCCCCTGGAGAAGAGATTAGGCTGCCCGCTTCAATATTTTGGGGCTTTCCTTGTGGCTCAGTTGGTAAAGAATCTGCCTACAATGTGGGAGACCAGGGTTCGATTCCTGGGTTGGGAAGATCCCCAGAAGGGAAAGGCTACTCACTCCAGTATTTTGGTCTGGAGAATTCCCAGTCCATGGGGTCACAAAGAGTCAGACACAACTGAGCAACTTTGACTTTCACTTTCACCGCAAGTAATATTTTCTTTTTAAAAACTGTATGTATGTAACCTTTTTATAATTAAACATAAAAATAGACAAACATAATTGCTATGCAAAGATGCACTGAGGTTGTGGTTTAACAACAACACTTTGCATGGTATGAATCCTTTAAAAAAATATTTCTGCATAAGACAAATGACTACAAAGATATGCACTGAATTGCTAGCAGTAGCTGATTAACTAATGCTTTTGTCTTCTTTTTTGTCTGTTTTTATTTAGCAATGTTTCTACTCAGGGGACATATATATTTTTGGCAATGAAGAAAATAAACAAGGTAGATTATTTTAATAAATAGAAGGAACAAGAGAAAAAGTCAATTAATGAGACCTCTTCATTTTTTTATGTGAATAAGCTCAGAGTCACTTTTCTGCATCAAATCCACTGGGAAGAATGAGCTGGTGGGGTGTCTGCTGTCCCTAAAGGATGGAGGTGGGCTCTCTGAGCTTGGAGGTGCCATGACAATGGACAGGATGTCTCCCTTTCATCTGGGTGTCTGCCTCCAGGTAATAACAGCAACTCTGTGAGCTGGTTCAACCCAAGCGGAAAAAAAGAGAGAAAAATGCCCAATAAACTCCATACAGTGGAAATCATCTCCCTAGTGGAAATCACTGTCAGGTTCCAATGAAGTCACACACTTTTACGCATATGCCTCTGCTTCCACTTATAATGCCAAAGGTCAATCTACGGTTTTCATTCATACAAATATGACGTGTCCCAACCATTGTCATTCTCAGAAAAATACAATGCACAACTGCACACCAGAAAAACAACCACCCAGCAAGGGGGAAAAAAAAAATTCAATAGCATTCACATGGCTCAACAAACCAACAAAAGCCAGGAAATTCAAAGTGAAGTTTTACACTCCCTCCTTAGTTCCACACTATTGTGAAAGGGAAATAAAAGGCACAATGGCGTGTGTTAGGGGTGCAATGTCAGCAGTAACAGCACTTCCAGGCTTTTATTGACTTGTGTCATAACCTTAACATTCTATAAACAAGGGACTCGGCTTAACACCTGGGACCTTTAAAAGAGAAATATCTTCTGGAAGCTTAGACTAGAGAAACCCAATGAGGTTTCTCAGTCTCGTAGGTATACACAGTAAATCATTATATAGAGAGGAAACAGATAAAATTGTTGTTAAGATTACAGCCTTTCTGGCCTCTCAGGGAAATAAATAATTACAACAAAGAAATCCTACTTACTTACGAGACCAGAAGAGACTCCTGAGGACTCTGGCCTACTAGCTAATTATTAGACATGTTGCCGTGCAAAGCTGTGCATTTAGGGAATAAAAGTATTGCTCAGGGATACTTAAAACTGCTGATAGTTTAATGTCTCTTGTCTCACCATTTGTCAAATACAGCAAACTTTATTTTGAATGTTTAATGCCTAAATAAACTGAAATTCCAACCAATTCAAGGAGGACAGAAACTTTTGGAAAGTAAGCATAATTTCATTATCAGGCATGAAACCTGGACATTTTTTTAACCTGTTTTTTTTTTTTTTTTAATCAGCTCAAGGGTATGGAATGGTATCAAACGCCTTTGAAGGCATTTTTGAAGAAGATCATACATTTTTTCTCTTGTAATTTATCAATATGATGAATTACATAATAGATCCCATAATGTTAAGCCGCACACGTATTTTTGGAATAAGCATCAATCCATTCATATGTAGTTGGCTAGAACTTAGTTACATGAAGATATGTAATCAAAAGGAGGCAGAGAAAGGTAGACGCTTCATTATGTTTAAAAAGAAAGAGAGATGGGTTTGCTGACTAGCTCCCAGGCTCTGCATACCAGCCATGCAAACTCTGAATCTACAAGAACACCAGGGGCCACAAGGAGGGGTCCTGAGGGAAAGAACGAAGCACTTCCCTTCTCCACCGCACCACCAACTCACAATAACCAAGAAATAGCAGTGATCTAGAGTGAGTGGGGCAGAGCTGAACTTTCTTACCTCATAAAATTAAAATCATCCTTAGCATCACATTTCAAGACTCTGTAGTCACATCAAGAATGCAGAAGGTCTATATTTTTCACTCCTCTATGAGCTGAGTAAGTATAAGCCATTACTTAAATGTACTATCATTGTTAGCTTTTTAACTGTAAAATGATACACATTTTCATATATTTTTATATTGCCTAATAAATCAACTGTGTAATTATTACAAAAATCAAATTATGCATTTTATTTTTAAAACTAGCAAAAGGAAGCAGAGGTAAAACAACAAAACATTTAGCTGAAAAATCGAAAAACCTATTTTTTAGATGTTTTAAAATTGCCTTAATGAACTCAATGGATAGTGAATCCAAAGGTGAGTTCCATCTAGCCCTGAGTGTGGTGGATGGAATCTTGACACTCTGCTCTGCCCAGGAACAATCTGTGTGTTTGGCTCCTCAGACTACAGAGACTCCTCGGTAAAGAAAAAAAGGTATCAATATAGAATGGTTACTTGTTCTGCCTTTCATCCATCAGCCTTAACCTGATTGATCAGCTAGATCTTACAGAGAGATTTGATGAGGTTTGAGTGACATTGTACATGGTTTGACTGAAACCATTGATTGTTACAGTCCCTACATCATTGATACACACTTCCAGCCAATTTATTTAGATCAAATCATACGACTATCATTTGCTCCAGGATTGCAAAAAAAAAAAAAAGTCATCTTATATTTTTGAATGAAATATTTAAAGATCTTGCATTTTCTAGAAGGCTGAAGGAAAGAAATATTTAAAAGTAGAAAAATATGAATGGTAGTTGAATCTCAAAAATGATTAGAATCTCTAAGCCAAATATTCTAGAGCACTTCTTGTTGCCACAGACTCCATCTCAAACAGTCCTTTCCCTTCTAAAGGTTTGGGGAAATCACCATAACATCTTGTCTCACCTGGGCAGCTCCCAACAACACCCCTGGAAAAGCTAGAAACTTTCCTTTTTCAGATAAGAATTGGGGGACTTGCCTGGTGGTTCAGTGGACAAGAATCTGCCTGCCAATGCAACAGACATAGGTTTGATCCCATCTGGGGAGATTCCACATTCCATGGAGCAAATAAAGCCCATGTGCCACAACTACTGAGCCCTTATGCCGCAACTACTGAAGGCCATATACCTAGAGCCTGTGCTCCACAACGAGAGAAAACCCTGCAATGAGAAGCCCATGCACCACAATTAAGAGTAGCCCCTGCTCACCACGACTAGAGAAAGCCCATGTGCAGCAATGAAGACCCAGCGCAATCAAAATAAACAAATTTTTTTAAAAAAAGGACTGGCACATGGAGACCTTAGATGACCCACACCCATAGGAGCGAGCCAGGTACCAACCTTGAGCTTCTGACACATCCCGTGGCCATGCTCATTCCCAAACACCATGCGCCCTCCCTGATCTATCAGGCACTTGACGTGGGATGGTGGTACTAGTGGTTTAGTCACTAAGTCGTGTCTGACTCTTTTGTGACCGCATAGACTGTAGCCTGCCAGGCTCCTCTGTCCATGAGGTTTCCCAGGCAAGAATACTGGAGTGGGTTGCCATTTCCTTCTCCAGATCCTGGGACAGGTCCCACCACAAAGAGGCTCATAGGCTCATCGTCCTCCCATCCTTAGTGCAAAACCTCAGGCTCAGGCATTGTTTCCCCCAGGACAACAATGGAATCTTTGTCTTGGGAGAACCTAGAAACCCCATGCTTGTACATGGGAGCTCTTCAGATTCCAGGATTCCATCACGTCCCACTACTTTACTGCCATCACTCTGGTCCACCACCACCTTCTACCTGAATTACTACAATGACTTCCTGCAGGTCCCCATGCCCTGCACCCTCCCTTTTCCTCCCCTCAGTCTAATCTTAGCCAGACAGGCTCTTTTAAAACCTGAGGCCAATTGGGGCACCACAATGCTCAAAGCTCTCCAGGTTAGCCATCAAATCAAAACCACAGTGAAATACCACTTTACACCCTCTAGGATGGCTATAAAGCAAAAGGAAAAAAAAAAAAAAAACAGACAATAATACATGTCAGTCAGAATGTGGAGACACTGGAGCCCTCATACACTGCTCATGGGAATGTAAAATGGTGTAACCACTTGGGAAGACAATCTGGCAGTTCCTCAAAAAGTTAAACATAAGGCACGGCAACTTCCCTCCTAAGGGAGAAATATTGATGAAACATATTTCCACAGCAAAACTTGCTCGTGAATGTTCCTAACAACCTTTTTCAAAATGTCTAAAAAGTAGAAACAACACAAATGTCCATCCACTGACAAATTGGCAAATAAAAAGTAGTCTATACAGACAATGGAATATTATTCAGCAATAAAAACAATGAGGTGCGCATGCAGACTACAACACTGATGAACCTTAAAAACATGATAAGTAAAAGAAGCTAGCCACAAAAGATCACAGATTATGGCTCCATTTATATGAAATGTACGGCATAGACAAATCCCTAAATAGATTAGTGGATGTCTAGTGCAGAGAGGGCTAGAGGGATGAGGAATGACCATTGGTGACTGGGATTTTTTGTTGAGGAGATGAACCTGATCTAAAATTGATTAGAACAATTTCACAACTCTATGACATACTAAATTGTATGGAATGTGAAATATATCTCAATAAAGCTGCCATTTTTTGTAACTCTCCAGGACCAAACAGAGAACCTGGCACATAGTAGGTGTTTAGTAAATATTATTTGAGTGAGTGCATGAATGGGAGTTTTTCATTTGTAAATCAAATTAATATCATGGAGTGAGCAAGCAGAGTTCACACAAGAAACTTAGGTTTTGTCTCAATAAATCATTCCTTGGGAGGCCGTCACTGAAACCTTAGAATCTGGTCACTCCTCTTGGTCCAGTCTCCCCCAGCATTGTCCCATTCATGTCACATGAATTACCTGCTCTCCATGAGGACAGAGGCCATAGTTGCATCCTCACGATGCCCCCCGCACCAGCCACTGGCACAGACCCTGCTGCTCTGTCTGTGAACACCTGTGAACTTAGTGCTTTACGTGAAATAAGTCAATATTTATTTACACCTGCTTCATGTCAGGCAATAAGTAGTAGATGCTATGGAGACTATAAAAAGGCTAACAGTTCTGAACTGACTTGTTATCATTAGCACATATTACTTTTGTAATGCAAAAAATAGTGTTTAAAAGCTTTTTAAAGTTCTAAATCCTGGTTTCCTTTGCATATTTGGAAGAAAAAAGTGATAACTAATTCAGAGGGTTTGCCATGGATATCTGATCACCATAGGTATGAACACAAATACTTTGGATATGAGCCATGATATGCCACGGGGCAGAATGGAGTGTATTGAATATGAATGCGCTTCCTGGTCTGATCCTTGGCTCAGCCGCAGATCACTTGTGTGAGCCCAGTGGGCTCCTGGGCTGCTCAAAGCCTCAGCTTCCTCATCTGTAACTCAGGGATCTTGACACTATGCCTACTTCACAGGGCTGTTTTGAGGATAAAACAAGATAACCAAACTGTTATCAACACTCTGCTAATTATCAGTTGCAATACCAGCAGCAGCACAAAGACGAAGAGACGGTTTCTAGAGAGACCTGGGAAGGAGGTAACCCTTCATCTAGGGCTTCAGGGAGGTTTGATTGGCGCTATGATCTAGGGGTCAGACAGCCCAGACTTCTAACCCTGGAGTGACCCCTCATCAGCTTGGGGAACTGGGGCAGCAGGCTCATTTTCTTTTACTTCTAAGTGGGAAAATTAAAAATCCCTACCTTTGGAGTTCTGACAAGAATTCAGTGAAAAACTGGTAGGTTGTATGTCTTCACGTGGTGAGCCTCCCATCAGTTGTGGTTGTTATTCAAATCTTGATTCTTAAGAGACTGTGCCAAGCACATTTCAAAATGGATGAAAAAATAAGGTGCAAAACAGCCTCCTAACCAGAGGAAGGCACACACCTCACCATGCCGTGAAAAACATTATTTTGCTTCCTAATAATAGTTCACTGTGATCACATCCACAGTATCTTCTAACGGTTATCACAGTTACTGGAGCCAAAGGTTTCCTTTCTAGAGCTGGTTGGAAATACCTTACAGAGACCATTAGAAAGCTTCTCTAGCAACTGACAATCCCTGTGTTTCCCTACAATGAACTGTCAGAAACTCCACCATAACATTCATTGATCATGAAGCAAATTGTAGTCCCCCATAAGAATGGTACCAAAGTTGGGAACAGTGTTCCTCTGTGTCCTGCCTCCACAGGGCACTAAAGATGTGTTGTTCCAGAAGGACAGAAATCAGGCTCAGTACATCAAGACCCTGCCTTTGTCCTCATCTTAGTTGAAGGGTTTGCATCCCCACTTGACCAACTTCTCATCTTTCTCATTACATATTCCCATATTAACTAGATTATGAACTCCTCAGTTATTTCCATGATTCTCCGGTAGTCTGCATAAGAGATCCAAAAAGCTTGTGAAAACACAGATTGCTGGGCATCACCCCACAACCTCTTATTCAGTAGATCCAGCATCAGTTCAGTTCAGTCACTCAGTCATGTCCGACTCTTTGCGACCCCATGGAATGCAGCATGCCAGGCTTCCCTGTCTACCACCAACTCCCGGAGCTTACTCAAACTCATGTCCATTGAGTCAGTGATGCCATCCAACCATCTCATCCTCTGTCATCCCCTTCTCCTCCTGCCTTCAATCTTTCCCAGCATCAGGGTCTTTTCCAATGAGTCAGTTCTTTGCATGGGGCACTAGAATCCACATTTCCATCAATTTCCAGGTGAAGTTATGATGCTGGACTGGGAACATACTTAGAGAACCAGCTACCTATCCTAACACACAGCTACTTGGGAAAAAAAAATAAAGCTACTTTTCTTTTTAAAAGAATTCTAACAGTAGTAGAGCCTTTCAGATTAAGTTCAATGTGCAGTGCAGAGCTTGGGACATGTCTAAAGGGTGGACCTTTGGAGAGGCACTGAGTCAAGAGCTGATCAGTTGCAGCTGCTCTGATGAAATATCCTATAATCAGTGGCTGCTGGTCTCCGCAGACCTCCCTTAACACAAAGGGTTCCCAGGCCAGCTGCCTGCTCCCGGCTTCCTGGAGCAGAGCTGCAGCTGGTCCCACTTCCCTCTACACAGAGGACCCACGGGAGTGATGAGGACCTGAGCCTGGCCTCCAGGGTGGACTTCCTCCCCACTTCCTCCCATCTCCTGATGTCAGGAATCAGTCTACACTGACTTGAGAGCAACTGTTGGAGGTTTGGTTGCCATGGTAACTGATCTTCTATCCACGGAGTAGTGTGTGATTCGAGGGATGAGCTACACTATTCCCATTTCCCCAAATGACAATTTTCACCACTAGCAACACCTTCTTTTGGATTAAACACCTTTCCATTCAAAATCCCATCTTCCCATGCAAACAGTCCTCAAGAAGAGTAGGAATTCTTCTATCAAATCGAGCCTGGTACTAGCCTCAGAGAAGAGATTGCCAGACCTCATCCACAAAGGCTGAGAGCAGCAACTTTGCCTCCCATACAATTGTACTGAAGTCTTGCATGAGATACTCGCTGAGGGTGGAGAGGGGAGTGACTGTGATCACAACAAACTGAGGTTGGGATCAGCAGCTCTCAGTTGCTCAGTCATGTCTGACTCTTTGTGACCTCATGGACTGTAGCCCATTCAGGCTTCTCTGTCCATGGACCTCTTTACCATCTGAGCCACTAGCGAAGTCCCCCCCTCCCCCTACAGATAGGGATGTTTTTAAAATTTTATGACAGAAAGCTAAGCTTAGGGATGATCGCCAAACACCTTACCAGTCTGCCTGTCATGAAACTATGGAGAAATGAAGAAATACCCTTTGTGATTACAACCTTACTTAGCAGAAAAATCTGTCGATGTTTCAGGACAAATGCACCTTCATGGTTTGTATTTTATTTATTTTGCTATCATTTATTTTAAGATCTTGAAACAGGTTTTACATAAAAGAACTAGAGCCAGGATGTTTGGGAAATTAACAGATGATATTTAGCAAACATTTTGACGGGTCATAAAGAAACATCTGCAGCGAGCCTGGGACTAGCAGCCTGTAATGGGGGAAGGAGGCCCCTTTCCAGCAGCTGCGTTAGGTTACAGGGTTGAGCAGAGCTGAGAGCTCAGAGCAGATGACCATGCAATTCAAAGAGTCCCCAGCAGGGGGCACCCTTTTGCAGTAAACTCAGTCTTTTTTTATAGCTTGGCTCCCCAGCATCAGACCTTACAGATAATTGGCATTTTGATTTCTCTAACCCTCTGCCTCCACCTCCAAAGCAGACACTCCCCTCTAGGAAGCTTCCTCCCAGAGCTTATGAAAATGGACATTTTGATAGGAGGTGGCTCTTGTGCTGAGGACTAAACGCAAAATCTGAAGAAGAAAGTCAATGAAATTAAATAGATTATGAGGAAAGTTAAATATATACTCACAGAAGTTTAAAGAAGGTCTCACCTGATTTTCCTGACTGACCCAAAAAGCACAAGGAATTCCTAGACTGTCTCATGAAGGTCTGAGTTAGTAATACACGGGAGTATCAGTGTAAAACTGGCCTCCTGGTATTTCATTTCTCAAGGGTCAACTGTGTTACTTGACAGACAGCCTATGCCTGTCTGCTCACCCATGTTCTGCCAGCAGTGATGGTCACAATAAATAATCCACTCATTAGCTAACACAATCAGCCCTGTTTTAGACAATCCCAAGATGTCTTGGACGCAAATAATTCAGAAATAGACCTCAGTGTTCTTCTCTCAAAACCAGGCTCCAGTATTGCCAGCCATTACAGTTTAAACATTTTGAATAACCTATTTCTTTGTCGTTTGAATAAAATTAGTCCATTTAGTTCATTACACTCACACTTCACAGTTCTGTAGACACATTTGGGCAATATTCTCATTTTAAACTTGTTATGGATTTTGTAATTTGATAAGTGCTTTTTCATTTCTCCTTTAAAGATTTTCTTGCTGGAGTAGTTGTCTAGCAAGATTTCACTGTTCACATTGGCACTCTTCTCAGTCACATTTAAAAAGCCAATTCATTCTAGAAGTTGTAAGTCATAAATAGTAGCTGAGGTAGATGTCCTAAGACAGAGCGGTAAACCAAGGCACTGTGAAGTTAATAACTTGCCAGAACACATCTACTGGCAAGTAGCCCAATCTGGATTCAGGCCAAGAGGTATGCAGCTGAAGTTCAAGTACTTAACCCCTATGCTATATAATCTGTTAATAAGGAAGAGTCCTTGGTTGTATACAAACTCAGCTAGTAAATGGCTCTTTTAACTAAATGTGATGATTTATATAAGATATCCAGTCCTAGCCCTGGTTTATAACAGATGCTCAATAAAAATTGGGGGTGGAGGTGGAGGAGATATGTATGCATGTATATTGACCCTCAGTATTCATATAGTGAGGTAGTTGAAAGTGCTAGATTAAACAGAACTAGAATAGCTCCGGTTCTTTCAATCACTGTCTGGGTAGACTTACACAACCAGCTTAATCACACCAAACTCAGTTTCCCCACCTGTGGATAACACTCAAGTCTACCTCTTAGAGTTGCAGCCAGGATAAATTAAAGAAAGCATGTGAGAACTTAGGAAAGTGCCTGGCACAGAGAAAAGGCTGCAATTTTTCCTATCAGTGTCATTTAGATTCAGTTTTATTTAAGGATTTAATCAGTCTGTAGTTTTATATAAGGGCAAATATTTACCCAAATGTAAATGAGTCCAATCAAGGAGCAAGTTCAAGTCTTTCTGGGGAGAAACAGAAGCACTTGGTCATCAGTATTGACTGAGGGTTTTGAAAGGAAATAAGATGAAGAGCACTATTAGAAATCAGCTATGGACTGAAATTTGGCAAGGTTCACAGAGCTTCAAGTTCAATACTCCTCTGTAGCCAACACTCTTTAATGTGTGCAAGAGAAAGCTGGAGACCGCCCTTGACAGGCACAGAGGATAAAGAAAGCAGAGAAAAGCCCAGACAAGCCATGCTGAGCAGCACAGAGAGGAGAGGAGGTCTCCTCCCTCCTGCCCTCTCCTGGGCCCAGCTCATCCTCTCACGCTCCTCATTTCATTCCCACTCCCCCGACCCGACTTTTCCCCACCACCCTCCTGGAGCAGCTGTTGGCTGGTGAAAGAGCATTTGAGCTGCCTTTGCTGCCCAGGGGCTGTGACAGAAGCTGGATGGAACTCAGTGAGGGACCAGGGGTGGGGGACCGGGGTGAGTGACCAGGGGTGATGAAGGTCCGAGGTGCAGAAAGAGATTTCCCTCAAACCACCATAGATGCGTAAGGGCCATGGGCACCTTTGCTGAATGGTCATCTTTGCTATAAAGAAGGGGAAACAATCAGTCCTAAATGCTGTATTTGAGACCACTGTGTGACTCATGATTGGTGATTCAATATCAGTCTAGGGCAGTATTTTTCCAGTGGTCACATGCTTTGCTGAGGAGTAGCTCTTACACAGTCTTCCTGAGAATCTCATAAGCAACTTTTAAGATGACATTTTAATGTGGCTATTTCTTCTCTATCTCTTGACATTTTCCTTCTCACCCAAAACTGATGACAATCACGTAAGCCCAAAATACATGAAGAAAAAGACTGCAAGAGATCCTGGTGCTGGTAGGAGTTAGATTCAGTGAAAAACAACAGAATCCCCTAATAACCCATACCCAACCCTAGAGACTCTGCTCTGTGATAGGTATCCCCACATTTGTGCATCCCAGGGGCCCCCAAAGGACAGTTGGGAAACTTTTATTAAAAACAGGAAATAAATTCCAAAGAGATGTCACGATATAATTTATTTGTTCATTCACATTATTTTGAGCTCTCATTATGTGCCCAACACCAGGAACTACAGAGAGGAAAGAGGCACATTTCTTGCCTTCAAGGAACTCGTGGTCTGGTCAAGGGGGAAAGCCAAGAAATCCAGCCTTCCACAGGGTGATGAGCCCAATAATGGAAGCACAGTAAGGGGCTCTGGGTACAAGAAAGGAGCTCAGAGAGGGGAACATAACTTAGCTGAGCTGTCCAAAAGGAAGGCTTTGTAAGGCATCTGACCCTTAAACCTAGTGAGCTAGAGTAGGAAGCAGGGTCGGGGGGTGATGCTAGGCATCAGGAACCCAACCAAAGCATGAATTACATGCAACAGTTGGAACTGCAAGAAGCAGAGCTTATTTGTGGAAAAACCATGAGAGATGACTCTAGACAGATAGGCAAGATCTGGGGTGTGGAGGGTCCTATGGGCCAGGCTAAAGAATGAGTTGTATCCTCCAGGCAGAAGGAAACTGCTTAGGTATAAATCTGAGACTAAGCTAAGTCAGATTTGAATCTTAGAAAAATCATTCTGGTAGGAGTAGAGGAGCTCACTGTCAAGGGTTGGTCCATGGAAAGACCATGACCTGGACTCATTCCACATGTTCTTTCCAAAAGTGAGTGCTCACTTCACATTAAGCAGAAGTTCTGACAGTCCAAGCTGGGAGGAGCCCACAGTTCTAACCCTGACCCTTCCATCTATGATGCATTCACTAAGCAGGGCAACAAATTATCTGCAGCTCCACCCACTAAGACCTGGAGTCTTTTTCCCATGCCTTGTGATTCACTTTGACCCACAGAATGTGGCAGAAGTGACATAGTGAGACGTCAAGCCCAGGCCTCAAGAGATCTTGCAGCTTCCACTTGCACCCTCTGGGGTGACCACTCTTGCCATATAAGGAAGTCCAGACTAGCCTCCTTGAGACTCAGAGACCCAAGTGGAAAGAAAGGCCCAGATATCAAGCCATTCCCACAATTCCCTCACTTATGAATGCAACCATCCCAAGCCAGCCAGCCTTCAACCAACCCACCAACCAACTGTAGCCACGCAGATGGCCCCAGGTAAGACATGCAGAGCAGGGGAACCATCCAGCCGAACCCAGTGCAAATTACAAAACCAAATTCGCGGCTGTTGTTTTACACTACCGTGTTAGTTACGCAGCAACAGAGGACTGCGCCTCCTCTGTACCGTAATTCCTGAACACGGGCACTGCCACAGCTGGCCAGAGCTTGACTGAATTAGTACTGTCTGGAGGGTAAATATACTCCATATACTTTGTAGAGAAAGGGTTTCTGCTGGGATTGTCTGAGTATCCTCCCCTCCAGAGTGCCAATTAGTGTGCTTGACTTTCTCTAACTTATATCTAACTATAAATGCACTGCCCTGATTGATGGAACGTCAATATTCATTAATAATTCATGGTATGGTCAGACTTTTTCACATGTAATCACAACTTTAAATCTGGAGCGATGCTCCTATAGATAGCTGGAAAAGCAACTTTTCCTTCAAAGTCTGACTTAAAAACAAAAACAAAAACAGTTATCTTAGTCCCTTAGAACAGAATTTGGGGTGAGGGTGTGAAAAAGTCAAAATTGGCCAGAGATGACATTTTTCTCCTCAGGGCAGGATACCCCTTCTGCATAATGTAGCTTTCATGTGAGCAGCCCCTACCATGGGGACAGGCTAGGAGAAGATGGAATGACTGGGATTCACGGCACTCGGATTCCATATGGTGGGGGTGGGGGGTGGCGGCACTGGAGGGGCCACTTGAAACCATATTGATGTTATGAAATTCATGGCATCTAGATTCCTGCACGTACATCAAAAGGGAAAGAGCCTTGTTGCCACACACTTGAACTTACATTGAACCTGCAGGACTACCAGGCCTCATCTTTGTTCCATAAATCTAAAGTTACATTTCTATCTCTCAGCTGTCACCACATCATACCAAAACAGCTAGACAGACTTTTACCAAATTTAGAGGATACATTTGGGATGTCTGGACTTGCCAGGGGGAGTAGGCCCTGGGATTTGCAAGCATGAAAGTTACTTCGGGAGGCCCCCAATGACTTGGAGAGGCTCACTTTAGCTGCAGGGAGAACCAAGACATGAAAGAGGCTCATAACCACAGATCGGAGGCAGGGTGAGGAATCAAGATGCTTGAGCCAGAAAAAAAATGAAACCGTTTCAAATGTGAGCCTAAACCACGACTCATTAAGGGCTTCCACTGCAGGCATCCACTTCTCAAGAAGCTCGGTTCATAATGTTCTCCAGGGTGAGGAGCTGCAGGGATTTCTCTCTTTAGCAAAATCCCTCAATCAAGATCATTCCTAGCAACACAGGGGAGGCCAACGAGTGTCCTGAGCACAGCCGGGCAGTGCCCTGAGGAGACAGAGTCGAAGCTGAGTTCAGACCTAAGAGATGATGTCTTGGGTTCTTTGAGGTAAGACTTTTCACCACAATAGGATAGCTCAAGCTTTCCCTGTGACCAAGCATCAGTTGCTCCAAGTAAACAGTTCTGTCAGAATCCTGCTGGGAACCCTCCAAAGTTCACTTGCATGTTTCCGTTGCAGTATTGTCTGTATATTTGCACATACGCTCACAGAGGCGTTTAATAAACAGTAGTTGCATGAGAGAAGGAAGGAAGGGAAGAACGTTGTCTGAGGAGATGTGAGAGGTAGAAAAGTGAAATGAAACATCAAACAGACCCTTTGCAGGAAGTCAACCTTGTTAGCCTGGCTTTCAATTGAATGACATGTTTAGTTTCATTACCCAATAGAATGTTGAAATTTTTCAAACTATGTTTAAAAGATCTAAAACAAAACTGTGGCTTCAAAAGGCCAAGATTATGCTGCTTCCGTAATACTTTTCCTAAGAACTGTTTACCTCATGTTTAATATTGGCATTGCCACTGTTCCTACAATGAATTGACGAAACAGTTCAATACACCTCATTTAGAACCATTATGGGGCATTTCATCAAAGATCTGGTTATGAATGTCTCCAAAGAAAGGATCAATGAGGTTTTTATTATGGTTGGGATGGATTTCTTTAGGAAAAAAAAAAACACATAAATCCTTATAAAATGAAGGTGATGGGAATAAAGCATGACCTGGGCAAAGGACATGTTCTGTTTGATTCCATTGAAGGTAAACATAATCTTTATTTTTACCATAGTCTATTCCCCCATATATTATCCATGTAATTGTTTTTGTTTCAAAACCTACTTGATGGCAGTTTTACAAGCCGCATGGATAGACTATTCTCGGGAGTTTGTGCCTGGGGACTGCCTTAAAGAGAAAACTGCTTTATAATTAGCACATTTGGCGTCTTAGCAGCAAATCACTCCTTGGAGGGCAAACAGGCCTGCAGTTCACCAAACCCCTCACTCTCAGAGAGCCAGACTCCGGGGGCTCCCACATCCCTACAACTGGGTCGAGGTTCTCTAACATTGTGGTCTTAAAGAGCCTGGGAAACATCATACATCATTTATTTGTGTATCTCCTTTATGCAAAACACATTCATTGAGCCTTTGTGTGATTCTATATAGTCCCAGACAGTTGTGTAATTTGATAAGAAAAACATTTCTAACTGGCTTTACTATTTTTCCTTAGTTTGCACCTATCAAGTCAATAATTTAAAGCATGCGGAATAAAACTTTCAAAAATGTTCTGTCTTTGAATGTTTACATCATTTACATCATTTCCCCAATTTCACTCAGATTTATTAATAAGCTCTTATACTTTCTGTCCTTTATAAAATCTCAGAAACACGTTAACACAACAGCTTGAGAAAAGCAAATGCTGTTTTCCTGTAGTATCAGTCAAGACTCTTTGGGTGCAAGGCAAAGAACCAGACTCTGGCTGGTGTAAGTCAAGAACAGACGATGGGGAATGAGATGAGGGCAGCTCAGGGTGAGGAAGGGCTGAAGAGTGTCTCAGGCAGTGATGGAGGGCTCCCCACTAGAGCCTCAGCCTGGCTCCACCAACCTTCAGTCTCTCAGGATAGGGAATCTGATTGGCCCAGCAGGATCTAGAATCTCTACCCTTGAACCAATCAGATAGGGTCAGGAACTGGGGAGGAAACCACTGTGAGCTGAGCAGCCCCCTTTCCTTATGTCCACTGCACTGCAGACTTATGCCTTGTAATTTTCTCTCAGGTGACTTGGGTTGTATTATATCTGCCAGTGGTAAGTGCTTATTTTTCAGAATATACTCAACAATAATGACACCTGGTATCTGTACTGAGTTTTATAGTTTTTAAACACTTGGCATACATTATTATTATTAATAGCACATTATTATTAATGGTAAAAGAAGCTGTCATTTTAACACTTACAAACGTTCTGATGGTAAATTTCCACTTAAGGTGTGCTAACAGTGTGCGAGGCTGGTGCTAAGCATTTGGCACAGATTACCTCTGATCTGCACTGAGAACTAGCAGGTACGTATTCTTATCAAGTTTGTCAGATCACTTCTGGAATAAGACAGGATATAAACAAAATAAAATAATAAATACAAAACCAAGGTGATATCTCACATATGGACATATCTGACCCTCCCGAAACCATGATGAACTCATAATTATTCACACTTTACAGACAGCCAAGGCCCAGAGAGTGTCTGCCCTGTACCTCTGAACCTATAAATGGTAGTTGCTTCTCCTAACTGCCTGCCCCAGTGCTCTCTACAATATTGGGCCAATAGAACTTGAATGAATTTATTGATAGCACTGTTTCTAGACCTTTGTCTATCCTAGACAAACTCAGATAAAGTACATAGGATCAGGAGTAATTAGAGATAAATCCTGGCTGAGTTAAGTTTGTTTTGTTTGTTTATTTTATTTGACAGAGATGGAGGGTAAAATGAATGAATGAAAGTGTAGTCTAAGCTGCCATAATCAAGAGACTCAAAAGTTAAGTGACTTAGTTTCTTTGCACCTGGAGTGAGCAGGCCAGGAAAGGCAGGGCAGTGCTACTATCCTTCACCTGTGGCATCTATTCATCGCCATTCCCAGCCAGCGAGAAAGAGGAAAAGGGAAGTTCAGGGCAAGCAGCTTTTGCTTTAAGACCCAGAATTCCTACATTCTCACTTCAGTTTACCTCCTGGTTGGCCCAACTTTAGACACATGGTCATACTTACTGCAAGGGAAGATGGAAAATAGATTCTCTAACTGATGAGGCAAATGCCCACCTAAAACTTAGGGGAGTGATGTTATTGGAAGGGGGGAGGGGAAAGCAGAAACCAGGGAGAAATTAGCCATTTCAGACACAAGAAGTATTTTTACATCTTTCTTTAAGCGATCAGAATTTGAAAAAAATTACCCATAATCAAGGGCAGATCTAGGTTTTCTGGAGTCTGAAGTTTATACAAACTGAAAGGAAATGATGTGCAGAGATCTTTTTCAAGAAAAATAATACAAAAATATCTAACTTTTGGAAACATCACAAAAGCATGTGATCTTAGGAACACACTGCTTGCCGCTCCCAGGGCCCTGCCCAGTCCCGGGTCTGTTCAAGCAAGAGGCCTAGAACCCTAAGCCTCATTAGCGGCAGGGTAAACCAGTCGTGCCTGTAACAGCTGCACTCTCCAGTTCCTTGTCCCTGTAAACTCCAAACACATAAAAGCTATGACTTTGTATCTGAAATAAAAGACCGAGTCAATGACGGAGAGAGTCAGTGTGGTTTTTACAGTAGCCGGTTCAGTCGGCCTGAAGCCTGGCAGCCCAGCTAGTGGGTGAGAGGCCTTTAGTGATCTCTACTGACCAGTTAGCCTCTGGCAGCCATAAACAGACGTGGTGGAAGAGTGACTCATAAAGCAGACGGTCATGTTTGTTTGTTTGTTGTGTTGAGGCTGAAATGGAAGAGCTGGGTCCCATCTCTGAGCATCCTGACCAGCACTGTGGCCTTGATAGCATGGAGCAGTATCCTCTGCCTGCCTCAGCCCCCCACCCCCACCCCCCTGCCCAGCAGAGCTGGGTCCTGCTCAGGCTTCTTATTCTGGAGGGAAGATTCTGGGGGAATCTTACTTAAATGTGCTCTGACCTGCTTCATCTTATGGGCTTGAGCTCGAAGATAAATGAGCTATTGTTAAGATGGTCACTTAACCATTTGCCCAGAGGAAAACCACAAAGAATGACAAGTACAGTTTTGCTAAAAGTGTACCATGAATGGGGAAGAGAAAGCTGGTTGGAGGTGTCCACTTCTCCTGGAAGGCCTGCCTCTCCACTGGATATTTCCAAATGAGCACTGTTCTCCTCAGCACAGCTTAAATATTCATTCATTCATTCATCCATTCATTCAAGGAACATTTATTTTCTACTTGCTCTATGCAGGTGGGCCTGAGGATACAGGAATGGATAAGGGATGGGTGCTGACATCAACAGTGTACACACACACACACACACACACACACACACACACACACACACACACACACAATGCAGGGTGAGGAGGCCTGTGCCAGCATTAGAGCCCATGGGAACACAGCATAATCCTGAACTAGAAGGGAGGTGAAGGCACTCCACAGTGGAGGATGAGAGGACATTAGATATTAGTCAGCATGGAGATTATTTCTCTCCTGGGCTCTCCAGGCTGGGGTGACCTCTCCCTTTTCAGAGCACCAGGTACATCCGGCACCAGGGACATCCCCCTGCGCAGCACACAGCATCAGCCTTCTCTCTCCCACTGGAATATAAACTGGAGGATGATAGAATGGAATACAAAAAAGACTCTGAAAAGGACACTGGTATTTAGCAAGCATTCATTTTAAGTTAGGAAGTTTATATAATTCTGTTTCATTTAAATTATATTTTTAGAAACTCAATGAGGAAGATAATATTCCCATTTTGAGGCTACAAAAAAAAAGAAAGTTTGTCTAGATTCATACACCAGGATTTGAGCCTCTGATTGCAAAACCAAGAGACTTTGTAGATACTAGACTTACTCATTTTTCTTTTACTTTACAATATATAGAACACTTGATTAGTATTTGTGAATAAGAGAATCTTTCTGCTGAAACATCAGCCTCATGGGGCCTATCTCCTTGGACCTTGTCTAGATCAATGATAAAGAAACCTACCACAACGTGGTTTCCCATATAGACATCCATCGGTTTGGGATGAACATGTAGAACATGAACTACTATAGCAACAGGCATTAAATAATGATTCCTTGGTAACAACTTTGACCTTAGCCATATTTTAAAAAGAAGTTTGATAATTAAACACTCCAGAATGTCATGTCAACACATTGTCAGTCCCAAGTCTTCTGGTAAACCTGTACTCTGAACTTTCAGTTCTTAGAAAGAAAGAAACCAAAAAAAGAAAAAAACAAGGCCGTGATTATTGGAAGTGTTGTTTTTTCCCCACATAAACTGATTTGTCTGTTGACTGGCAGCTGAGTGATTTAGTTTGGCTACTGCTGGTCATACCAAAAGCAAATTTGTTTTTTACCAAATCCTATTATAAAACTTATTGCTGGAGCATGGGAAAATATTACTGCATATTTCCTATTTGGTGTTCTTAGAGGATATCTATCTTCCTTTCTAAGCAAAAGTAACTAGATATGATTTTTAGTTAGTATTAATATTCTTGTCACTAAGTTCTATTACGGAAATCATATACAATGGATTATTGAGAATAAAATAAACCTGGGCTGTAACCCACGTGATGTATAGTGTTCCCAGCACTGATGTTAGACCAGCACAACCACTCTCTGCTGATTTAGGATTTTGTGTCTGTGCACAAGCAGACAGCAGTCTGTCTTCTGATGCTCTTTCTAAACTCTTATCTCAGCCAACTTTGCATTAAATATTTGAAATTATTTATCGTAAGAGTCAAATTTTAGTGGCATCTCACTCATTTAGAAAATAAAAACCCTTTGTACTCTCTAAGAGGAATATTCAAGACCCTGCAAATGATACAATAGAAAGCAAAAGTAAACTGATAGAAATTGTTCTCAGAAAATAATAATACATATATATGGAGATGTGGGCCCCTACTAGTAGACCGGAAATAGCAAGGTGATTCCATGCAGCCAGCTGAGAAGAGAGAACAGATACCCCAGTAATAATGTAGTGGGTAAAACCAAGTAATTATTTCCTATTAATTCATTTCAATATAAATAGAACATTTTAAATCTAACTAATATACTTCAGTCCTTGCTCAGATTTCATGAAGAGCAGAATCAGCCCTTTTTTCCCGGCAAGGACATTATTATTCACCTTCTTTAATGAACCCAGAATCACAAAGTTCATGTAGCTGTGCAGACCAACATTATAACTGTGACCCTGAGGCCAAGAGAAGCAAAGCGACATGCCCATGTTCACACCCTTTGGAGAAGCCAGGATGAGAAGCCAGTTCCTCTAGACCAAGTGTCCCAGCCTCAGCCCTATGAACATTCTAGACCAAGAATTCTTTGTTGTGGGTGCTTTGTTGTGTCTTGCTATCTACTGGACAACAGTCACGCATTCTGAGCCTGTTATGTATGAATGAACTAACTCCAAACTCTGAACTGTCTCTGTTCTACATTATTGTATCAATGTGTTTGCATTGTAGGATAGTATCAGCATCTCTGATCTCTAGCCTTGATGCCGGTAGCAATGGTTTCCCCAGTTGTGACAACCACACATATCTCCAGATTTTGCTAAATCTCTTCAGCCAACATCACTCCAGTGAAGGTCCACTGCTTTAAACCTACCTTGATGTGCTTAACTGATTCCTCAGCCCAAAACCAGTCCCAGATAGGCCCAAGCTCGCTTTAGGAGGGTCTGTTTCTTACAAGTCCATGTTTTTCTTGGGAAGAATTGTGGTGTGATAGAAAGAAGACATAGGATTGAGTACTTGGCAAAATTTAGGTTTAAATTCTGGTTTTGCCACTCACTTGGACAATGTTTTTAATTTCTTTGCCCCTACCCTGCCATTTCTTCAGTCATAAATGAGAATGACAATGCCTATATCCACAGCTAAGGATTAAACAAGCAGCCTGTGAAAACCATAACTCATTGCCTGGCACCCAAGAAAGTACAGCAATGTTAACTCCCTCCGACTTTGATCCCTCCCACTAATCATGGTACCAAAACCAGTAGAAACGAGGAAGCACTTACCAATATAGGTGCTGCAGCACAAATCTTAAAGACTCAGGGCTGCAAAATCTAGTACCTTGAGAAATTTTGTAACCAAGCTTTGGCAGGAAATCTCAGGCCTCAGCAGAGAATGGAGTTTACCTGAATTCTAGCTGTTGGTGAAACTAAATCAAGAGAAGGGCACCCAAATAGCTGCGGTCTAACTGGGGGCCCCAGGGCAGAAACACATATTCAAGTCTTGGTGAGAAGCCTAGTAAATGAGCTCTGAGTGAGCTCATCAAGATTGGGAAGGAGATCAGGGTTCAAGGGATTTTCCCCATATTATAGACATCTTAGTTTTCCGGCGAAATCTTTCCAAAATGTAAAATTTCTTCCTTTTGGAAGACTTTGGCAGTGTTAAAAGTTCAAAATATGCTAAAAACATAAGTTCCAATTATCTCCCATGGAAAAATATCTGGTAAAGCTTTACCACACATGGCAAGACAATATGCTTCTCAAAACGACTTTTCTGAACTAGAATTAACACTTAGTTAAAATTTAATATTCTAAAAATTTCATTTTGCCCAAGATAAACTACCTTATTAACTACTGAACGATGCTCATCTCTTTCTGAGCCTACTGTTTATGAATGAACTGATTCTAAGCTCCAAACCATCTCGATTATAATGAACTGACTGCAAACTCTGAACTATATTTAACTTCTCTTTATAGTATCAATCAAAAACATGTGAAAATGGAAAATAGGAATAAATCAAGGTAAACTTTTTTATTTCCAGGCTCTTCTATTTTAAATTTTAACATTCTATTTTAATAGAATTAGAATTCTTTGTAGTTGAAGATATCTATAGCAGCTTTTTCTGTGCTAGTACCACCATCAGCCTTCCCAGGTAGCTCAGTGGTAAAGAATCTGCCTGCCAACACAGGAGACAAAAGAGATGCAGCTTCAGTCCCTGGGTCAGGAAGATCCTCTGGAGGAGGAAATGGCAACCCACTCCAGTATTATTGCCTGGACAATTCCATGGGCAGAGGAGCCTGGCAGACTACTCTGTCATGTTGCAAAGAGTCAGACAGGACTGAGCACACACACACCACCACTATCAGCAACACCACATCAATAACAAAAGCCTGGAAACAACTGTACACTTGTTATGGACTGAGTTGTATTTCCCTGAAAAGACCATCGAAGTCCTAACCACTGGTACCTTGAAACATGACCTTATTTAGAAATAGGGTCTTTGCAGATGTAGTCAAGATGGGGCCTTAATCCAATACAATTGCTTTCTTTATTAAAAAGGAATGTGTGGAAGCACATACAGATAGGCATGAGGGAAGACTATGCAAATAGACATAAGGAGTATGCCACATGAAGAGGCAGGACCAAAATAAGCTCTATATGCCAAGAAATGCCAAAGATTGCCAGCAAACCACCAGAAGCCAGGAAGAAACAAGGAAGGATTCTCCCACAGGTTTCAGAGGGAGCACAGTCCGACTGACACCTAGATTTTAGACTTCTAGCCTCCAGAACTGTGAGATAATACATTTTTTAAGCCACCCTGTTTGTAGTATTTTGTTATGGCCACCCTAAGAACCTAACACAAAACCTAACAAGAGAGGAATGTTTAATTTTATGTTAAATAAACACATTTATGCTACATCAAATCCAGGAAATAGTTTACAACTGCTAAAAATGATGATTTAGAATGATTTAATGGGTCAATATTACAACATAAGGAATAACAGAGTAATTAAGAATTAACTACTTATTAATTAAATACTTACAATAACTAAGTATTGAAATTAAATGCTTATAATAACTAAGTATTGAAAGAACATATTACAAATGGTTTATACTCTGAATGTGTAAAATATCTGTTACTGGGACGATGCAGTGCAAATATTAAACCTGTGTATTTATATCAGTTCAGTTCAGTCGCTCAGTCGTGTCTGACTCTTTGTGACCCCATGTATTTATATATCCCACTTTAAATCATGTCTGCCTGCAACCTTTTACTTCTCAGGCTAACCCAATAGGGTGATTGTCCCAGGGAGGATACATTTCCAAGTACCATGGGGCAGAGGGGTGTAGTCAGAAAAAAAAGAGGCTGTGGATTAACTTCAAGCCTCAGAACCACCTTTTTATTTAATGAGACATTGATCTTGACAGCCAGACTTGGATGAAGGAGATGGGGTGTCTAAATGCTCTTATTAAAATGTCAAAAGTGTGGCCTTGCCAAATAGACCATAGTTTTATATGAGGAAGGTTCCCACTCCACAGGAAGAGGAGGGGAAGCTTGTTGGATGTGGAGGGGAGACCGAAGGAACAAGAGCTTTGGCCCTACCTCATATGTGGACTCTTGGGGGGGATTTGGCCCATGCCAAACCAAAGGCTACTTCTTCAGTAGTCTCTGGAGCACAGACAGGTTGGGAGAGGGGGCTTTCCCGAGTCATCCTGGAATCCATGTGGCTTGACTAAGACCAGGAGTTCCTTTGTGTCCCTGAGGTCAGACACAGATGGTAGCAGCTGAGACCTAGCCTGGGGGCCCACCAGGCGAAACACAAAACAGAAGGACTAGCCCCCGGCACAGATTCAAGGGGCCTGCAGCACCTGCATCAAGGCGAAGGACTCAAGTTCCTAGTGGAGACTTCTAGCCTTACCCACGCAGACCAGAGGCTAATCTAGCCATGGGTCTCAACCTCAGCTACTTGCCAACACTCACTATGAGCTGGTTCCACCCAGTGGTTGCCTTCACAGGAAGCCAGCTAAACAATTTTACAACAGGGACAGATAAGGGAATCTCTCCAAGATTCTAGGACCCCCATCTCCTTCTACCTCCAGTCATATGCCCAGATCCCTCTAAAAGAAGGAGGGTCGGGGCAGGCCTGAGCAGAGCCTGTTTTATCTAAAGCATCTGAGCACCCAAAAACACTGTTTAAATGATTTCACCAGACTAAATTTATCAGCTAACAAAAATCTAGCTTTCAACTTTTTTTTTCCTGCTACCAGGACACAAACTGGGGATCCATGAGGAAGATCAAACTAGCCTTAAGCCCCAAACAAAAACCTACATATTTTGCATATCTGAGTGTATTATGAGACAACTTGTAACCCTACTATATAGCTATGTAGACAAAGATTAAAAGGAAACATCCAACATGAAATTTTTTTCAAATTTTTTACGTTAATTTTAAAAGGAACATCTTGCCTAGTCCCTGTCTCTAAAGAAGGTTCTACAGCTGCTGTGTAATTGCATATTTACAATAAGAGTAAGTTTTTTAAAGTAAACATCTTTCCAGCCAAGGCCTGGTTCCCATGTGCATGCGTGCATGCTAAGTTGCTTCAGTCATGTCCACCTCTGCAATCCCATGGACTGTGGCCCACCAGGCTCCTCTGTCCATGGTATTCTCCAGGCAAGAACACTGGAGTGTGTTTCCATGGCCCCTCCAGGGGATCTTCCTGACCCAGGGATCGAAACCAAGTCTCCTGTGGCTCCTGAACTGCAGACAGATTCTTTACCACTGAGCCATCAAGGAAGCCCAGTTCCTATATAAATCTTTAAAAAAGTTAAAAATGCAGAAAACCTCTCCTTTTTTTTTTGTCCTCAATTCATCCTGCTTTCTGGGATAACCAAGAGTGAAAATAGGAAACAGAAGTAGAAATGGCTCAGAAAAATCTTTACATCATTCATTCTGTTCATCGGTTGATAATCTGCAGATTTCGTGTGTGAAAAGCAGCCATTCTCAGCTCTGCAGCATCAAACATGCTCCAAAGAGCTGGTGGGGCAGCCACCACCCAGGTGCCCCTACATCTGTGACCACTTGTCCCTTTACACACTTTCCAGAGCTCACGTGGTATCTCCAAAAGTAATTCAAACTTAATGTGAAAGAACTGTCTGTGTGTTTCTGCTTATTTTCTTCTCTCTTACTCAGAAGGGAGGCCGGCCAGCCCTTGCATGTTGCTTGAAAACAGGATCAGTCCCATGCCTGGGAGTACCCAGAACATGTGGCTGGAAGGGTGCGATGACAAGCAGCCCGCCTCCCTAGGAACATCTGTTCTATCTGTGCCAGGAATCCTAACATCAAGGATTCATTCCACTGGTCTTCAGGATGCCTCTGCTCTCCAGAATTGCCTTTAAAAAGCGTCTAGCAGCTGGCAGAAGTAACACCTTTAATATCTGTCAGCTACGTCTCATCCAGGACTGATCAACCAGATATGTGATCAAGCAGCAAGGCCCTGACAGAAGCCAGGGTAAGGACTTGAAGAGATACAGAATCAACCAGTTGGTGGGGAAGAGTAGGAAAAGGAATCTATGGCTGATTATATCACTCTCGGGAAGTAATTACAAGAACAACAGTCACCATTTTAAGTGATCGCCCTGTACCTGGTACTTTACTACCATACCTCATTTAATTTTCATAGCAATGCTTTGAGGTAAATATTATCTCCAGTTTTCAGAAGGTTAAAATAATGCTCAGAGAGGTAAAGTAAGTTGCTCAAAGCCATGCAAGTTGTAGACACAGTGAGCTGGACCCATCTCTATTCTGAGTGTGTGTGTGGTGGGAGGTGGGGGCGGGGGGGGGCAGGTTCACAGACACTACTGATAGAGGATAATTTGAAAGTACTGGTTAAAAGCACAAAATATAACTCTGGTACTTCTTTCTGAATTTTAGTAAGTTATCTTGAGAAATAAGACATAGATATGTACAAAGATTTAGCTAGAAGGTTTAGCATGAAACAAAGTAATCTAATATTCCATCTGAATATTCAGATGGAAAGATATACCCATCTGAATGCAGAGTTCCAAAAAATAGCAAGGAGAAATAAGAAAGCCTTCCTAAGTGATCAATGCAAAGAAATAGAGGAAAATAATAGAATGGGAAAGACTAGAAATCTATTCAAGGAAATTAGAGATACTAAGGGAACATTCCATGCAAGATGGGCACAATAAAGGACAGAAATGCATACCATTTCTAACAGAAGCAGAAGATATTAAGAAGAGGTGGCAAGAATACACAGAAAAACTGTACAAAAAAGATCTTCATGACCCAGATAATCACGATGGTGTGATCACTCACCTAGAGCCAGACATCCTGGAATGTAAAGTCAAGTGGGCCTTAGGAAGCATCACTATGAACAAAGTTAGTGGAGGTGGAATTCCAGTTGAGCTATTTCAAATCCTGAAAGATGATGCTATTAAAGTGCTGCACTCAATATGCCAGGAAATTTGGAAAACTCAGCAGTGGCCACAGGACTGGAAAAGGTCAGTTTTCATTCCAATCCCAAAGAAAGGCAATGTCAAAGAATTTTCAAATTACCACACAGTTGCACTCATTTCACACACCAGCAAAGTAATGCTCAAAATTCTTCAAATTAGGCTTCAACCGTGAACTTTCAGATGTTCAAGCTGGTTTTAGAAAAGGCAGAGGAGCCAGAGATCAAATTGCCAACATTCGTTGGATCATAGGAAAAAAAAGAGAGTTCCAGAAAAGCATCTCTTTTATTGACTAGGCCAAAGCCTTTGACTGTATGGATCACAATAAACTGTGGAAAATTCTTCAAGAGATGAGAATACCAGGCCACCTTACCTGCCTCCTGAGAAATCTGTATGCAGGTCAAGAAGCAACAGTTAGAACCGGACATGGAACAACAGACTGGTTCCAAACTGGGAAAGGAGTACATCAAGGCTGTACATTGTCACCCTGTTTATTTAACTTATATGCAGAGTATGTCATGTGAAATGCTAGGCTGGATGAAGAACAAGCTGGAATCAAGATTGCCAGGAGAAATACCAATAACCTCAGATGACACCACCCTTATGGCAGAAAGCAAAGAGGAACTAAAGAGCCTCTTGATGAAGGTGAAAGAAAAGAGTGAAAAATTTGGCTTAAAACTCAACTTTCAGAAAACTAAGATCATGGTATCTGGTCCCATCACTTCATGCCAAATAGATGGGGAAACAATGGAAACAGTGAGAGACTTTATTTTCTTGGGTTCCAAAATCACTGTAGATGGTGACTGTAGCCATGAAATTAAAAGACGCTTGCTCCTTGGAAGAAAAGCTATCACCAACCTAGACAGCATATTAGAAAGCAGAGACATTACTTTGCCAACAAAGGTTCACATAGCCAAAGATATGGTTTTTCCAGTAGTCATGTATGGATGTGAGAGTTGGACCATAAAGAAAAGTGAGTGCTGAAGAATTGATGCTTTTGAACTGTGGTGTTGGAGAAGATTCTTGAGAGACTCTTGGACAGCAAGGAGACCAGTCAATCTCAAAGGAAATCAGCCCTGAATACTCATTGGAAGGACTGATGCTGAAGCTGAAGCTCCAATACTTTGGCCACCTGATGCAAATAGCCAACTCATTAGGAAAGACCCTGATGTTGGGAAAGATTGAAGGCAGGAGGAGAAGGGGACAACGAAGGATGAGATGGTTGGATGGCACCACTGACTCAATAGACATGAGTTTGAGCAAGCTCCAGGAGTTGGTGATGGACAGAGAAGCCTGGCATGCTGCAGTCCATGGGGTCGAAATAATCAGACACGACTGAGCCACTGAACTGAACTGAATCTAATATTCAACACTGGGGAGTTAAATTTGAAACAGTATGCTATTTCCATAAATAAAATTGTTCTACAACCATAAAATGATGCACAAGGAAATGGAATGAACCTAAAGAGTTCCCAGTATGCTGCTAAGTTTGTTTGTTTTAAGCATGTTTTCTGGTTACTATTGCTATATAACAAAGTACCCAACTACTCCATTTGGTTTTTCTCAAAAACGTGCAGGTCAGAAATCTAAGACAGTCTCAGTAGGGTAGTTTTCATCCTCTTGAGTAACTGCAATAGGATGAAAGCTTGATCATCTAAGACTGATTATCCAAGATGGCTGCTGGCTGGGCAATGAGCCTGGACTGTCGGCGGCAGTGTCTACCCATGGCCTCTTCATGTGGCTTGAGCGCCCTTGCAGCATGGGAGCTTCAGGCAACTGAAGTTCTTGCATGATGGTTCAGGGCACCAGCACAACTGTTAGGAAGAACAAGGCAGTAGAAGCAGAATCTCCTTTTTTGACCTGGCCTTGGAAGCCATCTAGAGTCACTTCAGTCACATTCTATTCATTATAAATGAGTCACAAGCCTGCTCAGGTGGGTTAACAATGAAAGGAGTGTCAAAAAGTTTACAACCTTTTTTAAAACTGCATTTTATTAAAGGATCTCTTATACAGTTGCATTTTTATTTTGACATGTAGCTAGGGGGAAAAAAAGATTATAAGATTAAAAAATATTGAGAGTGATTTCCTCAGGAATTTAAATGAGCTTTATTTTCATCTTTTTTACCTGAATTTTGATAGAGAATTTCTATTAATGTGATCAGAGACAAATTGAAAGTAATTTTTGAAGTTTGAAATGAACACTCTTATCTCCAAATTCTCCACTAGTTAGGAACTTTTCCCCACATATCCGTCTTTTGAAACCACCACAGAGCAATCTATCACACATAAAACCCTCAGGTACACATAACATGTGAATTCATACTTGTTTTCTATCACTTTCATGTAATAAATCTATTCAGTGTGTTAAACAACCAGGTTACCTGCCATGCCTGGCAATCCATAATGAGGCTGGGAACACTACCTGTGCAGGACACCATGGAGTAAATGATCACTGCCCTGATTTTCTTATGCAACACCTTCAAAGAGGGTCAGTCACAAAAGCTTCAGCCACACTCTCCTGACAATGGGAAATTTGGGGCTAGCTTCAGCATTTTTTCTCATAGAAAGTAAAATGAGATCTCAGATCAATCGGTAACAACGGCTTTTGAAAATGTCACTCTGGGAAGACAAGAAAAAAAAAGATCAGCTCAATTAGCCACGTCCATCAGAAATTATAAATATGCCCTTTCAATCACATGGATAGAGCATGATTGGGATGAGCCATTCATTTAGGCTACCTTCAATGCCAGGACCAACGGCTGCAGACAGAACAAACAGATGTCTTTCACTTAGTGAGTGGAGGCATGTACTAGACCAAAATATTCACAAAAGTCTCAGAGGTTAGACCATATTAATGACCCTCTCTTTTTCTTTCCTCCTCCCCTGAAAACTCTATTAAAAAACTAAGGTCACCAGCTGTTGCGTGCCATCAAAAACTAAAGAATTTATGGCAAGAGTCTGATTTAATTACAGCTCATGAAACTGATCCTATGGTATTGCAGACCTTATATATAAATATTATTTATATCCCCAACTTTTAGGAAAGCAAGGTCTATTTCACAACCTTGCCAAAGGTCAGGGAACTGCCCCTGATGTTAAACATAAAAGGTGTTGTATAACATAGCTAAACAGATTACAGGCTGGTTTGCAGACATGGTTTTCTTCTCCACACAACTATAGCTCTCCTTCTCTGACAATGGAGAAAGAGCTCCATTCATGACACATCTCCTTACAGCCAAGAGTACCTGTCTGAAGAGTGTGTATTTAATTCAAAGGGCCACAGGGAGCTATTGAGGGCTTACCAAGAAGGGAATGACGTGATCTAAACTGTACCTTTGGGGGATTAAAGCTGAAATTAGTAAAATAAAAAACAAACCTACATAAATTCGAAAACTGATTCTTCGAAAAGACGATTAGAATAGGTAGACTCTTCCTATGCTTAATTAAGGGAAAAGAGCAAAATAGTAAAATTAGGAGTGTGAAAAAGGATATAAGTTCAAGTTCTTAAGGAGTCATAAAGGGCTTTAATGAAATATTATATAAAACTTACAGTGACACATTGAAAGCCTAAAAATAGGTGATTTTCTGGAAAATGTGATATTTCCTAGTCAATTTAAGAAGTAGTAAATGTGAATAGACTATGTACACAGAGAGGTAATGACTGGCCCCATATTAGATGAATTCAAGAGATACTTTTGGATTGGAAACTGTACGGAATAAGAAAGAGGTATATGTGTGCTCAATCACGTCCACCTCTTTGTAACCACGTGGACCCACCAGGCTCCTCTGTCCATGGAATTCTCCAGGCAAGAATACTGGAGTTGGTTGCCATTTCCTTCTCCAGGGGATCTTCCCAACCTAGGAATGAAACTCATATTGATTTCAGGTGGATTCTTTAACAGTTAACCACCTGGGAAGCCCAAAAAGAGGTGGAGTATGAAGGTAATTCATACTAACCTGGCCTAACTGAATAAAAAGACTGACTTCATGCACAGAGAAGCCAGGAGGAGAAGCTGGATTTAGGGAAAAGATGATGAATCACCTTGGAAACATCATAAGGTATAGCCAAATGATGATGTAAATCCAAGTGACAAAATACAGTAGTGACCAAGTGCATATACTCACAGACTAATCAGTGTGATGCACTGGTGCACTGGTATGCAAGAAAAAAATAGGTTATATCTCATCATTTCTTAACTCTTAGATGTTTATGTCATTTTATTGTGTATTTTTGTGTATTATGTATTAGTACTGTTGTACAAATATACAGAGTGTATGTATAGCATGGTAGATACTCAAAAAAATTTTTTTGAAATATGGATAAGCAGTCAAAAACATTTATAGGGATATCCAGACAGTAGACTATTACTCAGCAACAAAAAGCCTAGAATACAAATTAGTCCCAATTAGAGCACATCAGAAGGCTGCTTTTCTTCAAAAAGATGCCATTTATGCCTATTGTGTTTGACCTATTGAAAAGAGATTTGTGCAATTTCAGGAAAGCTTGGGTTGAATTCAGTGATAAATACATAGATACAACAATAAATTTTAAGACAATTATAAACTTTAGGATACACAAAATATTGCATGAGACAGAAAAGTTATTAAAATTACATGGCTCAGTGCACGAATAGCATTGACACAGTCATAATTATTTAAATACAATGCAAATGTTGACATAAATAAAATTATCATATAACTACACTGATGAGTGAGGACACAGGAAGGGTATGTATGTTACAGGAGGAAGGTAAAAGAGAGTATCACTTCATTTCCCAAGTGAGAAGTCAATGTGCTAGATAGTGTCTGACATGGAAAAATACTAATAGGTACTTTTTACATAATATGAAGTAAGAAGGTAAATCCTAAGAAGAAGGAAACATTATGCTTGACCTCAAAGAGAACAGAGACTCAAGGGAGAGAAAGATATACAAAACATACTTGTCATGAATACAGGACCCAGAGGACAGAGAAACAAACTCCACCTAAGGAAAGCCTTCACAGAGAAACGGGGGTAAATGACTGGGAACCCCATTATCCATCCTTCTTTTCCTTTATGTAACAGAATCTACTCTCTGTACCTATCTCCACTGTGGGTTGTGACTGAGCACAGAGTCACTAGAGATTCCATTTCCAGCTTCCCTTTCTTCTGATTACCACTATGTTACTAAATTCTGAAGGGGGCAGATGTGATATTTGCAACTTCTAAATTATAACCTCAAAATAAGCTTATTCTCTATTGCCTATTTTATCCATTCCTGTGGGCTGAAATGCAGATGTTAGTAGCCTGTTTAGACTCTATGGAAAAGGACAAAACCTTAAGGGATGGCAGAGCAATAAAGTAGAAAATACCTGGGCCCCACGTGACTGAAAGGAAGAGTGCACCCTACCCCCAGTGTGTCCAGCAGCTCAGACTTTTACGTGAAATAGAAATAAACCTCCCCCTCTTTTCAAGTCACTATTAAATGATCTCGATTAAAAGATCCAAGCCAATATCCTAAGTAACGTAAGGAACCCTGTCTGGAGGAAGTTCACAGTCAGGTGCAACAGGGGGAGAGGCCAGAGGCCAGGAATAATGAATGGGGCTGGAGTGGGGAAGCCAAAGGAGGAGAAAGGAAGCTGGACTCAATGATGGAAGCCATGCAAAAGAGTTTTCACTTTATAATAAATTGGAAACTATCAAAGTTTCCTTCACACCAATAGTGCAAACTGTCACTAAAACGATCTTGTGATTATCTGAAAATAACCTATAAACTCATGCATTTTTAAAACCACATACAAATAGGTTTCATGCAGACTGTAGACAACAAATTGCATATAATAATTGCTGTCTCAAAGAATATCCTGGCTAAAACTAGTAGTTTTTCTATTATATCCAAAGGTCTTCCTCCATTCAAATTATTCCTTGAGAGTATTGGAAAATAAATGTTTTATTTCATGTATAATGTAGGCATTTCTAGTGATAAAATTATCTTCCCAGTATTAAAAAACTCATGAAAATGTTAATATTCTTCCTTTATTAAGCAATGTTTCTAAATATTCTCTAATATTGAGTAGAAAGTTTAACTAAGACTAGTAAATTGATTGGAAAGCTATAAATATTTTAAAATGTGCTAGTGGAAAGATTAGCTGGATATCTGTTTGGAAAAAGAAATTAAATCCACATTACATGTGATAAAAACAATATAAAAGTAAAGATAAAAAGATCACAATTCTCATTCCAATAGTAGTCAAAGGAACTTTATAGCAATTGAAAGACATATCGACAAGGTAAATGAGATCAACTAAAGGAAAAATGAAAAATGTATCCAAAGTAAGAAGAAGAAAAAAGAAGAAATGTAAAATGTTATTTGCATTACATATGAATAAAATATTTAATTTTTTAAGTGAATATCAATCCATAATGTTTTCTACTTTTTACTAGGCAAATTTACAAAAAGGTAAGGAACTGATGAGAAAATGCCAGAGTCAATGTTTAAAATATCATATTTCCTAATATTAAAAATGAAAATTGAAACAACTGTGACCTAGTTCCTGCTATTATATTAGCAAAAAGTTAACTACATGTACCCTCATGCCTGTAGCATTGTACATTAATTAGTCTTTTATAAGAACTCTATAATAGATCTATCTTTTGACATATTAACTTTGAGTAACGTGCTCAAGAAAATATTTAAAAGAAAAAACGACTTGTACAAAGCTGTTCTAACAATTTCATTCATATGAGTTTTGTTAAAGATACCAAACTAGGAAATGGATAAATCAATTTTGGTGTAATGTTACTGCTATCATAGTTTTTAAATAATAATGGTAAAATATATGCAAAAATGTTTGTGAGACCCAAAAATGTTATGTAGAACATAAATTATTCTGTTTATCAATTATGTAAAAGTTTAGGTCACTACACTAAAAAGTATCAATAGACGGCATATATGTAGTTATCTGGAGTCTAACATTAAATGATTACCCTTTTACTGTAAAATGTTGAAGTGTGCAATAAAAAAATAAAAGATTACTTGGTAATGTAAAAATAAAATCAGCTTGTAATTACCTTGAACCCCAGAGTAGTAATTATTATAAGTACTACTTACTGTCTAATATGTACCAGCAATTCCGCTAGGCTCCTTAAATACAGAATCTTGTTTAAGCATCATATCACCCCTGCAAACTGGAAGTTATCATCCCCATTTTACAGATGATACCTTGAGGCTCAGAGGCATTAAATAATTCACCAAATATCACTCAAGTAGAACATGGTAGAGCCTCAGTTAGAATCTAGTTCTGCCTCCAAAGTTTTAGTAAAACATTTTTTTCATGAGGATCAAAATAGCTCATGCTTATTGCGGAAGATATGGAAAGGTACAAATACTATTTGGGGAGGGGGGTGGAAATCTGTGATTCCACTATCTGGAAGCAATCACTCAATTATTTCACTAAATTTCCTTCCCATGTTTTTCTAGTATATTTTCTTTCTCATAGTTGAATTCATCATCTATACACAATGTCATATCCTGCCTTTTTATTTAACATTACAGCATATCCATAAGTTTTAATACTAGCATAATACACTAAAACGTTGATATTGCATCATTCCGTATTCCATAGTTAACTATACTACTATGTAGATTTAGATGCTGCCAGTTTTTCTCTATTACAAAAAGCACCACAATAAATCTCCTTATACATAAATCATGCTCAGCAAGAAAATCAATTAAAAGACAAATAATTGTAATAAAGGTAATGGGGATTCTTTAGACTTTTGTTACATTTTGCCAAATTTCTTTCCAGGAGGGTTGTATCAATTTACATCAGTAGTGATTGAGAAAGTTTGCCTTTCAACCTTTATCATGGCTATTGTTACATTTAATCTTTGCTAATAGATAGGTGGAAAATTAGTCATACAGTAACGTTCCTGCTTGAATTTACAGATGGAAGTTGCTTTTTTTGCATGTTTTTTAATGTAATATTCTTCTTCAGAAGTTATGCTAATTCCCCTGAATTATTACAGTTTTAGACACGTCATGAAGCCATCATAAGCCCTTGAGGTTTCTGTTGCCTCCTAAAATAAAGTGCACCTGCCATCTTTATTTCATTTATTCACCCCATCTAGTCATGCAACCCTTAGACAGTCTTTATAGAAAACACTTTGACAAAGTATCAAGTCTTTAAAATATTTATATCATTTAACCCCACAGATTTTCTTCCAGTAAAATGCCTTCTGAGGACCAGTCACATTTGATTTGTTTTCTAAAGAAATGAGGAAAGTAATCCCCAAGGAAATAGCCCCCATCTTTTGCTTATCTTTCTCTCACTTCATTTCAAAAAAGGAAAACATATTACCAAGAACAGCTGTCTCGAAAATGGTGGAAACTAAGCAGGTGGTACCACCTGTAGCTATGAAATCACAAGCTCTGTACAAGGCTCCAGTTGAGCTGATATCCAGCTATTCTCAATTTTGTTGGGAACAGTGTCAAGCCTGGACAAATTCCAGTTCAGAATTCTCCAGATAGACAGATAGATAAATGATAGATAACCACTGGAATAGCAGTGAACAATCATCTCACTTTCTAATTTAATTTTCATGAATCACATTTTCCCCTGACCACCTCATTTAAAATCGTGAGTACTAACCCTCCTCTCCTACAGCTCTCCTCGCACTTCTGTTCCCTTGAACCCACTTGACCTTTCCATTTCCTGGGACGCCTTCTAACACATCATGTAGTCTACTGATTCGCTGCATTTAGGCTTTATCGTCAGTCTCCCATGTGAACGTAAGTTCCTTGAGAGAAAGCATTTTCATTTGGTTTGCTGACCTATCCCAAGAGCCGGCAACAGCAGCCAGCAAGTAGTAGGCTTTCAAAAAACACAAATATATGAAGATAATTTGAAGTAATAAATAGCACATTCATGTTTTAAACCAGTTTCTTCCCATAGAAGGATCAGAGAAAATCATGCTGTTATCCACAGCAATCGAAGAACTGAGACGGGACTCTTCAATACCTGTTGTCACTTCTTCGTTCTAATCCCAATGGCAATTTTCTTATGATATTAACAGCCAGCTTCCTCAAGGCTTTTTATTTAACATTGTTTTCACCTGTGGGTATTACCTGTGCTGGAGTGTCATTCACCTGAACTGGTGTAGGGGCATGAAGCAATGTATGTTTTATTGCCTGTGACTTTTGTGTTTTTCCATAGTTCTGCTGCGAGCAATAATAAGGAAACTAAAAAGCTGGTTCACTTACTGGAATAGACTATTATGTACTATGTAGTTATAGTTATCAACAGTATTGCATAAATTTAGAGGTATGCCAGATAATTAGCCACTAGTTGTTAAACCTTCAGGCATGGATGAGAGATAACTTGCAAGATTATTATATATTTATTATATAAAATGCATTGACAAATTCTGCTCAAAATTATGCATACGTTCAGGAGCAGAGTCATAAAACAGAACCAGGATGACAAAGCAGCCACGGTGAGACTCTGGTGCAGGCCCGGGACCCCTGAGGTCCAGACCCGCGCGGTGTGAATACCATTGCTCCAGCGTCTACTGCTTTCATCTGCAAAAAGCAACACACTGCCTGTGCCTTAAGATTTCTTAATAAAATAACAGTCCATTTTATAATCCCAAGGAACGAAATGAATAGGAACTTTCAGAAGAGTGCCCTAAGGTACTGCCACTTCAAAGTTCCAGGTCCTGCCAGCAGCAGCTCAATGGTGAATCATGAGTACGGCTCCCAACCTCTCCGAAGATGCCTCAGAAGCTGCTGGTGACCTGTCCAGGAGCCATTCCCCCTTGGTCCTCCCCTGGAGAAACCCCCTGTTACTCTGGCTTCCAGTCTCCCCCAGTCGCGTGCTTCAGAGGGTGAAACATGGTATGTCACCATCCTGGCCAGTGAGACACAACCTTCTCGCGAGACCTTTGAAAACGTTCTCATCCCTGGTAAAGAGACACAGGAGAAGAAACAGCCTCTTCGCAGCCCTTGGTTGCTTGAGCCAGAGGTGATTGTTTCTGCAGTGGCTGAGAATGCAACCATTATCACACCCAGTACCAAGAGACAGGCTGGCACGATGAAGATGGTCCAGCAGAGAAACCTAAGAACCTGGTATATGATGGTATTGCACAGCTGCTACCCCCCTGAAGCCCCTTGCTTCTGGACTTCTTGTTACGTATGATAACAAAGCCCTTCATGGATAGAATAATGTGATAGGCTGGGTAATGGCCCCCCCAGAGGTGTCCATAGCCTAATTTCTGGCTTCTGTGACTATATTAGGCTACAAGTCAAAGAGGAACTCAGGTTGCAGAAGGAATCAAGGTTGCTAATCAATTGAGCACTTAAATTAGGGAGATTATGCTGGATTATCTGGGTGGGCCCACTGTAATCACAACAGGCCTTAGAGTGGGAAAGGGGATCAGAGAGACGGCAGTGTGAGGAGGACTCAGCAGAACATTGTTGGATGAAGGGGCCACAGCCAAGAAATGCAGGCAGCCTCCAGAAGCTGGAAAAAGTAAAGAAACAGATTCTCTCTCCCCAGAGCATCCAGAAGGAAGCAGGTAACACCCTGATTTTAACCCAGTGAGACTGGTGTTGAGCTTCTAACCTACAAAACTGTAAAACAAATGTGTTGTTTTAAGGCTCTAAGTTTGTGGTAATTTGTTGCATCAGCCATTGAACCAACACAGATGACCACATACTTTTATCATTCCAATATGGGCACTTTTGAGCATGCAAGGGGCGTTAAAAGTCAGGACAGAAAAATATAGGTCAATTGCAAATGTCCTGGGAACACCTCACTTATTGCTTACATCACTGAATTGGGTTTTCTGATATTGTACCCCAAAAAGTCCTAATTATAGGGAACATGTCCCAAGTATTGGCATCAATTCACTTTTGAAATGCTTTAAGGTATTAATTTCAACCAACAGAGAGCCAACACACAGGAATTAGTAGCCACCTCAACCTGGGAGCCAGCAATACATGTGAAGGCCTCCTTCATAATATGGAGAACCTAATGCCAAAATTAGCTCAGAAGAGAAAAGAAAGGAAGAACCAGTCCCCATTGCAAAAAGTTTACAATCAAGTTGGAAAGACAAATGTCACGGAAATTAAGGGCCTAATGAACTGATTTATGGAAGTGGCTCTTTCTTGGCAGCCCTCAGAATGTTCCTATGCCAATTTTTTTATTCCCCGAAAGACAAGGGAAATGAAAAACTAGCATTTTTCGCTCCCTGGTCTAAGCATCCTTACTCCTAAATGCTGCAAGGGTTCTTTCCCTGAGTGAGCCAAAAGGAACAGAACGCAAGGGTTCACCATGAAAAGCTCAGTTAAAAAGAATTTGGCATTATAAAAAAATGACATTCAACCTTTGAATATAGGAGAAAATAAATGTGCATAGGAACTTCACTGAAAGAAACTCTATCTTTAATGCAACTCTATCTTTATGCAAGAAAACCAGAAACAGAACTGCAATGAGCTTAGGGAATTTGCCTTGGGTATTTAAGTGAAGAACGGCAGCAGAATTAAGAGGCAAGGGCTAAATGCAAAGGAACCCTGAAGGAATTAACTCAGATTATCTATCTATGAAGTAATGCAAGAAGAAAGAGGTAAACTCAGGGCTCCAGCTTGGGAAAGGAATTCCATTTCCCGGGATCACTGGAGCAGTGTGGAGTCCTAAGCACGGAGCCATCAGCCTGGAGAGGGTTCAGAGGCCCCTGGGCTGTGGCGAGTCTGGGAATTCCTGGGGGAGGGACTCCATCTCTCAGAACATTTCCTGCACTGGGAGGAATGAGGAAAGCTGATGGGAGAGTATTGATTTAGGACATGTATAGGAAGAGATTCAACCTCCTGTGAAGTCACCAAATCTGTCAGAAACTGCCAGTCGACCTTTTCTTTTAATTGATTTGTTCAGGTGTATTAGGAAATGTTTGGAGAAAAGCGAAATGCCCTTTGAAGAGAGAAGGCAAGCCTACAAAAAGACCCTCAGCAGGTTAGGTGAAAAAACTGCTGCGACTGAGAAGCAGGGTTAGAGAACTTGAGTATTCCATGCAAAATAACTTTTATACCAGAGCACGTGTCTCTAGGGACCCAGGCACCTGGAATTCAGCTCCTGATGTGTTTATTTCCATGAGAGGGGAAGCAGGGAGCATTAAGGATATGAATATTGATTGGCGGGGAAGCTGAAGATCTGGTGTAACCAGGGCATCTAATTGAGTCAAAAAGCTCCAGCCCCTCCAGCTTAATTTCCACCTGCACCACCGCAAAAAGAAACCACAATTCCCATCTAGTTAATGACTTCTTCACTTTTGTAAAGAAAAATGGCTCTACTCCATCCTGAATCTTCTTGAACTCTCTATAGCCTCCAGCCATTGATCAATAGCTATTATCTTCTACTTCTGAAGCATTCCCCCCCCTCACCCCAGTTTAGTCAGCTTCCTTTCTTCCTTCCTATCCTTCCTGCCTCCCTTCCTCTCCTCCCTCATTCATTCAATAAACACATATCCATACACCCCCCCAAGAGTGCCAGACCCTAAGGGAAGATGAGTAAAACCCAACCTGATCCACATCCCAGTGTAACACTCTCCTCCGGCAAAAGAGACAGAAAGGCCATCCCCATTTCTTCAGCTTTACCCTTTCCATATTTTCCCACTTGCTTTCCTAAGCAAGGCCCTCCCCAAATATCCTTCCTGGGCTTCATCGACAACCTCTTGATAGACTTCCTTTCTCAATAGAGGTACAGTGTAAACCTGCTCCAACCCCGTTTCTACCACCCAACCCCAGAAACCCAGAATAAAGTGACACCTTAATTTGCCCATGGCCATGCTCCGGTTACCAAGCAAAGGCTCACTGCCGGATCACACACACAGAAGCTGAGACTATGGCACCGGCTTTTGAGAAAAGAAAAGTTTGCAGCAAGGCCAACCGGCATAAAGAATAGGAGCAAGGTTCACAGATCTATCTCCCTGATCCAGGCTTCCAGGAGATATTTAATAGTTAGGGGAATTTGAAAACCAGAAGCTAATTGGCTAGTCTTCAATGAAAGCATCTGAGCTACTTGGGCTGTTGGAAGCCAGATTTTCCCGATTGAAGGACTTCTCATTTTGCAAAGGGCTCCAGTGACCTTTCTAGTCTTTAAGTTCTGTAGACTAAAGATTCTTGGTTCCACTGTCATCCTGGAAACATGAATTCCCATCTCACACATACAGAATGCTGTCTGTGTAAAATGACTCAAGGTTTGATTAATCAACAACCTATGAACAGAGGCAAAACCAGTTTAAGCTGGTGCTATTTCAATTTGATTAATCAACAACCCATTTAAAGAGGCAAAGCCAGTTTAAGCTAGTGCTATTTCATTCCTACCAAAAAAAAAAAAAAAAGAAATCTTCCCCACCTGCTCCTACTGATCAGATGAATTCTTAGGAGCTTAGCTCAAAACTGAAAAGATCCAAATAGCTATACTGCTCACTCCACTTAACTCATTGTTGCTCCTGTTATCAGTGATGTACTCCAAACATATGCAAACATGTCTATCTTCTCCTGTTCATGGATTGCTATTTAATTGCTCCATGGTTCTGCCAATTTTGACTTCCTCAAGAAAGTTCCTTTTATTTTATATTCTCAAAAATGTTCAGTTCAGAACTGTACTCAATACAACATTTAAAATGTTTACTACATATTTGTCTCATCATTAATTAAAAGTGGAAAATAAAGAAATTCCATCCCTAATTTACCACAGAGCTCTGCTTACTCATTACCACGGCAATGGTGGCATTTCAGGCTCCTTCCAGGCCAAAAAAAAAAAAAAAAAAAAAAATAGGCCAAGAGTCATGTTGAACCCTCATCATCTTCTACACGTCTTCTAGGACCATAGCAAAATGCTACCACTCTGAACGCATCCCCTTTTTGTTCATCTCCTTCCTCTCAGTCTCCACAAGCAAGGCGTTAGCCCAAATCCTGTCTGCTCTAATGACAGGAGTCCCATCTCCAAGAACTGAAGATAATATCCACTACCTCACCCACTGGATTTGGCAAATGAGCCTCAACTGATTATGTAAAAATTTAGGTCACTGCATAAAGCACGATGTACGGAGTGCTTTGAGGATGGCCAGGGCACATCAGATGTGCAGCAGTGTGGACAATTCCACCGCCCAGGCCCTTCACTTTCCACAGCACTTTCTGGAGCAGCCCCCCGTGGCAGAAAGTCACCAGTGGCCTCAGCCAGATGAGTCTGAATTTGAAAGCTGTATCAGCCACAAATAGTGTGAAATGGGTGGCAACACTTACCCTCCCTGTGCCTCAGTTTCCTCACCTGCAAGCTGGAGGTGATGCCATCTTCTTTACCAGATCCCTGGGGGCTTCAGGTGAGATGGTAAATGCCAGCATTATAGCTTTTTGCCACTTCCTCTTGCCCTGCTCTGCCACAGCACCCAGTCTACCACCTTGCTTCTCGAAGGATCACAGGGATTTCTCTCTGCTTCTGGGTAATGTTTGTATTTTCAACAGATAAAAATAAAAGAATTTTGTTTTCTGATAAAATTAAAATGCTGTTCAGTGGCAGAAAGGAGGACTCCTTTCTGAGGCAAGTGTCAGAAAGCCCAATGCAAAGTCTGAACAGAAAGGGAATTACTTGTAACAGCTGAGAAGTCCAGGGTAGTGCCTGAGTCAGACCCAGCTGGACCGGGGCTTCAGGATATCCCCAGGACCCAGCCCTCTTAGCTAAGCTCTGCTTTTCTGCACTTGATGCCCCACTCAGGCTCACAGTGGTCCACGATGGTGCAGCTATTTCTGCAGATTCTGCCTCCCAGACTCAAGGCCACAGGAAAACCATCCTCTTTTCTTTAAGCTTCAGAAAAAAAAGAACTTGGATGAACTCCAATCAGACTAGCTTGGACCATGGACCTAAGATAATTAGTGCAGTGGAGGAGCCGAGCTGGATTGGGCAGGCTAACAAGCAAACATCTGAGCAGTACCATCTCAGGGCACATGCTAAGTTCTGGAGATGATCAGTTATGATGGTAGATCTCTGCTTCGAGTTGGGGTGATGGTTCATGTCCAGTGTGATAGTAACTACAGGCCAGGGGAGGGTTGCTTCTGAGCAAAGAAGCAGAAGGAGGATTTTGGAAATAGCAGAATGATTTTCGAGGGCTTTGCCCTTTTTCTCTGAGCCAATCTGGGTCATGGCTAAGTGCACAGGTTCTAAGCTGCCAGCGTTCAAATCCTGGCTCTGCTGCTCTGTTGCTTAGACCAGTCTCTTCACTGTACTTCAGTGTTCTCTTGTGTGAAAACAGTTACCAGTCTTCAGTAAGTAAAAAGCTTAAGGCAGGGCTTGGCCTTGTAAGCACTCAGTAAAAGTCTGTTAATGGAGATCTTGGGGACAGTACCCACATCACTGCCATGGGCACCTCTGGTGGATGCAAGTGGATGATTGAAGCTGGGCTGGTGGGAATGTCTTTGGAAAAACAATGGCCCAAAAGCAGCACTCTGGGTTTCCAAATCCCTTGCAATGTGAGCACAAAAACTTCATATTTTTTGAAGTTTAATTAAAACGTGGTTAAAATATAAAATTTTTAAAGAATGAGGTATTGAACCTTCTAGTTCCTGGGTGCCTTTGCTCACTGAGCTCTTACACACACAGGCATCTAACATGCATTTCATTAAACCAAGAAAGCTAGAGGCAGGTTAATTGCATACCTGGTAGCAGTATTCATTACAGAGGCCCCTTAATCAGATGGTTAGCGTGAGTGATTCCCCTTGGAAGGTGACCTGACTAGTATCTAAAAACACTCAGATGTCCAGGCCCAGTTGATGGAGGGCAGGAAATGTAACCTTTGACCAGGCAAGTGGTAACAATGTTGCCCTTTCCGCAACCAAGAACCAAAGGAATTAAAATTGAGTCAGTCACCAAGTAGATTGCATTTAGGGTCACCTATAAATCTCTCAGAGGCATTTACCAAAATGTTTACTTTTCTTAGTAATTTAAAACGAATGGGGACAGGCTTTGTACCAAACATTGGAAAGAGAAACTTGGTTCCTGCTCTGTAGCTCTATCCAGCAATCTGGCTCAGTTCCTCTCAGTACACTTTCCTAAGCACCTCCTCGACAGGATAGCCATCACGCAAATGACAGTGAATTCTTTCACAAATTAAATATACTCCTGTCCCTTCAGCTGGATAGGCGAAATTATTCTTCAGTGATGTACATATGGGGCTGACATTGAATTTCTCACAAACTAAGGCAGAGATGGCAAAAATTCATTTCATGTAATTTATTTTAAACCCTCCTTTGTTTTCCAATTCCCCTTTAATAGCATTCAGATTGTGCTGTGCAATGCCACCAAGAATCTGAGTGGGACACGAGGGACCCAGTTCTGTGGTTGATCCTGTTTGTAATTACACTGTTTATTCTATGGATGGGGGCAGGTCGAAGATGGAGAGGTTCTTTTACAGTTAGGTTAAAACTAAGCAAATGTGAGTAGAAAAGCTGCTTAAGACCTAATTTTCAGCCCTGTTCTGTATCAGAAGGTTTGGTTAGTAGAGTGTGAAGATTTAGGTCAGATTGTAACTCTGCTTACAGACCTTCCTCTCTCTGATGTTTCAATACTGACCAGACTACTTAAGGACTGATGTGAAGTAAATGTAGCTTTGATAATGCTTCTTACTTTGACACTACATCATGGTATCCTGCTCAAGCAATGTATTGATTTTAAAATTGGCTTCCTGACTTCTAAGTAATTGTCAATTCTTTTTTTTTTTAATGGAGTTCCTGTCTACTGAATATACATTCCCTTTTTGTTTTTCTCCTTCTGTAAGTGAGGTCCATTCTGAATCTCTCAGAATCATTTTGTATTCTTAAAAGAATCAAGGAAAGTGAATGGAGTTGTGATTCATCTCCAGGAATTTTCTCTACTGTTTCATGAAGATGCTCTTCTTGTTTTCACACTATCCCTAAATTTTGACTTCAAAACCTTATAAAGCAGTGGTCAAGTTGTGAGAAAGATGATTTTGTTTTCATATAACCAAGGTTTCTGTTTGGGTTTTACATTTGCTTTATGAGGATGGTGCAGTTTGGTATCTACTTCATAGGCCCTCCTGGGGCAACATGACCAAGAATGAATTTACCTTGCCTTGCAATTTCACCTATAATGTGAACTTTAGACATGGTGTCAGGTATGAGTTAGCAATGCCATGTAGATCTAGAAACTCCTGGTGACAGACAAGGAAAGAACCTGAGGGTTCAGGTCATTTCTCATGAACCCAGCTTCTATTTTGTGTGTGTGTTGGTGTGCTAAGTCACTTCAATCATATTCGACTCTTTGCAACCCCCATGGACTGTAGTCTGCCAGGCTCCTCTGTCCATGGGATTCTCCAGGCAAGAATACTAGAATTGGTTGCCATTTCCTCCTCCAGGGGATCTTCCTGACCCAGGGATTGAACCTACATCTCTTATGCCTCCTGCATTAGCAGGCAGGTTCTTTACTATTAGTGCCACCTGGGAAGGCTCCAGCTTCTACTGGTTTGAGTTATTTCTGAGATGACCTGAGATTATCTCTTTATTAGGCACCCAGGTAGATGGAACTTTCTCTGCATGCCCTTAAAGTTTATAGAAAAATAATGAAAATAATAGCAGGAGTACAATATATTACAGTGAGTGTTCCAACAGAGCCACCACGCCCCCCACCCCTGCAGACTGTTCTCTCTTCCAGGGACTCTTGAACACCTGCATGGCCTCCCTCTATTCAGGCCCCCAGAGGTCACCTTCATGTTTTCTCTCTGTGGCTCTGCTTCAGCATATTAATTGATAATCATCCATTCAACAGTGTTTCTGGAGCGTTGGCAGCACCTCCCTTAGCCCCCGACAACCACTACCTGTGCCCAGGCCCCACCATCTAGAGACCTTGTTTAGGCTCATTTCCTCCCCTTTTAAGCCAGGCTCCAGGTACCCAAGACCCCAGAATTCCTTGCCCAAACAACCCTGAGGAGGAAGCAAAGGACTAGCTATGGTAGGTGGAGAAGGATGGATGGAGCTTGAGTATAATGCTGGGGTGTTCAGAAATGGAAGACAAAGGGGGAGTGGACCAAGGCCTAGGGCCTCCATTTGTGGCTTTTCCTCAGGTCCTGCATGCAGTGTTGAGTGGTGAAGGAGAGAGACAGTCTCAGCACTCCTGGGACCTCCAACCCAGCTGGGAAGACAGATGGGGGAGAGTCGTTAGAAGGGTGACAGGTTCTGCAAATGAGACGTGAAGGGGACCCTGGCAGCTTCTGCTGCAGGGTGGAGAGGAAGGCAAACCAGGCTTGAGTAAGAGGGGAGTAAAAGAGGCCTTTTCCAGGAAACCATGCCCAGAGTATCTACCCCAAATTTCCACCCCAAATTTCCCACATTCTCAAGCCAAAATTCATACACTAGGACTCAAATACCTAATTTTCTTTATTATACACAAGTCTGATGTGCTAAAATAACTTTGATTTCAGCACAGTTTTCCAGTATAACTCATTCTCTTTCAAGTTCTCCTTAATTCACAAATACATATTTTTCTTCCATCAGCATGTGGCAGAGTGGTGTCTTAAGAGCAATATAAGAGCATTTTCCAATGAAGGAGGCTTGTTTTTCTCTCTTAAACTGCAGAGTGTACGGTCCCTACCTTGTTACCCATTTCAGATGTAGTTTGACTCCCAGTTCAATGACTTTAAGCATCTCATCTGTATACTGGGGAGAACAATGTCCATTTCAGGGGCTGGCATGAGGGGTAATGAGATGAAATACTTAAAGTATGCAGCACAGAGACTGCAATAGGGTAGATTTCAGTCCACCTGCAATGCAGGAGATGCAGGGTACGCAGGTTCAATCCCTGGGTCAGGAAGATCCCCTGGAGGAGGAAATAGAAACCCACTCCAGTATTCTTGCCTGAAAAGCCCCACAGACAGAGGAGCCAGGAGGGTTACAGTCCATGGGGTCAAAAAGAGTCAGACACAACTAAGCGACTGAGTACAACACAGGAGAGTAAATATTAGTCACACTTTTCTGTCTCCTATTAACCTTAGAAACCCAGACTGCTTTTAGCTTTTGAATTAAAAAAAAAAAAAAGAGGAAAGAAAGATACGCTATATTCTTCACCCTCGATAATACTCTGGTTCACTTTCATGCTATTAATAAGAAGTCATAATTTTATTTTCTACAAAGACAGGTACTTAATAATAAATACTTGCAGACAGAGACTGAAGGAGAAACACATTGCTTAATGGTGAAAAGAAACACAATTAATGCAAATAATGTCATCCAGATTGCTGTGTTATTTACAACTAAATTTTTAATTTAAAATCAGACAAATGGATTCCTGACCAGGAATGGCATTTGGAGAAATATACTAGACAGAATTCACCTGGTGTTGCCAGGGTTATGGATTGCAAAAAAGTGAACAGACGTGGAGAAGATGAACATCTTTACACTTAGGATACCCTCTGAGTCAAGGTTTCCCTGCCTTCTGTTGCCATTTGGGGTGTAGACACTTCACAGCTTCTCATACCTACCTCTGGTCCCCATCAGGCTCCCACCTCCTAAACTCAACTTCTGAGTTTTACTAACAAGCCCTTCAAAGGTAAAATTCCAAGATAAAGCATTGCATTCTGGAATTATCTAAACTCTGAAAGTGCTGAAGACATGAAAATTCACAGAATCATGGTTCTCGGTGGGTTGATAAATAGTACCTCTATCCTCATCTTGGGTTTCTGTTCTGTTATGGTAATGTAACATGCCACCTTTCTTGACTGACTATCTCTGCCTCCTTTATGTATGGTGGTGGTGGTGGTTTAGTCGCTAAGACATGTCCGACTTTTGTGATTCCATGGACAGAGGAGACTGGCAGACTACGGTCCATAGGATTCTCCAGGCAAGAATACTGGAGTGGGTTGCCATTTTCTTTATGTATAGGGAATGACAATAGCAGGCATCTGTATTTTTTGTTTTCCGTGGTAAGGGCGGTGACTCCATAGGCATATATAAGTGTACTATTTTCTACATAATGTACTAAGCACAGCCTAATAAAGTTTTTCTAAAGGCAGCATAACTATCTCCCCAAAGTAAATCTAAAGAGAAAAGCTTTTTGGAAGTCTGCTATTAGTTGTTGAGAAAAATAATAAATGTAGTCAATAAAATGTTCAAAATTTTTTTCTATAAAAAGCCACACCCATATTTCTACCATTCACTACAACTACTTTCACTATTTTCTGGGTTGTCTTTGTTGTACGTATGCATTTTACAAAGTAATCTTATTTTAAACATCATTGTGGTTTTTGCTTTCTAAACTTATAAATGGATCCTCAGTTTTCTACAGAATGAACAAGCTTTTTACAATCACTCTGAGTCTATATAATAACTTAGTTACTATTAATGACTCCAGTAAATAATCTGACAGAGGATAAGATGGCTGGATGGCATCACCAACTGGATGGACATCAGTTTGAGCAAGCTCCGGGAGTTGGTGATGGACAGGGAGGCCTGGCGTGCTGTAGGCCATGGGGTCGCAAAGAATCAGACATGACTGAGCGATTAAAGAACCTGCCTGCCAGTGCAGGGAATGCAGGTTCGATCCCTAGGTCTGGATGTTCCCCTGGAGAAGGAAATGGCAACCCACTCTGGTATTCTTGCCTGGAAAGTCCCAAGGACAGAAGAGGTGGCGGGCTACAGTCCAAAGGGTTGCAAAGAGTGACGTGACTGAGCACACACACACGATGACTCCAGTCACAGTGATTTACATTTTGATAAGGGCTGTCTCCTGAAGAGTTCAAATAGTTTTAAAATAGCATCTTGGAAAACACATCCTCCTAGTTCAATGTCTCAGTTTTAGTGGGAAAACTGAGGTTCTAAAGAGGTCATGGGACCAGCCAGGATCCTTCTTGGCAGATCCAGGACTGCCACCCGGGATGCCAGACCCAATCCAGCCCTGTCAGCCCTCGCATCTCTGTCCCGTTCTGGGTGGACACTGGAGGGGAGGGGAGGGGAGGTCACGGAAAGATAACATCTCACTGAACAAATTTTCCAACTTAACGTGGACCAAGTAGCTGGTATCTGCCTCTACCCAGGGCTTGTTTGAATAGCGTAATTCTCACCTGACTACCAGAAGTGTAATTACCATTGAAAAACTCTCATTTTTATTTCAGGGGAAACAGAGTCCTGGGTACTACTAGGTGTCAACACTGTTGCAGTCCTGACTACTGTGTCATAGAACTGGAAGCTCTTTGAACATGATATGCACCTTTCTGCAAGGGTTACTGCAACCAGGTCAAATCAAAGGACCACCACGCCAAGACTCTCCTAGAGGTACCTTCAGGGTGGGACAGGGGCCTGGAGGAAACTCAGAGCTACGTGACTTGTTCAAAGACCTGGAGTCAAACCCTGAAGCCAAGTCCTCTACACGCCAGGCACGATTCTGGGCAGCTGGATTCAGGCATGAAAAGGGTCTCCCCGGGGCTGCCGGAATCGGTGCAATCTCAGAGTCACAGGTCAGGGGCTCTCCCAGCCCCCAGCGCCCGCGGCAGAGCCCTGGGGAGGCGTTAAGAAGGCGGATGGCAGCCGGGCTCGGCGGCCCAGGGGCGGTCGGGCAGGTTCAGGTTTCCCCGAGTGCCAGCTGAAACGGCGGTCCTTCGCGCTGGGTTGCAGCTGCAAGAGGACCCGGGGCACCCGCCTCCCAGCTGGCTTCCGAGCCCATCCCGGGCGGTGACTTTGTCATGGCTGAGCACAGCTGCATTTGTACTGATGACCCACTAATCTGCGCTAGAAAGGTCCGTATCCTTTTACAAATCCCCGGAGCCTCACCATCTATTTGACTTGTTGCTCTTAAAGTTTCACATCGTTTTCAACATGTTAAGCCACCACTTCAAGAGTATTATTGAGTGTGAGGAAGAGAGCCGCCCTTGAGCGTGTCGTGGGCCACTTTTGCCCTGCTCCTTTTATTTCACAGTTCACACACCCAGAGCCAGCAGGCCTGCCGTTGGTTTAGGGAGCCTATGTTGCCCTGCTCTCTGGGAGGATCTGTCTACCTATTATCTAGCGAGAAAACAGCACTTGAAGAAATGCATTAGAGAGCACCTCCACCCCACGCAGGCCATCCGGTGTGACAAATAGGAACCCTGCATCCTGCACCATCTCAGAAACATACTGATGGCTTCTCCCAGACAAGCAGGCATTTGTCAGGAACCTTAAACAAAGGAAGTTTTATGTTCACAACATTATTACCACTGCCAGCAGTGTTTGCTTAGAACTAGCTGGCAAAAAAAACAACTTAGTTTTGCTCCATGAGTATTGCACTTCAGTGCGTGGTCCTGGAAATGGTTACTACAGTAAAATGCTTAAAAATATGCATTTTCTTTCCTAGTCTTTGATCCAACCAACATATGATCATACATATTTAGTGAATTGTATGTATGTTTATAACTATATGTTATTTACCCTAGAAAAACACAGAAATCATATAAAATTTGACACAATTAGAACTCCTGGATCACTTCAGAATTTTTAAAAAATATTCTTGTTGTTTTACACAGCTTTCTAGTACCTCATGGATTTAAAGATGCCAAAACTTATTTAAAACCTGACACAATTAGAAATTCTGGAGCATGTTGGAATTGTGGGGTTTTTTTATTATGGTTGTCATTTATGTCACTTCCTGGTGCTTTATGGGTCAAAAGGTATTAAAATCTTTTACATTCCATCAGAATTGTCAACCTGCTTTTTGCCTCAGTATAACTCTACGTGAAGAATTCTCTGGTGGTGAGTGTTTGGCAGCATTGTTTTTTATCTCATGTGCTGATATTTATGACAAAACTGAGAAATAAATGTGCGGGGTATCCAGACTCCTTCCCTTCACCCATACACACATTTTATTCCAAAAGAAAAGTGATGTTCTTGCTCATGCTATTTTTCAGAAGACCTAAAACAGGAACCATTATGCAAAAAGTTTCCATACTCTTTTGAGTTTGGGGGGCAAAATAGAAGGGCTTTTATATGAATAATGAATAGTTATGAATAGAATGAACAGTTTTCAGATAAACTGGCAAATAATAAGTACATTCTAATAGCATCTTAAATTGGAAAGTTCTAGGTAGAAAGAACCTTCCAAAGCACCTTTTCCCAAGAACATTTGTCATGGTCCCTCACTTGGGAGCCTAAGAGAAAATGAGTACAGTTTCCCTGATGCCCCCAAGAATGGCTAGAGCTTACTTTCCAAAGTCCATTTTCTAAAAGCATAGTTGTCTTTTTTTTTTAATACATCCCCACTAGGTAAAGAACAGAAATTTTCCTCAAGGTAGACAACTTCTAGCTAAAATGACTTCACTACTGACCATGCCACAGGCCAGTTATTCAGCCAGAACCCCCTGCCCTTTTACCCTGCTACCATACCTCAATCTAGAGCCTTGCCCAAAGACACAGAAAGCCAAAAGAATAACCTGTGTTATGAATACTTTGGTTACTACAGTTGCCTGGGATTTCAAGAAGCTGGTGATTGCAGGGCTTAGCTAAACTAAGGAAATATTTCTGGAGTCCTTAACAGAGAAATTCAAATTGAACTTACCATAAAGGGAAACATATTGTACACAGAAGGGGCACTGTATGCTGAATTGGAAAGCTCTTCTTGCTAATGGCTCTGTGCAAAGCAAATATTAAGAAAACAAAGAATCTTTTTAATGACCAGAAGGGATTTCTCAAGTATCAATATTCCCAGATGCTATGGGCTGTAACAATTACACTGTAATAGTCAACTCAGGTTGCCATGACAAAATACCACAGACTGGGTGGTTTAAATAACACAAATTTCTTTTCTTACAGTTCTGGAGGCTGAAAGTCCAAGACTAAGGTGTCAGCAGGATTGGTTTCTTATAAGGCCTCTGTCCTTAGCTTGCAGATGGTCAATTTCTCCCTGTGTCCTCACAAGTCACCCTACTGTGCTGTTTCTGTCCTATCTCCTCTTTTCTAAGAACAGCAGTCAGATTGAATCAGAGCCCATCAACATGACCTCATTTTACCTAAATTATTTCCTTAAAGGTCCTCTCTTCAAATACAGTCACATTCTGAGGTACTAGGGGTCAGGACTTCAACACAGGAATTTGGGCAGGGACACAATTCAGCCCGTAATATATGCTTGTGAGAAACAAAGTAACTCTTAAGTGGTAATATTTGTTTTGGCTATTCATAATATTCTTACATGTCCATTAATGTAATGGTGGCACTGAGTTATTTGTCTGCCTGGTGGTGGTGGTTTAGTCACTAAATCGTGTCTGACTCTTGCAACCCCACAGACTGTGGCCTGCCAAGGTCCTCTGTCCATGGAATTTTCCAGGCAAGAATACTGGAGTGGATTGCCGTTTCCTTTCTCCTGGGTATCTTCCTGACCCAGGGATTGAACCCACGTCTCCTGCATTGCAGGTGGATTCTTTACCAACTGAGTCACCAGGGAAGACATTCATCTGCCTATTTGGTGCTAAAGGACTCGAAATGCAGGCAAACCTAGAAGAGTTTGCTGAGATTATTAGATGTATTTACTTTCCAGTGGCTATGAGTCGCAACACACTCCAACCGATAACAGGCAGGGTCCAAAAGAAATTTCAATTTATCTGACATGCTTTTATACAATCTGGTGAGGTAGAAAGAATAGTGCAGTAGAAATTGAGAGAGCTGAGTTTTACCCTTATTTACCCAAGAGAAGTAACTTGCTTCAGGGCCCTTGTAGCGTATTTCCTCAGTAGAGGGTAGCAGTTAAAAGAGTGGACTTCCGAAATCAAAACTACATAGACCCAAATCTACTACCCATTAGGTCTGTGATCTTAAGCAAACTATTTAGCCTCTTTGTTGTTCTGTTTCCTCATCTGTAAACAATAATAGTAATCTACCACAGAGGCAGTGAGATTAAATGACACCATATATTCAAAGCACTTATAGTAGTATTTATCATCATCACCCCTTTCAAGGTGATTTCTTTCATGAAGTTGAAACTGGCAAATAACTAAAGGTACTTCTTCCCAACAATTCAGTGTGATCAGAACCATCTGGAAGTCTTGTTAAAACACAGATTACCACAGTTACGGCTAGGGACTTCACCACTCAACTCAGCAACTGATAGAACCACTAGACAAAGAACTGAACAAACCATCAGTCAGCAGAATCTAAATGATATTTATAGAACTCCACCCAATAAAAGAATAAATTCTTTTCATATAACCATGAAACAAAAACCAAAGTAGATCATATACTGGGTCATAAAACAAAATTCAACAAATGTAAAAGAGTTGAAATCATTTACATATGTTCTCTGGCCATAATAAAATCAAACCAGAAATTAATAACAGAGAGACGACAGGTAAATCTCCAAATACTTGGAAATAAAACAACAGACTCCCAAATAATTCATAAATGGAAGACAAAAAAGAAAAAAGAAATTTTAAAAATTCATAGAACTACATGAAAATGAAATACAATATAATAAATTTGTATTTATTTTACAAATTTACAAATTACAGGGATACTGCTGAGAGGGAAACATGTGTTTACATTAGAAAAGAAAATAATCTCAAATTGAAAATCTAAGTTGCTATGTCAAGAAACTAGAAAAAGATCAAACAAAGCCCTAAGCAAGGATATGGAACAAAATAATAATAAAAGAGATCAATGAAATTGAAAATAGGAAAACATTAGAGGAAATCAATAAAGAAAAAGCTCTCTATATTAAAACAATGAAGTTAATTAACTTCTAGAAGGACTGATAAAGACAAAAATAAGATACACATCACCAATATCAGGAACAAAATAAAAGATTTCAATACAGATGTTGCAGCCATTAAAGTAATAATAAGGGGGTGGACACATAAATTTGACAACTTAAAAGAAATTGACCACACTAGTATCACAAACTACCAAATGTTAGCCAAGATGAATAATCTAAATAATCAATCCTATAACCACTAAAGAAATTGAACTCAAAATTCAGAATTCCCCTCCCCAAATTCGTGGTTCTATATAGTTTCACTGGAGAATTCTTCTAGATACTTAAAGAAGAATTAACATTAATTTAGACACACTTTTTCAGAGAATACAAGAGGAGGGAACAAGTCATCCTATGAGGCCACAATAATACCAAAATCAACAAAGAGCACCAAAAAAAAGGAACCTACAGACAAATATCTCTCATGAAGTTAAGCACAAAAATCCTCAATAAAACTTAGAAATTGAATTTGTCTATTTTTTAAATTAAATGTTTTTAATTTATTTATTTTTAATTGAAGGATAATTGCTTTACAGTATTGTGTTGGCTTCTGCCCAACATCAACATGAATCAGCCATAGGTATACATACGTCCCCTCGCTCTTGAAATATAAAATTATATACCACAACCAAGTGAGATTTATTCCAGGTATGCAAGGCTGGTTCCTTATTCAAAAACCAAATATATATATATATATATATAAATATATATATAAAATAACAGATTACAGAAGAAAAATCATATAATTATATCAATTGATGAAGGAAAAGCATTTAACAAAATTCAATAGGCATTCATGATTAAAAACTCAGCAAACTAGTTTCTGCTGATGAGAACTTTCTCAACTAGATAAAAGCATCCACAAAAAATTTTCAGTTAATATCATACTTAATGGTAAAACACTGAATGCTTTCTTCCCAAAATTGGGAGAAGGTAAAGATGTCCTCTGTCTCTGCTTTCATAGTTACCTCAAAAGGATCACAGTCTTAAATGGAAAATGAAAAATTATAAAACTTTAAGAAAAAAATAAAAGGAGGAAATCTTTGGGACCTAGGGCTAGGATAAGAGTTCCTAGACTTGACCCCAAAACAATAATCTCTAAAAGTAATATTTGATAAATTGGACCTCACAACAATTAAAAACTTTTGCTCTGCAAAAGACTCTGTTAAGAGAATGAAAAGATCAGCTACAGGCTGGAAGAACATATTTACAAATCATACATCTGAAAGACTCTCAACACTCAAGAGTTTAAATTAAACAATTCAACTAGAAAACAAGCAGAAAACATGAACCAATATTTCACCAAAGAGGATATACATTTGACATATAAGCATATGAAAAGATGTTGAAAATCACTTTCTATTAGAAATATGCAAGGTTAAACTACAATAAGATATCAATACACACCTTAACAGAATAGATAACTAAAATTAAAAACAGTGGCTAGAAACTGGATCACTCATACATTACTGGTATAAATATAAAATTATACCACCACTCTGGAAAAGTTTGGCAGTTTAAAAAAAAAAATCTAAATATGCAACTACCATACGACTCTTTGGCATTTATCCCAGAGAAATGAAAAGTTATGTTTACACAAAAACAGATTCAAGAATGTTTATAACAGCTATATTCATAATAGTTAAAAATGGAAAAAAAATAGTTAAAAATGGGAAACTTCAATGAATGAGTGGTTAAGCAAACTGTGGGACATCCCTACCCTGGAATACTACTCAGCCATTAAAAAGGAAGGACTGTTGATTCATTAAACAACCTAGATGAATCTCAGAGAATTATATTGAGTTAAAAGAATAAAAGCCATTCTCAAGGGGTTACAAACTATACAATTCCATTTATATAACAAATATAAACTTATAAATAATAAATAAAATTGAAACAATGTAATTACAGAGATGAAGAATAGGTTAGTGGTTGCCAGAGGTTAAGCATGGGATTGGAGTAGAAGACAGGGGAGTGGATATAGTTACAAAGAGAGAACACATCGGAGCCTTGTGATGATGGAACAATGGTGTATCTTGATTGCAACGGTAGTTGTACAAATCTATGCATGTGATAAAGTTGCTCAGAAGTACACATTCATACACAATTGAGTGTATGAAAACTGGTGAAGCCTAAATAAGTTCTGTGGATTGCCCAATGCCAATTTCCCAGTTTTGAATCTTGTACTCTAGTTATACAAGACATCAGCTTTGGGAGAAATTGGAAGGAGGACCTCCCTGTACATTTGTTTTATGCAACTTCCTGCGAATCTGTAATTATTTCTAAATTAGAAATTAAAGAAAATAAACTAAACTATTTTTACAAAGGATGAAACACTCAGGAGAGGAGGTTGGGTGGGTCTTTCACTTTTAACTTTGTACATTTCTATAACTGGTTGATGTGTATATATCATAAAAATTCAGACCTCAGGAGAAAAAATTCAGAGTGATGGGTTGCATTCCTAGAATTTCTGATTCAGTGGATCTGGAGTAGAGCTTATGACTTTGTACTTCTAATTGGTTCCAAGGTCTGGAGTCCACCCTTTCAGAATTACAGAATAAAGTAAGTAGGAAATCAGTTCAGTCCTTGCTTGTTTGGTCTGATCTAAAAGTGCTTGTTAATCTGTTGGTTAGATAGCTATAGAAACTAATCTGAGCTCTCATTTCAAATTTCACAGAGGTTGTTCTTCTCAAATAGACAAATGTAGACAAGCATCAGTTCAGATCAAAATGTCTTTTATCTCAAACAAATGGCTGCTCAACCCAGTCCTAGAAAATAAATGTTAATAAAAATAAAAGAGAATAAAATCAGTTTGTAAAGGGAGATATCCCCATCTAATCTGTATCTTAAAATGAATCAATCCTTCTAAAATGTCAGGCAAAAGCAGTCTGTATGAAAAATCTCCTGTTCCACCAGGTAATTCAAAGCTTCATATTTTTATATCAACTACCCACAGGAAAGAAGGACACCCACCATCCCCCAGAGGGAAAAGCTTGAGTGTAGCTCAGTGAATAAAATGTTATTTTCTTTTTCAGTTCTTTTCTCAGTCACATTTCATGCCCTCTTCTCAGAATGTTTATCACCACCATGAGTCATATTTCTGTTTGACTATCTGGCAAGTGACTCCCTGCTGAATGGGCAGGGGAGAAGCCCCATAAATCAGAGACCTTCAGTCCACAGGCAGCCTCCCAGCCAGCAGTGGGACCCTCACATATGCTTCAAAGCCAAGTACTTCAAGCAGCCCTCTTAAAAATAGAGATCCAGTTACTCAGAGCTGGAGGGCATTAGAAACATGCCCAGATTCCCAAGTGAGTGGCACGTTGAGGGACTGTGAATGGTTCCCTTGACCTCCCAAGAGCCCTGATCAGTGCTGACCCCATGAATTCAAGGGAAGCATAACCTGTTTGCAACCCTCACCTTCTGTGATGTGAGGACAAGGTTCTCACTGGGACATCTGCAGGTGGAAATAAAATACAAAATCATGGGTCTGTAATTATCAGTAAGAGATCTTGATAATTCAATATGTTAGCAAGTTCAGCATGTCTGGGGTACTTTTAAAAATAACAATTTGGAGCATGAACCAATTCTTCTAATTATTCCTATGTTCTTAACACTCAAAGTTCCTCAGATGCCAGCAGCAGCATCACTTGGCATCTTCTGCAAGCCAAGACTCTTCAGATCCACCCAGACCCAACCCATCAGAATCTGCATGTTTATAAGATCCCAGGTGGTCCATGGACACAGTGAAGTTTGAGTGGCGCTAGGGCCAAGGTAACACACACCTGCGGATTACAGTGAGGCAGCTGCTGAGAAAGGAGGGACTACAGCAGCAGAGATCTCACGAGTGACTGAGTCACCACCATGAACACTGCAAGACCACACTGGAAAATTAAGCAATGTGCAGTTCCAACTTGAATGATCAGGAAAACTGCTGTACTCTGTAACATTCCGCCCTCCTAAAATGCCCCCCAAAGACTAGAAAGCTCAGTCCTAAATTCAAACCTCACACCTTTTCAGAGAAGCACTAATTCAACCTCACTTACCATTCCCTAATTGAATTTCTTCTTTCCCAAATAACTAGGAGTTGGACGGTTTGCAGAGGTTTCTTGTTGGGAGAAGTTTGGAATACCTGAATAAAATTGCAGGTGAGATATTCTGGAAAGACTGAAAAATTTATCAGAGAATCATTATGAATTATTGCTTGTTCTTTGCTTTCAAACTTCTTGCCCTTAGAGCTGAAACCATAGACTTTCACCAAGGAGAGAGGTTCACAGGCTGAGAGGGTCTAGAGAGACAGATCTTTTTTTTTTTTTCCCCTATTATTTTTATTAGTTGGAGGCTAATTACTTTACAATATTGTAGTGGTTTTTGCCATACATTGACATGAATCAGCCATGGATTTACATGTGTTCCCCATCCCGATCCACCCTCCCGCCTCCCTCCCCATCCCTCCCCTCTGGGTCATCCCAGTGCACAAGCCTCGAGCGTTTGTCTCATGCATCCAACCTGGACTGGCGATCTGTTTCACACTTGATGATATACATGTTTCGAGGCTGTTCTCTCAGATCATCCCACCCTCACCTTCTCCCATAGAGTCCAAAAGTCCAAAAGTCTGTTCTGTACATCTGTGTCTCTTTTTCTGTTTTGCATATAGGGTTATCATTACCATCTTTCTAAATTCCATATATATGTGTTAGTATGCTGTAATGGTGTTTTTCTTTCTGGCTTACTTCACTCTGTATAATGGGCTCCAGTTTCATCCATCTCATTAGAACTAATTCAAATGAATTCTTTTTAATGCCTGAGTAATATTCCATGGTGTATATGTACCACAGCTTCCTTATCCATTCGTCTGCTGATGGGCATCTAGGTTGCTCCCATGTCCTGGCTATTATAAACAGTGCTGCGATGAACATTGGGGTGCACGTGTCTCTTTCAGATCTGGTTTCCTCAGTGTGTATGCCCAGCAGTGGGATTGCTGGGTCATATGGCAGTTCTATTTTCAGTTTTTTAAGGAATCTCCTCACTGTTCTCCATAGTGGCTGTACTATTTTGCATTCCCACCAACAGTGTAAGAGGGTTCCCTTTTCTCCACACCCTCTCCAGCATTTATTGCCTGTAGACTTTTGGATAGCAGCCATTCTGACTAGCGTGTAATGGTACCTCATTGAGGTTTTGATTTGTATTTCTAGAGAGACAGATCTTATTGGACTTAGTAGAGGGTGGTGTTTAGAAAACTTCTTTCAGTCTTACATTACATGAACCTTTATGTAATCATAAATTATCATAGTAATCATAAGTATGGCTAAAGTTTAGGTTTTACACACAGTTTCATCACTCAATTTAAAACATTTTATCTAATTATACAAATATTTTTTAAATGTATATTAAATAATGAATTTGATACTGGCTTGGGGTAACCATGCAATACCTTTTTATTTTGACATGATATTCTTTTGATAAGAAGATAAATTAGTCGTTTCTCATCAATGACTAATTTTACAGTATTGTGTCAAATACTGGAGGAGATAAGGAAGGAATGAAGGGTGGGTAGATCAGACTTGGGGGGAAAGAAGAAAAACAGGAACAGAAGAAACATTAAAAAATAAGAAAGATCCTCAAAAATATACTTATTAAAAGATGTATTCAATGAACAGTGAAGAGTTTTTGGAAATTATGATCCCTGAAATTTTTTTAAAGTAGTAGAATGGTTGGAAGATAAAGTGGAGAAAAATTCCCAGCAATCAGATTTTTAAAATAAACATATGACTGTGGAAAAAGTAAGATGAAAAATTCAGATAACCTGTTTGGAAAGTTTATCTTTTGATCATAGCTGCTTCACAAAGAAAGAATGAAGAAAGAGGTGGGGAGGAAATCATTGACGCTAAAACTGGAAAAGAACACAGTGGAGAAAGACATGGGGTTCCATATATGAGGGCTTTTCAAGTATCTAGCACAGTAAGTGAAAAAAAGGGTGATATCAAAGCTCACAGTCATAAAATTTCAGAACTCTGGAAACAGGAAAGGAAATCCCCCAAATTTGGGCCACATAACAAAGGATAGCATAGGAAATGTTAACAGCAAAATTGGAAACAAGAAGACATCCAAGCAATGCCTCCAAAGTACTGAAGGAAAGTCATTTGCATATAAGAGTTGTATTCTCAGATGAACTGCTGATCAAATCTAAAGACAGATGAAAACATTTGTGGAAATGCAAAGATCAAACAAGATGATCTCCTCTGACTTTTTGTATTATGAAGCCAATAGACTAGAGGCTTACTGCTCAAAGGGTAGTACCACACAAACGGGTGGTAAAACGAGAAGAGAAGGTTTGGAATCCAGTGCAGAAAGAGGCACAAGGAATCTACATGCTGAATGCAAAGGGAGCTATGCGGCTACAGCTGTGAGGCAGTCTAGACTGTGGTAAGTTGAAAGGAGGATTCTGGAAGGGAATGTATCCAAGAAAATGTGTACTTGATTTATTTGATTGTAGTCAGAGAGAATTTACCCCTTTGTCCAAGATTTGGGGATAAGCTAGAACAAAAAACAGAAAACTAAGCAAATGAAAGAGAGTATTAATTCAGGGAAAACAACAAAGAAGATAATAATGGAAATATCATACCATGTGGCTCATAGGCAGGAAGCTGATGAAAGCCAAACTCCATCATTAGTGGTAGGAAACTAATCTCAGATGGTAAAGAATCTGCCTGCAATGTGGGAGACCTGGGTTCGATCCCTGGGTTGTGAAGATCCCCTGGAGGAGGGCATGGCAACCCACTCCAGTATTCTTGCCTGGAGAATCCCCATGGACAGAGGAGCCTGGTGGGCTACAGTCCATGGGAGTTGCAAAGAGTCAGACAGGACAGAGCAATGAAGCACACAGCACATGGACTGTAGTCCTCCAGGGGATCTCCCCAACCCAGGGAGTGGACCCAGTTCTCCTGCATTGCAGGCGGATTCTTTACCATCTGAGCCACAAGGGAAGCCCAAGAATACTGGAGAGGGTAACCTAGTCCTTCTCCAGGGGAATTCCCAACCCAGGAATCGAACCTGGGTCTCCTGCATTGTAGGCAGATTCCTTACCAGCTGAGCTACTAGGGAAGCCCTAAAGAGTCGGACAAGACTGAGCGATCAGGCACAGCACAAAGCTGGAAAAAAAGCATTTTAAATTGAGGTGTAGTCAATATGGCCTCCCTGGTGGCTCAGTAGTAGAGAATCCACTGCCAAGCAGATGAAGGTTTGATCTCTGGGTCAGGAAGATCTCCTGGAGAAGGAAATGGCAACCCACTCCAGTATTCTTGCTGATAAATCCCATGGACAGAGGAGCCTGGCCAGCTACAGTCCATGGAGTTGCAAAGAGGTGGACCAACTTAGCGACTAAACAACAAACAAAACTTGGTTGATGTACAATATTATATGTTTCAACTGTACAATATAGTGATTCACAAATTTTAAAGGCTATATTGCACTTATAGTTATAAACATTGGCTGTATTTCCCATGTTGTCCAATGTGTCCTGTAGCTTATTTATTTTATATACCATAGCTTGCGTTTCTTAATCCCCTACCCCTACCTTGCCCCTTCCTCCTTCCCTCTCCCTACTGGTGAATACCTTTGTTCTCTACATCTGTGAATCTGTGTCTTTTTTGTTATCATCACAAGTTTGTTTTATTTTTTAGATTCCACATATAAGAGATATAGTATAGTATTTGTCTTTCTCTGCTGACTTATTTCACTTGCAAAATACTCACTAAATCCATCTACACTGCTGCAAATGGCAAAATTTCATTCTTTTTATGGCTGAGTATTCCAATGTATATGTATGCACCATATCTTCTTTATGCAGTCCTCTATTGATGGGCACGGGTTGCTTCCACATCTTGGCAATTGTGAGTAATGCTGCTAGGATCACTGGGGTGCGTGTATCTTTTCAAATTAGTGTTTTCATTTTGAAAAAAAATTTTAAGAGTAGTGTAAGGATATTATTCAGAAACATAATCACAAATAATAGAACAAATTAGAAGAGTTACAGGTGGGTGCCTCTGGAGAGGACTCAGGAGGGAAAAGTTGAGTCAGGGGCCGCAGTTCTCAATTTTAAGCCTTCAAATATTTTGCCTTTTTAAACTGTTGTTTATGTACATCTTCACAAGAGTTTAAAAAAATAAAAGGATTAAAATAAGTAGAATCAAGATATAAAAATAAATTTTAGAATCAGATGCATGTATGATAATGAATGTGTATTTCAAATTTAATGAAAAAACCTTACTAAATAATCTTTCAAGTCTTGTAATTTCAAGATAATATACCTTTTAAGGAAGAACAATGAGAGGACTGTGATCAAATGATATTGCCTCAGTATTTTAAAAAGTGGTTTTTAAGGTAGTTTCAATTATGTGGTGCAGTTAGTAAAGAATTCACCTGCCAATGAAGGAGACGCAAGAGATGAGGGTTTGAGCCCTGGGTTGGGAAGATCCCCTGGAGGAGGAAATGGCAACCCACTCCAGTATTCTTGCCTGGAAAAGTCCATGGACAGAGGAACCTGGCAGGCCACAGTCCATGGAGTCGCAAAGAGTCAGACACAACTGAGGACATACACACAGGCACAACTGTGTTAAGTATACACACTTATACTTCAAAATAAGTGTGTTGTATTCTTCTTTATTACGTATATCAATCACTCTTTCCCAAGTATATGTTCATCCTTATGAGTATTTAGAAACAACACTGGTTAAGCACAAGATCTTCAGTCCTCAGAGATTTAAAAAATTCATTCCCCATGTTTTCCAGATGTCTATCTGGTAGAATTCATCATTGACTTCTTTTCAACTCACTGTTTGAATAGTTTTTCCCATCTGTAAATATGAATATCTCCAAACAGAGGCTCACAACATATTTCAGCTAAGACACAAACATTTCCATGGGACAGAAAACTGCACTTTATTCAAACAACAGATTAGGGATGAAATAGTGGTTTTAAGGTTGTTCTTGACATTTAAAAAAGCCTGAAGTATTTTTATCCCATTGCTGCCTGTTGTTTCTCTAGATACCTAATAACTTTGAAGAGAAGATCCCAGCATATTATATATACTGAAACCCTGTCCAATGCAAAGTGATATTTTTCTTTCTATTTTTCATTTCTGAATGCTGGCTCCAGTCAACAATATAATCATTTTCTCTTATTGATTTTCTTATAAAATGCGTCCTTGTTAGATTCATTGATGACTATACATTACTGAGGCACCTGATAAAATTTCATTGTTATTACCACCACACAGGAAATGCTTTATGCTGGATGAAAATAACTACTTCTCAAGAAGAAGGTGAAACTAGGCATAATGCAAAATTCCAGAGAATGGCATCCGTACCCGAAAACTAATCATCAGGAATTGCTACCCTCAAATCAATTCAATATCATTCTCCACTAAGATGTACTGTATCACTCCAGCTTGACCTGGGTTTTTTGGCTAAAAAGAGAAAAAAAAAGGATGAGTTTTCTCACTTTAAACACTTAACAATTTAAAGCTTTAGCTCTTCAAAAGAATTCTGATGCTCTCATGACTAGCCTGGGCAGTGCACCTCCTAAATCACTCTGGATAGTTTTCAGTGGCCTGTATCTGATTAACTTGAATTGATTTGGGCTAGAAGATTTGTTAAAACAACCGAAGTCAAATAGTGACTTTGTATTTGCAGGGTTGAATAATATATAGCCCATATTATATATGTATGTACATATATATATATATAACCCAAGTTCTTTTTCCTTTTGTATTTGGGGTATCAAAATAAATTATTATATCACTGAATTCTCCTTTTTACTGAGAAATGCTGAAGTAGTCTCTTTTATTTTGCCAGAATTATAGGCTTCCTGAAATTCCTAAAGCACCACACTGACAAAAACAACAAAAGATACATTTACTTAAGTTTATTCAAAGGTTATGGATTATTCCTAGGAGGTCCAACTTAAAAGGAAAATAGAATGTTAATACTTTAAAATCTGACAGGACATATCCTTACATGATAACTTATTTTTCAGTTAAATTCCATCTAAGCCTGTGCTGTTCCTTATAGAGATACTGTTGCAAAAAATAAAGTTAAATTTTCTTCTTGGTGGGAAATGGTTTCTAAAATCAATTTCTTATTTAAAATTAGAATGTTAATTCCAAATAATGAAAGTATTCTGAACCCCACATAGATCTGATAACAGCAAATTTATGAATCAATCTTTCATACTGAATTTTAATTTTAAAAATTAAGACACTTAAAGCTAGCACTTTCTGCATAAAAGATGGCATATTGTACTGCAACACTTCCTCACTCAGTCTAATCTGAATAAGAGATTATTTTCAGTCAACATCATTTCATTTCCTAACCTATGCATAAGAACTCTAATTAGGTATTACTAATAAGAGATTAGGGCTTCCCAGGTGGCGCTAGTGATAAAGAACCCACCTGCTAATGCAGGGGACATAATGAGACTCAGGTTCAATCCCTGGATCGGGAAGATCCCTTAGAGGAGGGCAGGGCAATCCACTCCAGTATTCTCGCCTGGGGGATCCCATGGTCAGACAGCCTGGTGAGCTACAGTCCATAAGGTCTCAAAGAGTTGGACACGACTTAAGCAACTTAGCACACATGTATGCAATGAGAGATTATTTACGGACCTGATTGACAAATAGAGAAATAATTCATAATTAGCATGATAACTGCACGAGACGGGCTGTTCTCTTAGACTTAAAATAGCACCTGCACTAAACTGTCTTTTGTAGATTATTTATTTGCTTAAAAAATCCTTTCTCCAGCCGAGAGGTAAGAGCTCAATTCTTGTCTCCTTTATCAGAGCTCTTCTGACTAAGGAGGTTTCTCTACATTGACTACATTCTCCAACAACCTGACTTTGCTCCTGATTACCCTGTTTTCTTTGGCTTCAAAAGGAGCAAGTTATTCATCTATTTGCAAGCCTCAGTTTTTCCATTTGAAAAATGGGGCCAAGGGTCTGTACAGGTTCAAGTGAATCAAGTGCTCAAATAAAATCCGACCCTAAGAAAGATGACCAGGCAGATAGCCATTTTCTCTGTAAATCATTTTGAGGGAGTTCTAACCACAATAACATTCCATTTGGCCACTGTATTAAATGTGTAAACAAAGCTACTCTTTTAGGTCTTTCTGTAAAATATGCACTGAGGGACTTATAAACAGCATATTTTTATTCATTAAATCATTTTTAAAATAGGCTGTGAATGAGAACTTAAGAGTGCTTAAGAAAATATTATTCATTCTGCAAAGCTTACTACAGCCCAGAACGCAAACTGGTCACTTGGGACTATTTTAAAGCTACAAGCAGAAGGACACAGCAGTCACTGCCTTCCTCCCTCTGTGACAAGCCAGACCTTCTCAGACTTGGCCTGGGCACTCCTCAGCTGGGTTGGGCCATCCACCCGGGCTGGTGCAGCCTCCACGTGACCAAGATCTTTGATGTGAACAAGGCAGAAAATCACAAAACTAAAAACAAACCTGCTGTTAAGGGGGGGGAAATGTACTTTGCTTTCCAGATTTTATTTTAAAACATTTATTCAGGCTTCTCTATGATTTCAAGCCCCACAGCCCAAAGGCATTAAACTGTATTGAAGCTTAATGGCCTGAAAAGTTTCCTTTTGAATAACAGCACATTCAGTTACCAAGGGGGGAGGGGTGGGCATCTGCAACTAATCTGAAAATTCCATTTCTGATCCTGGACTTTGAGGACATAAAAATAGCCAGCAAGAACACTTTCAAATCACACAGGGGAGAATATGACTTCTGGGAGCTGGGTTTCTATACCGATGCCTGGTTAAGAGAATTTTCCATTAGTGAAGAATGACCTTTAATATAGAGAGGTTTAGATGAGCATCAAGAAGAAAAAAAATAAGCTACATATGCTTCTCCAGACTCTGTTCTCACTAAGTGATTCACTTACTGTAGAGGAAAATTCTAGGAGCTTTCATTGTACAGATAAGATGGGGAACTTGTTTCTAGACCAGTAGGCTCCCAATAGGAATGAGATACTGGGTACAGGTAGAAATTTAAATTTTAAAAAATGTGTCTGTTGGACCCAGATCATCTTTAACTTTTCGTTTGTTATTGAAGGTACATGTAACAGCATCCCCTTAAATAAACTAATGTGCCTGTGTTGCGGTACTGAAGTCAATCCAGAGACAACTCTAGACACCATACCTGAGGCACAGTGAAATGGTTCCAAATCTTAGTCTGTAAAGGAATCCTTTGAATGATGAGGGCATGGCCACCCCAACTACAGGAACCTTACTTATCAACAATAGCTCTACCCATTGGCTTTCTGCTATTGAGTTCTGTTCTTTTTCCTCTCATAAAAAAATGTACTATTGTATATCACCAATAACAGGGCAAAAAGAAAGGTACAAACACAGATGAGTCCTGTGCAAATCTTTATTATCAATTTCACTGCAAAATATGTATACTTTGCATTTTGCAAAACAGATTTTGACATGATCATGTTGCATGAGATGGCCTATTTATTAAGGTAGCATAGATTATCTCAGGAACAGAGATGGAGAAATGTTCACTATCAAAGTGGATGTTTTTAATATTAACTTCAGTCTGCTATTTTTGAAGAGCTATTTTTGTCAGCCATACAAACAGGATATCAAGAACAACTTTCTTTTGTTGATAGAGTGTCAGTGTTTCCTCTTTTGTTAACTGAGTGTCAGTAAGTTGCCTGAATGGTTATTTAGCAAAAAGAAGAAGGTCAACTCTGAGAAATATGGATTCTTTTCTAAACTTCAGGATGTTCCAAGAAGACAGAATAACAAAAACTGCTATTTGAGGATTTGAAAAATGTATTTTTAAAGATCTAGATGACTTAACATTTCAAAATAAGGAAGAATCTCCATCTTCCAAAAAATGTACTATCACACGAAAGGATTCCAATGATCATTGCCAATAGGCACTGTATTTAAACAGTTTTTGTTTTTTAAAAATTTACATTTTCTTGAGGTTTAATATATCAATTTTATTGAGGTATAATTGACATATAATATTATATTAGTTTCAGGTTTACAACATAATAATTCAATATATGTATATTACAAAGTGATCACAACATCTAGCTAACATCCATCACCACACATGGTTACAATATTTTTTCTTATGATAAGAACTTTCAAAAGCTACTCTCTCAGCAACTTTCAGATACACAATACAACATTGTTAACTATAGTCACCATGCTGTACATTATATCCTCATGATTTATTTTTTATACCCAGAAATGTATATCTTAATATGTTTTACTTTAAAGATAAAATGCCTACCAAAGCTGTTTAAGTCTCAAAAAAAAAAAACTAAAAACAATTAATATGGTCAGTTTGCTTGTAGGTAACAACTGTATCCTTTCCTCAGGACCTTTCCTCCTAGCTCAGGTGGCCAAACCCTCACTGCCTCAAAAGTCCCTCTGTTATAAACTCTCACATCTCTTGGAGACCCTTATCATAACTGTATTAAATAATTAATTATACATTTCTGGGTTTGAGATGTTGTAGATTGACTTTTCTGTTCCCCTACATCACTTCTGAAAACAACCCACACAACAGTATGTGAAACAAGAAACAGCAAACACAAGCTCCATCTCTGTTGAGCCTAGGAGTCATCTGAAACCCTGTCACAATTATGTACACATGCAAAGCTGGTGGAAAGGTTAAAGCTAACTGCCTGCAGAGAGACGTACTGAAGAGAAGCCAGCTAATAGAATGCCCAAACCAGGAAAGCCTCAGGAATGGGAAGCATCAGGTGCTGGAGAGATGGGGATTAAATGCCCCATGAAACCAAGGTGTTCAGCTGAAATCCACACATGGAGCAGTTGTTCACTCCTTGCTATCCTGGATCCTCACCTCCACCCTGCAAGGCCAGGAGATGGGAAATGACATGAGCAGAGCAGAGGGCACTGGGGAGATGGCATTGACTGCTCATCCTCATGTTACACATGAGGTGCCAGACCTTGCCCCTCTCTACTTTCCAATGCGATAATCAGACTTACACACTCTTAACAGGAGATTACAGCTCTGCTTGGGCAGCCCCAGAAACAGACCAGCAGATACTTATATTTGGGGGCTTGTCAATGAAAACGGCAGTTCATAATCTCATAATTCTATAGTGACTCTCACCAACTGACAAGTTCCTCACATACAAGCACCTCCAAACTCACTACCTTCTCAGCAACTTTCCTTTAGGAATATTTCCTGAAAGAAAAATCAAGCAAGTGGACAAAGACATGTATACAACAGTGCCTAGTAAGTACAATATTATAAATCAACTATACCTGAATAAAAATTAACTAATTAATCAATTAAAAGAAATGTGAAAAATGCCTAATGCACCATTACTTGTGGTAGTAACAAATTAGAAACCTAGATGTTTTCAACAAAAATGACTGGTTAAAGAAATGCTGTGGCCATTAAAAAGGGTACAGTATATGTATCGACATGAAAGATACCAATGGCCTAAGGACAGTAAAAAAAAAAAGGTAGGTTTGTTTCAAACATGTATGTTACAATTCCATTTATATAAATCTCTCTTTATATATGCATATAAACATGAAGGATTTCTTTTAAATAGTAGCTATCTCTAGGAGGCAGAACTATAAGAAATTTTTCATTTCTCTGTAAATGAATATTTTATCAAACTTACATCAGGGAAGTCCTTGGCAGTCCAGGGGTTCAGAATCCACCATCCCCAAATGCAGGGGACATGAGTTCGATCCCTGGTCCAGGAAGATTCCAAATGCCCTGGGGCAACTGAGCCCACACTCCACAACTACTGTGCCCAAGTGCTGCCACTAGAGAGAAGCAACCACTTGCTGCAACTAGAGAAAGCCTATGCACAGCAATGAAGACCAAGGGGGAGCCAAAAATAAATTAATTAAATGGCTGGAGGAAATTATTTTCTAAAAAAACAGAAATCTAAATCAGTAAACTTGGTAGAAAGGAAAGAACCTTAGAGGTAAGAGAAACAACATTTGGTGCACTGTTGGAAAATATCCAAAAAACTACCTTTAGTATCTGTAAGGGAAAAAGAGAGAATATTGCATCCATGAAAGAAGAAGCTAGAAAAGGGGGCAAACAAGAAGGAAGAGCTTATAGACAAGAAAAATATGACAGCTAAACAAAGAAGTCCAGAAGAAGAACTGAAAGATAAATTTTTTTTAACCTGCCAAGGAAATAGACAATGAAAGAAAAACATGAAAGAATTAGAGTATCAGTGAAGAATGCTGGACAGCTGACAAACAGAACAGACAGAAAGAAAAGAGAGAACAGTTGGGGGGAAATTATCAAATAAATAATATATGAAACATTACCAGAACTGAAGTTTACAAATCTGAAAAACAAAAAGCCTGCTGAGAGTCTGGTATAGCTAATGAAAAACAGGCACATCAGAAAAGTTTAGAGCACTAGGGATAAAGAGAAGATCCTAATAGCTTCCTAACGGGAGAATAGTAAACCCAGAATACACAAAGGGTCAGGAATAGGAATGGCATCAGACTTCTCAAAAGTGGCATTGGAACACAGAGGACAATAAAACGATTTTTTTTCCTCAGGAACTCTTTTTTTCTCACAAAATAAGTAAACAAAAGAAGAAAAAGAAAAAAAAAAATTAATATTATAAGTAAAGCTACACGGGGCATTGTTTCACATTTCTTTTAATTAACTAGTTAATTAACTGGCTCAGTTGTAAAGTATCTGCCTGCCAAGCAGGAGACTCATGGACGACTCCTGGATCAGGAAGATCCCCTGGAGAAGGAAATAGCAACCCACTGCAGTATTCTTGCCTGGGAAATCGAATGGACAGAGGAGCCTAGCAGGCAAAAGTTCATGGGATTCCAAAGAGTCAGACACGACTTAGCAACTGAACAACAAAAATAGTTGATTTACAATATTATATTTACTAGGCATTGTCATGTACACATCATTGTCCATTTTTCCTTTAGGAAAAATTCCTAAAGGGAACCTGCTAAGAAAGTAGTGAAGTACATATTTAGGATTGGAGGTGCTTGTCTGTGCTTGAAGAAAACAGAAAATCCAATGTAGGAAAATCCAATGTAGGAAAAAGGCAAAGGAAAATCCCAGGGCCACAGAGCTCCAGGGCTACTGGTTCAGATTGGAGCGAGGAGACACAGGATCCAGAAGAGATGTTTCCAGGGAGAAAAAGTCAGGAGGGCGGGTAGAGGAAGAACATGAGAGAAAATCAGACAGATTAATACCAAGGAAACCTGTATTGGGAGATCAGAAGAGAGTACACATATATACCCACATGTTCAGTCATATCAGACTTTTTGAGACCCTATGGACTATCGCCCGCCAGGCTCCTCTGTTTATGGGACTGTCCCAGCAAGAATACTGGAGTAAGTTGCCATTTCTTCCTCCAGGGGATTTTCCTGACCCAGAGATCGAACCCTCCTCTCTTGTGTCTCCTGCCTAGGCCTGCGGATTCTTTACCACTGCGCCACCTGGGAAGCCCAGAAGAAAGTATAGAAAGACATATTAATGGGCGGGAAGAAAACAAGTCCAGTGAAAACCAAGGGAGTTAGTAACTCCAGAGAAAGTGAAGACATAATGAGAAAAGAAACATTATCATGGCACACTATTTGGCTCAGACAACAGTATCTATAGTCATAGTTTTATAAACTCAGAAGCACCGAACCAAAAATCAAGTGGAAAGACTGGAGGGTGTTGTAAAAGAGCAGTCTTCTCTGGCAGAGGAGATACTCCACAGAAGTGAATAAAACTGATGCCTCAAGGGCGCATCATACACTTACTGAGAAATATGGAAGTCATTCCAGAAGAAACAACTAGAAGAGCTGAAAGTAGTTGAAGGATGGGGGGCAGAGCTTTATTACATAGTAAATAAGACAATTACTCTTCATGGAAGACTTTTATAGCTTTTACCTAATGATGAACATCAGTTCTGATAGTCAACTACTAAGTGCCTTGGCTCTATCCTTTAAAATGTACATTATTATGTCCCTATAAACAAAAGGCAAAGAAATTCCTCCTATCCTACTCCTTTCATCAGAGGCCTGCAAAGCCCTCCAGGTCAAAGCAAACTGAAGCGAACTAGATAGTTTTCTAGTGGCCTGAATAAAATACAGACTGTCTCCAACTTGCAAATGGATTTGAATCAGAAATCCCTGGGCCACTTGTTTGGAACATGGGAATTTTTTTTTTCCTCATCCCTATCTCAAGAGACATATTTTAGACAATTATTTACCAACAGATTCTGGATGGTGGCCTCCTTGGATCTAGAGTGGGAAGATGGATGGAGGTGAAGGGAATGACTATAAGTAATGCGTGTGTGTGCATGCTAAGTCGCTTCAGTTGTGTCCAACTCTTTGTGACGCTATAGACTATAGCCTGCCATGCTCCTCTGTCCATGGGATTCTCCAGGCAAGAATACTGGAGTGGGTTGCCATGCCCTCCTCCATGGGATCTTTCTGACCTAGGGATCGAACCCAGGTCTCTTACATATCCTGCATTGGCAGATGGGTTCTTTACCACTAGCGCTACCGGGGAAGGTGGTTATTGTTAACATTAAGCTTTTGTGTTGGATGGTAGGTTAATGGATATTTACTACTTTATAAAATTATATTAATAAATAAGTAAACAATAAAAGCATGACCAATGATAAGAATGTGTCAAAAACCAAAAATTATCAACCCATTTCTACATACCTGAAGCCCAGTGGAAATAAAAACATATTAGCCCAGAATCCTGTTTAACTGATTATATAATCAGTTCAGTTCAGTCGCTCAGTCATGTCCGACTCTTTGCGACCCCATGGACTGCAGCACGCCAGGCCTCCCTGTCCATCACAAACACCCGGAGTTTACTCAAACTCATGTCCATCGAGTCGGTGATGCCATCCAGCCATCTCATCCTTTGTCGTCCCCTTCTCCTCCTGCCCCCAATCCCTCCAAGCATCAGGGTCTTTTCCAATGAGTCAACTCTTCGCGTGAGGTGGCCAAAGTATTGGAGTTTCAGCTTCAACATCAGTCCTTCCAATGAACACCCAGGACTGATCTTCAGGATGGACTGGTGGATCTCCTTGCAGCCCAAGTGACTCTCAAGAGTCTTCTCCAACACCACAGTTCAAAAGCATCAATTTTTTGGCACTCAGCTTTCTTAACAGTCCAGCTTTCACATCCATACATGACCACTGGAAAAACCATAGCTTTTTTTTTTTTTTTTTTAATTTTCATTATTATTATTTTTTTTTTGGTTTTGACCAGACGGACCTTTGTTGGCAAAGTAATGTCTCTGCTTTTTAATATGCTATCTAGGTTGGTCATAACTTTCCTTCCAAGGAGTAAGCATCTTTTAATTTCATGGCTGCAATCACCATCTGCAGTGATTTTGGAGCCCAAAAAAATAAAGTCTGACACTGTTTCCACTGTCTCCCCATCTATTTCCCATGAGGTGATGGGACCAGATGCCATGATCTTAGTTTTCTGAATGTTGAGCTTTAAGCCAACTTTTTCACTCTCCTCTTTCACTTTCATCAAAAGGCTTTTTAGTTCCTCTTCACTTTCTGCCATAAGGGTGGTGTCATCTGCATATCTGAGGTTATTGATATCTCTCCCGGCAATCTTGATTCCAGCTTGTGCTTCTTCCAGTCCAGCGTTTCTCATGATGTACTCTGCATATAAGTTAAGTAAGCAGGGTGACAATATATAGCCTTGACGTACGCCTTTTCCTATTTGGAACCAGTCTGTTGTTCCATGCCCAGTTCTAACTGTTGTTTCCTGACCTGCATACAGGTTTCTTAAGAGGCAGGTTAGGTGGTCTGGTATTCCCATCTCCTTCAGAATTTTCCACAGATAGCACATTTACCCATATAATCAGCAATTACATGCAATAAATATTTATTAAACATATCCTCAGGAGGTATAAGTCCTGTGGTTATGGTAATCAGAGAGACACAGCCCCAGGCTTTCAGGTGTTTAAGAATCACTTTTATCTTTATAATTCAGAAATTAAATATAAATATATGGACCATTTCAAATGTCTTTAAAACATACACATAGCAGTTCCCTTATGTGTTTAATGACTAATAATCAAAAAAAGAAACACAATAGTGAAATACATTAGGAAGAGTGTATTGATTTTATCTTGATTGTTGGGACTATGAAAGCAGATTTGATGAGGAATATGGAGAGTTACAAGGAGGTCCAAGCAGGCTCTGAAGAGACACCAGGGCCCTTCTGAGGATTGTAGCTGCTGACAAAGCTGGCCCTGCCCTCTCCCGTGACACGTGTGTCCTTGAGAGCTGCTTTACACTTATCAGTCAAGATTAGAGCCACATTTAGGTGTAGTAAGTACATGTTAATACCATCAAAGTAACTAAGGTCTCTGAATTCTCACCAAAAAAGCAAATTTTCCCATTATTTCTTGATTCCTCCTCTCCTTTACACACATTCTTTTCCAGGGTTTCACTCTAGTTCTCTTGAGTTGCCATTTCTCATTCTAAAAAATCTCTGTGAGAGTCTTGAGTACAAAATAGGCTTTAACCCATAGAGATTCTGGTTTGACACTATATCCCACACACCCCACAGACCACACACACATCTTTAGTTTTGCACACCACACACACTCACCCCACATATACCTGACCACTTCACAGCCAGCAGGACCCTAAAGTTCATCCCGTACATCAGGGTGAAGGCTTCACATGGACTCCTTCAGAGACGATGCGCTAATCCTATGCCACACCTTTGCCAGGAAATGGGCCTGCAGGCATGTAGTATCCGATTCCTGGTCCCCAAACACACAGCCTTGTCTGCCTGCCCCCCAGAAGAACAAAGTTACAGGCAAGGTAGTTAGCAGAAGGGCTGAGGAGGGAAAAAATCCTCATGATTTGAGTAACACTTCCGCAGCATTTACTCTTTGCCAGGTCTGTTCTGCCGACAAGGGTCCATCTAGTCAAAGCGGTGGTTTTTCCACTAGTCATGTACGGATGTGAGAGTTGGACTATAAAGAAAGCTGAGCGATGAAGAATTGATGCTTTGGAACTGTGGTGTTGGAGAAGACTCTTGAGAGTCCCTTGGACTGCAAGGAGATCAAACCAGTCAATCCTAAAGGAGATCAGTCCTGAATATTCATTGGAAGGACTAATGCTGAAGCTGAAACTCCAATACTTTGGCCACCTGATGTGAAGAACTGACTCATTGGAAAAGACCCTGATGCTGGGAAAGATTGAAGGCAGGAGGAGAGGGGATGACAGAGGATGAGACGATTGGATGGCATCACCAACTTGATGGGCATGAGTTTGAGCAAGCTCCGAGAGTTTGTAATAGGGAAGTCTGCTGTGCTGCAGACTTTGCATGGGGTCGCAAAGAGTCAGACTCAGCTGAGCGGCTGAACTGCACTGAACTGAGGTCTAAATGCTTTGTGAATACTATTAATCTGTGAGATAGATACTGTTATATGCATTAAAATTTGGGGGCCACAGAAATTAAATAATTTGTCTAAGGTCACATAGCTACAAAGAGACGGATTTGATCCAAGCAGTCTGGCTCCAGAATCTGTGCTGTTAATTATGATCCTGTGCGACCTCCTTCAAGCTTCCCAGGTAGCATGGTGATAAAGAGTTCGCCTGCCAATGCAGAAGACACAGGAGATGTGGGTTTGATCCCTGGGTCAGGAAGATACCCTCGAGTAGGAAATGGCAACCTGTACTCCAGTATTCTCACCTGGAAAATTCCATGGACAGAAGAGCCTGGCAGACTATGACCCCAGTCCATGGGGTCATAAAGAGTTGGACACAGCTGAGTACGCACGCACACATGTGCAGCTTCCTTCCTCCTGAGCTAGGAAACCTCCTCCCTACCTAATTCCTGGGATCACTAATAAGCTATTTTTTTTCTATCAGAAGGAATAGAGTGTGTGTGGGAACTGCTCAGGATAAATCCAGAAGCTGCCTTCCCAGCCACCCAGAGGGTCAGAAGCTACAGTGTGGAGTCAGGGAAGGAGGCCCGGGGACTAGAGCTTTAGACACTGAAAATCATATTTTCCTGACCAGACATACATGGAATGGATAACCCTGGTGGCCAAGGAAAGGAGAGGTGATGCCAGGGCTGGAGGCCACTTGTAAACAGACAATAAATCAAAGGTGGAGGTTAAAGTCTGTCTGAACTAAGAAGAGGACACTCCAACTCTCTGTGGATGAAGCACACTGGAAAATAAAGCCAAACCATTCTCATCAGAGACGCGTATAAATAGCATTCAGAGAACCTGGCTTCTGTGCCCATTCAACTCTGTAAGCACTCGAAAAAGTCCAACTGAGAGGAAAACATGTCATGGGACAGGATGGAATACAGAACATGGCCCAGATTTTTCTCATCTCAGTGGAGTCTTGATTCTGGTCTTAGTATGTGTGTGGGGGGGAATCTCCGCCGGCCAGGGCACTTGAGAACATCTGACAGCACAGTCTGCAGGGCTGAGAGCAGATGGGCTTCTCGGAAGCACCACCAGTTGGAGGGAAAATAAATAAATAAATGAGGAAAAAAACAGAAGAGCTGACGTTAGTCAAGATAAAAGAAATCCACAATAGGAAGGTCAGCCACTCTAAGAATAACTGTCCTGCAAAAACAAAACCAGGCCAAATATAACGTCCCCTACCTCAGCCCAAATCATCTGCCTTTGAAATCTGTTATGTTGCTGTATTTTTTTCTCCCTTATTCCCTATGGGCTCTTCTAAGGTAAGCCATTCTCTGTGAGAAGATATATGTGAGCAAGGTTTCATTTGACATCCGTTTTGAGCTATTAAATTTGCAGTGGTTATTTTTAGAACAAAAGCTAGTTTAAGGAATAATTAGGTGCCCATATGTGATACAGGCCAGATAGCGGCAAATGTTTTTAGGATTACGTCTAAAAAATTCAAACTGACTGAAGAGTAGGAAAAAATAATGTGGATTTGAAGTTTATTAAAATGATTAATTTTTTTAAATGTAGCCACGTAACGTAGCCGTACCTCAATTTCCTCATTGGCATGCTTCACTGTTGTTTGCATAAAACAACTGCCCTGACCCCTCCCAGCCCCCAATCTGTGAGGCCAGCATGATCAGTTGGGCTTCCAGCCGTGGTGATGGATTTGCTGTGATCCACCCTCACCCTCTCCTGTTTCCGCCCATGATGAATGGACACCATTACAAGATGGCGTCTGGGGTTAGGAGTGCAGCCTAGGGGAGCGCACCCCCACCGCGGAATCAAACACCGGACCTTGGCCTCTTTTGTGTGATGCCTTAACCTACTGAACTGATCAGCCACAGAGAAATAAGGATGCTTATCGCTGACTTGCCAAACAGAAGTGCTATGAGAAACTATTTTTTAAAAAAAGAGGTGATCTTAGAAGCTTTGCTTCCACAGTAAAACATCTATTTAAATACTATCTTAAGTCAGGAACAAAGGAAGTGGCAATAAGTGTCCTCTCTCTAAGTCAACAGCTGGCTAGCTACTACATGCATCTACAAAATGAGTTTCATAAGATCACGCTTATTTTAGAAACATCAATACTAAAACAACAGTAACGGTTTTTCTCCTTAGTTTAAGCACTGCTTGGATATGCATTATCTCCAGCCAAGTAATAACCAAACAAATTCCTCTCTTACATTTCCCCAAGTTCAAGTACAAGGCTTTGAGCACACCACAAGCTTTATAAAACAGCCCAGCTTTAAGTATGCAATAATCGCTCATTTCCTGGCCATTAATTCAGACATCATGCAATCACTCAAAGGCATCCATTTTCCTTGGCTGCTATTTTGGGGACTGCCGCCCTATTGTCATCCCTGCCTTAGACCCCTGACTTCACCGTCTTTTAATTAGAGCAGCAAGAACGACAGGCGGAGTCAGCCTGCTGAGGGTGATCCATCACAGGGCTCACTTTGCTCCCTGGCCCCTTGGATGACAGTTTATAAACAGGACATTTTGGATATCAAGATAGCTGCTTAAGGAAACAGAAAAACAAATGGTGACCATCTTGTAAGCTACTCACCGAAGACCATAAACTCTAGATGAGGGCTGTATTTACTGACACTGTGTTTTGATTAAATATCCAAATAGACTCTACCAACAGTGATACTTCGGAAGATGTTTTGTCTGAGCCTGCCCTCAAATAAACTGATGTCATAACCTAAGAGTTGCCCAAGGTGTGAACTCATATTCTTACAACTGAGCAATTGCACCTTTGCAATTTTTAGTGGATCTACTTTTTAGCTAAATATTCCATGAAAGATGTTAAAACCTCAATAAAAATTATTAAAACTCAATAGTTTAAGAAGTAATTATCCCATAATTTTTTCATTCTTCTTTGATCATGCTCTACTCTATTTTTTAAAATAATGCAGACTTTACAAATACTGTACAATAGAAAATAACTTTGATATTGAACAACTGATTGACTTCCTAGGTTATTTCCAGGCATTAATTTAAGTGCTGAAAATACAGCAGTGAACAAAACATACCCACTTCAGCCTTCATGGAGTTTACATGCCAGCAGATGAGACAGAAAAACACAACACAGAAATAAACATAAAGTATTTACATCAGAAGGTGATGGTACTCAAGAAAAAGCCTGAGAGGGACCCAAGCAGTACCTGACAAGATAGGGGAAGTGCATTTTTCTGAGTAGCCAAGGAATAATTCAGTAAGAAAAAGAAATGCGAAAAAGCAAAATGGCTGTCTGAGGAGGCCTTCCAAATAGCCAAATAGTGAAAAGAAGAGATGTGAAAAGCAAAGGAGAAAAGGAAAGATATACCCATTTGAATGCAGAGCTCCAAAGAATAGCAAGGAGAGATAAGAAAGAATTCCTCAGTGATCAGTGCAAAGAAATAGAGGAAAACAATAGATTGGGAAAGACTAGAGAGCTCTTCAAGAAAATCAGAGATACCAAGGGAACATTTCATGCAAAGATGGGCTCAATAAAGGACAGAAATGGTATGGACCTAACAGAAGCAGAAGATATTAAGAAGAGGCGGCAAGAATACACAGAAGAACTATACAAAAAAGATTTTCATGACCCAGATAATCACGATGGTGTGATCACTCACCTAGAGCCAGACATCCTGGAATGTGAAGTCAAGTGGGCCTTAGGAAGTATCACTACGAACAAAGCTAGTGGAGTTGATGGAATTCCAGTTGAGCTATTTTAAATCCTAAAAGATGATGCTGTGAAAGTGCTGCACTCAATATGTCAACAAATTTGGAAAACTCAGCAGTGGCCACAGGACTGGAAAAGGTCAGTTTTCAATCCAATCCCAAAGAAAGGCAATGCCAAAGAATTCTCAAACTACCACACAATTGCACTCATCTCACACGCTAGTAAAGTAATGCTCAAAATTCTACAAGCCAGGCTTCAGCAATATGTGAACCATGAACTTCCAGATGTTCAAGCTGGTTTTAGAAAAGGCAGAGGAACCAGAGATCAAATTGCCAACATCCATTGGATCATCGAAAAAGCAAGATAGTTCCAGAAAAACATCTATTTCTGCTTTACTGACTATGCCAAAGCCTTTGACTGTGTGGATCACAATAAACTGTGGAAAATTCTGAAAGAGATGGGAATACCCAGACCACCTGACCTGCCTCTTGAGAAACCTGTATGCAGGTCAGGAAGCAACAGTTAGAACTGGACATGGAACGCCAAACTGGTTCCAAATAGGAAAAGGAGTATGTCGAGGCTGTATATTGTCACCCTGCTTATTTAACTTGTATGCAGAGTACATCATGAGAAACACTGGGCTGGAAGAAGCACAAGCTGGAATCAAGATTGCCGGGAGAAATATCAATAACATCAGATATGCAGATGACACTACCCCTATGGCAGAAAGTGAAGAAGAACTAAAGAGCCTCTTGATGAAAGTGAAAGAGGAGAGTGAAAAAGTTGGCTTAAAGCCCAACATTCAGAAAACTAAGATCATGGCATCTGGTCCCATTACTTCATGGCAAATAGATGGGGAAAACAGTGGAAACAGTGACAGACTTTATTTTGGGGGGCTCCAAAATCACTGCAGATGGTGACTACAGCCATGAAATTAAAAGATGCTTACTCCTTGGAAGGAAAGTTATGACCAACCTAGACAGCATATTAAAAAGCAGAGACATTACTTTGTCAACAAAGGTCCATCTAGTCAAGGCTATGGTTTTTCCAGTAGTCATGTATGGATGTGAGAACTGGACTATAAAGAAAGCTGAGTGCAGAAGAATTGATGCTTTTGAACTGTGGTGTTGGAGAAGACTCTTGAGAGTCCCTTGGACTGCAAGGAGATCCAACCAATCCTTCCAAAGGAAATCAGTCCTGGGTGTTCATTGGAAGGACTGATGTTGAAGCTGAAATTCCAATACTTTGGCCACCTGATGCGAAGAGCTGACTCATTTGAAAAGACCCTGACGTTGGGAAAGATTAAAGGCAGGAGGAGAAGGGATCAACAGGAGATGAGATGGTTAGATGGCACCACTGACTCAATGGAATTGAGTTTGGGTAAACTCTGGGAGTTGGTGATGGACAGGGAGGCCTGGTGTGCTGCGATTCATGGGGTTGCAAAGAGTCGGACATGACTGAGCAACTGAACTGAACTGAATTCAGTAAGAAGGTGATAACTGCCAAAGGATTGAATGAAGAGTGGTGAGAAAGTGGTCCAGGCTGAGTGAACAAGAAACACCTTTAAGGTCTATTTGGCTGGAACCTGATGGATGAAGGAGGACATGATAAAAGTAGTGTGTTCAGAAAAAAAAAAAAAAGTGTGTTCAGAAAAGTAGCAGGGACCAGATCTTGTCAGGCCCATTACTCCTTTGTAAGGACTTTGAGTTGAGTTGGTAGAAATGAGTTCTTAACAGATGCTTTCATTCACATTCTGAAAGTATCCACTTCTCTCTAAGATCCCTACGCTCCATACCATCATTTGGTATGGATTCTCACTGATGCATTTTTATACACCTTCTTCCCATTCTAATCACTTAATTATAAGTCTGATTAGAATCATTCTTATCCAAATGGCTATCCATGAGTTTAAGAGCTCTGTCCTTAAATGCTTTGTCATTTTGTCAAGGAGAGAGAAGTATAAAAGCTAAAAACAAAAAAAGCAAGTAGAAGTCAATATTCTCCTGGACACAAAAATGACTTTCCACAGATAACAGAATTGGCGCCACACAGATGTCCTGCAAGAGAGCACAAGAAAAAGCTCCTGGACTATAGGTAGTGTAAGATAGCCAACATGTAAAATGTCCATAGAAACAAAACACCAAAAGAATCTCTCAAAACTCTGTGATTTCATCTAGAATTGAGAGACAGATGTCAGCATTTAGAAGTCACACAAAATGTACCTGTGGAACTGCAGGATTTGGGCTTTTGGTTTTGCCAAAGAGTTCAAGGGCTTTCTCCATAGACAATGTCCCCTGCCATGGGGGCAAAGAAGTGAATAAATGTGGGATGGCATCAGAAAATGCAATAAACATTCTTTCAAATAAATATGTACTGAAAACAGACTACATGCCAGGTACTATGCTTGCTGCTGGAAATACACAGTCTTGCAGCATGACAAATTGATGTAATATGATGAATTCTCTCCTAGATGGCAGCTCATGATGCTATATGGAAAAAGAAGCAGCCTAGATGGTTGGGGGCAAGGAAGATAAAAGAAGTGGTGGGAATTAGCTGGATACAGAGGGCTGAAAGGATTCAGTGTCCCAGAAAGAAAAAAACTACAAGAGAAAAGGCCCACAGGGAGCCTAGGAGGTGTTGATAAAGCTGTTCTGAGTGACCAGAAGAGAGGTGAAGAGATGGGGTCTGGGAGCGATGAAGGCTGAGAGGTAAATACTTGTTCTTACCCTCCCAGCCACAATAGCACATTCATATCTGGAAAAATGCATGTGATTCTGGTCCTTGTACCTAACATTTACACATGGCCAGAAGCTTAAATGAAAGGCAGCTAAAATGATCATGTGCATGAAGCAGTTTTCATAAAAAGGAAGACTTAAAAAAAAATGTAGATTCCCTACCTAATAAAACCTAAAGGGGCAAAATGTACCAAAGTCTACGAAACTGAAATAAATAATGAGTAGGGTAACATGATGTACTTGCTCATCAAATCCCACAGATCAAATTCTAGACAATCTCCAGGCAACCAGGGCACTTGATACATTAACCCTCTCTAAGTAAATGTCTTCTAAACTTGCAGAATCTCCAAAAAAAGGCCTTGGAATTTATATTTTAACAAATGTCTCAGATGCTTCTTAGGCTTAGGTAATCCACATACAGCTTAATGATTATGTTATGTAGGTGCTTCAAAAACATACTTAGATTTCAATAGTTTGTAATAAATGAATATGTTCTAAGTAAGAGCTCAACTAACTAGAATCATAAATACAACTGTTTCACAGCCCAAATCCCAAACTCTGAAGGTCTGGAACAAGGAAAAGATCTTCATTAGTTTGAGTCAAATGTGGTCCCTTGTTTTTTGGTCATTTTACTGCTTGCTAACACCTTCAACAAATGGCAGAGGAAACATCACAAATCAATCAAAAACAGATGCTATCTAGCCAACAGGAATTTGCTGTCTGGCTCAGGAAACTCGAACACAGGCTCTGTATCAACCTAGAGGGGTGGGATGGGGAGGGAGGTGGGAGGGAGGTTGAGAAGGGAGGGGATATATGTATACCTATGGCTGATTCATGTTGAGGTTTGACAGAACACAACAAAATTCTGTAAAGCAATTATCCTTCAATTAAAAAATAAATTAATTAATTTTTATAAATCTAAAAAAAAACCCCAAAACAGATGCTAATTCACTATACAGGGACACCTAAGTCCGAAAACTCTGGAAAGACTTTTTCTTGGATAATACAGAAGACCAAGAGAAGTTTCTTCTGGGCAAAATTTCTCACAGGCTAGGTAAGTGCAACAACTGTATAAACTACACTTACAACTTAATAAAGGTTACCAGCCGATCAGGATCACCCTACTACAGCCAAGTAACTTCTTAAGAGAATTACGTGAATTTCTTATATAATAGGGAAAAGACAACACTGCCAAAAGGAGGTACTCCCATGCACAACCTGTTATTTTTTCATTGCCCTCATGTGACAGTGTTGTAGGCCATTTGATAATAGTAACTCACCTTCAGATGCTTTCCCAGAACACCGTCTCTTCTGTTTCTCCATATAATTAAAGACTGGCCACTGGTGATATGGACCCTTATTTAGAAAAGGGGATAGTTCTCTAAAAATGGTAGCCCTAGCCATAGGTGTCTATCAACCACCTTTCATTATTCAACACTTTGTATTATAAGCCCTTTTCAAAATAAAGTTTGAGCCAATACATTTGTTCATCTGGTGTATTTGTGGACCCTAGACACACATCAATGTTATTTTCTTATTTCCCCTTCAATTCACTGGATGATAGCTCTTAGGGCTGAAATGCTTCTTTCAGTTAGGCTTCTAGTAGATCTAAAGATTCAGGATTATAAACTCATTACACTGGGGTAACACAGGAGAACAGGACCATTGCTGGTGGTTCTGCATATCCAGATGTAAGGAGGCGGGGGTTCCTTAAAACAAGTTTCAAACTGAATCTTTGTGTGAGTGGTTTCAATGCCTATGGAGACAGAATCAGACATCAAAATCCAATAAAAAGAACTCCAGACATGCAAACTCCACAGTTGTGAAACATTTAACAAAAGTCAAGTAGTGAACTTGGACTAAGGGAAGAAGACTTTGTACCTATTGTGATCTGTTGGAGGTGAAATGGAAACACCCAGTCTCACATCTAGCCAGACAGCAGGAAGTGGCTGTGTGATCCAGCTCTGAAAGATTCTCAACCCCCTATGGACTAGGGGTGTTTTCATTCTCAGACATTGTACTTTACTATTTAATCATTCTAAAGGTTCTAAAAGCTGAATAGGTAAGTTGTACCAGGACTTCTGGACAGGGTTTACAGACAGATGTCTATATTTAAAAAATAAAAATAAACCAAAATAAAAAATAAACCGAAACCCACATAGGTTTGGGCTTATTTTAGACATACTTCCATGTTAAATTTCATAGATATATTAACACAAATACAGTAAGAAGGGTCTCTTGCCAAGAAGTCCAACAACCAGGGTTGCCAAATTTAGCAAAGAAAAATACTGAACAAGAGTTAAAATTGAATTTCAAATAAACAATAAATATTTAGTGTTTAAATATGTCCCATAGAATACTTGGAACATACCAAAATATATACATTCTTAACCTGAAATTCAAATTTAATTAGGCATCATATATTTTATCTGTTAACTCTATCAGCCTACTGCCACCAAAGATCACACAAGTCTACTGTAAGAAACTAAATTTGAACTAATTTGCCTGGTTCATTATTAGCTGAAGACCATGAGTGCTTAGGCCAAGGGCAGTAGATTTGGTACAAAGGAAAACCTCAGTGATATTCCTTTCCTAAAGTCGAGGGACACTGCATACTATGATAATGCTTTTATTTTTGTTAAATTCCCTTGAATTCTTGTTGTTGTTGTCATGTCCATCTCTTTGCAGCCCCATGGACTGCAGCACGCCAGGTTTCCCTGTCCTTCAATATTTCCAGGAGTTTGGTCAAACTCATGTCCATTGAGCTGATGATACCATTCAACCATCTCATCCTCTGCCTCCCCCTTCTCCTGCCTTCAGTCTTCCTTAGCATCAGGGTCTTTTCCATTGAGTTGGCTCTTCACATCAGGTGGCCAAAGTATTGGAGCTTCAGCTCCCTTGAGTTAACATAATACAAAAATGTAAAGCATTGCATTTTATGGTAGCCTGTGTGAAAGCGGATAAAGGTCGTCTCTACACAGTCTATGTGCGTTTCTAACAAGACTATAATGACAAGGGACATGCAAATATATACCTCAATTATACTTAACACAGGGAAGGAAATGGCTGTTGATATGGCCCTTATACTTACAAATGGGCAAATCTGGAGTGGGTTAACTTGTTTGAGGTTTAAGGTTTAAGGTGTATACATGTGCATCTCAGGGTTCCCTCCTACAATAGGATAAATCTCAGAAAAGCTCTGACTGTTGCACTGATATGAAAAAAAATATGTAAGTCTGCAATAAAAATACAAAATTATAAATATTTTGGGCACTGCAGAGTATGTTTTTCTTTTCTTATAAATAGATAACTGTAAGGGCACAAAGAGATGGGAATACCAGACCACCTGACCTGCCTCTTGAGAAATCTGTATACAGGTCAGGAAGCAACAGTTAGAACTGGACATGGAACAACAGACTGGTTCCAAATCGGGAAAACAGTAAGTCAAGGCTGTATATTGTCATCCTGCTTATTTAACTTATATGCAGAGTACATCATGAGAAACGCTGGGCTGAATGAAGCACAAGCTGGAATCAAGATTGCCAGGAGAAATATCAATAACCTCAGATATGCAGATGACATAACCCTTATGGCAGAAAGTGAAGAAGAACTAAAGAGTCTCTTGATGAAAGTGAAAGAGGAGAGTGAAAACGTTGGCTTAAAACTCAACATTCAAAAAACTAAGATCATGGTATCCAGTCCCATCACTTCATGGCAAATAGATGGGGAAACAGTGGAAACAGTGACAGACTTTATTTTGGGGGGACTCCAAAATCACTGTAGATGGTGACTACAGCCATGAAGTTAAAAGATGCGTGCTCTTTGGAAGAAAAGCTATGACCAACCTAGACAGCATATTAAAAAGCAAAGACATTAATTTGCCAATGAAGGTCTGTCTAGTCAAAGCTCTGGTTTTTCCAGTAGTCATGTATGGATGTGAGAGTTGGACTATAAAGAAAGCTGAGTGCAGAAGAATTGATGCTTTGGAACTGTGATATTGGAGAAGACTCTTGAGAGTCCCTTGGACTGCAAGGAGATCTAACCAGTCAATCATAAAGGAAATCAGTCCTGAATATTCATTGGAAGGACTGATGCTGAAGCTGAAACTCCAATATTTGGCCACCTGATGCGAAGAACTGACTCATTTGAAAAGACCCTGATGCTGGGAAAGATTGAAGGCAGGAGGAGAAGGGGATGACAGAGGATGAGATGGTTGGATGGCATCACCAACTGAATGGGCATGGGTTTGAGTAGACTCCACGAGTTGGTGATGGACAAGGAGGCCTGGCATGCTGCAGTCCATGGGGTCACAAAAAGTCGGACACAACTGAGCGACTGAACTGAACTGAAAGGACACAAAATACCTCTAATTAAACATTTATTTGATTTAAGAAATTAATCTGTAGTAAAAATACCAAGGGGACTCAAGATCAAAAATTACCATATATCATTCATTTCCAATTACATGGGATATCTTTAAGACTGACGTAATCATTCAACTATCTACTATACTTCTTGGGTATTTGGATTTTTTTCAGTATACATAGAATCCTGTTATTTCCCACTATGCACCTAGAAATCAGAAAACTGATTTCAAAATACTGAAATTGAACTTTTTTATTACACATATTAGTTTTCCTCTTTTTATTCAGAAATCACTTAAGCAAAAGAATTTCACCTTAACTGTTTTTTATGTCCCTGCAACCTGGCAGTGTTTTACTCACCATAGGAGCTCAGTAATTTGTGTCAAATGACTGAATCAATGATGCTAGCAAGACTTGTTTGGAAAATCATTCAGATATTATATACAATATTGAAAAGTGTCAAACTGAATTTGCCATTTAGCATAGATTTCATCAGTTAAGATTTGAAATGAGAGGTTTTTTTTAATCGATACAGAGTCTAAAAACACTGAAGGCATGCTTGAGCTCTAAGCCAAAATGCTGTATTGGCATTCTCTGCATCTGAGAAGGATTCTATTTCCATCTGTGGAGGAGAGCAGCAGACATTCCTGGATCTATTCACATCTTCAAGGAGATTCCCCATGAAAGGAGGAGGTCTACCTACCACTTTCTTCTTTGCCAGCTCTTGTTTCAAATACCATTCTAGCAAAAAGACAAACACATTCTTTTTTTCTATAACATTCTAACTCCAAACAAAATGAAATAAAAGCTAAATGTGAGTTTCTTCACCAACACAGTGATAATAAAGCCAAGATAAAGCCAAGATCATTGCTTTAATTCCTAGATGTGTCCACTAGAGAAAGATTCAGGGCATGAAAATAGTCTTCTTGAGTCACAGCTGATTAATGACACCTTAATAAAAGACAAGAGAAAAGACTACTATACACTTTACATTGAACTAGCTCACCTAAGGTAAGCATTATATATTTTACAAGTGAAGAAATTGACTTCCCAAGGTTATAACTAGGAAGCAGAGGTGCTAGGATTTGAACCCAGATTGGATTGATTCCAAAAGCAGTGCTTTTGGTGAGGCAACAGAAGGCCCCCCTGTTAACACCAAGGGCAGATGGCTTACAGTAGGCCATCTTTGCTAGTGGCTAGTTAATTCAGTATACACATCTGATTAAGACTAGATCAGTGGTGTCTTTTTCTATCTGGAAGGAATGTCTTACATGAGATGAGAAATGCCAAAGTTAGGACAAATCAACTCTCACTAAAAACTTCAAAGGGACACAAAAAATCAGATTAGTACGAAAAGAACAAGATGCATCATTATCTCTTTACTGTTATTTTTGGATTTGTGTTCTCTGTGTTTTTCATACTAACTTCCTGAAACTTCAAGGTTAATTTCTCAGTCAGGTTTCAACTTCCCAAATGACCTTTATCCCAATTACCCTTTGATGCAACACCTGCTTCAAAAAAATTAACTTTCAAAATACTCTTGAAATGGAACTTTCTCTATAGATCTGTATCTGCTAAAAAATAAGCACCTCCCTCTCATCTTCCACTCACTTTTGGAGTTAAACAAGTTGTTTATAAAGTTCATTTGAGAGAACCAACAAATAATAGTCTGGAAAACAAAGAGCAATGGTGAGGAAGCCAGTCCTACTGAGTAGAATATATACTATAAAGGCTCAAATATTAAAACAGTATCATTTTGGTGCACTGATAGGCAGAACAATGAAACAATGAAAATCCAGAAGTAGATCCAGCTGCACATGGAAATTCAGTATATGATAAAGGCAGTATCTCAAATTCATGGGGGAAATGGACTTTTTAATAAGTAGCAATGGGTAAACTTGAGAGCTATATATAAATTTTCGAAACCTGAGAATGATATAAATCCAGATTCCCAATACGAATAAGTGTACACACACACACACACACACACACACACACACACACACACCCCACAAACCACACCAAGATATCAAAGTTCAGAAAACTAGGAAAAATTAGAAAATCTTAAATACAGACAGAGGAAAAGATACGGTACATACAGAGATGGGCTTCCCAGGTGGTTCAGTGGTAAAAAATCCTCCTGCTAGTGCAGGAGACATGGGTTTGATCCCTGTGTTGGGAATTTCCCCTGGAGAAAGGAATGGCAACCCACTCTAGTATTCTTGCCTGGAAAATCCCATGGACAGAGGAACCTCAGCTGGACGTGACTGAGCAACTGAGCATGCACATACACAAAGAGGAATGAAAAAAGAATGATCACAGATCTCACATCCAAAAGAATATAATAAGAAGGCAATATCTCTAAAATATTTAAAGAAATTATTGCCAACTTAAAATTCTATGCCTAAAAAATATCCTTCAAAATGAAGGCAAATAGACACTCTTAGAAACAAAAGCAGAGAGAATCTATCACCAGGAGACATGCACTGCAAGGAAGGTTCTCAGACTAAAAGCGCAAAAGAGAATGGAAAACAACTGGCAGTGGCAAATATGAAGATTCATGTGAAAGACTCTTTTACTCATTCATTAATTTCATTAAGCGACAACTGACTAAGAGCAAAAAATAATGACAAGATATTGTGGAGTTTATAACACATGTATTGATAAAATAAATGACAATAATAATCACAGGATAAGAGGGGGAAATAGAGGTATATCAACTGTAAAGTCCTTACTTTATACAGGAAGTGGTACCTTATTATTTGAATCTAGACTGTAACAAGTTAAAGATGCTTATTCCAAAGCCTACAGCAACCTCTAAAAAAAAAAATTAATGAGAAAGAGGGAGCAATAAGAAGCCAATAGTAAAATTCAAATGGAAGACAAAAAAATATTCAATCTCAAATAAGGAATGAGAAGAGGAAAAAAGAAGGAATGAAAAACAGACAGCATAAATATAAAACAAAGAGGACTATCGTAAACGTAAAGACAAATACATTGATGATTACATTAAACATTACTGAAATAAATACTCTAAAAGTCAGAGATTGTCACACTGGAGTTTTTTCAAAGTTATACCCAACTGTATGCTGTCTAAAAAAATGTGCTTTATAAGCTAAAAAGTAAAGTATGGGGGAAATACACCATGCAAATGCTAATCATATGAAAACAAAATAGCTACATTAACAACAGAGATAATAGATATCAAAACAAGGAACAAGAGGAATATTTTATGATGATAAGAGAGTAAATGCATCAAGAAGATGTAACAATATTAAATATGAATTCACTTAATAAAAAAGCTTCAAAGTAGAGAAAAGCAAGAACTACAGATTTGAATGGAGAATATACAATCCATGAGCATAAATTGAAGACTTCAATATTCCTCTTTCAGTAATTGATAGAACAAGTATACATAAATTCAGTAAGAACACAGAAGACAAAACTATAACCAGTTTGGTCAAATTGACATTTACAGAATACTATAGGCAAAAACAACAAAACAAAATTTTTTCAAGTGTATATGGAACATTCACCAAGATAGACCTTATGCTGGACCGTAAAACATGTCTCAGTAAATGTAAAAGGACTGAAATCACATGAAGCACATTTTCTGACCATAATGGAATTACATTAGAAATCAATAATAAACAGATAATTGGAAAACCCTCATATATGTGTAAATAACACATATATGAATTGAAGAAGAAATCTCAAGAAAAATAATATGGTATCTTGAACTGTAGGGTTAGGGTTATGGAATATGGTATATTCAGGACAGAGATAGAAATTCATATTCTCAAAATATGCCTTGGGTATCATTTACATATATGAATATACTTATATTTATATTTCCTAGTTCTGTTCACCGAAAATGCCTAAAATAATGATCAGCCCCAATAGCAACAACATCTAATCTGTGTTGTCCAAATACCATTAACCACCAAAAAGAGCCAGAATTTTTAAGAGAAACAGTTGATCCCATGTCTGAGAAAGAAAATGTATAAATGGATCATAATAAAAACCAAAGGAAGCTACCAAAGACTACCCCGGTCAAAAGGACTCAGATGTCAAATTGAAGAACCTACCACTGGCCAAAGATGGGACCATTTGAGCATCAGTGAGATGCTAAGTGGGTGGATTGAACAAACTTTTAAAGATCAGTTTGTTCATAATGATTCTAAAACAACAACAACAAATCCACTCAGTGGTCATTGAAGGATATTAGGGAATAAATTCATTTATTTGGAAACTGGTAAAAAAAAATAAGGGGGGGGAAGAGATGCCATCTGCAAATCTAGACTGCAGGAAAATATAGAATAAACACTTAGTTTTTTCCACAACTACATGCCAAGAAAAAATAAAGAAGAAGGAGTTCTCTATAGCTTAATCAAGAGTAGGTGATGCATCAGTCTGACAGCAATGTGTGGACTTTATTTAGATCTTTATTCAAACAAGCATAATTTTCAAAATACCTTTATAAGACAACCAAGGAATATGAACATTGACTGCATATTAGATGATAGTAAGATGTCACCGGCAATTTTGCTGTGTTATAATGGTACTTATTAAGGTTTTAAGAGAGTCTTCATTATTTAGAAATATATACTATGCTTAAAGATGATATATAGAATCTAGGATCAGAATCAGTAAAATAACTCACAGAAACAATGGTCCATGAGTTCATTACTGTAGATGCTGGGCAATGGGTACAGGGGTGTTATTACATTTAGTCTCTCTAGATTTTTGTATGTTTAAAATTTTTTTAAGTTTTTTAAGTATCATATGTTAAGAGTTGAAAGCAAAAGGGAAATCAGGAACCGGACTTGTGAGCTAAAAATAGATGTCACGTACAAGGGGGATCAGAGTTGGTGAAAGTTATAATAAAATGTAAAGAATTGATTCCCAAATTCAAAAAATGCAAAAAATTAACAATAAGATAATAGTTGATAAACAGCCTCTTGATAAGAGTGAAAGAGGAGAGTGAAAAAGCTGGCTTGAAACTCAACATTCAAAAAACTAAGACCATGGCATCTGGTCCTATCACTGCATGGCAAATAGAAGGGGAAAAAGTAGAAGTGACAGATTTTATTTTCTTAGGCCCCGAAATCACTGTGGACAGAGACTACAGCCATGAAATTGCTTGCTCCTGGAAAGAAAGCTATGACAATCTTAGACAGAGTATTAAAAAGCTGAGACATCACTTTGCCAACAAAGGTCCGCATAGTCAAAGCTATGGTTTTTCCGGTAGTCGTGCATGGATGTGAGAGGTGGACCATAAAGATGGCTAAGCACCGAAGAATTGATGCTTTTGAATTGTAGTGCTGGAGAAGACTCTTGAGAATCCCTTGGACTGTAAGAAGATCCAACCAGCTGATCCTAAAAGAAATCAACCCTGAATATTCATTGGAAAGACTGTTGCTGAAACTGAAACTCCAGTTCTTTGGCCACCCGATGTGAAGAGCTGACTCACTGGAAAAGACCCTGATGATGGCAAAGACTGAAGGCAAAGGAGGAAGAGACGGTTAGACAGCATCACCAGTTCAATGGACATGAATTTGAGCAAACTCTGGGACATAGTGGAGGACAGAGGAGCCTGGCGTGCTGCAATTCATGAGGTCGCAAAGACTTGGACACAACTTAGCAACTGAACAACAACAGCAAAAAAAATTGATAAGTTCTATTTGATCAACTAATTAAGGCCATGAAGTCCCTGGTACAGGAAGAGATAAGCAACACACGAACCATGGGGAAACATGTACCCAACTAGAGAAGAGGCAGAAAGGGAAGACCTCAGTCTGGAGGGAATAGTCAGCCAAAAGTAAGAACAGTCAGGATCTGAAACCAGGGACAAAACAGTGGGATGAAGATAATGGGATAAATTCTAGAGACTATTCACAAGAACAACCGACAGTACTTAATATTGAAACAAGGAAAAGAGAGGAGCCAAAGCTGACTCAATTTGATTCAACAAGTATTTACCAAGCATCGGGGTGCCTTTCACGTGTCAAAGACCTGACAGTTTTCTTGAAGAGTTAATAAACTATAACATACACAAATATTTTGTAACAGAAATTAGCATGAAAGTAAAAGAACAGAGATGAAGGAGCAACTGAACTAATGGAGATACTAACCAAAGTGGGGACAATACTAACAGAACAGTGGTTTAGAAAGGACTCTATTTTGTGAAGTGCTTATGGAACATTCTGTTGAACAGGTTTGATGGGAGATTAGACTAGTTCATATATTAGCATATAGGTAATGAGTTCCAAAATAAATAGACGAGTTAAGTTTGTTGGAAAACATTGTCATCCTTAACATTTTGGTCCTATGAGTACAATATTTGCTATTATCAGAATCTTCATCAAGTTTATTTATTTATTTAAACCTTTTCTGAGTGCTAAGTAAAGAATATTCTGATTTAATGTTACTATAAAAACTTCCTGAAATCATGTAAATCTAATGTCAAATTCCCTGATGCACCATTTAAATGCATTATTTAAGATAGATTAAAATAATTTATTTACAAATGCTTGCTTCACTACACTTATCAGTACAGACACAAAATAGCATAGTGATAATAGGTAACTTCCTGAGAAAAAAAATGTTATTTCAAAGATGGAAATGTAATAAATCTTTGTTTTAAAGATTATATAATGAAAAAAGGCAGATGCAGCTCTCCTAAGATAACCAAATGGAAGTAACTCTTCCAAATAAAAAAAGTCATATTTCTCTTTAGAATTTTTCATATTCAATTTCTGAATGCCCTGTTTTAGAATTTATAGTTTTCTATAAATTTAGAATTTATAGTCTTCTTGGAACCTGGGGGAAATTGAGAAACTGTCTCTAAAGTTCATTTATCAGTTCATTTATCCAAACATGTGCAATAGACCAATGACACAGGAGTGTTTATAACATTTGCCGTGTATGTTTACACCAAAAAACATCGTTTTCAACATCATTTGGCATCAGGAACTTAATAAGCAAAAAGTGCCATATGGCCTTAAGTTTCTAGGGTAGAAACAAGGACAACACAATCTCATTTTAATGACCATTTACCGTCAATTTCATGGGTTGAGTAAGAAATCCAGTAATACTATACATAAAGTTAAAAGTGGCTATGAGATATCATTGACTATTTGCATATTAACTTCTTAAATTTACTAGAAAGCATAAGAAAAATACTTACTATGGGTCATTTTCATCTTATCCACATCCTATACATCTTTATAGTAAGAAACAAAGTCAATACTCTAAAAAATAGCCTCACCAACTTGAAAAATGAAGTAAAGTTGACTAATGATGTGGATGGAAAGGTTTATTTAACTACAGCCTCACTGAGACGTGGAATGGAAGACTGCCTCAAGATCCCCATCCCATAGAAAGCACATTTTTATTTTTATCTAAGCAGTGTGCACGATACAGCCCATGACTAAACATAATCCAATTTGATTTGTGTTGCCGTGGTTCTCCAAAGAACAAATCTGTAAAATTACAACATGTGAAAGCTTAACACAGTGATATAAAATGGCAGTGGCACGGTTCATATCTTAAACTGACAGACTGATGGTGATTATTGCAAGGACAATGCCCTGCATATGTCAAACGATTTGCAAATAATTTATGTCACCTTCCCCTCCATTATTGTTTTTGCAGAGGACATAAACTGTGTCACCAATATTAAACTGTCTGCAAAAAGAGCCGAGCTCAGCTCTCTCCTCTCTAAGAACGCAGAGCCATCTGCACCCAGACAAACATGCATATGGCCATCATTTGTCCAACATCTTACACAGTGTGAAGGTTTTTTACTTGAAATGCCAACCTGGGCGGCAGATGATGTATGTGTTTCCTCAGTCCTGTGATTACCGGGCCCGCGCCTCCGTGCCGCGCTCTGCCCTCATCAGTTCCACAAGCTGCGCTCCGAGGTGGCTGAGGCATTTGCCGCAATATGGCTTCTGACACGCGCGCGGCGGAGGCGCTCTGGTGTGAATATCCGACTCCGGGTTTTGTTCTAATCAGGGTCAAAGTCTGACCCGCAGAAATTACTGTGGCTAGGGATTTAGGACTCAAAAACGGCAATTTGAAAACTGGAATGAATGTATTTTGATGAAGGGAAGAGTATAGGGTACTTTGCCATCCCCTGGTTAACTGCTGTGCCAAATGCCTGGGAAACGGCCTGCGTTTTGTTCCTTTGGAGGAGAACACGGTGTAAGGCACACTTGAAATCACTGGTGGTACCGAACCAGCTCCACCTGCAACCAGAAGGCGTTGTATTTGTCATTACTATAGACAGGAAGGAGAGGGAAGTATCGTCCCTGCAAAATCTCACACACACACACACACACACACACACACACACACACACGATAAGAATGAGATCATAAAACATAATTTCTGAACTATTAAGGTATCTTTTCTTTTAAGACCTCTCTAGAATCCAGACCCTCGATTCAATGCAGCATTTTCCTCTGCATTTATCAGGGAGCCATAAAGAACTAAATAGTTTAAAGATTGTCCCAAAGGGATCTATTTAGACATCAAATAGCTTTTACAAAACCACACATTTTGATGAGTTAACTGTAAGTTCATCAGAAACACATGGGTTTATTTTCCTGTAAAATTCACATGGACACAAAATATCTCCCCAACCTCCCTCTTTCAGTGAAGGGTGGGCAGCCGGAAGTGGGAGGGGCATTAAAAGAAGACATGACATTTAGTTCTCCTCCTTTACCATTTATCAGGTTTGTACATAAACAAACCAAAAAAAGTTTGTGAACATGGACATTGAAAATTCAACCAAAATACCTTTTAATTTTAAAAAACAATCTCTCAAAATTAATTTATAAAACAAAAAATCTATGTACTTAGCAAAATGAAACATCTCCCTTAGGGCCAGCTATGCTTATGGGAGTGCATGAAAGAGAAGCCATCAAGGCCATCTTCATAGTGACTCAAATGATATGATTCCAGAAACTGAATACTGTCTATTAAAAATAACAGGCAGTTAACAGAATTTCCATAGATATTTGCCACTTCTGATTACCTATAATTCTTTCAATTAATGACAAAATGGAAGAAAATGGAAACATACATATGTTAATAATAAAATTATAGAAAACAAGCATGATGGAGTTCATGAATTTACATTTGGAGAGTTTTTAAGATGTGGCCAGCAGCTCCTCAGGAGTTTATTCTGACAAGTTTAATTTGCATGTTTTAAAATGAGCATTGTCAAGGTTGCCAGAGTTAAATGATACCCAATTTACCCCTTGCTCAGCCCCAGGCTGTTTGCTCTCCTATACCCTAAAAATACCAAGGAAATAGTTATTAAATTTTTCTCTACATACAGAAGATTCTTTGAGAAATTCATTAAATTTGAATTGTAAAAACTAATGTCTTTGTAAACTGCCTACTGGACACTTTCATCTGGATGTTCAGGGTAGCAAACCTAAACTGACCTCCAAACTGTCAACAACTCATGAGACTGCTTTTCTAGAAACTATAACTTTTCTGCTATTGAGACGAAAAACCTTTGATGCTTTTTTTTTCTCCACATCTGATTAGCTATCAGCCCTGTTAGCTTTTCCTTCTACATTTTTCTCAGATCTGCCCTCTATTTCCTTTTACTTGGCGACCTTCCTAATCCAGGTCTCATTACCTCACTTTAAATTAATGAAACAGCCTTTCATTTTTGTCTCCTAGCTGCAGGAAGCATCTGACACCTCACTTCCTGATCAAACTTGCTCAACAGCCAATTTAATCATATTTTATTCTTTCTCTCCAAAAAAAATAACACTTTAGATTTGTGGAGTGCTTCATAACCCACAAAGCATTTTCACATTAATTAATTTGTCTGATCTTCATACCAAGGCTGGAGGTTGGCAGAACAGGTATTCACATTTCCATTTTGTAAACCAGGAAACTAAAACTTGGAGAGGGAGCGACTTGCCTGAAACCATGTGCATAGCTACTACCTGGGGCCAAGAATCTAAATCAAGTCTTTTGATTCCAAGCCTGGAGCAGTTTCCATTACATTCTGTGTAGGATCTGTGCAAGTTGCCTCAATGTTGAAATTTCTGAAGTGCACTCAAGATCTTTTATAATTTAGTCTAAATTTACATTTATTACTTCTTCTTTCATGACTATCCCATAGAAACCTTCTGATCCAACCACATTTATTTACCTATTGTCCACGAACTTGCTGGGTACTTTTGACTAACACTGTGACCTTCTAATGAAAGTTTCCACTCACTCAAAGTCTACGATAATTTAGTTGTCTTTATCCATGAATCTTTCTACAACCAATCCATTAAATGTCTATAACTTTTCACATTTTTAAACTGTGTCATTTTTTAAATACTTAACTATATATGACCATGTCCCTTCTTAAATTGTTGCTTTCTTGCACTCTCATTTAACTTTTCACACATCTTTGTGTGATCTACCCATATAGATTACAATCTTCTTGACAGCAGAAGCTATGTCTACCTTTGTATCTCCTTAAGAACTTAATAAATGCAATATTAAATGTTCAACAAATATGTTTAACTGAATTCATTTTGATTGAGTTTTGTTAGTAGATGGTTTTTAAGTTTGGAATTTCCATTCTGGCATTAAAATAGTTCTCCATATTCAGATATCCTAACAACCCTCTCTTAAATCCTTTCGATTTGACATATTCTTTTACATTTTATTTTAAATACTATATATATTATTAATCATCATTAAATGAGGAGTTTAAAATAAAGTAACTTATTTCTTGGTCTCTTTTAGAAACCAAATTTTCTTGTGACATTATGTTCGGATTAGATTTTACACAGAGATGGTGTTCGCTGACTCCTATTAGAAAACCACTTGAAACAACTTCTATAGGGGAAATGTGTCACTAATCAATAGTAATTATTAAATATATTATAAAGTTTTGATGGTATACCAAATGAAGAGGACATAAGCCTACATTTTTATCTCTTTGTATACTTTTAATCATTTTAGGATAATTTTTAACACAAGCACAAAGTTCAGCATTTCAATTTACTATTCAGGATAATTTTCTTCTCCTATTGTTTAAAAATACAAATAATAAAATTTTCAAGGCTTTCTCTACTTATTAAAATGCATCTTCTGAAAAGTTAATCATATTTATCCTGCTTATTTGCACCGATTCAGTCCTTAGCACCTTTTCAAAGCTCTGCCATCAATTGTCAACCTAAAATAACACTTATTTTACATAACATTCTCTCATCTACTTTTCTGTATATAGGGAGTATAGGGATTATGTTTATAATAACTATAGCATCCTTGTGCACTAATACTGTCATCTGTGTCATTTCTGGGTCTATTTCTACTGACTACTATTTCTCACGTTTCTTTGCATGCCTGGTAATTTTTTTTTTTTCTTGCATGCCAGACATTGTGAATTTTACATTACTGGGTGGTGAAGATATTTATGTTCCTTTAATATTTTAAGGTTTTGTTCTGGGATGCAGTTATTTGAAACTCAGTTCTTTTGAGGCTTGTTTGGCACCACTCTGATCTGTTGGGAACACAAACTCCTCCTAATCCTCCAGGTGCTCTGAAGATTGCTCTGCTTGTTCTTTAACATGTTCTGTTTTTTTCCCCCCTGAGTCTTGGTAGTTTCTTCATATGCATGTGGTGATCAACACTCAATAGAACACAAAAAGTGGAACCATCTACAGCTCTCCAGAGTTCTCTCTCTGTGTGCAGCTGGCTTATCTCCAGCACTCCACTTTTGAATTCTAGCTACCTTGGCCTTCCTGAACTCTCAGTTCTTATCTTCTCAGCTCTGCTTGGCCCTGTTTGGAGTCCTCTGGCCTTTATTGCAGCATGGAGATGTTTTCTAGGCAGAAACTGAGGCAACTGAGGGTCTCACCTGTGTTTCCCTTCATGCAAGGATCACTGTCCTAAACTGTTGTTTCATGTCTGAAAGCCATTGTTTCATCTATTTTGTCTGCTTTCTTTAGTTGTTTAAGGTAGGAAAATAAACCCGATCTCTCTTACTCCCATTATGACTAGAAGCAGCAGCTTGTTGGTGGCATTAATGAAAGTTAAAGATTGCTCTATAAGTCAGAGTCCAAGTGAGTCTTTCTTCTTTGGAATATATTTAAAAAAAAAAAGAAACCTAACCAATAGAAATGAAAATTTACCCTTTCTAAAATATGCACTTCAGAAATGGTATTTACTTCAAGTAGAAAAAGTAAAATATGTCATCTTCTATGTATAAATTAAAAATCTTTTATTTATACATGTATGAAGAGATAATTCAACATTTAAAATGTAATTTACCTAACTTCTTTCAAAGTCACTTTAATTTCTTAAAGGTCACAAAAAACACTGCTGCAACAGCCAGAAATATTTTCTGATTCAAATACAAAGTATTTGTCCATTTGTGTTATTTGGTAGCAAAAATAAACAAAAAATAATGTGATTGGCTACACAAGTCTGTTCATAGTAAAAAAAAGAGAGAATGTGCAAAGAACAAGAAAGGAATGAAATAAACAGAAAAACTGGCCTGAGCAAGCTGGTATATTTTTTTCTTACATGCCCCACTTTGTATTGGTAAGACCAGATAATGAGTAGTGCTTTTTCTTTGTAACAATTCATTAATCAGAGAAATGATCCTTGCTAGTGTTTAGATGTTTTACTTAATTTGGTACCTCTGGCCTGCTGCCCCACTAGTGCCAAAATTATTATTTCTCACCCAGCAGGTGATAAATAACAACTTCAGTCGTGATTAATACCATGAATCCTTCAACCTGACTAATGCAAAAAACTTGAGACCTACTGAACAAGTGGGTGATAATTGTTGTGAGGACTGTTGAAGCTCTGCTCAGCTTGTGAGGAAAGAAATCCATAGGAAATGATGCGTTTGCTAGCAGTCCAGCTGATCCTAAGAGGCTTCATTAAGCCCATCTCAGCGACATTCACCATTTGAATACCAGTGCTAGATTTTCTCCCACCCGACACTAAGTTTTAAGTATCTTCAGAGAAAAGAAGCCACTAACTCATTTTTGCATACATTTAAATATTTATTGAATAAATGGATAATAAATGAAAAAATAGAATTCTTGCCCAAGTACTCAACATAGTAATACGGGTCATTTGAGAGCTGCGTATGGTTATCTCTTGTCATTTCTCTAATAATGCAATTGTGCCCAATGTAGTTTTGCTAAAACCCATAGCAAACTTAACATTCTCTGCTGGCAAAAGGAAAACTGTTAGTAATGGCCAGTAACTAAAGCCATATGGTGCCATCAACTTGATTATTATCATTTAGCGCTGAATACCAAGGTAGTCTATTAGTCATCCTCAATTGAGCAGATAGTAAGGGGAATATGTATTGTTTGAAAAGGTTTCCGGGATATTCCTTGTCTCCAAATTGAGAAACTTCTTTAAATGAAACCATATATTTGGGCTTCCCTGGTAGCTCAGACAGTAAAGCGTCTGCCTGCAATGCAGGAAACCTGGGTTCGATCCCTGGGTTGGGAAGATCCCCTGGAGAAGAAAATGGCAATCCACTCCAGTACTCTTGCCTGGAAAATCCCATGGATGGAGGAACCTGGTAGGCTACGGTCCATGGGATGGCAAAGAGTCGGACACGACTGAGCAACCTCACTGGTTCACTGATACATCTTAAGTCACAAGTCAATGGATTCATAATGGTGTCGACCTGTTGAACATGGCCTAAAAACTATTTGTTTGGCGGGCATTTTGTTTTAATTTTTTTATGTTATTTAAAGGCCTTAAGGAGAAGGATGCATTCTCCAGTTTGGCACAGCCCCCACTATTCCCTATTGCCTTAATATCCTGTCTCTCTTCATTCTAACTTCTGAATTGAGTTTGTGATCCCTAGCTAAATAGACAGATATAAATAATAACCAAGAAAAAAAAAAAAAAAAAACTAAGAAAGTTACTTGGATGAAAATATGTGGCTAAATGTATCCAGAGTTTTCAAGAATCACAAATTATCTAAGAATCAAATTCTTCAGTTAAGAGATATTTTACCTCTGCTGTATCTAAATAAGCAATGCCTAGCATGGTATCAAGATCTCTTGAAAACTGCACCGTATTATAAGTGATATGGAAACACAGAAGAGGGGAATGTAACCCACCCGAGATCTCAGGATAACTCTTAAGAACAGTTTTAGCCAAGATTTGAAATAAATGGAGAAAAACAGAATGAAACAAGAACCCTCTTCACTCAGTAACCAAATATCTCACAATTTTTAATAAAAAGTGAAGAAAAGTACCTGAAATTGAAATTCTAGACTATTGATTTACCACTGATTTTCTCTTTGAGAGAAAAATCTAAATAAATTAATGACAAAAAACATAAATTAAATTGGTAGTCAAAAATCTACTCCACTCCCAAGTCTAATAAACTTTAAGAATGACAATCACTGTATCATGCAAGTTTCAGAGAACAGAGTGTTATCTAATTCACTGTTGTTGTTGTTTAGTCGCTAAGTCGTGTCCAACTCTTATGACCCCATGGACTGTAGCCCACCAGACTCCTCTGTCCATGGGACTTTCCCAGCAAGAATACTGGAGTAGGTTGTCATTTTTTTTCTCCAGAGGATCCTCCTGACCCAGGGATCGAATCTGTGTCTCTTACATTGGCAGGCTGATTCTTTACCACTGAGCCACGAGGGAAGCCTCCATCTAATTCATTACTTTATATCAACTTTATCCAGGTATAATTTGCATAGGAAAAAAATACAGTTTGGTGAGGTTTGACAAATGCATACAATTTACAAACAACACCACAATACAGAATTTTTTTCATCCCTCCCAGAATTTCCCTTGTGCCCCTCTGTATTTAATCAAAAAGAAAAACAAACACCCCTCAAAACCAAATTACCTCATTCCAAGTAACCATTGATCTGTTGTCACGATAGGTTAACTTTTCGTGTTCTAGAATTTCACATATCCATACATAGAGTATATATTTTCACTTCTGGCCTCTTATCTTCAGCATAGGTAATGATCCTGAGATTCAAGAGTGCTGCAAGTCATAGCAGTTTGCCTCTTTTATTCTGAGTTGTATTCCATTGTTTGAATAAACCATAATTTTTATCTATTCATCTGTGGATGGAATTTTGAGATTTTTTTTTTTCAAATTCCATGCCATTATGAATTAAACTGCTGTGAACATTCAGGTACAAATCTTTAAATGGACATGGTTTCATTCCTCTAGGGCATACACTTAGAAGTGGATTTGCTTAGTCATATAGTAAATGTATATTTAAGAAACTTAGTTTTCCAAAATGCTTGCACCAGCTTACATTCCCATGGCAACGCACTCCAGTATTCTTGCCTGGAGAATCCCCATGGATATGGGATCCTGGAGGGCTACAGCTCATGGGTTGCAAAGAGTTGGACACCACTGAGCAACCAAGCACAGCACATCAGTGTATGAGAATTCCCGTTGTTTCACATCTATTTATTCATTTATTTAGCCACACCGTGCAGCAAGGGGACCCTAGTTCCCTGGCCAGGAATCAAACCCATGCCCTCCACACTGGGAGGGCAGAGTCCCAACCACTGGACCACCAGCAAAGTGCCCTATTCCACATCTTTGTCAACACTTGATAATGTAAAACTTTCCAATTTTAGCTATTTTAATAGGTGTATAGTGGTATCTCATGGATTAATTTACTTTTACCTGATAACTAATGACGTTAAGCTTGTTTCATGTATTTATTAGCCATTTATATCCTCTCTTTCGTATAATGTCTGTGTATGTATTTTGTTCACTTTTTAATCTGGGTTGTCTTTTTATTAAATTCTAAGAGTTGTTTATCTGTTTGGATACAAGACTTTTAACAGATACATTATTACAAAATGTTTTCTCCATCTGTTGCAAGCCTTTTCATTTTACAAAGTATCTTTGGAAGAGCAGAATTTTAAGTGAAGTTCAATTTTTCAATATTTTCTTTTTTCATAAGTGCTTTCTCTGTTCTATCTAGTAAACTGTTGCCTACCCAAGGACACAAAGATCCCTTCCTTCTAGAAGTGTTTTCTTCTAGTTTTAAACTTTTACATTTATTACATTTAGATCTATAATACATTTTGGGTTATTTTTTGTGAATGATCGAAATAATACTGGGTTTTTTTTTTTCATATGATATTGAGTTATTCCAGAATCACCTGTCTAAAACATTATCCATTCTCCCCTTTGGAAATGTCTAGAGTTTTACTGATTTTCTCCATTTTGTCTGTTTTTTGGACTTACCTGGTAGCTCAGCTGGTAAAGAATCCACCTGCAGTACAGGAAATCCTGGTTTGATTCCTGGGTCAGGAGGATCCCCTGGAGAAGGGATAGGCTACCCACTCCAGTGTTCTTGGGCTTCCCTGGTGGCTTAGATGATAAAGAAACTGCCTTAAATGTGGGAGACCTGGGTTTGATCCCTGTGTTGGGAAGATCTCCTAAAGGAGGGCATGACAACCCATTCCAGTGCTTGAACTGTCTAGAGTTGTGATTTTCTCTACTTTGTCTCTGCTTTCTATGTCATTTTGGGTTTCTTTTCTCTATTGTTTGCCCACTTCCTACTTTATTGATTTTCATTGTTATTTCCTTCATTGTATTTATTGGGTGGGGGTTAATTGCTCTTCTTTTTTCTGGATTCTAAAGGTGGAAGCTTAGATAACCAACTGAAAACTTTTTTCCTTTTCTATTATGAGCATGTAAAGCTATAGCTTTCCCTCTAGGCACTGCTTAAATTAAATGCCACAAGCTTGGATATATTTTCATTATTCCTAAATTCAAAATATTTTCTAACATTCTTTGGATTTCTTCTTTGGCCATGGATTATTTCTAAGTGCTCTGTTTAATTTCCAAGTTTCAGGAGATTATCCATGACCTAAATTTACGCAGTTACTATTTGCTGAGCACCTGCCATATATGCTCAACAAGTTAGTAAGTATCTGGAGATAACAGGACAGGAAAACAGCAGATCTTTATCCAGACTACTTAACCTTGCACAGTACCTGGCAAATTAAAGGTATCTACTGAATGAATGAATGAATATAACATTTTGGGGGATATGAAAATGAAATTTAATTAGAACTTAACTCTCAAGGGTATTAGTCTAGTGATAAAGAATATGATTGATACCAAGGGACAAAGACTACTTGGGTATTTAAGAATTTGCCAAAATAATGCTTCTTGTGCTAATGAGAAATTCAATACTTCTAAATTCTCCGAAAGAGCAGATAAAGGACGCCTAATCTGTTATTGTCACCCTGCGTATTTAACTTATATGCAGAGTACATCATGAGAAACGCTGGGCTGGAGGAAGCACAAGCTGGAATCAAGATTGCTGGGAGAAATATCAATAACATCAGATATGCAGATGACACTACCCTTATGGTAGAAAGTGAAGAAGAACTAAAGAGTCTCTTGATGAAAGTGAAAGAGGAGAGTGAAAAAGTTGGCTTAAAGCACAACATTCAGAAAGCTAAGATCATGGCATCTGGCCCATCACTTCATGGCAAATAGGTGGGGAAACAGTGGAAACAGTGGCTGACTTTATTTTTGGGGTCTCCAAAATCACTGCAGATGGTGATTGCAGCCATGAAATTAAAAGACGCTTGCTCCTTGGAAGGAAAGTTATGACCAACCTGGACAGCATATTAAAAAGCAGAGTCATTACTTTGTCAACAAAGGTCCGTCTAGTCAAGGCTATAGTTTTTCCAGGGGTCAAGTATGGATGTGAGAGTTGGACTATAAAGAAAGCTGAGCGCCGAATTGATGCTTTTGAACTGTGGTGTTGGAGAAGACTCTTGAGAGTCCCTTGGACATCAAGGAGATCCAACCAGTCCATCCTAAAGGAGATCAGTCCTGGGTGTTCATCGGAAGGACTGATGTTGAAGCTGAAACTCCAATACTTTGGCCACCTCATGCGAAGAGTTGATTCATTTGAAAAGACCCTGATGCTGGGAAAGGTTGAGGGCAAGAGGAGAAGGGGATGGCAGAGGATGAGATGCTTGGATGCTATCACCGACTCAATGGATATGAGTTTGGGTAAACTCTGGGAGTTGGTGATGGACAGGGAGGCCTGGCGTGCTGCGGTTCATGGGGTCACAAAGAGTCGGACATGACTGAGCGACTGAACTGAACTGAATCTGTTATTGCTTTTAGTTAGAAAAAACTTGTAACATCACATAGTCAAATGACTGTCAATAAATGATACAGTGGATCTCCCCAATATCGCCAGTGGGTTAAATTACTGTTTACACAATTTTAGGTTTATATGCAAGAACATATCATAGATTGTTAACTAATTTTCCAGTCTATTTAAAAAATCAACTATCATAATAAAAAACTAGCTAGAGAATGATCTTTCCTACTTTCAAAATAGACATTTAAAAAATTCATTAATTTACTTAATTTCATTCATTAGCTTTGTCTTTTCAAAAAGATAAAAGAGTGTCTTTTGAAACTCCATATGTGGTCAGTAATGAGACTGTCATGTTTTTCCTCATGGCACATTCTACTTTTCTTTCAGTTTCCCTGTTTGTGATAAAAAATTCTCAGTAATATCCTTAAGTACATATCTTACTTAGTCCAACAGAAAAAAGTAAATACAACTGGGAATTCAAACTAAATATGTACAACAAAAAGCTAAAAATAACAACATCTTTATTGTTTTTTTCATTTCTCTCTGATTTTATAGGAATAAAACATTACATTGATGAAGTATATTGTATTAAACTCAGTGAGCCAAAGTTTCTGATTTAAAGGAAAAAAATCACCATAAAATTAATCATTTTTCTGATCTAAGCTATACTATAGTTTTTCATATATTATTTTTAAAATAACATTAGTTTTAAAACCTAGGCAATGAAAAACTAGGAGCTAAACCCCAGAAACAACTTTGTACCTATGAATGGTATCTCTTTTAAATGTACTATTAAACCAAAATGAAATAATTACATGTTCAAAATGAACAATATGCACATGTTATGTGGGGACAGAGAGATTTAAGTATGCTCTCCCCTCTGGAGTACAATTTCAATCCAGCAGTTATTGAAAGTGCATACATTACGTATTTGCATGTGAAACCCACATACTGAATAATATCTAACACATCAAACTTAAGACATTGATCTGATAATCAGCATAAATCAACAGCACCTATGATATTAGGTAATATGTTAATTTGACATACTTGGTAAAATTTTCCAAATACCTAGTAAATAAAAGGGTTTGTTTTTTAACATAAAGCCTTTTCTATCGCTCATTAATGGAGGAAATTAGGAATCAGGAAGGAGAAACACTGTTTTTCAAATTAGAATCAATATTTTATCCTCTAACATAATCTCATCAAGTAGGCAGGTGAGGATAAAATGAATACTATATACCTTTTGAGTTTAAATATAATGTGAGCAAATCAAATAAGCTGTGTTTCAGAACTTCATAAAGATTAGTAATTATGATATAAACAGATATATCTATCATTCAAGCAATAAATGTATCAATTGGCACAAAAATTTTTCATCCTAACTAATTTTAACAAAAACCACCAGAAGCATTACAATATCCTAAAATCCTTTCTAATTCACTCTGAGTAATTAAAGTTACGCCTGATATTATTTCACTATTAATTACAATCTACTGCATTTTAATTATTTGAACGCTGACAACATATTAGAATAATTTTTACTTACTCCTGGAAAAAATGAAAGCAAAAGTCACTCAGCCATGTCCGACTCTTTGCAATCCCATGGACTGTAGCCTATCAGGCTCCTCTGTCCATGGGATTTTTCCAGGCAAGAATACTGGAGTGCATAGTTTATCCCTCCTCCAGGGGCGGGTCTTCCCAACTCAGGGATCGAACCTAGGTCTCTCACATTGCAGGAAAAATGAAGTCAAAAGTGAATGGCAAGCTGAGGACAAAGATCCACAGTCCCTATGAAAACAGTGGGTTAATTTATGCATGATACAAAGATCGCATGTAAATCAATAAGGAAAAGAAACAATCCAATTGGCTACAAATAAAATCCAAGATTACAAATAACTAATAAAGATATGAAAATGTTTAATCTCACTTATATAAAGACACAAAGTCAAAGAGTAATGAAATGTTACTTTTCACTTAGATTGGCAAATATTTAAATGTTTAATGGTGAAACACAGTTTTGTGGGACGTAAACTGATTTAATTTAGCTATATAACCTTGAACAAATTTCTTAATTTTTCTGTGAGCCCTTAGTTTTCTCATCTCTAATATGGGGATAATATTACATCACAGAGTTATTGTGAAGAACATAGTTTTAATATCTGTAAAAAGCTTAGAATAATGCTTCAAAATTGCAAGTACTATAAGTCTTTACTCAATAAATACACTATTAAAAAATTAAAATAATTTTTTAGAGTAGTTTTAGGTTCACAGCAAAACTGAAGAGAAAGTACAAAGATTCCCCATATACTCCCTGCCCCCACATATGCGTAGCTTCTCCCCCATTATCAACATCCCTCAACAGAGTGAGGTACAATTGTTACAACTAATGAACCCACAATGACACATCATAGTCATTCAAAGTCCACTGTTTGCAGTTCATTCTTGATATTATACATTCTATGGGTTTGGACAAGTATACATTTTTTAGAAGGATAATTTGACAATGTTAACTCTTAAAACTTACCAAAAGCAAGAACAACAAATTTCCATTAAAAATTAACACTTCAGAAATATTTACGTATTTAAAGATATATGTTCAAGAATGTTTATTACACTATAACATATACACTGTAAACCACCTAAATCCCTTATTAATCAGGGTGATAAACACTTACTATACACCTTCATGTAATGAAAGTGTAACTGCTAACCATATGTCCACAATATTCTACCCAAAAGCCCATAAACTGTCAGAATAAATATGTATTTTAAAAGAATATATCTATAGCAACAGTGGAAAACAAACACACACAAAAGGGCTACTAAAGGGCACAAATTCTGAAGAACTTCTGATTTTAAAAATGATGCAGATGGCATAAAATTTATACAGAAATAAGTTTGGAGGAAAGCAAAGCTCCAAGTAGAAGCAGAAAGTTATCTCAGAAGAATGGCAGGAGTCTAAGGAAACGCCACTGATAGATGGCACCTTCTACAAAGTGCGGGAAGGATTTTAGGTATTCAAGTGGTTCATTAGGAAGATGAATTCAGAGCAGCTGGGCCAGTGCGGCTCTCCTTCAACTCCGGCTAAGAAGCAAGTGCTCGGCAGCAGCAGGGCATCTGCTCTCAGAACGATGCAGCGAGCACAGATCTGAGGTTAGACAGACAGCGGGGCACGCGAACAGCTAATCCAAGGAGGAGACACAGCACTCACAGACTGCCACCAAACTATTTAGAAGCACATCGTGGAAGTAAAAAGAACCAGATAAAGGAATGTAACTAGCGTCCACAAAGAGATGTACAGCGATCCTCAAAGACAGATAAGCAGACAACCGAGAACTGGCAAACGTACAAAGAGAACCAATTTCACGGGAGAAAGACTCCAAAATGCAACAGAACACTGCATCCCAGAGCAAAGCTCACAATATTCAGAGAAATAAACAACCCAGACCCTCAAAAGACAAAATTAACATTATCCAACATCAAAAAGTTACCAGATAGGCAAAGAAGCAGGAAAATACAACCTGTAATAAGGGGGAAAATCAGTTTATATGCAGCAAGATACAAAGCTTTCAAGAAGTACTTAAAGAAAATTATAAATGAATGGAGATATTTACCACGTTTTAAGAGCAGAAACAATATGTTTAAGCTTGTCAACTCCCATCTAATTAATCTACAAAAAAGGATATTCCATTTTTATTTAACATTAATGTAAGGTGCAGGTTACCACAATATGACAAGTAGAAAACAAAAGTTTGAAAGAAACGCAACTCCCATTATCTAGGAATTATATTATTTTATCTACAGAAAACCAAAAAGGATCCTTAGAAAGACCATTAGAATAAAAACATTTAACAAGATGACTGGAGAGATTATATACAAAATTCATGAAGATTTTTTATATCAACAATTTGCATTTGTAATTACTTATAATGGCTAAAAATAGAAAGAGGGAGAACATAGAAACAAAATCAACAAAAGATTTTCAAAACCTCTATGAAGAAAAACCTATTGAAGGACATTAAAGAGATATGTGGCAGCATGACACATTCATGAATATAAAAACTGAATTTCGTGAATCTCCCCAAAATAATTCAGAGATTCAATGTAAATGCAATCAAAATTCCACTTTTTTGTTTTTGATGGAATTTTAAAAATTGATTCTAAAACTTACACTGAAGTGCAAAGGTCCAACTTCAATTTATAAAGGTGAAGAAGAAAATGGGGGATTTGCCTTATCACATATCAAAATTTGACATAAAATATAGTAACTAAGATAATTTTATTTTGTTGCCAAATAAGATAGCCATACATGGACTAGACCAATGTAACAGAACAACCAAGAAACAATCCTATGTGCAAACTGGTAATACAACTGGGATTGTGGACCAATAGGAAAAAGTCAGACCAGATAATAAAATCAGTAAATGATGCTGGAAAAATTAGTTATCCATTTCAGACAAGAAAGAAATTAAACAGCCACCTCAAACAATTAAAAAAGAATATTCCAGATACATTAAGAAATTTAGTATGAGAGGCAAAACTTGTATAGGAATATGTTGGGGAGTAGTTTTATAAACTCAAGGGTGATGAATACAGTGTGGATTGGTGTTCAACATTCATTCTATCACTCTTTCCTACAGAAGCTAGTAAGTTAAAACCTACATCTTCCAGATGCTTTACAAATAGGGTTTTGGATATTATTTAGAGTAAGCCAATCAGATGCATGTGTGAAAGATTTGAAAAGCAAATCTTTTCACAGGTGGAAGGTACAATTCTACTCTCTCTCTGGTAGCATTATCATATAGGCTCTGATTCTTTTGTAGTAGCATCAGTAAGGGCTTCCTTTGTGGTTCAGCTGGTAAAGAATCCACCTGCAATTCAGGAGACCTGGGTTCGATCCCTGGGTTGGGAAGATCCCCTGGAGATGGGAATGGCTCCGCACTCGAGTATTGTGGCCTGGAGAATTCCACGGACTGTATAGTCCATGGGGTCGCAAAGAGTCAGACACGACTGAGCATCAGCAGAGATCCTGGTATTTAGCCACCAGCTTTGTGAAGTTAAGAGGAGGTGTGTTAAGAGGCATCTGTTTTCCAATATTCTGGGAGGTGGGTCATAGAGGATCTTGCTTTGATTTATGTCAGAGAGTGTTTTGCCTATGTTCTCCTCTAGGAGTTTTATAGTTTCTGGTCTTACATTTAGATCTTTAATCCATTTTGAGTTTATTTTTCTGTATGGTGTTAGAAAGTGTTCTAGTTTCATTCTTTTACAAGTGGTTGACCAGTTTTCCCAGCACCACTTGTTAAAGAGGTTGTCTTTTTTCCATTGTATATCCTTGCCTCCTTTGTCAAAGATAAGGTGTCCATAGGTTCGTGGATTTATCTCTGGGCTTTCTATTCTGTTCCATTGATCTATATTTCTGTCTTTGTGCCAGTACCATACTGTCTTGATGACTGTGGCTTTGTAGTAGAGTCTGAAGTCAGGCAGGTTGATTCCTCCAGTTCCATTCTTCTTTCTCAAGATTACTTTGGCTATTCGAGGTTTTTTGTATTTCCATACAAATTGTGAAATTCTTTGGTCTAGTTCTGTGAAAAATACCGTTGGTAGCTTGATAGGGATTGCATTGAATCTATAGACTGCTTTGGGTAGAATAGCCATTTTGACAATATTAATTCTTCCAATCCATGAACACGGTATGTTTCTCCATCTGTTTGTGTCCTCTTTGATTTCTTTCATCAGTGTTTTATAGTTTTCTATGTATAGGTCCTTTGTTTCTTTAGGTAGATATACTCCTAAGTATTTTATTCTTTTTGTTGCAATGGTGAATGGTATTGGAAATAAAAGCAAAACTAAACAAATGGGACCTAATGAAACTTAAAAGCTTTTGCACTACAAAGGAAACTATAAATAAGGTGAAAAGACAGCCCTCAGATTGGGAGAAAATAATAGCAAATGAAGAAACAGACAAAGGATTAATCTCAAAAATATACAAGCAACTCCTGCAGCTCAATTCCAGAAAAATAAATGACCCAATCAAAAAATGGGCCAAAGAACTAAACAGACATTTCTCCAAAGAAGACATACAGATGGCTAACAAACACATGAAAAGATGCTCAACATCACTCATTATTAGAGAAATGCAAATCAAAACCACAATGAGGTACCATTACACGCCAGTCAGGATGGTTGCTATCCAAAAGTCTACAAGCAATAAATGCTGGAGAGGGTGTGGAGAAAAGGGAACCCTCTTACACTGTTGGTGGGAATGCAAACTAGTACAGCCGCTATGGAAAACAGTGTGGAGATTTCTTAAAAAACTGGAAATAGAACTGCCATATGACCCAGCAATCCCACTTCTGGGCATACACACTGAGGAAACCAGATCTGAAAGAGACACGTGCACCCCAATGTTCATCGCAGCACTGTTTATAATAGCCAGGACATGGAAGCAACCTAGATGCCCATCAGCAGATGAATGGATAAGGAAGCTGTGGTACATATACACCATGGAATATTACTCAGCCATTAAAAAGAATTCATTTGAACCAGTCCTAATGAGATGGATGAAGCTGGAGCCCATTATACAGAGTGAAGTAAGCCAGAAAGATAAAGAACATTACAGCATACTGACACATGTATATGGAATTTAGAAAGGTGATAACGATAACCCTATATGCAGAACAGAAAAAGAGACACAGAAATACAGAACAGACTTTTGAACTTTGTGGGAGAATGTGAGGGTGGGATATTTCAAAAGAACAGCATGTATACTATCTATGGTGAAACAGATCACCAGCCCAGGTGGGATGCACGAGACAAGTGCTCCGGCCTGGTGCACTGGGAAGACCCAGAGGAATCGGGTGGAGAGGGAGGTGGGAGGGGGGATCGGGATTGGGAATACATGTAAATCCATGGCTGATTCATATCAATGTATGACAAAACCCACTGGAAAAAAAAAAATAATAATAATAATAAAAAAAAAAAAGAGGCATCTGTTTTTGCTAACGCTTACTACAGCAAGCATTATCTGATTCTTGCTCAGAATGCTGCAGCAGTGACCAGAGCATTCCAATCACGGTAGCTTCTTGATCACAACAGTGAGAAATGGCTGTGGAGCCCGTGGCTTCCTGATCATAGAAGAGGCAAGAGCTTCACTGGTGACCCAGTTCTGTGGAGTCATTACTGAAAGTACAATCTACTGTTTCTTCAGTACTTTCAGTGGTCCTGTAAGCCATTTCATACCTTACAATAAATGCTCCCCTGCTAGAACACTCTAAAGTGAATTCTGTTGGGATTTTTGTTTTTTAATGTTTAAGAGTTATTAATGGAGTCATCATAAATTATGCCAAAAAAACTCTACAGAACACAGAAGCCAGGTAGGCAGAGTTTAGTTGGGCTTTTGTAGAACAGTTCTTCAAGCTAACCAATCCTTGAGTATCTTAAGGTGTTTTGTTTTTTTTTTTCCAAGTTTTATATAGGAGTGCTATGCAGTTGAGATTATACTTTTCTCAACATGTCTGCTGTCAGTTTCACATTGTCTTTCTCTACAAATTTTTACAAAAAGTAAACTGAATGTGCTTAGGAATTTCACAAAATGTTCTTTGACATATTGTTTTTTAACAACATTTATCCCCCTCTGTTGATACAAGTAGGCAAGAACTTACAAGGTGAACACTAAAATAAGTTCACATAAATATTTTGCTTAACATCATACAATGGGTGGGTATAGTTTTCAGTTACCTGCTCCGTGACACTGAGATATACCATAACCATACTGGTTCCCAAGACTGTGTCCACTGGATTGATTAAAATACAGAAAATAAAGCAAGCACAGGGACTTAGGAGTCACTTCCCATGGAAAGGAAATAAGGCCATATTTTGGAGTCCCATGAATGACAGGACTGTAACACTGAAGCCTGACTCATATATAATGACTGGGAAGGATGTTCTGTATAAACACAGGACAAAAAGCTCAAATCATGAAGGTAAAGATTGATCATCACTAATTATATAAAAATTAAGAACTTCTGTACATTAGAATACATCATAAAGGGAGTGAAAAGACAACAAACTAGGAGATATTTGTAACATTTATAATCAAGTAGACATTAATATCAATGATACAAATAGGATTCTGATAGGTCGTAAGAGTAGCAAACAACCCAATAGAAAAATGTTGCCAATACTATGGCCCCTTGATGCAAAGAGCCCACTCACTGGAAAAGACCCTGATGCTGGGAAGGATGGAGAGCAGAAGAAGGAGACGACAGAGGATGAGATGGTTGGATGGCATCACCGACTCGATGGACATGAATTTGAGCAACCTCAGAGAGGTGGTGAAGGACAGGGAAGCCTGGCATGCTGCAGTCGATGGGGTCACCAAGAGTCAGACATGACAGAGTGACTGAATAGCAAGTAGTCACTTCAAAAAAAAAAAAAAAGAAAATGTCCAATAAACATAAATGTAGGGGTTCTGCTGCTGGCTCAGGGGCAAAGAATCCACCTGTCAATGCAGGAGACACAGGTTCGATCCCTGATCCAGGAAGATTCCACATGCCTCAGACCAACTAAGCCTGTGCAACACAACTACTGTGCTCTAAAGCCTGAGAGCCGCAGCTGCTGAGCCCATGTGCCAAAACTACTGATGTCCATGAACCCTAGAGCCTGTGCTCCACAAAAGAGAAGCCACAGAAATAAGAAGCCCACACACTGCAACTAGAGAGTAGCCTTCACAGCCACCAAGACCCAGAATAGCTAAGAATAAATAAATAAATGTATCCTCAACTCATTGATGTCACCCAGAGAATACTAAATAAAAACCAATTAGCAAAAAAACACTAGTAATTCCAAATGTTTGCAAAGTAGCTAAGTGTAAGTGTGTGAACTGGCACAAATATTTAGAAAGATGATTTGGAATTACCTAGAGAAGTTAAACAGACACATACCTGACAACCCAGTGATAATACACCTAAGTATATACCCTGGAAAACTTCATACATATTTATATCAGGACATATGTACAGATTGTTCATAAGTAGCATTTTTTATAATAGCAAATTTCTGTAACAACTAAAATGTCCACTGACAAGAGAACAGAGAAAAGAAGTGCTATGTTTGCACATAAAAGAAAACTATGTAAAAAAGCTGGCTTAAAGCTCAACATTCAGAAAGCTAAGATCATGGCATCTGGCCCCATTACTTCATGGAAGATAGGTGGGGAAACAGTGGAAACAGTGGCTGACTTTATTTTTTTGGGCTCCAAAATCACTGCAGATGGTGATTGCAGCCAGGAAATTAAAAGATGCTTACTCCTTGGAAGGAAAGTTATGACCAACCTAGAGAGCATATTAAAAAGCAGAGACATTACTTTGCCAACAAATGTCCGTCTAGTCAAGGCTATGCTTTTTCCAGTATGGATACGAGTTGGACTATAAAGAAAGCTGAGCACAGAAGAATTGATGCTTTTGAACTGTGGTGTTGGAGAAGACTCTTGAGAGTCCCTTGGACAGCAAGGAGATCCAACCAGTCCATCCTAAAGGAGATCAGTCCTGGGTGTTCATTGGAAGGACTGATGTTGAAGCTGAAACTCTAATACTTTGGCCACCTGATGCAAAGAGCTGACTCATCTGAAAAGATCCTGATGCTGGGAAAGATCGAGGGCAGGAGGAGAAGGGGACAACAGAGGATGAGATGGTTGGATGGCATCACCGACTCAATGGACATGGGTTTGGGTAGACTCCGGCAGTTGGTGATGGACAGGGAGGCCTGGCGTGTTGTGGTCCATGGGGTCGTAAGGAGTGGGACACGACTGAGCAACTGAACTGAACCACTGCTAGGTACAACAAAATGAATGAAATTTTTAAATGTAATATTGTGTGAAAGAAGCAAAACAGAAGATGCGTAGAGTGTGATTCCATTTATATAAACATCAAAAGCAAAAAATTAAATCATGGGAATGGTTAACACAAAATTCACTATAATGGCAACTTCCAGTGGTAGAGTAAGGGACTGGGATTAGATGAAAATAGTGTCAAATAACAAGAAAATATTTTTAAGAATATGTTTCTATATTACATCTTCAAAAGCAGACTTACATGAACTTGTGTGCAACATATATTATAAAGCATATAAAAAAAGGGGGTGGGGTGGGGAATAGACCTCCCTGAGTTGCTAACTGTTGAAGTGAGGTAAGTTCATAGGTACATGGGAATTCTTTTTATTTTCTCTTCATGTTTGAAATTCTTCATAATAAAGCCACTTTAAAAATTCAGCGCTTTTAATTCTTAATGAGCATTTCTTACCTCAAGAATAAAAAGCAACCCAGATTCCCAGATTTCCCATTTCAGAATGTAAAGAAAAGCATTGCTCCCTATCTTGTAATAATAATAAACACCATACAAAAATTCATTCTGGTTCTTGAACCCAGCCGAAAGCTGAGGTTACAGGGCCAATTAACCCAAATCTAAGGAGAGAAGGGACATGAGCAGCTGTTTACCTGAAAAAGACAGTACTGGACAATAGTGAGAACTCATCTAATACTTTAATGACTAAAGGCAGAGTGTGAGCTAACAGGAGACCATCAAAACCTTGGAGGCCACAAACCAAGAGGAATTCACATTTACTCACAGGATTTTCTCCAAGGACCTCACAGGAAGTTCACCAAAAAAAAGGAAAAAGAAAACAAAAAATGGGGGGCATGGCAGGAACCTTAGAAACTGTCCCTTATGGTTCCTTGGAGAGAACAGCAGCATTTACAAGAGTGTATTAATTTCCTTTAATAATGATATTATTAAAAGAAGAGAATCTTATCCAGTATAAAAAAAAATCATATAAAAATACAGAGCCAAAAAACCTGTCATAAAAATTGTACAAAAGCACACGTAAATTGGAATTTTTTTAAATAATAATACAAATTACAAAATTAGTTCAGGAAAGCTTTAATAAATAGCACTACAGTCAAAAGGGAGAACCCAATGTTTACATGGGACTTGGGTTAAGGAGAACCTAATACATTCCTTAAAAGGTATAAATCTATCATCTTAAAAAAAAAATTATAGTGTTCTTTAAAAAATCCAAACAGACGCCAAGACCGCCTGGGTTTGAATTCCAATTCTACCACTTACTAACTTTTTGTGTCTCCATTTCCTCTTGTGTGAACTTGGGATAATAACCTTCACGGTTTTTGTAAGGATTAAATGAGTTAAAATGTCTGGTACATAAATAAACATAAAAGTACTACTATTCTAGACAATTTTATGAAATGATTTTTACATCTGACTCTTATAGCATCCCTGGTTTTACATAAAATATTAAAAAAACTGAAAGAAATACAGCATATAACCCTAGTGTCTAGGTATAAATAAATACTTCTGTGAAAACTATCCTCAGAAAACAAAAGTGTAAAGAAAGTGTTAGTCTCTCAGTTGTGTCCAACTGTTTCCGACCACATGGACTGTAGCCACCAGGCCCCTCTGTTCATGGAATTCTCCAGACAAGAATAAAGAAGTGGGTTGCCACTCCTACTGCAGGGGATCTTCCTGACCCAGGGATCAAATCCGGGTCTCCTGCATTGCAGGTAGACTCTTTACCGTCTAAGCCTGCATGAAAGCCTCAACTTCCCCACAAAAGGAATAAAACAGCAATATTAAAATATTCTATTCCAAAAGAAGTTTAAAAAAAGTTAAGTTCTTAAAACTATCTTTTTATCAAATGTAAAGCATAGCCCCTGTGAAAAAATGTTTTTAAGTTCAATAAAGTTGACGTAAGAAAAACGCTCTTAAATCTGTTCCAGGATTTAAATGCTTTGTAATCATTTGCATTTTCTAAGTACACTGTTAAGAACGTATTTCCCATGACCAGGTTCATCATGTATCTAGTAATCTTGGGAGTATGGAACACAAATTACTGCCTTAGAAAAGACACTGTTTATTACACATATAAAGCTCAAAGAACAGCTTTCAGAAAGATGGAAAGTATTAATAAATACACCAGCCATATAGTTGTTTGAGCTTTATTTTTATATGCATACAAGTGTCAAAAAAACAAAAATTTCAAAGATACGGGGTACAACATATCAAATGAAATCATTTAAAATTATTTTAATGTATACACAAGTAATAGTATAAAGGACATGTATATGATACATTACATAATTTGTTCTGAGGTTTTGAAAAGCAGTATTTTGGGCTTTGAATTCTCATACTATTATCTATTACATCATTCAAGTAACACATATTTCAAAAGTTTAAATTTTTTAATAATAACTGAATTGACACATAACTCTAAGACAATCTGATAGATGAGCTGCCTTTGCCAAAATAGTGTTGTTCAATTCTTCTACAGAAAGCAAGGAGGTTGCTGTAGTTTTTCACCTTCTCAGAAAGTTCATCATTGGTCATTTGTGTAGTAAGAATAGTATACAGATGGCCAAATACCAGTGCATCTAGTTCAGTAGGCCTAAGACAAAAGCATAAATGAGAGCAACATGAACAGGGTTTAACTTACAAGGTAGAATATACACTACTTTTTAAATAAACACTTTATTATTATATCTAAAAGAAAAAACTAATTTAAGAAATAAATCCTACCCCAACCTGATAGAATTTATTCTATTTTACTGGAGTTTCTATTAAAAAATATGAAAACTTCTGAACTATGATGTGCTGGTTATGTGACTTGCTTTCTTAAATAGTGTGTGTGTTAGTTGCTCAGTCGTGTCCGACTCTTTGCGACCCCGTGGACTGTAGCCCACCAGACTCCTCTGTCCGTGACATTCTCCAGGCAAGAACACTGGAGTGGGTTGCCATTCCCTTCTCCAGGAGATCTTCCCAACCCAGCGACTGAACCCGGATCTCCCATATTATGGGAAAATTCTTTACTGTCTGAGCCACCAGGGAAGCCCAAAGTCACTCAGTCTGTTCGACTCTTTACAACTCCATAGACTATACAGTCCATGGAATTCTCTAGGCCAGGATACTGGAGTGGGTAGCCTTTTCCTTCTCCAGGGGATCTTCCCAATCCAGGGATCAAATCCAGGTCTCCCACACTGCAGGGGGTTCGTTACCAGCTGAGCCACAAGGGAAACCCAAGAATAATGGAGTGGGTAGCCTATCCCTTCTCCAGTGGATCTTCCTGACCCAGGAATCAAACTGGGGTCTCCCACATTGCAGGTGGATTCTTTACCAACTGAGCTATCAGGGAAGCCCTTCTTAAATAGTAGTACCATTTAAATGTGTTAAAATAATATTAGTGTAAATAATCACATTAATTTTATTAAGTTATTCACTAAATATATAACAGGTCTCCAATGAGCCAGTAATTGTGCCAGACGCTAAAGATATAAAAGTAAGAAAGCAAGTTTACTTACCCTTTTTAAAGTAAACTTAGCTTTCTGAAGGATATACAAAAATGGCTTCAACAAAAATTTTTCCCCTTTAATTAAATATCCCTAACAAAAAGATGAAATTTATCTACCTTGCTACCAATGGACTATATATGGGATATCACAAATTTACATTATATTAAAATAATTACAGTAGACCTGTGAACAAGGCTGGCTGGAATTGTTGTTAAGGTCCACTTACATGCCAAGTTTTTTTTTCAATAAATAGATACTACATTACTACACAATCCATGGTTGACTGAATCTGTTTGCAGATGCGGAGCCACAAACACAGAGGTCTGACTTTAAAGTTATACATGGATTTTCAACTGTAGCAGAGGGTCAGCACCCTGAACCCTCTCATTATACTGTATTAGCACAATATTGGGCTTCCCTGGTGGCTCAGATGGTAAAGAATCCACCTGCAATGGGGGAGACATGGGTTCAATCCCTGGATCGGGAAGATTCCCTGGAGGAGGGCGTGTCAACCCACTCCAGTATTCTTGCCTGGAGAATCCCCATGGACAGAGGAGCCTGTAGGGCTACAGTCCATGGGGTTGCACAGAGTTGAACACAAGTGAGTGATTAAGCACAGCATGGTATTACTAAAAGGAGAAAACACATCATTATATGCCATCAGTAATTATTGCTGTCAATCCTACAGTGGCAGTCCTAAATTATAGAAAAAATATGTTAATCCACCTGAAATGTAAAAATATGTTGCAGTAACCTGGTTTGGCAAAATAGACCTTTTCAGTTCAGTTCAGTCACTCAGTCAGGTCCAACTCTTTGCGACCCCATGGACTGCAGCACGCCAGGCCTCCCTGTCCATCACCATCTCCCAGAGTTTACTCAAACTCATGTCCATTGAGTCGGTGATCCCAACCAACCATCTCATCCTCTGTCATCCCCTTCTCCTCCCGCCTTCAATCTTTTCAATCTTTCCCAGCATCAGGGTCTTTTCAAATGAGTCAGTTCTTCTCATCAGGTGGCCAAAATATTGGAGTTTCAATTTCAGCATGTCTTCCGAGTGAATATTCAGAACTGATCTCCTTTAGGATGGACTGGTTGGATCTCCTTGCTGTCCAAGGGACTCTCAAGAGTCTTCTCCAACACCACAGTTCAAAAGCATCAATTCTTTGGTGCTCAGCCTTCTTTATAGACCAACTCTCACATCCATACATGACTACTGGAAAAACCATAGCTTTGACTAGACGGACCTTTGTTGGCAAAGTAACATCTCTGCTTTTTAATATGCTGTCTAGGTTGGTCATAACTTTTCTTCCAAGGAGCAAGCGTCTTTTAATTTCATGGTTGCAGTCACCATCTGCAGTGATTTTGGGGCCCAAAAAAATAAAGTCTATCACTGTTTCCACTGTTTTCCCATCTATTGACCATGAAGTGATGGGACCAGATGCCATGATCTTAGTTTTCTGAATGCTGAGTTTTAAGCCAACTTTTTCACTCTCCTCTTTCACTTTCATCAGGAGGCTCTTTAGTTCTTCTTCGCTTTCTGCCGTTAAGGGTTATGTCATCTGCATGTTTGAGGTTATTGATATTTCTCTCCACAACGGGGTTTTGTCAAATCCCAATTCTGCCACTAACTTACTAGCTATGTAACCTTGATCGCCACTCATGAATGACCTCTTGTAGCTGCATGGCTTTATATGTCTTCATGTCACTAATTCCTAAATATTTATCTCCAGTCTGAGTCTCTCCCCTGAAGTCCAGAATAATACATTCAAACATCTCCACATGAATGTTCAATAATGATCTCAAATCAGCTTGTCTCCTCATCTTCTTAAAATTAAAGTCTATATGCACCTATATGCACCAACTGTTCAAGCCAAAAATCTGAGTTCCCCTTGAGTCTTCTCTTATCCTCTCACATCTATTAGCAAGCCAGGTGAGACATAACCACCAAAATATGTCCTGAATACCACCACTTATCTATTATTATCTCCTCATCTGAACCACCATCATCTCACCAAGACAACTGTACTACCCTCCTACCCTATCTCCCTGCTTCTACTTAACTGCTCTGCTACTTTTTAAAAAAATATCACCAGCTCATACCACGCCAAGCATAAAACATTCCAATGAACTTCCACTCTACTTACACTATCAAGCCAAACTCCTTACCCAAAGCGTACAAGTCTCAGATGATCTGGCTCTGGCTCACCTCTGCAGCTGTGAAAGTGAAAGTGAAGTCGCTCAGTCGTGTCTGACTCTTTGTGAACCCATGGACTGTATCTGCCAGGCTCCTCTGTCCTGCCAGGCTCCTCCGTCCTTGGGATTTTCCAGGCAAGAGTACTGGAGTGGGTTGCCATTTCCTTCTCCAGAGGATCTTCCAAACCCAGGGATTGAATCCAGGTCTCCTGCACTGCAGGCAGACTCTTTACCGTCTGAGCCACACCATTTTCAACACACAACCATAAATGGCTTTGCTTCTTTCATCTGAACATAAAGTAGCCAATCTTAGGGACTTGACCCAACTATTCCTGCTGCTGGAACACCCTTCCCTTGACTTTACATTGCTGGTTCCTCCTTGTTTTTCAGAATACAGCTTAAATGTCACATCTGAAAGTCTCCCCTGACCATGCAAACTAAATTGGGCATATAGTCACTTACTGTGATGTGATCCTATTTTAATTCTCCATATGACACTTAAAACTTTCTCATATTTGTTTTTAATTGTCTGTCTCCTTCCACCAGGACATTGTCTACTTGTTTCCTATTATGTCCCCATTATCTAGAACAACGCCTGGCCCAAAGTAAGTTCTCAATAAGTATGTGTTTAAATGAATCAATAAAAAGGTGAAGTACTTTTCATACCATATTATAACTACTTACTTAATGTTTTTCTCTTATTCCCTAAGTTCTCTAAAGGTAACAAAGCATACATCTTTATAATCCCAGTTCTTAGCAAGGAATCTAAGGGACTGAATGGTTATATGCTAAATAAATAATGAAACAAAAAGCATCCTAAGCTATATAGAATATTTAATTTTCCAACAGTAGTTATTCACAGTCTTCCAAAGCCTTCCCTCTTTTGACACATTCATGAACTATTAATCAAAGTCAAATGTGCAATTTATGGCCATGTTTAAGAAGGTAGTCAACAGGATAGTTTAAAAGAAATCACAAGTGTCCTGGGACTTAATAGCACTATGATCCTAGCATCACAGATTAAGAATTAATAACAAATGAACACCTGAAAAAAACCAAAGATGCAGAAGGTAGATAACGTAGAGCTGAGGCACTCTATGAGACGTAATACGAACACTAATCCTTCCAAATCCCTAAGCATATTTCTTAAAATGTGTATCTTATCAATTTAGGATTTATTTTTCTAATCTTTACTTAGGATTAACCACCCTCTGTTTCTTGTACTAGAGCCTAAAAGAGATGAATATATTCTGCGATGCAACTTCTAGTAGTAGGGCACCTTTTCTCAATAAATGAAGGCGCTCTGAATGAGCTTCGGTATGAAGGTATGTTTAAACAGAGTGGTCTAGTAGCACCCCTGAAGTGGTTAAAATGTTATCTGCTGCAAATGTAATCTATATAACTCAAAAGGTGCTGAATTATATACAGGTAACAAGCATATAAAAATTGATATGATGTTACCTAAAGACCGCAACTTCACGACCAATTACTTTTAGAACACCTAACAGGAAGTAGGATAAACTACACTAAATCAAAATACATGCATAACTTCCAATGCGTATTTTTTGCAATCCTTCAGCAACTACTTACATTAGCTGACTCTGACATATGTAAGTTACCAATTCCCACAATTCTCTTTTTAAAAAGTACACCGTGTGTGTGCTGTTACTCTTCTCTATTGTTTCTGTTTCTCTTTTCTTTTAATGACTGTATACTGAAATATTGATATTGTTAAAAATAAATAAAGAGTACACCGTGGTAGTGGGACACAACTATATACCACTGCTATAACTCACAAAACTATATACACATAAAAGTGCCAATTTTACTTTTTGTAAATTATACCACAAACTTGACTTTTTAAAAAAAAAACAGTAAACTCAGAAAAATGTTTGCAACTCCTATGAGACATCCAATATTTCTACTGAATCATGTAATCAAGCCAAGATTTCATGTACCTCCAGCTTTAATTACCCTTTCTATATAATATGGAGAGAAAACATAACATTTCCACCCTTCTGCCCACTGTAGTTTGTGTAATTTCTGTAGTTTGTGGATTGTAATTTGGATATAAACAGCAACTCCCCTCCTAAGACGTTTAACATCTTTCATAATGTTACCTTCTCATCCTGCATTATCATCTTTCTACTTCTCTGTTGGTTATCCACTATTCTCTTTTTTCCCAGTTTTACTGAAAAATAATTAACATACATCACTGTGTAAGTTCAGCATGATAGCTTGACTTACATATATTATAAAATTGCTATTAATAGGTTCAGCTAACATCCATCAGTTACCTACTAGTCTTTTATTTGCATATCAAAATAAAAACAGTACCATAAAATATGAATGTTTTCCTAACCTTTCCATTAAAAATTTTTGCACTCATCCTTTTCATTTTCTTCAATTGTTATGGTTCCACATTTCTTTCTTTTGGATACCTTTCATAGTCTATAGTTTCCAAAACATTAATTTTGTCTTGAGTGTTCTCTAATTTTTCTTTCCAAAAACATTAATTTTGTCTGAGTGTTCCCTTATTTTTCTTTCCTGTTATACTATTAACTTGTCATTTCTTCATACTAACAGAAACAATTTACATATCCTTTCTTTATATCGATCACTGATCTTTAGGACTATCACTCAAATTTGTAAATCAAGCTTCTTGCCATTAACTTTGCTATATTATGCTTTGGGTATTTTGCCTGTGGATATTTTTGAGCAATTTCTTCTTAATTTTCTTAACTGGTGATTTCTTAATTTAAAAAACCTCAATGAAATCCTACTCCCCCCTGAAATTTTTCTTAAGGTTCACAAGTATAATTTTTGCATTTCTAATCTATATATGAAGGTATAATTTTCAAATTTTACTATTTACTTAATGGTTAACAGCAGTATTTTTTTCTTTTTCAAATCTCTTTTTCAATTTCTCATTCAATTTAATCTAGTTTTAACCAACATCTACTAAGTTTCCTCTAACAGATTTTGTTTGGAAAACACTTAGACCTGCAAGGAGCTCATAAATGCTTTAGAGTAGTATAACTCTTACTATCCTGATTACATTTATAAAAACTGTTTTTTTTCTACTTCTTCCTCTTTATTAAAAAGTAACAGGAAAATATCACTTTAAGAAAACTTTCAGGTTTTTATTTCAAATCCACCCACCAGGTCAAAGGGAACAAATGATCCAGTCTTTGTATAGGTGTCTTAACAGGCATCACATCAGCACGGTCATGTGTATACAACAGATAGCACAGATTTTATTTGACTTTCATTTTAGAAATATGAGTTTCCCTGGTGGCTCAGATGGTAAAGAATCTGCCTGCAATGCAGGAGACCTGGGTTCAATCTCTGGGTTGGGAAGATCCCCTGGAGGAGGGCATGGCAACCCATTCCAGTTTTCTTGCCTGGAGAATCGCCATGGACAAAGGAGCAAAGAGTCAGACATGACTGAGCGATAAAGCACACACCAACACTGTGTATCATGAAGGATAAAAAGGCCAACAATCATTAGTATCTACTTTGTATTATTTCTAATTTGTTTTCAAATTCACCTTCCTTTTTCCTTTCTACCATTGAGCTTCTTTGTCTCCTTTTCCCAACTACTATTCTTGTGGCAGAGCTCCCCTGGTAGCTCCTTGGTAAAGAATCTGCCTGCAGTGCATGAGATGCAGGTTCAATCCCTGGGTCAGGAAGATCCCCTGGAAAAGGAAATGGCCACCCGCTCCAGTATTGTTGCCTGGAGAATCCCATGAACCAGAGGAGCCTGATGGGCTATAGTCCATGGGGTCGCAAAGAGTCAGATACAACTTAGCACTAAACGGCAACAACAAATTCTCACAACATCTCCCTCAACTCTTTCCCTTTCTTCTCAAGAGTGACTGAGTTTCTTTCATGAGGCCTCTCAACATGTCCAGTAAGTAAGTTAGAAGAAAAGCTGATTCTAATTTTAGAGGGTAAGCAGAAGATTCACAGGGAAATAAATTTTAGTATTACTAAACAATTGGGTAAAATTAAAATTAAACATGTTCTATACTTCAAAAATAAAAATGTTTAACTCTCATATAAGATAAAATTATTTCAAAAACCTACATCTTAATACCAGTTAAACAGTTTCTCAGTTACAAACCTTATTTTTGCACCTATTCTAAACTTTGAATTTTCAGTTACAAGTTTAAAAATAATTACACGGTAGTAAAGTAATGCTCAAAATTCTCCAAGCCAGGCTTCAACAGTACATGAACCGTGAACTTCCAGATGTTCAAGGTGGATTAATAAACTATACCTTTTTTGAGCTTTTCAGCTCCTATGAATTCTGTATCAGAAAGAAAAGGAACTACATAATAGTAACATTTTGATATATTTCTTTTGTATTAGAGACTAAACAACTAGAATCAGTATAGCAAACATCACTAGAAATAAGAACATATAGCTATAGAAGCTTCACCTACCAGGATTTCATGGTTTGAACTCTATGACATTTTCTGCTTCAAAGATCAACAGACTCCAATTTTATTTGAATATCAATTGTATAGCATATACATTAATATAACTTAAATATTTCCTGGCTATCATCATCATCATTTTTGCTACAAATATTAATATCTCTACCAAAAGATGTTTGATATAGCTACAGATGAATGCCTATGAAGATATAATAAATAATAGCAAATAAATCTTTTTAAAAATTATCAATCTAAAAGTCAAGGGATTTTTATTAAAGCTAAAAAAAGATTTGATTCCAAGCAAACCACTGAGGTTAAAATGCTTATTTAAACCAATCTTAAACTAGATCACAGGATAATTGATTCTGATATAGTAAAATAGTAACTTTAAAAAAAAAAAGGAAAAATTCATTCTTTGCCTACATTAGATATTATTTTCCAAATTACAAAAAATTCTATCTTAATGAAACATGAAATACTCAATTCACATATATACATACATATTTTGAATCTATATCCTTCACAATCATTTCTATGCTTTACAATATTTTCATTAAATTTAAAAAAGAAAAAATTTCTAATAGTGCTTGTCCATCCAACAGTATACTGTTTAGTTTTATTCACTTTTCTAGTCCTCAGGGAATTATCCTATACATACAATGGCTACACTTCATGTTTTAATAGTACTTTGCAAGCTCAGAATTTTAAGATGTCATAGTTCCATACAAAGCACCTTGACATATTTCTAGTAGAACCTCTATATCATACTATAATGACGGGTTTACACGTCTGCCTTCAGAAGAAAATTCTTAATGGCTAGCACCACAGTTTAAAAATCTTAGTCTCCCAGAAGCTAGTGCTGTGCCTGATACTCAAGAAGTTAAATGTTTAATGAATGCAAAAATAAATTTTAATGTAACTGTTTTCATAAATATTTATTGATAAAACAATTCCTCTATGACAAAATGATATTATATATATGATAAAATAACAATATAGAAAAGAAACTAACTAAAAAGAATAAAATCCTTACTGCTTATTGAAGAAATATGGTTGTGTTCCCAGTCTTTGAGAAAGAGCTTGACAGCACTGGTCTACATCTTCTAAGACCTAACACAAACAACAGACCCCAAAGAAAAATATTTAAATTAGCAAGCAAAAAAAATGTGTCTAAAACTTCATTTGTAACATAGCTTATAATAAATTTAGGTAACCTTTTATAGTATATTTAAATCAGACAAGAGACCACATAGAGAGCATAAATAATACTTTCTATATAAGAAATAGGAAAATTTGAGAACAAATTTCCTTTAAATGCAAGTACATTTAAGTTACTCATAAGGATTATGATCAAGAAGGTTTTTATCTAAAAACTCTACTCCCCCCCCAAAAAAAAAAATCTACTCACTATAAAAGTTTTCCTGAATCCATATAATCGAATGATTTCACATGTATTAAAATATCTGCTTCATAAAGATGACTCTACTGATCTACCATGAATAGAAAGCATTTGAATTGTTTTCCACTAGTGGAAAACAGATTTTATTTCCTCTGTTCCTTTCAATTACCCAATCCTCCTCATGGCCAGTGGCACAAATCAATGGTTGGCTTGCTAGGACTAGGGGTATCCTTGAAAGAGAGACATTAATAAGCTTAATGATACTTAAACTCATATTTTTATAATTTTGCTACTTCAGTAAATTTAAGACCAAAGAAAAGTGGGAATATTAAGCACTGCATTTAACAGAGTTTTGTTTTTTTTTTAAGCCCTGATGATGCAGATCTATATTTACTGGCATAAAAAATGCCCACAATGTATTGTTGAATGGAAAAAAAAATTAGGTTAGAGAGTGGTGAGTATAATATGATCCCACTTTTTAAAAATGTTATTAAGAGACATCTAGAAGAATGTTTTTCACATAGTTAACAATGGCAATTTCTAGGTGGTAGGATCCAGAGCAATTTCTATTCCCTTTTTGAAGTTTTCTGTATTACATAATTTTTCTTACGATAAGCACGTGTGATTTTTACAAAACAATAAACTACTTCATGTCAGAGAAAATAAGAACAAATGGTTTGTTAATTTTTTTTTTATGTTGGGATTTTTTTTTAAAGGACTATGAATTTTAAAAATTCTTTTTCTTTATGCATTAAAGTTGAGGGTTTTATCAAGTTCAACCTGAACTGACCTGGTCCAGAGTCTTGTTACCCCATCCAATAGCTTTCATCTTACGTTTGACTTCCCACTGTTTCTGATAGGCCAAAATATGATTCAGAGGCCAAGGGTAGGGAGATCCATACCTAGCATGAGTGATCTAAAGCAAAAAGATTATGTTAAAATTGCAATCCTAAAAATAAAGTGCTTTCACAAATAGATTTCTAAAGGAAATATACTTGCAGAGAAACAAAAACATACCTTGCAATCTTAAAATTAAAATTTTAAACCATTCCCTTTAAAAATATATAAACTTTTATGTACTTTGCAACCAGTTATATCAAACACATAGCTTCCCCAAAATGTATGTGCAAGCAAAATTAAAGTTAAGTGAAAAACTATATCACTAATGGTACAAACCACAATGTTTCATTTATGAGCAGGGACTTACGATTCTGAGCAAAAGTGTTTTTTCATTAAATTTTAATTAAGATAAATGCTGCAGAACCACTCACCTCTCCTACAGTAGCATCATCACACCACTGAAGATACAGCTAGGAAAAAAAAAAACCAGTCACCAAAACTTTAGAATATCAAAGAGAAAATGGATAAAGTAAGTTATTTCTTGCCAGAGTAATTTTTTATAAACCAGTATCATAGCAGTCACATATGTGAGGGTTTTTTTCTTCCCTTGGCTAATGTTCTACACAGAATTATTAAGCTTAATGATGGTACCTTAAAAATATTTTTTATTCATAAAATATATCTCTAAATGCCATTAGAGTATTTCACGGATATTACTTAGGAAAACTTCACAAGACTAAAATAAAATGATTACTCCTGTTTACAAAAAGGAAAAACTAGAAATGAAAAAACAGGCAACTTATTCAAACATAATGATCAAATGATCATAATGATCTGGGTAACCATACTAGCCCTAGAGTTTACTTGACTATTTTCCTTTATTTCAGTAACTTAAAAATAATCCATAAGAAAGATAATCTGTTATGAGAGAAAAAGCTTATTTTCAAGGCCTATTATCTTCTATTATACCTCTGCAGTCAACAGCATATTGTTGACTAATTCCATGTAGGCTTTCATTTCTGCTTTTTGAACTTCATCCAGCCCATCACTAAGAGAATGGCCCTAGAGGAAATTTTAAAAAATTTTAAACAGCATCATATTAAACACAAAAACTTTCAGTTATCTTACTACCAAGTAATACAACATCAATGTTTTACTGCAAATGTCCAAAGGATTAGTTTCCAAAATGTCCCCAAAACATAATTATTTTATGTGAAAAAATAATACTTTGCTATGACTACAAAATATTAATAAGAAATATTTACTTGTCATTATAAAACTATATCATTCAAGAGATAAAATTTATTATTTCACCAAAGAAGAAAACAAGGATGGTCAGTAAACTGTGTTTTTTTAAGACACTAAACCTTAGTGATAAAATAAATTCTAAAGATTGACATGTGTTACTTATAAAGTGGTCAAAGATTTTTTAAAGTGTTATTAGTAACAGATAGGGAAACAGACACTAATTTTTAAATTCTAATACACTACAGTAATGACTAGACATATAAAATAGTGTAAACTTTAGTTCAATCTGATGATCTGTTGTAAAATTTTTAAAATGTATATCCTATAACACTGTAATATCACTCTTAGAAATTTATGCTAAGGAGATAATTTAACAAGTGTACAAAGGTGTATATAAAAGAATATTTATCTTAGCACTCAATAACAGCAAAAAATTGCCAACAACTTAAGTGTCCATCAATAAAGAATTAAGTAAAAAAATTCTAATACAAAAGATGCTTTGGAACTGTGGTGCTGGAGAAGACTCTTGAGAGTTCCTTGGACTGGAAGGAGATCCAACCAGTCCATCCTAAAGGAGATCAGTCCTGGGTGTTCACTGGAAGGACTGATGCTGAAGCTGAAACTCCAATACTTTGGCCACCTGATGTGACGAACTTACTCATTGGAAAAGACCCTGATGCTGGGAAAGACTGAAGGCGGGAGAAAAAGGGGACAACAGACGGTAATATGGTTGGATGGCATCACCAACTCAATGGACATAGGTTTGAGTAGACTCTGGGAGCTGGTGATGGACATGGAGGCCTGGCGTGCTACAGTCCATGGGGTCGCAAAGAGTCAGACACAACTGAGGGACTGAACTGAACTGAATTGAATACAAAAGAATACTATGCAACAATTTAAAAGGATAATACACATCTATAGTCATTAACATGGAAGAATTTCTAAACATATTGATGATTTTAAAAGGCAAGTTTCAAAATAATACTAATAGTATTACCTATACTTTTCTACATATGCAAAAAAAATTCTGGATGGATGTCCCCCAAAATGTTAATGGAGGTTGTTCTTTGATAACTGTTAAAATCTAAACTGAATAATGGGTAAAGGAGTACATTCAACTTGTAAACATTCTATAACTCCCTTCTCAAAAGTTAACCTGATATTTTACAACATTTTCATTTGTGACCAAAATTCTCATAAACATGAGTGAGAAAATTATCTCTCATTTTGTAAAGATCAAATGGCCTCTTTTGCCATTGATTTACATTAGGAAAGTTAAAAAAAAAAAAAAACTTACTCTTCAGAATATTTCTCCAGGAGTTTATATCAGCATTTTATAAAACTAGGTTAAAATCAATGTAAATGCTACGACACACTAAAGATGATAAATGACCTATTTAAGAGTAACTGTGATCAAATGCATTTAATATCATTTTTATTACCTTGGCTTTAACGAATTGGACTATTGGACCAAGTTCTGATACTACTTGATTTCCTACATGAATAAAAGGTATTTTACCTGTGGAGGGGGAAAAACAATGTGAGAACATGACCAGTAAATTAAAGTTTGTGCTAAAAAGGAAATCAACACAAAACTTGGTTATGTCTTATTAATACAGAGTTTTGTAACATTATGACTTTTTAAAATTATAGTTAAGCATGTATATTAAATTATAAAAAATTTCTAACAATTTTAAAATAAAAGAAACAAGATTCATTTCTAGAGCTCTCACTTGCATATAATAACATAATACTCCCTTTCAGAGCTAACACTAACAAATCACTATGCAGCAGTAAATACTAATTATCTAAATTATATGAGCTAAGCCTAGACATTGTTTCACGACTGATAGATTTTTAAAACTTTAACTAGGCCTTCCCTTCAGACTACAATAAATCAACCTATATTTAAACAATATTTATAAACTTTTTTTTTTACATCTACTACCTTCATATCTCAGACAACCATTGAGGTCAATTGTTTAAGCACATAATGGTACATTAATAAATGTATCTGATTCAAAAATATTAGGAATTAAGTGAATAACAATCTTTGAAGGTATGCTAACTTATGAATTATAATACAAAGTTTGCTCCCAACACATGTGGGAAAAAAAGAATAAATAGTATGCTTATAAAAACTGGCTTCTCCACTGTTTACAATAGCCAAGACATGGAAGCAACCTAGATGTCCATTGGGAGACGAATGGATAAGAAAGCTGTGGTACATACACACAATGGAATATTACTCAGCTATTAAAAAAGAATGCATTGAATCAGTTCTAATGAGGGGGATGAAACTGGAGCCTATTATACAGAGTGAAGTAAGTCAGAAAGAAAAACACCAATACAGTATATTAATGCATATATACGGAATTTAGAAAGATGGTACTGATGACCCTATATGCGAGACAGCAAAAGAGACACAGATGTAAAGAAGTCTTTTGGACTCTGTAGGAGAAGGTGAGGGTGGGATGATTTGAGAGAATAGCATTGAAACATGTATATTATCATATGTGAAACAGATTGCCAGTCCAGGTTCGATGCATGAGACAGGGCACTCAGGACTGGTGCACTGGGATGACCCTGAGGGATGGGATGGGGAGGGAGGTGGGAGGGGGGTTCAGGATGGGGACACATGTACACCCATGGCTGATTCATGTCAGTGTATGGCAAAAACCACTACAATACTGTAAAGTAATTAGCCCCCAATTAAAATAAATTAGTTTAATTTAAAGAAAAACTAGCTTCTCTAAGTAAATATCACATTAAAAAGTAATATTTTAATTTTATAAATACTAATAACTGGTGAAATTATCAGAGATGACAATCTCCAAATAGTAATAAAGTCTACCTCAAATGCTAGAGAATGAAACTCTGTCAGACCTAGTTCAAATAGAGTTCACACTAACAGCGGGCTTCTTCTTGGTCCTTTTCAACAGATTCACTCCTCTCTGGCTCAGACAGCCTGAGGGTAATGGATGAGGTGCACTGCACCAACAAAAGCTTCATCTGCATCCATAGGATAACATTACAAAGGAAACACAGGCCTTTTGGAATACAACTCAGCAAATGAATTTAGAAGACATTTCCATTTACCAATATAAAAACACTGAATTCTGCATTCTTTTTTTCTACGGCTTTATAAATCTTGCAAAAGAGAAAAAAAAAATCTTATCTGCGTAAGCATTAGATCACACTCTTTTTTTAACTTGGGATAAAATCTTTACAACTACTATACTGCTAGAAATAGTGCAGGTCCTCTGAGATAATGTGATTACAGAATGAAAACTATTGGTGAGTGAATATCCAGACTGAAGAGTATTTTGGGGTGGTACATTTTGAGAGCAAAGTGTATCTCTCATTTCCAATATCCAGTTTGGAGTTCTTGGAACAAAGAGTTTATGTATACCTCATCTTACTGCACTTTGCTTTATTGTGTTTTGCAAATATTGAGCGTTTTTATAAACTGAAGGTTTGTGGCAACCCTGCATTGACTAAGTATATTGGTGCCATTTTTCCAACAGCATTTGCTTACTTTATGTCTCTGTATCACATTTTGGTAATTTTCACAATAATTCAAACATTTTCATTATTATTCTGTTATAAAACTTTAAAGGATGAAGAGTTGCTGCTTATAGATGAGCAAAGAAAGTGGTTTCTTGGAATGTACTCTTACTGAAGATGCTGTGAAGACTATTGAAATGACAAGAAAGGAATGAGAATATTACATAAACCTAGTTTATAACAGAGCACCAGGATTTGAGAAGTTCTGAAAGAAGCTCTACTGTGGGGTAATATGCTAGCAAACAGCACTGCATGCTACAGAGAAACCATTTGTGAAAGGAAGAGTCAATCAATGAGGCAAACTTCAGTGTTGTCTTACTTTAAGAAACAGACACAGCCACCCCAAGCTTTAGCAACCACCACCCTGATCAGTTAGCAGCCATCAGCATGGAGGAAAGATCCTCCACTAGCAAAAAGGTTTTGACTCACGGAAGGTTCAGACAATGGTTAGCATTTTTTTTAGCAATAAAGTATTTCTAATTGAAATATGTATATTGTTTTTCTTAGCCACAATGCTATTACACACTTAACAGACTACAGTATAGTGTAGGCATTCTAAAAAATTCTAGGTACAAACTGGACTATCACTGCAATTCTATCAATGCAGAGTATTAACGGGGGGGGGGACGACACTTACCAGATGGAGACATATATTCAGCATTTGCCCTGCAGACCACTTTGATAGGCAGATTACACATTTGCAAAAAGGCCTGTCAATCAAAAGAAATCTATAGTAAGTCTAATGAAAGTATATGCATATTAGAACACAATGTTTTATTTCTTAAGTAAAGCTCAGGAAAAGGAAAAGAATAAATCAATTTAAAGTGAAAGATTTGTACTCTAAAACAAAAATAAAATGTCATTTCAATACTAAAAGATCAATACATATGACTCAGACTCAAGTAAATGTATGAAGCTTAAAGCATTTATATACTCAAATGTAAGTTATCCACACTATTTTACTGCATTAGTTTAGGTAAGTCAGCAATACTGTGTATTTCTTTAATTTTCTATAACAGATGACTAAAAAGTCCAAACGTTGTAAGTTATTACTTAATTCCACTACTCTCAGGATTCTTATCTTCGTCTTAGGCTGAAACTCTCAAACTGCTTTTTTTTTACTACTTCAAAGTTCTCTCCAATAATACTCAATATCCTAACATGTAGCTTTTATGCTCACTAATTCACTTTTAAAAGACAGAGAATTGTTTATTTTTACTTTGTTTATAGCAACAAACATTTTAGAAGGGACTTTATTTTCTTGGGCTCCAAAATCACTGTGGATAGTGACTTCAGCCATGAATTTAAAAGATGCTTGCTCCTTGGAAGAAAAGTTATGACAAACCGAGACAGTGTATTAAAAAGCAGAGACATCACTTTGCAGACAAAGGTCCATAAAGTCAAAGCTATGGTTTTTCCAGTAGTCACATGTGGATATGAGAGCTGGATCATAAAGAAGGCTAAGCACCAAAGAATTGATGCCTTTGAATGTGGTTCTGGAGAAGACTCTTGAGGGTCCCTTAGACTGCAAGGAGATCAAACCAGTCGATCTTAAAGGCAATCAACCCTGAATACTCATTGGAAGGACTGATGCTGAAACTGAAGCTTCAATACTTTGGTCACCTAATGCGAAGAGCCAACTCACTGAAAAAGATCCTGATGTTGGGAAAGATTGAGGGCAGGAGGAAAAGGGAGCAGCAGAGGATGAGATGGTTGGATGGCATCATCGACTCAATGGACATGAGTCTGAGCAAACTCCAGGGAATAGTGAAGGACAGGGAAGCCTGGCATGCTGCAGTACATGGGGTCGCAAGGAGTAGGAGCAACTGAACAACAAAAATAGCAACAAAAATTTTATAAGCAACTTAACTGTCTAACAATAGGGAACTGGTAAATCATTTATGGTAAATGCAAACCACATAATGCTATACAATTTTTTAAATCATTAATTATATTTTCACACAAGGCTGTCTGAAATAACAACTTTATTTCCAAAGCTTCCTTACAACTGGGTGTGACCAGTGTCTAAATTCTGGCCTATGGGACTTAAAGTTTGGGCAACTGCTTGTGAAGTGTCTTTAAAAACAAGAGATATGACCTCTCCTCTTTTTCCTTCATGCTGACTAGAATGTGAAAAGGCTGATCATATAGCCACAGTAGCCAAACTGAATCACAGTAGAAGCTGAATGTTGAAGGTGGTAGAGCAACAATAAGAGTAAAGAAGCTTAAGTCTTTGATAATCATGCAGTCACCAAACCTGGATTACTTGTATTAAAAAAGAGAAAGAGAGAGAGAGTGAGAAAGAAAGAAAGAATCCTCTTTTTTAAGCCACTGCTATTTCGGGTTTTCCAAAGCCAAAAGCCAAACCTCATCCTAATTGACCAACAATTAACTGTTTCCAGGTTTAAAGAACAACTCATCCAACCATAGACTCTGTCTATGTAAGTATACACTAACAGTCCTCTAAAAACTATAACCTACGCTCCCAATTTATAACAATAATAGTGAGTTTCTTGGTTAATCCACAAGTATGGACTGCAGGCAGCGGTTCTCAAGCTTCAGTGTGCATCAGAATCATGCGGAAGGCTTGTTAAAACACAGACTGAGAGGGAAAGAATTAAAATAAGTATAAAGAGATCTTTCAAGAAGACAGAAGAAAAGGGAGAAAGGAATTAAGAAGAATCAACTCTCTTCATTACATATGTATCTGTACCTAATGATACAAAAAAAGTTGAACTCATTAAACCATATATAGCAGGGAAAAACAGTGGAAATAGGCTGAAATGACAAGAACCAGGTAATAACTGATATACAAGTAACAGAAGATTAAAAAGTAATGAAATAAGAGCATAGGTAGAAGCATTCCCCCCGCCTCTGCAGTGAAAACAGGACACTTTTTCACTGTACTTGCAGGGGGTGGTCAGAATCAGCGATGATGACTATAAGCTGATAAGTGAGGATGGGAAAATGAGGGAGTGCCACATTCTGTGAAATGGGAGGAGAAACTGTCGAGAATGAAGGACCTGGGGGGGTATTAGGCTTCAGAAGAACAAAAAGAATTGGAAAGAACTGCTTTAAGTATCTTCTTGAAGATCACAATAATATTCAGTTGTTAGTTAAGTCATTAAAGCTAGAGTCGCTTAGTCTTGTCTGATTCTTTGCGACCCCATGGACTATATAGCCCATGGAGTTCTCCAGGCCAGAATACTGGAGTGGATAGCCTTTCCCTTCTCCAAGGGATCTCCCCAACCCAGGTATCAAACTTAGGTCTCCCGCATTGCAGGCGGATTCTTTAGCAGCTGAGCCACAAGGGAAGCCACAGTCATAATACTATATAAAATAGCAAATACAGTATATTTTGCTAACCTACATGTATTATATTGGTAACTATACTAAACATTATTCCAAAAAGCTCTGTTTCACTAAAAAAGGTTAAGCAAAATTGTAATGCTCTACAATCAAAGCCATGTTTTCAGTCTTATGAAATTTTTACTTCTTTACTAAAAAATAACTGACTTAATTTCGACCAATTTAACAATATTCAACTTACCACAGACCTCAACTGATGCCACAATTCTACTTAGCCAAAGATTAATGCTATAGCATTCACTGCAATTATTCTTCATCCCTGATTCAAAAGAAATTTTCTGAATTAATCTGAATTAATCACAAAGACATTTGAGGTCACAAACACAGTATTTTCATCCAAACATTAAAATTGCAAAACAAAACATTACCATGACTGTCTTCAAGAATATAAAAACTCTAAATCCAAACCAGGCTTTGATTCAGCAGTATTTCTCCTTTCTCTTATAGGCTAGGAGAAAAATCTCTGAGGTTTCAAAACAGTACTTTCACCTTTCACTTGGATTTTCAATCCTTATCTGCACCTCAAATACTCCAAATAAAACAAGCATGATACACCAACCTAAAACACATTTTATTTTCAATTCTGAAATAGCAATCTGCATATTTTTATTCTTATATAAATCCAAAGAAAAATGTAGTTCCAATAATAATAAGGAAAGTCAGGGTAACTCAGTCAACTCCTATTCCTCTGTTGGATACATTATTCCAAACTAATTCAAGTGACTGACAACATAAAATAACTTAAATCAAAAAGTTAGCACATCCTATAAGAACAATGACTTGTAACTGTGCTGTCTAACATGGAAGCCACTAGTCACTTGTGGCTATTTAACATAAATTTAAATTGACTACAGTTGAAAAGTTCATTTCAGCTCCCCAGTTGCACTAGCCATTTCATGTGCTCAACAGCCACATGTGGCTAGTGGCTACCACATTTATTGAACAGTATAAATAACAGAAGATTTCTATCATCACAGAAAGTTCTATTGGACAGCATGGGTCTATTGCAATGGCAATCAGTGCATAAAAGACATCTAAGCAAAAGAGGCTGACAGCATCTGAAAGAGATTAGGCTAAATATTATAAAAACAGCCTGCATAGTATTACAGTGTCCACAAATCCTGCAAGTGATCAATCACCTTTTGATGACAGTGACACATTAAATACCATAATATTTTCCATTTCAGAAAGACCTAGTATAGGGTTTACTCATTTGCTGAGCAATCCCAATTGACAAAATGGTCAGGTAAGTTTATTAAACAGTGAAAACTAAGACTTTAGAATGAATAAATTAAATAAAACCACCGCTATTAAATGTATTGATTCTATGAATATAAATTTGCCAAGTGTCTAAACACATAACATAGTGGGAATTTTTTACACAAATACACGCGCACACACAGAACATAATACCCAGCACCTAACGGCTGAGACCCTGAAATTTAATAAGCTTGATGTAGTTTCAACATATTGAATGAATTAATTAAATTCATAGCACACAAAAAAATTCATTGAAGGGGTTGTGTTGGTACATTTTTTTATTTCTGAAAAAAATTCAAAGGAAAAAGTAACACTAGATCATTGACAACCAGTTAAATATGAAGGATTGAACTTCTATATTTATCTCTGCAAACCTTCAAAAAAAATCCAATGAAATAACAGCAAAGAAACAGAAAACGTATAAACTCAGAAAAACACACAGAATGGAAGAGGAGACCAAAGCAGACCAGAGATGTCAACCCGTTTTTGTAAGACGAAAAGCAAACTTAGCAGGGCAGAGGAAGCTGAAACCTAAGAGCATAAAGAGGAGAAAATCAATACATTTGCATCACAGAAACTAGGAAGACTCCTAAACTGGAGGCCAAGTACCACAGAAGGCAGAGGCGAGAAAAAGGAGTCAAAGCAGGAGAACTGGATGAAAGTCATCAGACAACCAGCCCATCCCCAATTTGGCAAAATTCACAGGTTCATCCTCTGGAAGAACTAAACCAGAGAGACTCTTGACTCAGGATCCAAGCAAAGCAGATGGCCCGGAGTGGAGAGTAACAATGAAAAGAGGAGTGAAGAGTAACAATGAAAAGAAAGTGAAGGGAAAGTATGTACACTGATGGTAGAGACCCACAGCGTCCCTCTCTCTCTAAGCTCCCAAACACTGGCAGCCAAATTTAGTCCTTATAGACTATCTCTCCATAGAAAACACCTGCAAATACTGATGGTTTTAGTGAGGGGTAGGTGGCCATTTAGGTAATTGCCAAAAAAACAGTAGCTAGCTGTGCAATCAGTCTATAGTGAAGCCCACATGTCAAAAAGTCCCCATCAGCTTTTTAGTGCCTCACTCTTAAATATAAATTGTTAGCAGAGATCAAGAGATATTTGAGGATAGCCTCAAACATACAGAGCCAAAACAAACCACAAAAAACGGAGGCGAGAGAAAACAGAAAAGGCAGAAAGCAGAGAGCAACTTCAAAGAAAATTTATAATGGCTAATATTTATTGAGCACTTACTATGTCCCAGGTACTTACATAAAAACTTTATGGGGCAGATACAAAAAAAAAACAACAACCTATTTTAAGATAAGAAAACAGAAGTACAGAAAGATTAAGGAATCTACTTAAGGCATATAGGTAGAAAGGAAAGGAGGGAGGGAGGGAAGAGAGAAGGAAAAAAGGGAAAGAAATGAAACAAGGAAACAAAGAAAAGGGGAAAAAAGAAAAAAAGCAAAGCATACAAGGGACTGAGATGACACTGAATATCTCAACAGCAATTCCAAATGCTAGAAGATGACAAAAGGCCTTCCAAATTCTAAGGGAAAATCTTGTCAACCTAAATTCTCCATGTGGCTAAGGTATCAATCAAGTGTGGACAGAATAAAAACACCATAATACAAGCAAGGTCTTTAAAAAGCCAAAATAAAAATAATAAACCAAGAAAAAACGAGCACAGAATGCAGAAATTAGGGGATCCAACATTTAAAAAAGGAAAAAAGAATTCCCTGAATGATAATGAATAGCAGTCATAAGAAAACATTTCTGAAGCCCATCAAGAAAGGAACCATTCCCTTTAAAGTAGAAACGTAATATTTCCAAGAAATAAATAAATAAAAGACCTGCTGTGTTTGACTACTGTGAGGGAAAGTTCAAAGAGTATAGAAGAGAAAATTACTCAAATGAATTAGATAAAGCAATTATTTACTCAAGGGAAAAAAAATCATATAGAAAGAATATGTCTGTTGTACACCAAGCCACTCAGCTAGTATCAATATTTACATTCTAATTATAATATAAACACTGAATATTAATTTAACCCCAACAGAGAACTATTGGGAAGATGGGAGAGAATTATAAAAGGAAAATTAAATTTCACAGTGAAATTCAATAGATAAATTTAAATTAAAAAATGAAATAGAAACACAAACATCTTACTTTGAAATTACAGCAATGAATACCCAAGGGAAAAAATACAGCTAAAAAACTGAAAGAGGTGGTCTCTGAGTATCAGGATTTGGGGTAGGGTGGGACAGTATACATTTTTTGTGTGATAGGCCTCCCATACATTACTGGTGGGAGTATAAATGAGTCACTTTGATCTGTTTAGTAATACTGACTACTAAGCAGATGCCTACTCTATCAGCCAACAATCCCCCTTCCTAGAAATATATCAACAAGAAAGGAGGCACAGAGCCACTAACATACAAGAATGCCCCTAGCAACTTCATCCATGTAATCAAGTAACAGGAACTCAAATGCCCACTAACATGAGCAGCAACTCCAAAATTTCTAATCCCAAGCTAAAAAGGATATATGTTACCAACTGCTATTACATTAAAGGGAAAAGTAAAGATAAAAAGGTTATACATTTTTCTTAACTCTACATTTTTTAGAAATAGCATTCATTTGGAACTTAAATAAGAGAAATTCTAGAAACAGTTCCAGAAGATGACACCTATGATATTCGATGAAGATTTTAAAGTCTATTTCTTCAGTAATTACTTCTGAATCATACCTTTCGGGAACTACAGCTCAGATATTTTATAAAAAAATAACTCTGAGGAGTAAAATATATTTCATTTACATACAATTAAAGTTAAGGCCAAGAGTCTAAAGAAATAAGAACAACCTGTTACCAATCAATTTGACACTTACAAATATCCTAAATCCTATATTCAAAAGTTGCTATTGTAGATAACAATGCAACTGCTTTGATTAGATTATAAAACTAGCAGCTTAAATGTTGTGGAAAAACCTAACACAGCTGAAGATAAAAGAATGGCAATTGAGGACAGATTGGGGAAGGCAATGGCACGCCACTCTTTGCCTGGAAAATCCCATGGACGGAGGAGCCTGGTAGGCTGCAGTCCATGGGGTTGCTAAGAGTCGGACACAACTGAGCGACTTCACTTTCATGCATTGGAGAAGGAAATGGCAACCCACTTCAGTGTTCTTGCCTGGAGAATCCCAGGGATGGAGAAGCTGCCATTTATGGGGTCGCACAGAGTCGGACACGACTGAAGCGACTTAGCAGCAGCAGCAGGGGACAGATTTGCGGTTGACAACGGGCTGAGGGCAAGGAGGGGGGTATTGATTAGGAGTTTGGGATTAATAGATGTAAACTATTATATACGGAATGGATAAACAATAAGGTCCTACTATATAGCATAGGGAACTATATTCAATATCCTGTGATAAACCATAAAGGAAAAAAGAATATATAACATACACATAACTGAATCACTCTGGTGTACAACAGAAATGAACACATTGTAAATCAACTATGCCATGCCTCCGTGCTTAGTTGTGTCTGATTCTTTGCAACCCTTCGGACTGTGGCCCGCCAGGCTCCTCTGTCCAAAGGGTTTTGCAGGCAAGAATACTGGAACAGGTTGCCATTTCCTTCTCCAGGGGGTCTTCCTGACCCAGGGATCGAACCTGTCTCTCCTGTGTCTCCTGTACTGCAGAAAGATTCTTTACCCACTGAGCCACTGGGGAAGCCCATAAATCAACTATACTTCAATAAAATAAAATTTTTTTAAAAAGAGCACCAGGAATTATAGACAGATTCTATAACAGCAATCCTTCAGTAACATGGTGGCAAGGCTTCTGGTAAGATAATTAAAAATACTCAGTTTATGAAATGGTGAAAAGGGCTCAATCCTGGTTGAATGGAAACACAGCCAGCCAACAACAAGCCCACCCTTGTTGCTGCATCTACACAGGGAAGATGCTCCTTCATTGAGATGCTGTCCTTATCATCATTTAAAGTAATATGACTTGCTGTTGCTGACTCATAAGCCATACCACTCTTACAAGTGAAGTGAAGTCGCTCAGTCATGTCTGACTCTTTGAGACCCCACGGACTATAGCGTACAAGGCTCCTCTGTCCACAGAATTTTCCAGGCAAGAGTACTAGAGTGGGTTGCCGTTTCCTTCTCCAGGGGATCTTCCCGACCCAGGGATTGAACCCAGGTCTCCCACATTGCAGGCAGACACTTTACCACCTGAGCCACCGGGAAGCCCTACCACTCTTATAACGGGGCTACTATTAGCACACTCCCACTCCTTTGTCACTGGTTTAGTGCCCCAGCAGAACCTAGTGGATCCTAACAGAGTAGAGATTTAAGAAGCACGCTGTTTGAGTGGAAGACTAGAGTATCTTTAAAAAATGGAAACCTCTGCATCAGTCTTTTAAGAGTCAATACAGAACAAATGGCAACCCACTCCAGTATTCTTGCCTGGATAATCCCATGGACTGAGGATCCTGGTAGGCTACAGTCCATGCGGTTGCAAAGAGTCGGACACGACTGAGCAACTTCACTCACAGAACAGTAAGATTTAACAGAGCAGAAGCCTCCCAGTGAGCCTTCTCAAGAGTAGAATCTTGATGCCTGTGTTAGTCTGAGAAAGTTTCTTTACCTCATAAGCTTCCCCATTTCTAAAAGAAAGACAATTTATTAGGCAGATTAACTGAGGTGTTGTATGTGAAACACTTTACACACCAGTTGGCACACAGTATTTTAATAAATATATTACTATTAAAATTAGTAGTAATAATATTAGTAATAATAAATACTTATAGATCTATCTATGGTTTTTCCAGTGGTCATGTATGCATGTGAGAGTTGAACAGTGAAGAAAGCTGAGCACTGAAGAATTGATGCTTTTGAACTGTGGTGTTGGAGAAGACTCTTGAGAGTCGCTTGGACTGCAAGGAGATCCAACCAGTCCATCCTAAAGGAGATCAGTCCTGGGTGTTCATTGGAAGGACTGATGCTGAAGCTGAAACTCCATACTTTTGGTCACCTCATGTGAAGAGTTGACTCATTGGAAAAGACCCTGATGCTGGGAGGGACTGGGGGCAGGAGGAGAAGGGGACAACAGAGGATGAGATGGTTGGATGGCATCATCGACTCGATGGACATGAGTCTGAGTAAACTCTGGGAGTTGGTGATGGACAGGGAGGCCTGGTGTGCTGCGGTTCATGGAGTCGCAAAGAGTCGGACACGACTGAGCGACTGAACTGAACTGATAGATCTATCTGTGGGAAAAAAAGACTTTTCAACATTGGTGATTTCAAAAGAAAACTTTACCTATTAACATCTCCTTAAGAGAAAAGGGTAAATAAATAATAATTATATACTGTAACTATTTATAATCAAAATAGAAAAATTGTATACTAAGATAAAAACCTCTAAGTAGATATTAAAAGAATAAATAGAATATAACCAAAAGCCTATATAATACACACTCGATTCAACAAAGCAAAAATAAAAATGAAGATATTTTAATACTGACAAACTTTTACTTTACAAATAACTCTTCAAAGTCACACACATTGATGAAACTGATAAAAGGCCTCCCCCTCCAGAACATTAGTTCCATTAGTTCAGAATGACCATGCCTATCCTGTTCACTACTTTATCCTTGGCACACCAGATTCTCAATAAACATTTCTTAATGAATAAGACACATATATCCATAAAAATAAAAACATACCCAAGTTCACAGAAACCTAGTAAGCTACAACACAAATTAGCATTTCATGATTTTATGGTACCAAAGCTCACTGCATTAAAAAGATCAATGTGATTCCTATTAAATTCAGAGGTATTTAAACAAGTAATGTTTTAGAAAAACAGTAACAGGAATTCAACTTTTTAAAAACTTAGCTATGCAGAAATCATCAGAAACTACAATTCAATAAGCACAAAAAGTTTTATATTAAATAGAGAAACTTTGTTACCAAAAACATGAAATGCTACTGGGAGCACAAATGAAACAGATCACATAAAAGAGGACCTTCCTAATTAACACAACTCTCACCTGAATACCACTCTTGGAATATATGACTCAAGTTTAGATATATCAATATCTGATAGCTGTAGAAAAAAATCAAGTTCAGAAAGAAAGCAACAAAAAAAGATGACCATAACGGAAAAGGTATAAACTTTCCCCATTAGAATTAAATATAAATAAATGTAAACTGTAGAGTCAAAATTTAAGTAAAAGAGTTAAAAGTTTAAAGACCCAGAAGCAACTCTTGTAACCCAAGAACCTAATACAAAACCAGTCACATAATTGGCATTCAATGAACAATCTGGGTCTAATGATAAGAAACTGCTTTTTTCTAAGCTCCTATGAATGTTGTGAAGTTTCGTGATTCACAGATAAATATTCCAACTGAGAAAAATAACAATAACAACAACAACAACAAACCCACTAAATTTAAAATTCTTAGGATAAACTAAGTGGTAGATGGCAGCAATATAAAATGTATTCATTTTTTAACCTAATGATAAACTCAATACTAAATCATTTACCAATGAACAACACAATTAATTTCCTTCCTCTTCTTTAGCCCAAAAACAGAAGAAACATTTGTCTTATAAATTAAATACAAAACAATACTCTTTAATTGCACTTAAGCAAAAAAAATCAACATTGCCTGCCAATATTAAAATAACTCAAAATTTTAAAGAATTGTCTTTAATAAGTTTTTAAAACACTGGGTGCTTTACACTGATTAACATGGTAGAATTTAAGGGATTATAAACATAGTTTCTAAATGTACATAAATTTAAAATTAACAAAACTATCGAAATTCTAAACAGAGAAAAATCCATTTTCAGTTCAGCTGTTATCAGCTATGCATAGACAGCAGACCTCAGGTTTTCCTCTTTAGGACAAAGCTTCTATTCATTTCATAATTAAATTTGAAATATTTTAGGTAAGAACTCACTAAGGACTCTTCTAAATCATGCAATGCCATTTTCAGGGCACAAAATAAAAATGATTCCAAATTTTAATTCATATCTTGTTTCGTCAGGACACAAAGGAAAATCTGTGACAAAAACTGAAGAATTATTTTCCACCTTACTAAGAGACATGTTTTAAAATTAAAAACCAAGAACAAATTTTAAAATAATTCATTTTTTATATCAAACAGCTGTAGACCCTATAATTGAAATAATGTATCTAAAGGTTACAAATGGAAAGTGTTAGGTATCATTCTTAAAGTGACAGATTAAGTTCCTAATCCAGTTAAAGCAATAGCCACATTTGTAGTTTAACATAAATTAAGACCTTAATTATATTTGTGACTATTTTAAACAAAATAACAAATTCCTTTGTACCTGGGAATGTAATTTATAGCAAAGCCAGGTTCATTTTCCAAACCAATCTATTTCACACTGCAGAAATACTCTGGTATAATGGTATAATGTAATTCTTGTTGTAGAATGTTGAAAGAGTAGATTCACTAAAAGCACAGAAGAGGTTTGAAGATAAATGAAGATGCTATTCATTCAAGGGTAATTTCATCTTAGAACTATATGAAAGATGTTTCACTCACATGGGGTAGTGTATGACCTCAAATTTAAGTGTATTTTCAGCTCAAATATAATGCTGCTAGATTGATTATGTTGATACTGTATATCTAATAATGAAGAATTCTAGCCTTTTTCTGTTTAAGAAAATAGACTGTCATTTTTTTCATCTTACTGCTATGTCTTTATTGTTCTGTTTAACAGCAACAAATTGTAAAATTCTGCTTGCTGTTTACTTCTTAAACAGAGAAAGCCTATGGTTGATATTCTAATTTGTAATCTCTCAGAACTACAGGAGTGTAAATTTTTTGCTAAGTTAGGTAGATACTGATATTAGCAAACTATTACCCTGTGTAACCACTTTACATTATTTCACTAATTACTAATAATGACAACTCTAATACCCATCCAATTCTGTTTTGAATATACTTCATTTTCACAAATTTTGTAAGACTAATTTAAATGTTTTCTATATACCACACCATTTATGTGTTGAGGGATTAATACTGAGAATTTTTTAAATTCTATTTGCAATTTAAGCTCACAGTTATCTTTTCTAAAGGTCATATTTTGTACATTTAAATCATTACAGGTGCTATAAGCATATATCACCAAAACACTCTGTAATACTTCTGAGATAAAAAAGGTAACCTAATGTAACATTCAACCTGAAGAATTTAAATCAAGGAAACATCTGCAGCCTGCATTTTGCTCATTTTAGAATCCTGAAAAGGATTCACTGAATTCTTTCCACCCCTTAGTTTTCCTTCTCCTCATCCTGAAAGGGAACACAGGAGCCTCATTTTGCAGAAAATGATCAAAGTGGAAAGGATAAACATATTGTATCTTTTATGAAATTTTAAGAAAGTTATATCAATTTTAAAATGTTTTACATAAAATAGCATTCTGTTACTTCTCTATTAAAGTCAATGCACTAGTGCATTCCTACCAGTTGTATTTATATCAGGTTTAAACTGACACTTAGAAACTGCATAGAACCAGCAAACCAAAAAATGCATTAAACGAAACTGAAAATTTTAAATCATTTCCTCTAAAATTCTGCAGGTAAGTTGTCCACTGTGACATTCTGAATGATACAAGTTTACAGCTGCTGTAATTTCTTAACCACAGGTGTTTCCCCACACAACTGACCTGCAGTCTCAAAGAAGAAAGATACTCCTCTCTTCTGCTCTTCCCCAACCACTATATCAGGATATTACCATCTAACCTCAGATTAATACGTCCACCTAAAAGGCATCATTTGCAAAAAAGGAAAAAGCAAGTGTCAGCTATTTATCAGCGTATCTAACATATTAGTGTTTGTGGCCCAGTATTAATGCAGCCTATAAAAATGTTGACTTTTTAAATGATTAAAACACATTCAACAGAAAGAATACAGTGTATTTCTGTTGCATTCCCTTTCATTTTTAGAGATTAAGTATTTATTCACAAAGGATAGGAAAAAATAAGAATATTAAGTAAAATAGGGACATTTCCCTTAACCTGAGTTTAAATGTTATTCTTACTGGAAGTAAGTAAAAACTGTAGAAGTAAAAAGTAAGGCTACTTTTTCATGCAGCATTCTAATAATCAGTTTGAGACACTGTCTAAAAAATAAATTCAATAATTAAACTTTTACAGTATTCAAATTAAGCCATACAAAAAAGGGAAACAGTTTTCTTTTTAAATTGGCTTCATATATACTAAACAAAATCCTTTCTAGAATAGGATTTTGTAATCCTATTCTTTCTAATAAACTTACTAGAAATAACATTTTATTATATAGACATTCACAAAATATGCACAGATCCTTGAAAAATAGGCACTAATTCAGCATTCAACATCATCTTGTAGTTATACTGCTTTCTTCTCTTTCAAAAGAATTTCCCATTTACTACCTAACTTGGACTTCGTAATAACCCATAATATAGGTAAGACTATCTTCATCACATTTTAGAGATCCAAAAGCAGCAATATAGCTTTCACGTCTTAATGTAATCCATAAATTGTTATATATAATTTGCTAGGAAATGTCAGAAATGATTTTTGAATTAAGTTACCTACTTATTTTCAGATAAAACTCCAAAGGTCTGTATCACACACTGAACTGGTATGCAGCAAAGTGTTACAAGCATGGACTTGACCCAGACTCCCTGAGTTTGCACTCCAGTTCTGTCAAGTACTAATTATATAAGTTTGGGCCAACTGCTTAACTTTTCTGCCTCAACTTCCTAATCTGTAAAATGATAATAATAGTGCTACTTACCTCATATAGTGGCTGCATGTGAGGATTATCTATGACATCTAAAGTATATATAATAAGACCTGGCACATTGAGTAAGTATGGTATAAATTTTAGCTAGTTATTATTGTTGTTCTATCAGTATTATCTGCAGAAGGGGGATTTGAGCAGCACTGACTTCATACAGTTATTATAAAGACTAAGTGAGTTCCTAAGAATTAAATGCTCAGCACAGTGATTAGCATGTAGTAGGCACTCAGCCAGAGCTGCTGGTGTCTGTTTACCTCCACAATTTATGGGCTTTATGACCTTGGCCAGAGTTTTCCTGAGCTTCAGTTTCCACATATTTAAAAATGAGCTTAATAACAGTACCATACACTTGGGTTATGGTAATGATTGAATAAGATGTCTCTCAGAAGAGCTCTTTAAAAAGAGTGCCTTAAACAACAAAAGCATTCAATACTTAATTCTGAAACAAGCCTTATTTAGTAAATACTATTAAAATAATATTTTGTTTGAATTAAAGCAATCTACACTAACAACTTTTAGGCATACAATGAAAGAATGATTACAAAAATTATTAATGTTCATATAGATTTAAATACATCCAAAAATAATTCTTACACCTAACATTTGTTTTAATCAGTTTAGTTATTACAAAGCCTACAAGCTTCCATTCCTGCTGCTGACACTGATAATGTGTACTTCTGTCAAAGAACCAGGAAAGAAGGAAATAACCAATATTCACCACATGTTTACAATATGCCAGGTGCTTTTCTAGGTGCTTTAATGTTTATACACATTTCATATATTTTTTTAAACACATTCAATCTTAATGACATCCAGTAGGACAGCTTCTATTATATCTGCATTTTAAAGATGAGGAAACTTAAGACAAACAGTAATGTTTGAGGTATCTGGAACAGATTATTCACTCATTTCACTTGTGGAATCTACTATAAAAGAGATACTAAATTCGTAAAGACATAAATTTCTTGAAGAAAAATCAAATAATTTTCTGCAGAAAACTTTGAAGTTCATATATATTTGCTTATATAGTATTTCTAGATATGTGCTGTCCAATACAAGAGCTGCCAGCTACATATGGCTATTGAGTGCTTGAAATGTGGCTGGCACAAACTGAGATGTATGAAATACACATCAGATTTTGAACCTAACATTAAAAAAAAGGAAAAACATCCCATTAATAAATTTTCTATTGATTAAATGATAATATTTGACAATATTAAATACAATATATTTATTAAAATTAATTTCACATTTCTTTTTACTTCTTTTAGTGTGGTTACTAGAAAATTTTAAACTATTATACATATGTGACTGGGCTTCCCTGGTGGCTTAGTGGTAAAGAATCCACTTGCAATGCAAGAGACCACCTGCAATGCAGGAGAAGCTGGATCAATTCCTGGGTCAGGAAGATCCCCTGGAGAAGGAAATAGCAACCCACTCCAATATTCTTGCCTGTCCATTCTTGCATGGACAGAGAAGCCTAGCAGGCTACAGTCCATGGGGTCACAAGAGTCAGACACGACTTAGTGACTAAACAACACCCACCACCTTACATATATGTAGGCAACATTATATACATTACGTATCTATCAAGCAGTTGGTTTAGGGGATGAGAGGATAGTAACAGAGAATTGTTATCAAAGTTCTTTTCCAATCAATACAAGCTTCAAAGTGGAAGTAATACTATGAAATGGAAGATTTATCTCCCTAATGTTTGTGTATGTATAACACTGTATGTACGCACTGCCATATATATGTATGTATGCACACACACACATAGTACTACTGCTTGTGAGAACCAGAGGGACACACTATTCTAATACTTCATAATATTCAACATACAAGATTATTTTATGACTAGGCAAACACTTCAGGTAATAACAATACTTCATGGATGAAAGAAGGAAAGCAAAATCTAAGACAAAAATAACAGCCATAGGAGAAAAATTTTTTTATTTTCTTTTAAATTGAAATCATAAAGAGGTTTCTTTAATTAAATTTTTAAAAAGTCTAACCATTTAGTTCCAGGAACATAATAAATGCAAAGCCTATGTGGTATGTAAAATTTAAATTTCCTGATGGCTTAGGTGGCTAACTACTAAAGGATCTAATGCTTAATATCTGGTATTTTCTAGGAAATATCCAATTTATGGATACCTGTCACACTGTTAGATCAATTTTATACATTTAACTGATTCTTCCAAACGGATACTCATCCACTATATAGAAGAAAATTACTCCATAAAGTTTACATCAGATATCTGGAAAAGTCACATTTATAGTCATGGCTACTATCAGCTGTCAAGTCAAAGAATATTGAAGAAAACCAAGAATTTTTAATATATGCTGGTTAATTCATCATCTAAGTGACATGTGTAGGATAGCAAAAAATTAAAACAGTTATGCAAAATTCTGCATTTTAAAAGAGTCTTATTTTCTGGTCTTAGCTTTAATTGCAACTATGATTTGAGATGAATGTTGAGAAAACCAATTAATAAGAACCATAAAAACAGAATTACTAAAGAAGGTACACACTAAGATTTCTTTTTTCTTTCCTTCTCCAGATTATTTAAAATGCTAAATTTCTTTTAACGGTAATATACTGATATCTTGGTTTATGCCAAAAACTAGTTAAGCCATCTATTCTAGGGTGTCTCAACACTGACACCATTTACATTTAGGGTGAGATAACTCTTTCTGGGGTGGGACTGTCTCGTGCACTGTTTCACAGAATCCCTGGCATCTACCCAACAGATGCCAAAAACAGCCTCCCCAACAGCTGTGACCATCAAAAATGTCTAAACACTGTCAAATGTTCTCTGTGGGTTTGAAACCCTCCCTCAGCTAAGAACCACTGGTCTATTCTTACCCAAAATAACATTCCTACTGGTGAAAATTACTTCCGTACTTCCTAAACTAATATTCTTTAGTTTTAGAGGCTCTTCATACAGGATACCCAGAGAGCTTCAGCTGGGAGATCAATAAACCTGATACTATATGCAGAATTGCCTAGGTATGTCTATACCTGTGTGTATGTTGGGATGTTTTCTGGAAAAATATCCCATAGCTTCATAAGACTGAAAGAATTATCCCCAAAAAGGCAACTAAGACAGGGTTAAGAATTAGTGCTTCAGCTAAAATAGTTACTGTGCCCTGAAGCCATCTTTTCAAAAATATAAAGACTAAAGACACTATTTCATACATAATAAATAATTTACTTGTGTTATCAGTTATCAAGCAAGACTGTTTCTACCCCACTTGTAAACCCTTCATTCAACAAATATTTACTGAGCACACTTTATATGCTAGGCACTATATTATTAGTGTTTGAAAACTAAACAAACTCCAACTTCCTTATGCCCCCGGGCAAAAAGGCAGTATAAAGCAGTTATTAATTAAATAAAACCAACCGAGAATTTCTGCTTCTCAAAGATTAACATAAGAAAGGAAATACACTGGTTATAGTACTAGTGCCTAAAGATAAAATAAATGTAAGTAAATAAAATTTACATTCTTGGTAAAAATATACAAATCTTCTCAAAGAAGTAAAAATCCATGAAAGAAACTTTACAATACTCATACTCATACAAATATTGTTCAAACACATTTCCTTCTATCTTTTCCTTCTTTATCCAACTTAAAAGTAAAATGTACTGAATGACATACTATGGATGTGTAACAGTCATAGTTATTAAGTCCAGAAAATACCAAGTTGTGTTTAAAAAAAACACAAGATGACCAAGTGCCTAGCATCATGCCTAGAATGAGGCAAAAGCAGTCCCTCTTTCTTTTCTTTCTGTTCTCAAGAAGCTCACAATCTCATTTCCAACAAATGGCATGTCTTAAATTTCTAAGTTATCTTTTAGGTGCTACACGTTAAAATACTCTTTGTGATTCAAACTATGCAAGCTAACCAAACAAGAGCAGCTAAATATGTAAAATGTTTCAATATTTATAATTCCATAATCTACATAAACATTGTGTTTTCTTTAAAAGCAAACAATCCCCAAGTATCCTATTCTTCCTATAGTGCAGTTTAAAGTTTACAGGGCCACAAATCTTTTGGATTACACAACTGTGCTATAAAACTCGAAGAGCTATTATGTTCAATAAGTGGTCTGGGGATAACAGGCACTAATATAATCAATAAATATATAAGGCGTCGCTAAAGAAAAATAGGTCTGCTTCATAACCACCAAATGGATTAAGGCTAGAATGAGTACAATGAGAAAGTGACACTTAAATACGCGTAGTGAATAAATCTTTACAAGTAAGTTAGAAAATAGGTTTGTGCCTATACATGAAGAAATCATTCCAAATAATCAATACTAGCATATTTAGCCAAAAGCAAAAAGTAAAAAAATACTGCATTCTTTACATATTTACCTGCACAGCAAGAGAAGCTGCATTGTCAGAAAGCAAAATTTGCTCCCCTGTAAAAATACAATGAAAGGTCTGAGTCAAAAGCATAACTACTAAACAAGTGCTTTTTTATTTTAAAAAACTATTCCTATTTCTAAAAAGAAAGCGTAATCATGAAGTTCTATATCAATGTTACAAGATTATAATTTGGATTAAAGTATCATGTTATGTAAATAACAATGAAGACTATTTCCTCTAAATCTATTTGATCACTTATTGTATTTTATCAGCAATATGTAAGTAAAACTGCTCACTTAAAAACGAAAGCTTTCCTCAAGTTTTTAAGAAATAATCCCTTTCATTAAAATTAAGTAAAATAGTATCTCTGCTCAAACCTCTCTAGTTAAAAGTAAAAGCATTCAAACTCGTACAAAACCAGCTTCCAGTTAATATTGCACAGTGTGTCTAGATCTGTCACACAAAAGAAAGATGACAAGTTCACTGCAATAAAAATTCCATGCTTAGAAGACTAGGGCTGCTGCCTATTAGTCTTCATTACTTTGCAGTCTTCTGACAACTGGAGCAGGCTGCTGAGCCCCAAATGGGGTCCATAATGTGATCTGATGATATATGAAGAGCTGCTAAAGGGAGCCTGAACCATCCTAGCCTATACATTTTAACAGTTCCTTTTTAGTGAGAGCCCACTTTACCACAGGACTTCAAAAATCTGCTGTGTCAGCTATTGGTGCAGTAAATCTGCCAACTGCTCCTGCAACCACATCATATTACACTGCCTACAGCAGCCAATATAATGAGTCAATAATAAACTAAGCACCTTACAGGCCATGAATAGTTGGTTTACACTGGCACATACAAGTTTAGATAAAACCTCCTAGACAAATTATACAAGGGAATTCCTTCTTTATGTTTCATGTTCTCTTTGCATTAAATTGCATTATCGATGGGTGTTTTTTATAATAAATAATATATTTTGATGTATTTGATATATCTGGGCTTCCCAGGTGGTTCAGTGGTAAAGAATCCACCTGTCAATGCAGAAGTCACAGGAGACGCAGGTTTGAATCCTGAGTCTAGAAGATCCGCTGAAGGAGGAAATAGCAACCCACTCCAGTATTCTTGCCTGGAGAATCCCATGGACAGAGGAGCCTCGGGCTACAGTCCGTGGGGTCACAAAGAGTCAGACATGACTGAACACACATATTTTGATATGAAGCCATTTTTAATGGAGAATAAGCACCTACCTTTCAGTTGCTGATACAATGTAGCATTTTCAGGCCAAGGTTCTGCAGCTGTGGAAACAGGTACACAGGGCAAAAATATATCAATAACCAACCAAATTAATAAACACATACATTTGCCTAGAGCATTTAATGTCAAGCATAAATTGCCAAGGATTAAATTACCAAGGATACCTTAAATATGGCAACTAATCACATTACTGTAGATTCTATGAGAACCTATATAAGCAGGTTAGATAATTTCATTTAAATGAATGTTTGGTGGCAGTTTAATTTTTTATGGGGAGGAAATGGAAGACATTTTGCCCAATCAAAAGTGAAAATTTAAAAAATAAAACTGCCTATATGCTACTATTCCTTTACCCTCCTTCAAACACAGACATATCCAAAATGATATTCATACACATAAAAAGACACTGAATTTCAGCTCACTATCAAAAAGAAATATAGTGAAACAATATTTGTATTTTACTGTAAACTTTTAACAAAGTAAATTTTCAGAAGACACTGTACGAAAGAATCAAATCTATGCATATCAGGCTGTGCGTCTTTCCTTATAAGCTGATAGTATTTAAACAGTGGAATCCTGTTGTCTATGTTTAATTGCCTTGAGCCCACCAACATCATCTCACAAAAACAGAGAATATGATGAAACAGTAAGTCCCTATCAAAACAATGTGAAATAAAGCTGGTGAAGCTCATTTTAGGCCTAAAGTCAGGCTTGACCTTGACTCTCAACCTCCCATCTAGAGAAGACTCCAGCTACAAAGAGTATTAGCAACCTACCAGTGCTTGGAGAAAGCCCTAGATTTGAATTTGTTTAATCAACTGCACATAAGAAGCAGTGCCTCCACAGACAGAATATTCAGGATATTATTTGCTGAATTCTTTGTAAAATCCATAAAACATCAAAATCACCAATTCTAACACACTAACTATATTTGCTGTTAGCAAGAAAGTCAGTCAAATATATGAAATTTGATTAACTTTTCTTATGGTGTTTAAACTAACGCAGTCTCTGTGACATAGCAACAAATTATTTTTTAATATACACTTCTAGTTGGTTTTTTAAAAAAGAAATTTATACACATGAAGCATTTTTTCTTTTAAGAATGATCATTTAAGATGTATTCACTCAAACAGTCTTAGGAGTGGGTGGGGGGTGGACACCTTAATTTGCTTTTACTTCCACTTTAGAATGAAAAGAAAAAGTTGTAGTAATTATTATAAACTGTAAAATTTGGTTTGGTCTGGGCTACATAAAATTAAACTTATACTTAGGGACACCATGAAATCACCAAACAAATAATTCATAGTTTTGTACAGTTATCCACAATACTACAGACCTTCCTCAACTTACAGTGGAGTTACATCCTGATAAACACACTGTAACTCGAAAATGCATTTAATATACCTCACCTACCAAACGTGATAGCCTAACCTAGCCTACCTTAAACATGCTCAGAACACTTACATTAGCTTACAGATGGGCAAAATCACCTAACACAAAGCCTGTTTTGTAATAAAGTGTTGATAATATCTCATGTCACTTATGGAATACTGTACTGAAAGTGAAAACAGAAAGATTTTATGGGTATAAAATGATTTTAACTGTACCAGTTGTTCACCCTTGCGATTTCTGGCTGACTGGGAACTCCGGCTCCCTGCAGCTGCCCAGCATCAAGATAGAGTATCTCACTACACATCACTAGCCCAGGCAAAGATCAAAATTCACAATTTGAAGTACAGTTTCTACTGAATGCATACCATGTCTACACTATTGTAAAGTCAGAAAATTCTAAGTCAAACCATTGTTAAGTTGGAGACTGTCTGTATACATATATATAAAAGCTACCGAACTTCAACTCACATACCAAAAAGGCAGCGCAATTAAATACTTACTACGTTACTGTAAACTTTTAACAAAGTAAAACTTCAATAAGACTCCAATTAACCAGTGTTAACAGTTTTAAAAATAAAAGACAGGGAAACAAAAATAAGCTGACATCTGCAAACTACTCAAAAATAACCTTTTAGGATAAACTATATGGTCAGCACACCTATACCGTTTACATTCATATGAGAACAATACTGTGAGGTTCATTTGTTTTAAGAATCATCAAAGATTCAATTATCTTATTAAAGCAATAAAGCAAAGGAATAAAATTTACAAAAGTTCCAAAGACACTGAATTTAAGTTCCTTGACGGCAAAAATGTGTCACATGCATTGTGTATGCCACACTGTGCCAAGTTTTGCATACAGTTGGTATTCATTAATCATGCATGGAAAGAAAAGGGATATTAAGCTTATCACTCAATTCCCTAAACATTCTGGCTAGTCAAAGTTTTACTAATCAATATATTAAAGTACTAGGGTGCTCTAATTAAATATTCTGATAATTTTAATTTTTGATTAGCTATTTGTGTACATACGAGACCATGAATTACAAATTTTCAAAAGAGTAACATACATTTAGCATTAAATATATGCTGAATATAATTGAAGTGTTCTTTAATAAATCAGAAGCTAAAGTCACTACTCTGCAATATCAGAGGTCTCATAGGAACAGGAACTTATATGTTTACAATTTCAGTTAAAAATTCATTTATCATCACCGGCCCCACTCCTATTCTCATGATCTAATACAACTGGCATATTTAAAAGAAATCTTGTAACATATTACTCAACCACAAATAAGAATAAAGGAGTTGGGGCTTCTCTGGTAGCTCAGGGGTAAAGAATCTGCCTGCCAATGCAGGAGGCATGGGTTTGATCCCTGGTTCGGGAAGATTCCACTTGTCACAGAGCAACTAAGCTTATGTGCCACAACTACTCAGCCCAGAAACCAGAACTACTAAGCCCATGCACCACAACTACGGAAGCCATTGTGCTGGAGATATAGAGTTCATGCTCCACAAAAAGAGAAGCGGCCGCAATGAGAAACCTGTGCACCACAACAAAGGGTAGCCGGGCTCACTGCAAGTAGAGAAAAGCCCATGCAGCAACGAAGACCTAGCAAAACCGAAAATAAAGAAAGAAAGGAAGAAAAGAAAATTATTTTTTAAAAGTTGTTATTAAGAACCTACAGCTGAAAATGGGGTTGGCAGAGTATATTTTTCTTTATCCAATTTCTGCTCTCAGAAACTATTACTGAAAATAAATTCTCAGAAAGTAACTCTGCCAAAGCATTTGATGTTGTCTTCACAAACATAAAAAAGAAAGAAAAGAAAGTGAAGTTGCTCAGTCGTGTCCAACTGTGACCCCGTGGACTGTAGCCTACCAGGCTCCACCATCCATGGGATTCTCCGGGCAAGAATACTGGAGTGGGTCACAAACAGAACATTTCATTTAAAAAGGGAAGGCAAGCTGATATAAACCTATATAACCATGCTATTTCAACAGCTTGAAATTCCAGTACATCCACAGAGCAGAAGCCAAGAAATGGCAGAGTATGCAAGGAATGATCTCACCCATGAGCAGTTCAGAAAATATAAACATCATTGATTTAAGTGCATCACCTATGTGAATCAGCTCACATTTTAAGCATGACATGGGAGAAGAAATAGCTGGTGTGTTATTCAATAGAGAGAAAACAGCAAAAATCCTAAATTGTGTGGCATAGCATTGGCTCTACAAATCAACCATGTAGCTATCTCTCTAGGAAAGAAGCCTTCATAATAAGTAAGTCTAGGAATCATAAACATTATACACACATAACAAATACAAAGCCTATTTCTTGGTTTGGGTAATATTATATAAAGCCTTTTCACTGAGAATGCCTATTATGTGAAAGACAAAGTCCAAGAGTACAATTATTCCCCACTCCTCACTCCTCTTTCCAAAGGTCAAGCAAGTCAATACCCACCCTTGCCCTTGATCATGTATAAAAGAGAGGGAGAGGAAGAATTCAAAACCATAGTACTGATAAAAGCCTTAAATATCTCAGCATTTAAAAAGAAAAATCTTTTTAAAACAGTATTAAAACATTTTCATCTCTTACTAGTTTTACCTCAGTCAACCTAAAATGTTTTAGACCACACTAATCCATCCAACAGTGAATAAAAATTCCATGACTCATCCTACTTTCAAGTTCTACCACCAAAATCTCTCCCTGATGTGAAGAGCCTTTTTAGACTTGCCTTAAGGAAGGACCAGTCTTAGGATAAATATAGAAGGTTAGACTAAAAGTTTCTGGAAAGGAGACTGATAAAAAAAAAATGGGGACTGAGAGAGAACACTGTCCAAGGCTGTCAAGATACAAGATACTGGTATAATCAGTATATCAAAAGTAGACTTTATACTTAATACACCTTAATAGTTCTGTGGCTTTTGGAATAAAGATCAACTTGACCTTACACATCGCTCTCTCTACCTCTCTGGCCTCATCATTCTTTTCCAACCTCTCTGTACATCAGCCACACTGGCCTTCACCCAGTTTCTGAATGCATCATGTTTCTTCCTGCACCAGAAACTCATTTAAGCTGTTTCCTTTGTTGCTGCTGTTGTTGTTGTTCAGTTGCGTCCAACTCTTTGTGACCCCATGGACTGCAGCAAGTCAGGCCTCCCTGTCTTCATCATCTCCGGGAGTTTGCCCAAGTTCATGTTCATTGCATCAGTGATGTTGTCCTGCCATCTCATCCTCTGATGCCCTCTACTCTTTCTGCCCTCAATCTTTCCCAGCATCAGGGACTTTCCCAATGAGTCGTCTGTTCACATCAGATGACCAAAATACTGGAGCTTCAGCTTCAGCATCAGTCCTTCCAGTGAATATTCAAGGTTGATCTCCATTAAGATTGACTGGTTTGATCTCCTTGCTGTCCACAGGACTTTCAGGAGTCTTCTTCAGCACCACAGTTCAAAAGCATCAATTCTTTGGCTTTCTGCTTTTTTTATGGTCCAGCTCTCACAACCACACATGACCACTGGAAACACCGTAGCCTCGACTATGCGAACCTTTGTCAGCAGACTAATATCTCTGCTTTTCAACACACTGTCTAGGTTTGTAATGGCTTTCCTGCCAAGAAGCAATCATCTTCTTATTTCATGGTTGCAGTCACCATCCACAGTGATTTTGAAGCCCAAGAAAAGGAAATCTGTCACTACCTCCAACTTTTCCCTTTCTATTTGGCATGCAGTAATGGGTCCAGGTGCCATGATCTTAGTTTTTTTTAATATTTAGTCTTTAGCCAGCTCTTTCACTCTCCTCCTTCACCTTCATCAAGAGGCTCTCTAGTTCCTCTTCGCTTTCTGCCAATAGAGTGTTTCCTTTACCCTGGAGCAATCTTCCCCTCCCACCATGTCCTTACATCTCAGCAAAAACATCACTTCCTTATGTTGGTCCAGCTTCATGGACATACAAGCTGAGCAGCTGCACAGGGCTGGTACTTGAAGGGTTCTACTCTCAGTTTAACATTCTACTATAGAGAAGGAAATGGCAACCCACTCCAGTGTTCTTGCCTGGAGAATCCCATGGATAGAGGAGCCTGGTGGGCTAGAGTCCACAGGGTCGCAAAGAGTCGGACAAGGCTGAGCAACTACACTTACTTACTTACTTATGGCAGTCCTAGAATTCTTTTAAACAAAGGGCCTCCTTTGTTTTCATCATGCAACATTTTCATCTTGCACTGGGCCGTACAAATTATGTAGCTGGTCCTGTCCTCAGGGAAACTTCAGTGACCTCTAGAATAGTTCAAACCCTCTCTTCTCCAAGCTTAAATAGCATGTACACTCCTTTGTACCACTTACCATAGTGAACATTTTCACAGGGGTTTGAGGACTATTCGTTTATCTCCCCCACTAGAATGTAAGCCCCATAAATTCAGTGTTCAGCTCTGATTTTTGCTTACCACTTCATTCCTAGAACCCAGCACCAAATAGGCAATCAGTAAATGTTGGTTGAATAAATGTTTTTTACTATTACTGCTATCATTATTGTTAATGATTCTGTACTGTTAAGGCTAAAAAAATAAATGCAGCAGAGAAGAACAAGAAAACTATACAAAATGGCCAAAAAAGGTAAATTTTTATCCCTGGTGGCTCAGATGGTAAAGAATCTGCCTGCAATGCAGGAGATCCAGTTTTGATCCCTGGGTCGGGAAGATCCTATAGAGAAGGAGGTTGCAAAGAGTCGGATATGACTGAGAGACTAACACATACATTGGGGTTCTCTTAAAGTGAAAGTGAAAGTGAAACTTGCTCAGTCATGTCTGACTCTACGACTGTAGACTGCAGTTCTACAGTCCCCCATGGACTGTAGTTCACCAGGCTTCTCTGTCCATGGAATTCTTCAGCAAGAATACTGGAATGGGTTGCCATTTTCTTCTCTAGGAGATCTTCCTAACCTGGGTCTCCTGCATTGCAGGCAGATTCTTTACCAACTCCTTGGCAGAGCCCCCAAGGAAGCCCCAGAGAACTCCAACTCTACAGCCAATAACACAACTATAAAAATATTAAACAGCTCCCTGAAACAGCTGGCAGAATCTAATCCTGTAAACTTACCCTGAAACTGGAAATCTGTTTCTGATTTCTATCAAATACATAATTTCCATTAGATATTACTGTTGCAATACTCCTAAGGCCATCACCAATGCCCTCAACCATCTGACAAGTCATCTCACTATTCCCCTGTCCATATTCTTTAACTCTAACCTAGGGATTACCACTTTCTAAAATCTCTTGTCCCCATCAATAAAATATTTGAGTAGGCAGACCCAAATAGATTTGGAAATCATATGGCTAGTATTCCTAATCTAGTGTATCATGCACATTACAAAACACACTAAAAAAGAAAACGGTTAAAAAGTTGAAACCTAAATTCCAATATTTCTTTTCTGTACTTAAAAGAATTATATAGCTTAAAACCCCTGTGAAGTGAAGTTGCTCAGTCATGTCCAACTCTTTGCGACCCCATGGACTGTAGCCTACCAGGCACCTCTGTCCATGGGATTTTCCAGGCAAGAGTACTGGAGTGGGTTGCCATTTCCTTCTCCAGGAAAACCCCTATATGTACACCTAACCCCACTTTAGAAAACACGGTTCGAAATAAATAACTCCTTATTTGCAGTTTCATCAGGGAACTCGGCCATTCACACGCCCTTGATCAAAGACAAGTCCTCCTCTATCCTAGGGAAGTCATCTGTTTGACCACAAAAAGAGCTTGGAAAGAATACACACAAATCAATGTAGGGTGGGGGGAAGACCTGACTACCCAACCAGCTAATAATAGGACCCTTGCATCTTACCAGAATATTTAAAATTTCCCCCGTATACTTTATACTTTCTCACCTTAGTGACTTTGCTCAAACTGTTACCTTCTACCCAGAATATTTCTTCCCACTGCATGACCAAATCCTACACCTTTTTCAAGACCAAGCCTCCATCAAGAAGGCTTCTGTAAACAAATCTAATTTCTCCTCTATCTCTACTGCTCATAGCAGTTTGCACTTGTCTTATATCATATATTGCTTTCTACTCTATTATTATGTCAATATCTTATCTTCCTTTCTAGGCAGTAAGTTCCTAGAATGTGAAATTTCCCATGATCCTGAGAGTATTTATTAAAGACTCAACTTCTCAACTGCCCCAAACTGAATACAATATTAATAACAATATATACACTATATGGAAAGATATGAAATTCAAATTAAGCAATATTTAAATTACTTTGGTCTAAGTATCATTTAAAAACTAATCTTTATTACAGAAGTTCCAAGGTAAAATTACCCACCTTTCAGAAATTAATTCTTTTACAATCAGAAACTACTATCTCATTTCCATACCAAAAAAATAACTTACACTAAGACATTCCTAGTGACCTATATTAATTCATTTTTAAAAATTACAATCACTTCCCATTCCCTAGCAAAAGATCCATGAAAATGTTTATCACTTTTATAAAGAAGAAATATACTCCTATTTGATAGGTATAAATTTAAAACATCTAGAAATAAAGCAAATATTGGAGCACTTCAACACTTCCTATTCAAATAACACTGTTAGAAGTCTTTTAACCCCTTTGTCCTTTACTGTCTTTCCAATTTTGTCTAGGTAAAATTGTCTTGAGAATTTTACACTAATGTCTCTTTTACTAGGAGCAAAGGTTGCAACCTTTAGTGAGATAGAGGGCTTTTTTATGGAAATGAATTTCAAAGCTTTTCAAAGATAATTTCTATCTCCTATAAGTATTTAGGTTGGAGGAGAAGAAAGTTTAGAAAGAGAGGGAATACACACTCTTGGACTTGTGAAAACCCTAACATAAAATAAATAAATAAACAAATAAATTTATGCTAGAAATACATAAATGGTAAAATAACTCTCATAGACCCCCAAAATACATATTTGATTCTCATTTAATTCTCTTTAAGGTACCTACTACTTTTAAGTTTTATCAACCAATACAACAAAAACACCAACATTCTTTACTATTAATCCATTACAACTTTTAGAGAAATGACTACTGCCAACAAATTAACATATGTATATACCTAAGATTCTTAAATACTCCATTTTACCTGCAGTATTCTCTCAAGTATCAAGTTGGGTGATAAGTCATTCTGGTGCCAGATGATCTGTCTATTCCACTCAATTCAGGGCATTCCACTCATTTCACAGCATGAAAGTGCTATGACCTAATAAACAAGTCTAATTCCAAAGTCCACCTCTTGATGATCTAATCTAAAAGGACAAGAGAAGGGCAGTGAAAAGAGATGCCCTCTCTTGTTGATTTTTTTTTTTTAAGTTCTGCATTCTTAATGTACAACATGACTCCTCTGGCATATGAACACAGGTGAAGACATAATTTGTAGAATAAAAGGCACTAATAATACATGCTGCTTTAGAACTGTCATATTTCCAATCCATCAAATTGATTAATGCTATAATAACTCTACACAAACCTATCATTTGTACACTAATGAAGTCAAACCCAGTTTATCCTTAGGCAACTACACTCCAAAAGCTCATAGATGTCATCTCTTCAGCTTCCAAAGACTATTTAGACAGTGTAATACAAAAGGAGTAAGAAACACATGTAACCCATCTCCAAATTTGGATGTCTTTCTGCCAAAGGTGTAAATGCAAATACTACTAATATAACAAAATGTTCAAAGAACATCTGGCAGCTCTTAAAACATGGACAAGTTGCTGCAAGACACACAGAGAAAAGGAAATAAATTTACCAGTTTGTCATAAATACTATACTGATGATCTCAGTGATATCAACATAGCCACTAAGTTCAAAACCTGCTAAGTTTTAGGAAGTTATAATATGAAGCCTTCATTTAAAACAGATTTTCAAGACGTTTAGACTTAAAATATAATGACATGTAACCTTATCAAAACTAGAATTTTAAGAACTATTAAACCTGTAATTCTATTCTCAAATTACAGTACAATTTAAATATAACATTATATCCCAGGTAATACTGATGATGAAATGATTAAATGACAATGTCCCTGAGGCACTGTCTCTTAGGGGATGTTTAATGACACTACAGAGGATGTGTAAGCAGGAAGTGACTCTTCACCTAACAGGAGTTTAAAACCATTCTCCAATCACCTCAACAGTCGGAGATCAATGTTCAACATGTGGGAAAGTGGTCCATGTATTTTATAACTCAGGGAATAGAGCCAATATTTTATAATTATTATTAGTGAAGTACAACCTTTAAAAATTGTGAATCACTATGTTGTACACCTGTAATTTATACAACATTGCACATCAACTATACTTCAATTTTTAAGAAAATTTAAAAAAAGAAAGTGGCTCCTGTTAGCAAATGGAGAGATGCAGTGTCATGTTGTCATTTCCATAAACCTAAAATACTGACAGGTAGTATTCTGTAACATAGTAGTAAGGTTACTCTCTTAGTCCATTTGGGCTACTATAACAAAATACCACAGAGAGAGTGGCTTACAAACAACAGAAATTTATTTCTCACAGTTCTGGAAGCTCGAAGTCCAAAATCAGAGTGCTGGCACGGTTGGGTTCAGGTAAGAGACGTCTTCCAGGTCACTGACTACTGACTTCCTGCCAGGTCCTCACATGGTGGAAGGGGCTAGGGAGCTCTCTGGGATCTCTTTTATAATGGCACTGATTCCTAATCATCTCCCAATGGCCCCCATATTCTAATAACATCACTTTGGGGATTAGGATTTCAACACATGAGTAGGGGGGAGGGGGATACATTCATAGGAGCCGCTTAAAAAATAAACTGCAAGGAAGTGCAGATAAAAAGATTAAAGACTACCTTAGATTGAAATAAGGGCCCTGAAGCAAGAAGCAGACATTCTAAGACAGACTGGAGAAGTGTAAGATAAATACAAAGGGACTGCCAAACTCTAAAAGAAGATCCACACTAGAACCATTTCCTTGGCTTGATCAATCAGTCCTTAAGGAGAAAAAACTTGTTGACTGACATCAAAATTCACTGAATATTCTTTATTGCTTGTTGTATATATGTAGTAAACTGTATATAGCTTTCATTTTAGAAAGTAAATTTAGTCACATTCTACAAATCTGCTTTATCAGTCATTCAACATATATTCACAGAACACACACACACATATTTTATATATATAAAATATACCCCCCCCCTTAAATATAGTGTACCAGGCACCAGTCTAAGCACTTAAGGATAAAATTACAAAGAAAACCAAGTACCTGCCTTTAAGGTACTTAGACTTTAGTGGTACCATATGGCCCATCTCCATATTTTTTATCTTTATAATACTGGAGCCCATCTGAAGATAACAGTAAGGATTACCTGATACGGCTCAGTGGTAAAGAGTACACCTGCTAACGCAGGAGTTGAGGAGACGTGGGTTCAATCCCTGGGTTGGAAAGATTCCAACCTGAAGGAGGAAATGGCAACCCACTCCAGTATTCTTGCCAGGACAATTCCATGGACAGAGGAGCCTGGCAGGCTACAGTCCATGGGGTCACAGAGTCGAACACAACTGAGCAACTGAGCATACGAACATGCATGCTCACACGCACGATACACTCGCAACAAGTCTCAATTCTATCAACATGTTACAGACAACTAAGAACTACATACAACAGTGCACAATCTCCAGAATGCCAAAGGAATGCCAATCTACTGAGCCCACGGGAGATAAATCATCAGTCTCACCAACCCATCATCAATATCTCCAACCACCCACTCATTTGTAACAAAGTGGTAAATAAGAGACTAAAAACACTCAAAGTGAGGATATATGACTGAGTGATACATTAGATAAATGGGTTCTAATACCCTGCCATTCAGGAAGCAGAGGAAGAAAAGCAAAACTGATTAAAAATTCAGGAAAACTAGTAAGGGGCAGAACTTCCTCCTTACAACCAAAGTGGGGGCCCAAATGAAACTAGAGAACAATGATGATCTCCTTCTGGTCAAAATCTACCTAGAAAGAGAACAAGATGGCAGAGGGGTAGGTGGACGTGGAGCACATCTCTCTCCACGGATACATCAGGAATACACCTTCAGACACAGAAGTGCATGCAGAACACCAGCTGAGAGCGGACAGGAGTACCTGACCAGTGGAAAAGAATATATAGAACCACCCAAAACTCGGTAGGACAAAGGAACTAGGGGGAAAAACAGGAGTGTCAGTAGGACTGGACCTGCCCTCAGCCAGTGGGGGAACTGAAGCAGGGGTCCAATCCCCACATTGGGGAAATTGTCTGAGTCAGAGGAGAAACATTTGAGGCTGAGAGTGAAACAGCTGATCTGTGGCAGCCTAAATGGAATGAAAATCAGACAGTCCTTGCTGCAGCCATACATACCCCAGACAGGAACACAAGTCCCCTAGAAAGCGCAGCAGCTGGGAGCTGGAGTTTAGGAACTGTGGAGCAATCCCAGGGCGAGGGTTGCTGTTGGCTGCGAAGAGACGGGATCGAGGAGATATGAGGGAGGAGGCTATGGTGGGAAATGCCTGTGGAGGAAAGCCAGGCAGCCATGGAAACAAGGCGATACTGCTGAGTCATGCGTAGGGGTTAGCCATCACCATAGCCTCTCTCACCCCACACACCAGCATCAGCACCTGAACAGTAGAGAGGCTGGGCCATCAAACGCCTGAAGCACTGAACTACAGAGTAGGACCCCACCCAGGGTGCCCCTTTAAGTGCCCGACGCGCCGATCTACAGAGTAGGACCCCAACCAGGGGGGCCCTTCTATGTGCCCAATCCACCAAACAACAGAGAAGGAACCCAGGCAAGGAAGCCCTCTAAGTGCCTGAACAGGCAGAGCTATAGACAAAGACTGGCCAAAGGGGCCTTCTGATTGCCAGCTACAAGAGGCTCAAAAAAGACTCTCATAGGGCCATAACTCCTGCAGCGAAGGCAGTCTGTGTCGCTGCACACTTGGCACCACCAGGGTCCCCGCAAGCCAAGCAGCTGCGCCACCTTCACACTCAACTCTCACTGGGCACAGCTGCCACAAGCAAAAAAAGTCTTGCATCTATGCGCACAGGGTCGCTTCGGTAGTGTCCGACTCTTTGCAACCCTGTAGACTGTGGCCTGCCAGGCTTCTCTGTCAGGGAGCGGGGTTCTCCAGGCAAGAATGCTGGAACGTATGGGCCAATACTGGTTGCCATACCCTTCTAGAGCACTACATTTCCTGCTGCTCTAGCCACCAACCCCCCTGAGTACCTGGTGCTGCCAGAACCCCTGCGACCCAAGCAGCTGCACCACCTCAACTGGCCCTCACAGGGGCAAACCCAAGTCCTCTAGGGCAGCCTTAGGGGCAAACCCAAGTCCTCCAGGGCAGCCTTAGGGGCAAACCCAAGTCCTCCAGGGCAGCCTTAGGGGCAAACCCAAGTCCTCCAGGCAGACTCAGGAGCAAACCCCAGTGGATGACCCACATGCAGAGGTGGAAATAAAACCACAACTGAAACCCAGGGGCAGTGTGGCTAAGGAAGAAGACCCAAAACCTTCCCACCAGCTGTACAAGCTGCAGATTAAATCCACACAATCAACCTGGCAACTCTGTGTCTATGGAATATATAAAAGGTCATCAAGAGCTCCCACAAAAGAGAACTCACTAGTTCTGATAGCTGTGGACACTCAAGGCAAGAACACACAGGAGTAGGACCAGATTAGAACCTGAGCTGCCCCCACAGCAGGTCCAGAGATCAGCAGTGTTGGAAGCATCCTAGGGAAGTGAGTGGACTGTGACTTCCAGCGAGGGAAAGGACTCTGACAGTAGTGACTCAAGAAAAACATTTATTATTCTTATGTTTTGATTTGTTTTCTAGATTCTTTTGGATTTTTTTCCTTTTCTCCCCTGCTTTGTTGTAGTTGTCGATTTTACTGGCATTACGAAATCTAATTAAGCTTTTGCACTTTTTTGTTTTTTTTCTGTCACATTTTTTTATAGTTATAAACCTTTGCCTCTCTGTTGAGCTTTTGCAGTTCTGCAGTTTTCCTTTTTTTTCCTCTTTTCTTAAATTTAATTTTTAATTTTTTAAACCTATTATTTTTTCTACATTTATTCCTTTGTTTGCTTTTCCTACTGTCCTTTTCCCCTTGCAGTTAATCTTTAACATATATAAATCTTCTTTATCTATCTATATATAACTTTGCATATCTATTCTTTCTTTTCTTTCCTCAACATATTTGTTAGTTTTATTTTTATTGCTTTATTCCCCAATTGGCACCTTGTTTTAGTTTTGTTTTCCAGTTTTTGCTTTAGTTAGTTTTGTCTGGTAGATATAATTTTTGGTTTCCTTGGTTCACTGGGTCAATCTATTGTACTTTATTTTTCTTGGACTATTTTCATTTTGCTTATGGGTGTATATGTATATGTGTATATTCAGTCACAATTTTTACTGATGTTATAAAACTCTGCCTCTATGTTGGGCTTTTACAGTTCTGTGGAGTTTTCCTTTTTTTTTCTTTTCCTTTTTTCTTTCTTCTTCCATTTTTTTCTTTCTTCTTTTCTTTTTTATAATTTTAATTTTTAATTTTTTAAACCTATTATATTTTTTCTACATTTATTCCCTTCTTTGCCTTTCCTACTGTTCTTTTCTCCTTGGAGTTAATCTTTAATGTATATAAACCTTCATCTACCTCTATTTAACTATTAACTACCTCTATTTAACTTATTTAACTATTTAATTCCAATTAATAGAATTAACTATTAATTCTTCCTAAGAAAGACTATCTATTCTTTCTTAGAAAAGTTCAATCTTCCAAGATTGAACCAAGAAGAAATAGAAATTATGAACAACCCAATTACAAGCACTGAAATTGAAGCTGTGATCAAAAATCTCCCAAAAAACAAAATCCCAGGACCAGATGGCTTCACAGGAGAATTCTATCAAACATTTAGAGAAGAGCTAATGCCTATCCTTCTAAAACTCTCAAAAAATTACAGAGGAAGGAACACTTCCAAATTCATTCTACGAGGCCACTGCCACCCTGATACCAAAACCAGACAAAAACAACACACACAAAAAAACTACAGGCCAATATCACTGATGAACATAGATGCAAAAATCCTCAACAAAATTTTAGCAAACAGAATTCAGCAACACATCAAAAAGCTCATACACCATGATCAAGTTGGGTGTATTCCAGGGATGCAAGGATTCTTCAATATACACAAATCAATCAATGTGATACACCATATTAACAAATTGAAAGACAAAAACCATATGATAATCTCAATAGATGCAGAAAAAGCCTTTGACAAAATTCAGCACCCATTTATGATTAAAACTCTTTTAAAAATGGGCATGAAAGGAACCTATCTCAACATAGTAAAGGCCATATATGAAAAGTCTACAGCAGACATTCTCAATGGTAAAAAAACTGAAAGCATCTCCCCTAAGATCAGGAACAAGACAAGGGTGTCCACTTTCACCATTATTCAACACAGTTCTGGAAGTCCTAGTTACAGCAATCAGAGAAGAAAAAGAAATAAAAGGAATCCAGATCAGAAAAGAAGAAGCTCTCACTATTTGCAGATGACATGATACTGTACATAGAAAACCCTAAAGAAAGTATCAGAAAATTACTAGAGCTAATCAGTGAATTTAGCAAGGTTGCAGGATACAAAATCAACACACAGAAATCACTTGCATTTCTATACACTAACAATGAAAAATCAGAAACAGAAATTAAGGAATCAATCCCATCCACCACTGCAACAAAAAGAATTAAATATCTAGGAATAAACTTATGTAAGGAGACAAAAGAACTGTACACAGAAAATTATGACACTAATGAAAGAAATCAAAGACAACATAAACAGATGGAGAGATATTCCATGTTCCTGGGTAGGAAGAAGCAATACTGTGAAAATGACTATATTGCCAAATGCAATCAACAGATTCAATGAGATCCCTATGAAATTATCAATGGCATTTTTCACAGAACTAGAACAAAAAATTTCACAATTCATACGGAAACACAAAAGACCCCAAACAGCCAAAGAAGTCTTGAGAAAGAAGAATGGAGAAGGAGGAATCAACCTTCCTGACTTCAGATTATACTACAAAGCTACAGTCATCACGACAGTACGGTACTAGCACAGAAACAGAAATACAGACCAATGGAACAAGATAGAAAGCCCAGAAATAAACCCATGCACCTATGGGTACCTTATTTTTGACAAAGGAGGCAAGAATATACAATGGGGCAAAGACAATCTCTTTAACAAGTGGTGCTGGGAAAACTGGACAACTACATGTAAAAGAATGAAATTAGAACACTTCCTAACACCATACACAAAGATAAACTCAAAATGGATTAAAGACCTAAATATAAGACCAGAAACTTTAAAACTCTCAGAGGAAAACATAGGCAGAACATTTGACGACATAAATTAAAGCAAGATCCTCTATGACCCACCTCCTAGAGTAATGGAAATAAAAACAAAAGTAAACAAGTGGGACCTGATTAAACTTAAAAGCTTTTGCACAGCAAAGGAAACTATACGCAAGGTGAAAAGACAACCCTCAGAATGGGAGAAAATAATAGCAAATGAAACAACTGACAAAGGATTAATTTCCAAAATAAACAAGCAGTCATACAACTCAATGCCAGAAAATCAAACAACCCAATCAAAAAGTGGGGAAAAGACCTAACGGACATTTCTCCAAAGAAGACATACAGATGGCTAACAAACACATGAAAAGATACTCAACATCACTCATTGTTAGAGAAATACAAATCAAAACTACAATGAGATTTATCACCTCATACCTGTCAGAATGGCCATCATCAAAAAGTCTTACAAACAATAAATGCTGGAGAGGGTGGGGAGAAAAGGGAACACTCTTGCACTGTTGGTGGGAATGTAAATTGATACAGTTACTATGGAAGACGGTATGGAGATTCCTTAAAAAACTAGGAATAAAATCACCGTATGACCCAGCAAACTCACTCCTAGGCAAATACCCTAAGGAAACCAAAATTGAAGGACACATGTATCCCATTGTTCACTGCAGCACTATTTACAATAGCTAGAACATGGAAGAAACCTAGATGTCTATCAACAGATGAATGGATAAAGAAGCTGTGGTACATATACAAAGTGGAATATTAATCAGCCATAAAAAGGAATGCATTTGAGTCAGTTCTAAAGAGGTGGATGAATCTAGAACCTAATATACAGAGTGAAATGAGTCAGAAAGAGAAAGATAAATATTGTATTCTAACACATATATATGTGATCTAGAAGAATGGTACTGAAGAACTTATTTACAGGGCAGCAATAGAGAAACAGACACAGAGAATAGACTTACAAACATGGGGAGAGGGGAGGAGAGGGTGAGATATATGGAAAGAGTAACATGGAAACTTATATTACCATATGTAAAATAGATAGCCAACAAGAACTTACTCTATGGCTCAGGAAACTCAAATAAGGCCTCTGTTTCAACCTAGAGGGGTGGGATGGGAGGAAGATGGGAGGGAGGTTCAAAAGGGAAGGGATATATGTATACCTATGGCTGATTCATGTTGAGGTTTGACAGAAAACAACAAAATTCTGTAAAACAATTATCCTTCAATAAAAAAATAAATTAAAAAAAAATTAGACTTCTACTTTCACAGATGATGATGGTAGTGGTGGTGATGGTGACAGCAGTTAAGATTCCTCAAGAATTCTACAGCTAATATACAGCATGTATTTTAAAATGCTGACAACTCAGTAATAAAGATGACAACTCAGTCTTTTCAGTGAGCTTAGGATATGAATAGATATTTCTCCATGACTGGCCAACAAGCACATGAAAAAATACTCAATATCATGAGTCACTAGGGAGACACACATCAAAACCATAAGGAGGTGCCACTTCAGAGCCACTAAAATGACTATAATTAACAAGACAGACAGTAACAAATATTTAAAGGATATGGAGCATTTCGAATTCTCACACATTGCTGGTGGGGATTTCTCAAAATTACCATTACGACTCAGCAATTCCACTCCTAGGATTTCACCCATGTGAAATGGGAAAACATATACACACAGAGATTTGTACAAGAAAGTTCACAGCAGCATTATTCATAATAATCAAATGGTGGAAACAACCTAAATGACCATCAGCTGATGCGTGGATTAACAAAATGTGGTATATCCATACCATAGAACACTATTTGGCAATAAAAAAGAATCAAGTAGAAAACCCGATACAAGACAGATGAATTTCAAAAGCATTATTCCCAGTGAAAAAAGCCAATCACTAAAGAATACACACTGTATGATTCCATTTATACAAGATATTCAGAATAGGCAAATCTACAGACAGAAAGTAGGTTAGTGGTTGACTTAGGCGGGGCTGGGAATAGAAATGATTGTATATGGGCAAGAAATTTCTTTTGGGGGTGAAGAAAATGTTTGTCCTACAACTGGATTATGGTAATAATCACATCTCTAAAAATACACTAAAAATTTATTTTATACTTTAAAAGGTATATAAGTTATAGATCATAAATAGATCTTAAAACACTTCTTGCATTTATTGTGCACACTTAAGTGCTTGACATAGTAACTGTTTCACAACAACTTTATGAGGTGCATGTGTGCTAAGTCGCTTCAGTAGTGTCTGACTCTTCGCAACCCTATGGACTGTAGCCCACCAGGCTCCTCTGTCCATGGGGTTCTCCAGGCAAGAACACTAGAGTGGGTTGCTGTGCTCTCCTCCAGGGGATCTTCCTGACCCAAGGACTGAACCCATGTCACTTGTGTTTCCTGCATTGGCAGGCAGGTTCTTAAGCACTGGTGCCACCTGGGAAGCCCATGATGAGGTAGCCACTACTATTATTATCCCTATTTTACAATAAGAAAACTAAGGCACAACCATAAATAATTTGCCAAAGTCATAGTGCTAATCAATGACAAGGGCTAGGGTTTGTCAGGTAGCGGCTCCAGAGTCAATGAACACACAACTGTACTAGCTAACCTCTTACAGAACCCACAGACAAACATACTCGGGTAATAATTACTATAACTAATTATAATTAAAGCAATTATAATCATTCTACAACAATGGTTCCCAACCCTTAATAAACAAGAATCCCCTAAAAAACTTCATAAAACTGTGTATTTCCATCAAACTCTAAACTCAGAGATTCTGATACTGTAGAAATGAAGGCCAAGAATCCAAACTTGCCACAGGCATGTCCAGTAAATCTGATGAAGATGGTCTGTGACCACAAAAAAAAAAAAAAAAAAACTGTCCTGAGGACATGGAGTACACCTGAAATAAGAGTAAGTTCTTTTCACCCCTTTCATTCATTTGCCTCATTAAAGAATGTGGCAGTAAGGATCTATGTAGATTAATTTTATTCAAGAAGATTTTTGCCAATCTTATTCTACGTAACTATTTGCGGATATGGCTTAAAGCCATGTCTTAAAACATGGCTTTAGTTAATATGTTGCAATTTTACAGTGTTCCAGAATAAGCTTTTAAGATTAATGAACTGAGGCCACACTTGTTCTGGAACCAGAAAGTGGTTAAATGATAGTTTTTCCATTAGATGTAATCAATAAGGAAAGTAAAATTAAGTTAGTAGCTATGAGATTTGAACGTGAGCCATTTGAACCTATCTATGAAACTAGAGATCAATTTCAAAAAGTTACTCAAGGATCAATTTCACAAAACAGACAAATTTCTGGAGCTTAACAAGGGTGAAAAAAACAAATTCATAGCATCATCAAGCCAATAACCCAGACTACAGTGAATATAAGCTAAAACTGAAAACGTTCCATTCTTATTCAGTAAGGATTCATATGTCATCCTCTCAAATGGCTATGTTTAGACTTTGTCTCATTATAAAAATGATCCATCATTTTTCATTAATTTCCAATAAAAAGCTGGCCAACTCCAAGTGACTATGAATAGATATGAACCTTGTAGCTAGGGCTCAAAATGCGAATTTTGTTTTTAAAAATGGTAATCTGGAATTCATAAAAGAGGAAACACTGACACCATGTCTGAGCTTTTCTCAGAAACAAAGATGAATATGTGATCAATAGCAGAGCTATACAAAAACAGCTGGTTTAGATTAAAAGCGCAATTTCTGGCCAGAAAACTGAGAAAAGACAAACAGTCCCACACAAATATCAGAACTCAACATTGCTAACAATGTTAACCTTCAAGATTTAATGGTTTTCTAAATCTAATCCTAGTAAATGTAAAATAAATGTCCCTTCAACTAAGAAGCAATCCTCCCCACCACTCTAAACTCATTACAATCATTGTAATAATACTATCTGTTATTTTAAATATCTACTATGTTCTAATACTGGACATAGATTCACTCTCTCCTGTCAAGCTAGGTAACCAGAGAACTCTCTATTCCTCCTGCGTCACTCGTCTCTGGCAGCCATGAGACAAATGATTCCCTACAGAGGATCTGATCTGTTGTTACATCTCCAGAAATCTTGGCAGAATTGCAAGATTCCCCAAGAACAAAAACAAAAAGACAAAATAAACAGGAAATAAGATAATACAGCCTAACCATCACAGAATCCCTTCATGAACAGGAGCACAGGGAAAGAAAATCCTCAGAGAGGCAGAAAAAAATATATTAAAGCCTTGAACTGAACTACCATAGGTTATTAAACTTGCAAAATGTACCAAGGACTATGATAAATAGACAACGATTAATATAAAACTGCCACTGCTCTCTAGGATCTAATTTTGTTGAGTAGGTGGGGGGCGCAGAACAGGGGGAGGGAGAGGAGGTGACTGAGATACACATCACCATTCACAATACAATAAACCCATACAGGTGGGTTGGGGAAAACAGAGGTCTCGAAGTGAGACATGGCGGGGTTCCCCTCCCAATTCTACAACTTATCGCCTAAGTGACCTTAGCCAAGTTGTGTAATCTTTCTTGCCTCATTTACCTCATCTGTAAAAAGAGGAAAATGACCCACCTTGTAAGGCTGTTGAAGAATAAAACTAGATAAACTATGTAAATACCATATACAAGCTCTAAGCTCACAGAATGTATTCAGCAACATTAATATAAGCATCAGACCAGAGGTTTGTATAAAGCACTAAAGGAATCTTCTTGAAGAAATAACAACCTGCTGGAGGAAGACAGGAAAAAATTCACAAGAGGAGATGAAATCTGAACTGAGTAAAAACACAAATAATAATAATCACCAGGGCGCCAGACAGCTGGGTGAGGGTGCAGAGAGAGGAGTTCAGATGGTCACTAAGTATCTAACACCCAAACTCGGTTTGAAAGAAGAGAGGTAAAAGACTCAGTAAAGACTTCCTAAATTAGCATTTGTACTATAGGATACACCACTTTGTATCCAAACTATCTGTCTTGATGGATGTGTCCCACACAAGGATGTTAAGTTCATCAAAAGCAACAATTGTCACCCATTTTTTTACCCCAGCACCTAGCAGAGCACCCAGCACAAATTAGATACTCAGCCTAAAAATATATTCTATGGAAAATACAAGCAGGTCTTTTGCTATCTAAAGCCTAAAAGATAATTGACAGCAAAAAATTGCTGTAAGTCTGGAAATAAAACCATCTAAACAAACTAACATCTCAGGTTAAGTCATGAAGTAACTTCTTTGGCTTATAGAAGTTCTTAGAGATAAAAAAATATATAATCAGCACAAAAACAGAGCTAAGTGTATATGCATAATGAAATGCTTTTTATGGTTTCTATTTTGCTAAAGCAGTTACAGTTAATGGGAATTGCCATGACAAAATGATTGTTTTTATGAAAAGAACCTTCTTTATTACTAACCAATCAAATTTCATTTTTATTACTGATGTAGAAAAGTTCAAAACCATGATTCATTTATAAAGCGTACAAAAATAAGAAAAGTGTTCAAGAACAGAGTACAGGATCATTTACAAAGCAATAAAAAATTAAACATGCATTTTTCTTACTGCCAAGGCAGATACTTCTACACATAAATGTCTGTAGCTGGATTTGCTGAATATAACGTCTGTCTTTGAACAAAAAATGAGAAGCCTGAATTTAATATCTCATCTCCAGTTGACATCTTCAGTCCATCTGATAACTGCTTATCAAGAAATATCAAAAACATTTGAAAAATGTTAAGAAGTTTGATGGTGTTTTCTTTCAATTTCCACTCAAATATGAAAGACTTGAGCTAACATTAATAACTCAGAAGTCTTCACAGAAGAGAGACTGACAAATTTTATGGGGCATACATCAACAAAATCTTTTAAGCTAAAAATGAAAAGTCAAGTAATTTCAGGGTATAGATTGTTAATAAAGCATACAACAGAAGCAAAATTCATGTTATGCTTAATGTGGACTATTACAAGGTCAAAAACAAGTCTCTCATGTGATCTTCACAGCATACCAAAGTTTTCTAAAATGAAACAAATTATTGGCTCTAAAAATTTGGTTTCCAACCTATTCATGAATACAAATATGATAAAAGAAAATAGATCACACTGATGTCAATAAATTGTGTTTTGTCTCTAATCTGAGGTTTAAGCTATTTTGTCATTGTTATTGCATCTGCCCCTTTAATATTTACTTCACAGGTGCCAAGGTGATAAGCACTACAGTAGAGGCTATTCCTACAATGAACACAAATGAAAAAAGATTCTCTAAAATGTTATGGCCAATTCAATAACTTCTTATTAATTCCTCAGTGCCTTCCTCAATACTGGAAAATCCTCAGAATGCAGATTACAAATAACTAACAAATCTTTATTTTCAATAACAAAGAAATTTAACATATTTTTTCAAATATCTGTTGCAATGATTATTAGATATTTGATATACAGATATAAGAGCCCTGACTATCACTTTTTTATTCTCAATATACCTTGTGACCAACAGCATCACTTCTATTATACAAAGGACTTTTAACCCATAGTTTCCACTTCATTGAGCCTCTAGAATCCTCCTGAAATGTTCTAAGTCCAGATTTCCCAGTATTCATGTGAAAGAAAGATGGAATAAAAAAGCTTATTACTGATAAAAAAAAACAAAACTTTTAAACATGTCTGTACTTATTACACTTAACTTCATGTTTACATAAGGATGTCATGGAACCCTGTAAAACTACTTTCTGAGATGATACCATAAAGTAATGCTACTGCCAGAAGGAAATTATTAATAAATTTAAATAATTAAGCACCTGCATACCCACAATGAGATAAATGAAATATCCCAAGTCTTCTTTTTCATACTTTACATAGTTTACAGAGCTTCTAAATAAAGAACAGAACAGACATCGCCCTGATTTCAAAAGATTATTTTAACTGTGCTATGATGAAATTGACTAATATGCTTAAAATATATCAACACATTAGTGAAGTAATATTCACTAATTCAGAAAAGATGGCATAGTTAATAAAGACACTTCGGATATTTTTGTGTCCAAAATATTAACACGATATTACAATGGCAATATCCTCAAAGGCACCAGGAAAACAAAGTAATAACAGAAACTACCATGTACTAAACTTACCATGTACCACCCTAAAATAGGTGCCGACCATATTTTATAAAATATACTGTCTTTCACAAATAAGGAAACTGGCCTATCAACGTCTGTCCAAGATTATAAAACAAAAGGCAAAACTGAGCTTAGAACTCAGTTCTGTCTTACTCCAGTGGCCTTGTTTTCATACAAGTTTCAATTTCCTTATCCATAAAACAAAAACAACACCTAAAAGGATCAAATTGTTAATATCAGCAGCTATGTATTATCTAGCACAGTGGATCAAAAATGGAGACTTACTCTTATCATCAACCAGATACATAGCAACTAATTTTTTAAGGCTAAAAGCTTTCAGCAAAACCTCATGATAAACCACTGAAAAAGCTTCAGAGTATTTACACCTATGACCTATACTGAAGATTCAATTATGTAATGAAGATAAATATGGCTGAAACTTATCAAAGGTATAATCTTGAAATAAATATCTTAGAATAATTTGTTATGGGGTAATTTTAATAAATGTAATAACTGTTTACAGATGTTTTATATTATTGAAATGAATTATGTATTCTATCTAAAAGCAATTTTAAAAGTTTTACCAAACTTGTATTTTTACACAAGAGGACAGAAGCAAAGTCCAGCAAGAGAGAAAAACTGATAGGTAAATGTGTCAAAAATAACATTAATGAACACTTATTGGGCACTTACTATGTGCCAGACACAATGCCAAACATTTTCTATCTTATCTAATCCTTAAATAATCAGCAATTATCTTTACCGATTTGCAAATAAGAAACCTGAAGCTTAAAAAGGCAAGTGACTTGCCTAAGGTCACACATTTAGCAAGTAGCTGAATAAGAACCCAGATCTGACTCTCACTTCCAAGTCCACAAAAAGAAAGCAAGGCGAAGGGAGTGATCAGCACTGAAGAAGATTCCCGCAGTTTAAATTCAGTATCTCTCTAGTTTTTTGCATGTATCTGATGACAGTGTGGAACCCTAAAAGCTGGAGATGCTCCTGGTGCAGAGACAAGCAAGTGAGTCAGTCATTTCCTGTCACAGTATCCCAGCCTTTGACTACTACAGTGACCACGCCAAATGTGGTCACACAACCCAAATGGGAATACTGAATCCTTCCCCAGGATATGTTCATACCCAACTATCTGTAAAAAATACATTTTTAACCTGAAACTCAAGTAATGTGTTGAAAATCTTGCCAGTTTAAAACAAAAAGCAAGTGAAAATTTAAAATACACAGGCTGTTATAAAAGATTCTGAAAACCATTCAACATCCAGACTATTTATCCTCCTTTTACAGTTCTTAATCTAGCATGTCCTTGTCTAGAGATTCAAACTTTAGTTCAAAAATCATAAGTTACCATTCCTTTCCACATCATAAATTCAAAATTCTCTCCTTAAAAAATGTATCCAAATGAACTATCCAGTTAGATACACAAATATGTATTTGCAAGTACCATTTATATCAGCAAATTCATATATACCTATGATGGCTCTGAAGTCTATTAAACTGGTTAGACTAAACTACCTTTGCCAGAATACCCTTTCTACTGTTGTCTTATTAGGGTGAGCTACAAGGGACATCCTCCAGCAGGTAGTGGGAACACAGAGGGAAGACAGCCATTTTGTAGCAAGCACCTCCCAGTTATTCAACTACTACTCTAGGGGAGCTGGGAAGGAATTTTGCTGACATAATTAAAGCAAGCCCTGATAATAACTTTATGTTAATCAAAAGGGAGATTATCCTGGGTGGGCTGAACTTACTAACAAACAAAGCTCAGCCTCTGCAAGCAGCACCTGCTGCACGTGCTCTCTCCTCTTGGAGCCCCTTCATGGCTATCTGCCTGTGGCCTTAAGCATCTGGCTGGCCAACCTCCACAAGAACAAAAGCCTCTGAGTGTGTGTGTCTGTGTGTGTCTGTATGTGTGTCTGTGTGTGTACAACCTCCACAAGAACATAAGCCAGTGTGTGTGTATGTGCATGTGTGTGCAGCATAAGCCAGTTCATGTGTATGTGTGTGTGTGTCAACAGCATAAGCCCATTCATGTATGTGTGTGTGTGTGTGCAAGTGTGTGTGTACACAGAGACAGAACTAGAGCTCCTACCACTTCTGCTTCTCAGTCTGAACTAATGTAATACATGAACACCCATCATAAAAAGACTAGATAAGCTAATTATGATTTCTTCATTACAATGAAATACAATACAAACTTTAGCAATGATAAATATGTCATTTCATTCACAGACATGGAAAAGAGATGTCAATGTTACATGACAAACAGATTACAAAAAAGTATGCATATTATATATTATTTATGTTTCTTTTTTTATTTTAGAGAGAGTGAATGGGGTAGCTTTGTTCACCAAAGTTACAATGAGGAAGATGGGATTTCAAATTTATGATTTTAGGTGACTTTTACTTTATATTCTTTTCAATTTTTTTCATTTTCTACAATAACAATGTATTATTTTTATTATGAGGGAAAAAAGGAAAAAAAATAAACCTTTCTTATTTGACAGAGAAATAATGTCTGGAAGACTTACAGACTAAAATGTGCTTAGTTATCCAAGCAAAGTGAACAGTTGAGGCAAAAGTCAACATTTGCCAAAGATGGACACTACAAATAGTTTAGAATAGCAAGAGTTAAAGGAAAGGGGTGACAAGAGATGAAGCTAGAGAGACAGACTCTAACTTACAGAGGGTCTTACATGCCTCACTCCATCTACTGACAACAGGGAACAAATGATGGTGTTCAAACAAGAGGAGTTACCTCTGCATTTTAGGAAAATAAAAATAATTCAACACAAACAAACAAAAGCCCACTGAGGCTTCCAGTATACAGGCTGCACTAGAACGAGATAAGACTGAAATCAGGGAAACCTATTCAGACAATACTACAGTAATTCAAGCCAGAAATAACAAACCCTAAACTAAGGTAGAGATGGAAGGAATAGCCACTGAGTCATAATAAGGAGTAAGAACTGAGAGAACTTGGAGGGGGAATACATTAGTAGTAAAGTGACAGAAATGGTTCACTTAAATGGGGGAATTCAGAGAAGGCTTCTAAAAGATGTCCTTATGAATGAGGCTCTCAAGGAGGGTACCTCATGAGTATCACAGATAGATGGAAGACATCTTTATATGTTTCCAAAAGAAACACCAGTTTGTTCGCCCACTGAAGGAAAGAATAATAAGCAAAGTGCTAAATACATTTAAAAACAGAGCTCTCAACTACAAAAACAGATTCACATTTACTTAAGTTATTAATATAACAGAACTGTGTAGATATATATATCTCTAATCTCTCGAGGTTCGTCTCTTCCAAGAAAACCATATTACTGGCAGAAGCAGAATCAGTTCACTCAGTTCAGTCACTCAGTCGTGTCCGACTCTTTGTGACCCCACGCACTGCAGCACGCCAGGCATCCCTGTCCATTACCAACTCCCAGAGTTTACTCAAACTCATGTCCACGGAGTCAGTGATGCCATCCAACCATCTCATCCTCTGTCGTCCCCTTCTCCTCTCGCCTTCAATCTTTCCCAGTTCAGGGCCTTTTCAAATGAGTCAGCTCTTCATATCAGATGGCCAAAGGATCGAAGTTTCAGCTTCAGCATCAGTCCTTCCAATGAATATTCAGGACTTATTTCCTTTAGGATGGACAGGCTGGATCTCCTTGCTGTTCATGAGACCCTCAAGAGTCTTCTCCAACACCACAGTTCCAAAGCATCAATTCTTTGGCTCTCAGCTTTCTTTATAGTCCAACTCTCACATCCATACATAACTACTGGAAAAACAATAGCCTTGACTAGACGGACCTATGTTGGCAAAGAAATGTCTCCATTTTTTAATATGCTGTCTATGTTGGTCATAACTTTCCTTCCAAGGAGTAAGCATCTTTTAATTTCATGGCTGCAATCACCATCTGCAGTGATTTTGGAGCCCAAAAAACTAAAGTGTCACTGTTTCCACTGTTTCCCCATCTACTTGCCATGGAGTGATGGGATTGGATGCCATGATCTTAAGTTTTCTGAATGCTGAGCTTTAAGCCAACTTTTTCACTATCCTCTTTCACTTTCATCAAGAGGCTCTTTAGTTCTTCTTCACTTTCTGCCATAGGGGTAGTGTCATCTGCTTACTGAGGTTATTGATATTTCTCCCGGCAATCTCGATTCTAGCTTGTGCTTCATCCAGCCCAGCATTTCTCATGATGTACTCTGCACAGAAGTTAAATAAGCAGGGTGACAATATACAGCCTTGATATACTCCTTTTCCTATTTGGAGCCAATCTGTTGTTCCATGTCCAGTTCTAACGGTTGCTTCTTGACCTGCATACAGTTTTCTCAAGAGACAGGTCAGGTGGTCTGGTATTCCCATCTCTCTCAGAATTTTCCACAGTTTATTGTGATCCACACAGTCAAAGGCTTTGGTATAGTCAATAAAGCAGAAACAGATGTTTTTCTGGAACTCTCTTGCTTTTTCGATGATCCAGTGGATGTTGGCAATTTGATCTCTGGTTCCTCTGCCTGTTCTAAAACCAGCCTGAACATCTGGAAGTTCATGGTTCACATATTGCTGAAGCCTGGCTTGGAGAATTTTAAGCATTACTTTACTAGTATATGAGATGAGTGCAACTGTGCAGTAGTTTGAGCATTCTTTGGCATTGCCTTTCTTTGGGACTGGAATGAACACTGACCTTTTCCAGTCCTGTGGCCACTGATGAGTTTTCCAAATTTGCTGGTATATTGAGTGTAGCACTTTCACAGTATCATCTTTTAGTATTTGAAATAGCTCAATTGGAATTCCACCACCTCCACTAGCTTTTTTCGTAGTGATGTTTCCTAAGGTCCACTTGACTTCACATTCCAGGATGTCTGGCTCTAGGTGAGTGATCAAACCATCATAATAATCTGGGTTGTGAAGATCTTTTTTGTATAGTTCTTCTGTGTATTCTTGCCACCTCTTCTTAATATCTTCTGCTTGTTAGGTCCATACCATTTCTGTCCTTTATTGAGCCCATTTTTGCATGAAATGTTCCCTTGGTATCTCTAATTTTCTTGAAGAGATTTCTAGTCTTTCCCATTCTATTGTCTTCCTCTATTTCTTTGCATTGATCACTGAGAAAGGCTTTCTTATCTCTCCTTGCTATTCTTTGGAACTCTGCATTCAAATGCATGTATCTTTCCTTTTCTCCTTTGCTTTTCGCTTCCCTTTTCACTGCTATTTGTGAAAATTTGGCGTTGGAGTACAGAATGAAGCAGGGCAAAGGCTAATAGAGTTCTGCCAAGAGAACATACTGGTCATAGCAAACATCCTCTTTCAACAACACAAGAGAAAACTCTATACATGGACATCACTAGATGGTCAACATAGAAATCAGATTGATTATATTCTTTGCAGCCAAAGATGGAGAAGCTCTATACAGTCAGCAAAAACAAGACCGGGAGCTGACTGTGGCTCAGATCATGAACTCCTTATTGCCAAATTCAGACTTAAATTGAAGAAAAGTAGGGAAAACCACTAGACCATTCAGGTATGACCTAAATCAAATCCCTTATGATTACACAGTGTGAGAAATAGATTTAAGGGACTAGATCTGATAGACAAGAGTGCCTGATGAACTATGGACAGAGGTTTGTGACATTGTACAGGAGACAGGGATCAAGATCACTCCCAAGAAAAAAAAAAAATGCCAAAAAGCAATATGGCTGGCTGAGGAGGTCTTACAAATAGCTGTGATAAGAAGCAGAATACTGTGAATAGTTGCTGGATTTGAGTCACACTTACCAGTCAAATACAAGGTTTCATATAAATCATGTTAACCATCATTTTTTTTTTTTTGCTGTTGCCAAAATATAATCTTCCAAATTTTTATAATTACAACCATTTAAATTCAAAAGTAAAATATTCTCACTCCAACACACTATCCTTATTCTTCTGAAATTACTAGTTAAAATTGAGTATTCTCCTACATTTTTTTTTGCTTACATACACCTGTTTACACAGGTATACAGCTGTTTACACAGCTTCCCTGGTGGTTCAGAGGGTAAGACGTCTGCCTGCAAGGCAGGAGACCCGTGTTCTATCCCTGGGTTGGGAAGATTCCCTGGAGAAGGAAATGACAACCCACTCCAGTATTCTTGCCTGGAGAATCCCATGGACAGAGGAGCCTGGTAGGCTACAGTTCACGGGGTCACAAAGAGTCGGACATGACTGAGCGACTTCACTTCACCTGTTTACACAGGATTCATTTATTTAAATGGTTCATAGTATATATATACATAACTCTATAACTTGTTTTTATTAATATCTAAGATAATCAGAGTCTTCAAGCCAATATGCTTAACAGCTATGTTGCTATTGTTGTTTAGTCACTAAGTTATGTCTGACTCTTGCAACCTCACGGACTGCAGCCCATCAGGTTCCTCTGTCCATGGGATTTCCCAGGCAAGAATACTGGAGTGGGCTGCCATTTCCTTCCCCAGGGGATTTTCCCAACCCAGGGACTGAACCCATGTCTCCAGCATTGGTAGGTGGATTCTTTACCAATGAGCCACCAGGAAAGCTTAACAGCTATACCTCATCATTTTTCTGCAATAATGTGGGCATGCCATAACTTTACTCTCCCAGGTGTGCAGTGATAAAGACTCTGCCTGCCAATTCAGGGGACACAAGAGATGCAGGTTAGATCCCTGGATGGGGGAAGATCCCCTGGAGTAGGAAATGGCAACCCACTCCGGTATTCCTGCCTGGAAAAGCTCATGAACAGAGGAGCCTGGCAGGCTACAGTCCATGGGGTCACAAAGAGTCAGACACAACTGACCATGCATGCCGTAATTTAACATATGTTTAGGATGTTTCTGGGTTTTTGCTATTACAAATAATACTACAATTACTACAGTTGTATATTTCTTTAAATATTGGCCCTTACATTTCTATCAGATAAATCCCATGAAGAATTCCTGAGTCAATTAACAGCATTTAAATAAATATTGCTATGTTAAGTTCCCCAAAAGCAGTTGTTTCTTACAGACTCCCCAATACTTCGAGGGCAACTGTTTTCCCCATGCCAGTGTCAGTACTAAAAATTATCATATTCATTTCTGCCCATTTGACTGGGTGGAAATTAGTGATGGAGGGCATCTTTTCATATGTTCACTGCTGATTTGCATTTCCCCTTTAGTAAACTGCCTGTTCTCATCCTTTACCTTTGATTCTGTTGGACTGCCTTTTTCTTAATTTGTAGAAACTTATGTGTCTCATCATACGAAGCTTTTAAAATGTATCTGCAAAAATTCTGTTAATTTTTTCTTCCATGCACTCTGAACTCTGTATCTTGCTTAGGCATCCTACACTATATCACCTATATTTTTCCTAATTATTTTATTACAATTTGGTTTTTGTTCTTATTTTACACTTAAATTTTTAATTCATCTAGAATTTATTCTTGCAGTGTCATGACTGAGGAGTTGTCCCAACACCATTTATTGAATTATCCATCTATAAATGCCTCCTCCTAGAGTGATCACACCAAATAGCTAAGATGGCAGATTGATAAAATTCTTAGAAACTCCTAAATTTCAGTAATTGAAGCAAAGTTCCAAACTGATTACAAGATATTCATTTCTTCCTTAAAAGAAATCACACATTAGGGGAACATGCACACTGTATACCAATATCAGTATACAACTGTGAAATATTTTAATATAGCAATCTACATTCATGATCTAACATTCTAAAAAACATGAACAGTAAAAACAAATAATCATTGCTTGAAATCTCAAGAGTATTCATTAATTCAGGTCACGAATACTTATTGAGCACCAACTGACAGGTCCTCAAGATACTAGAAACAATGTAAGTATTATTCCTGCCTTCAAGAAGCTTGCAATCTAGTGGGGGCTTCCCTCATTTTTAGAAGACAATGTCTTTGAGTGAGAAAAAAAAGAAGAACTGAATGTTAACACAAATGTAATGAAACATATTTTGGCAAATTCCATGACATTCAATACTTTTCATTTCAAAAATACTACCTTATTGCAAAGCTACCTAAGTATCCTGGTAACTGAATATTTACCGTACTCACAATGAAAATACTTCTAGGACGTTTAAGACTAACTCCATTTAAAGATTAACCCATCAACCTATACCTACAATAGTCTCTCACTTTCTCAACAATATTTAATATCTTTCACTACAGTAAATAAGAATCTCGATAACAGAAATATATTCAATAACAGAAATTTTCAAAATATATTGTAAATCTATTTACCACAGCCATGTTCAGTCCGTCAAGTCAAAGGTGTTTCAAAAAATTCATGCAGCCTTAAAAATGTGTCAGTGAAGCTGGAGACCCAGCAAATGGCAATATTGGGCTGCTCGGAGAGGAAACTTCATTGGCCTCTCAAATGACAATGGCGACTCATTAGTGACAAGCACCTTAAACCTCAGGTCCCACACCGAGGCTGCCCCCACACTTAACTCTGAAGCTCTCGGATATGGCCACGCCCCCCACCTTAATTCCAGGCCACAGCGTTTTCCACTTATCCCAACACCTCCAGACCAAATGGGTAGCTGGACAAAGTACTGCCCAGTAAAAACGGATGGGATTCCCACTCCTCCGAGCTGACCGTAACCGAGTTTCTCCCCCTGTTTTCTCATCCAGGAGTTGGCGGTCACTGCCCGCCTCTATCCCGAACCTCGGGTTCAGCGTCTAATGCTGCAAGGCTGGAGGAAAGCTGCAGTGCTTAAAGCCGCACTGCTCCCTACGACTACCCCACGCCGGCCCCCGCCTCCGTCCGGGTCCGCTGCCACACACGCTACCTGCGATCTGGGACACTAAGGCTTCCGCAACTAGAGACATGTCGGCTGGGCGGCCCTGCGCCCGCAGTTCCTGCTCCCCGCGATCCTCAGCGAACTCCCGGGCAACCCCGGCGGCCCCTGGCACCTAACAGGCCTGGCCCCGGCTGAAGCTCCGACTCTCACAGCCCACCCCGCGGCGGCGGCAGACCACCGGCTTAGACTCCAAGGTTACCACCAGGCCAGGCCAGGAACTTCCGGCGCAGCTGACAGCGGCGCGCGAGCGCTTCCGGTGGCCCCGCCTCCGCCTTCTCTGGCATTTCCTGTCCCCGGGCTCCCGGCCGCTGGGGGCCACCCCAGCAAGGGAGAGGGAGAAGGGAAGGGTATTTGATTCCCGACTCTGGCGTACAGGGTGGGCGGGTGTACCCCAGAAGTTTTCAGTTTCCTTTCCAAGCGATATTTTTGTAAGCAAATAAGTTTTTTTTTTAAGTGATTTCAAACAAGAGGCAGTTGTTTGCTCATGATTCTATGTGCTAACTTAGTTGTGACCAACTCTTTGCAACCCCATGAGCTGTAGCCCGCCAGGCTCCTTTGTCCATGGGATTTTCCAGACGAGAGTACTGGAGTGGGTTGCTGTTTCCTCTAAATTTTATGTTTATACAATTTTTAAAGGTTAAACTCCATTTACATTACAAAATATTGGCTATATCCCCTGTGTCGTACAATAAATACATCCCTATAGCTTATCTTACATCCAGTAGTTTGTGTCTGCCACACTCCCACTCCTGTATTGCCCCTTCCTCCTCCTCACTTGTAACCATTAATTTGTTCTCTGTATCTTTTTTTTTTTTGTTACATTCACTACTTTGTTGTATTTTTTAGATTCCACATATTAGTGATATGATAAAGACAAGTAGCATTTCTAAGCATCCACTGAATACCAGACTTAAAATATATGTACACTATTCTATTCCATTTCATCCTCTAAACAAGCCGGTGAGATCTTATTGCCGTTTTACAGGTAAAGAAACAGGCTTAGGAAGTTTAAACTGCCTGCCCAGGGAGTCCGCTCAAGCCCAGATTTCAAATCCACATTAATTTCCTGTATTCAGCTACTGTTGATTGGTCCCTGGACAGACATTAACGTTTAATTATTTACTCAACCATGCTTGCCAGAAAGAAGGTAGCTGGAGCAAATAAGAAAGTGAAAGTCACTCAGTCCTGTTGGACTCTTTGCTACCCAGTGGACTATACAGTCCATGGAATTCTCCAGGCCAGAATGCAGGAGTGGATAGCCATTCTCTTCACCAAGGGATCTTTCCAACCCAGCGATCAAACCCTGGCCTCCAGCATCGCAGGTGGATTCTTTACCAGCTGAGCCACCAGGGAAGCCTGAGGCTTAAAAAGGTAAGTAGTTTGCCCAAGGTCACAATATATAGGTACACTGTATGTATATACATACAAAGGGATATTATTCAGCCATAGAAAATAATGAAATACTGCCATTGCAACAACATAGATGGACCTTGAGGGCATTATGCTAACTAAATAGGTCAGAGAAAGAAAACACCATATGATCTCACTTATACATGAAACCTAAAAAAAAAAAAAAAAGAAGAAGAAGAAATGAAAGCTTACAGTTACAGAGAACAGATTGGTGGGTGACAGAGGCAGGGTGTAAGAAATGTGTGAAAGAAATCAAAAGGTACAAACTTCTCTAGTTTTGAAATAAGTCAAGAGTATATAATGTACAGCACAGCAACTATAGATAATAATGTATTGCATATTTAAAAGTTGCTAAGAGGATAAATCCTACAAGTTTACATCATAAGAAACACTTCTGTAACTATGTAGAATGACAAATGTTAACTAGATGTATTGTGGTGATCATTTCACAATACATACAAATATTGAATCTTTATGCTGTACATCTGAAACTAATATAATGTATGTCAATCATAGAGCTTCCCTCTTAGCTAGGATGGTAAAGAATCTGCCTGCAATGCAGGAGACCAGGGTTTGCCCCTTGCGTTGGGAAGAACCCGTGAAGAAAGGAATGGCAACCCACTCCAGTATTCTTACCTGGAGAATCCAATGGACAGAGGAGCCTGGTGGGCTACAGTCCACGGGGTTGCAAAGAGTCAGACACAACTGATCAATTAACACTACTACTACTATGTCAATCATACCTCAATTAAAAAAAAACACAATAAATTTAAAAGTCAGATAGCTTACTAAGTTTCTGCAAAGAAACATGATGTTCTGAGAATTACTGTTCATGACATTTAGAAAGCAATATCTTTATGCTTCCATAGCTCTATTACAGTTTCTGGTTCATAGTTCTGCTTCTTTAACTAATATATTAGTTTCATAACATATAACCATAAATTGGGTGGCTAAAAACAATAGGAATGTATTCTCTCAAAAATGTGGAGGCCAGAAGTCTGAAATCAGGGTGTCATCAGAACCATGCTTTCTCTCCAAGCTGCTGGGAAGAATTCTTCCCTGCTTCTTTGTAGCTTTGGGGGGTTGTCAGCTATCCTTGGCCTTCTCTGCCTTGTAGACACATCACTCAATCTTTGCCCCCCATCATAATATGCACTTTTGCTGTGTGTCTCAGTTCAGTAACACAGTCGTGTCCGACTCTGCGACACTATGGACTGCAGCACACCAGGCTTCCCCGTCCATCACCAACTCCCGAAGCTTGCTCAAACTCATGTCCAACGATTCAGTGATGCCGTGCAACCACCTCATCCTCTGTCGTCCCCTTCTCCTTCTGCCTTCAATCTTTCCCAGCATCAGGGTCTTTTCAGATGAGTCAGTTCTTCGCATCAGGTGGCCAAAGTATTGGAGTTTCAGCTTCAACATCAGTCCTTCCAGTGAATATTTAGGACTGATTTCCTTTAAGATGGACTGGTTGGATCTCCTTGCTGGGACTCTCAAGAGTCTTTTCCAACACCACAGTTCAAAAGCATCAATTTTTCTGCACTCAGCTTTCTTTATAGTCCAACTCTCACATCCATACATGACTACTGGGAAAACCATAGCTTTGACTAGATGGAATTTATTGGCAAAGGAATATCTCTACTTTTTAATATGCTGTCTAGGTTTGTCATAGCTTTTCTTCCAAGGAGAAGGCATCTTTTAATTTCATGGCTGCAGTCACCATCTGCAGTGATTTTGGAGCCCAAGAAAATAAAGTCTGTCACTGTTTCCATTGTTTCCCCATCTATTTGCCATAAAGTGATGACGGGATGCCATGATCTTAGTTTTTTGAATGTTGAGTTTTAAGCCAACTTTTTCACTCTCCTCTTTCTCTTTCATCAATAGGCAAGAGGCTGTTTGTCTATGTGGGCATATTTCCCTCTTCGTATAAGGGCACCAGTCATTGGATTAGGGCCCACCTCATTTAAGATGACCTCATCTTAAGTTGATTTCATCTGCAAAGACTATATTTCCAAATAAGATCACAGGTACCAGGGATTAGAAATTTGTACCTTTCTATTGTGGGAGAGAAGGGACACAATTCTACCCACTTCAATAGATAATTTCTTTTAAGGATAAAGCAACATTTGTGGGCTTTCCGCATGGCTCAGTGGTAAAGAATCCGCCTGCAATGTAGGAGACTTAGGAGATGTGAGTTCAATCCCTGGGTCAGGAAGATCCCCTGGAGGAGGGCATGAGAAACCACTCTAGTATCCTTGCCTGAAGAATCCCATGGACAGAGGAGCCTGGCGGCTCACAGTCCATAGCGTCACAAAGAATTGGACGTGACTGAAGCGACTGAGCACGCACATCAGTATCACCCTCTGCAACCAGGAAACTTGCTGAACTAAATTTCAACTTAACCAAAAACTCACGTGGACATAAAGATAGCAGTGTTTAAGAAGCAGCAGCATCTTGCTGGCTGAGATTCAGAGTTGCCAAGAAGTAGAGATAATAGGTTTATCTCTTGGGCTTCCTGCATAGCTCAGCCGCTAAAGCATCTGCCTGCAATGCGGGAGACCTGGCTTCAATTCCTGGGTTGGGAAGATCCTTTGGAAAAGAAAATGGCAACCCACTCCAGTATTCTTGCCTGGAGGATCCCATGGACAGAGGAGCCTGGCGGGCTACAGTTTGTGGGATCGTAAGAGTCAGACACAACTTGGTGCTATATTTTTCTCTCTTTCTTTCTTTCTTTCTTTTTCTCCCTCCCTCCCTCCCTCCCTCCCTTCCTCTTGTGCTGAAGGAGTTAACACTGATAATAAAGTGTACGCTATGCCCAGTTCCCTCCTCCTCATCCCATGAGTGACACTGACCAAGAGAAATGAACTGTTCCAGGTACTTAAGTGTCAATTGAAAGAAAATCTTTCGGTTCCTGTCTGTTCTCTATATAGCAGAGAATTATATATAACTTTTAAAAGTGAAGAATATCCATCATCTATTCAAGTTCTATTACCAGGTTTAGTTTGTCACCTTTAAAGCTGAAGATAGAATGTTTTGACTGCTTTTTGACACAATGATTTTTTTTTAAAAGATTTCTCCATATTTATAGACCTTGTTTAGGAGCCTGAACCAAAGCACTGAGAAAGCGCTAAGAATTTGGATGGGCAAAAACAAACTAAAATGAGTCCACAAGGCAGAAGTGAGCCCCAGAATGAAAGAGAATGGTCAGAGCAGGGACTGGGCATACATATAAGGGAAACAGAAACATTAGAGGAAGGAGAATTCGCCCTTGAAATTTCAGTTAGGTATCTATGACTAGATGCATGGTACGCGGATGAGCTGGGCTAGCTAAAAGGCATTGGGTTGGGACTGACACCAATTTTGTTGTAGCAAGCTTTTGAGAAAAAAAAAAAAAAAGATCTGCTGGGGGAAACTGTCTATACTCAACTCTTTCCTCACTGTAGCCAGAGAAACTGAATCATTGGTGCCATATGGGTTCACTTTTTCTCCCTGACTGACCGTTCTTTGCTTCCCACACAGGCGAATTTGGGCTGGAAATAATCTATAATGTGGGAGGTCTTTATTACTGAAAATTAAATCCAATAAAATGCAGATGTCCTGACGGTGCCCACAAACAAGTTGTCTTTGTAATAGTCAACTGGATAAAATATATTTATGCATTGTATTAGAACAACTGGCAGATTTAAAACTGAAGGTCTGTTTAAGATCACCATGATTAAGAAAAATACAAGAAAACAAGCCACTGGAATTTTTAAGAATGAGGTTAAAAAATAGTGCTAAGGAATTCATATGTTACTAAAAGCTTAATCACATAATTATTTAAAATAAAATATTAATGCATGACACTAACAGCCTTATTGTTAGCTCTAATAAAATCACTTTTCTTGCAAAACTGTTCTGTCATGTCATTTTCATGTCTCTAATCTGAATTTTATATTACCATGTTAAATAAAAAATAATGGTAATTGTAGTGAATTTATGCTTTATTAAGATTATGGTACTAAAGCATTTTATTCTCATTTTTATGTAATGGAATGTTAATATTTTAAATGTAAACATTTTCTTTTATCAAAAATGCCTGCAAGAGAAAATTTGGGGCTGAGATTTCTTCAAAATTACACTATTTACAATTATTTCTTAAATTCAGGCCTTTTTTATCAAGTTAGTTCCCCCCAATCCCATCAACAGAATTAACTATGATTAATCAATCAACTAACTTTAATACAATTTAAAAAAAAAAAAACACTAAGGTAACCATGTTATGCCCCAGAGCTTTTCTATTCATCTGTTAACAAATTTATTCCTTAAAAACAATGGAACTGAGGGCCACTATAAGCAATCTAATATATTTTGAAATATATTTTCAAAGACATTTTTTAAAGGGTACAGAACTGTGACAGCCATTGGTTCTTATCATTCTCAACCCCTCTTTCTCCCACTTTGTTTAATTCCTAAGAAATCATGATCAATCCAGTACTGTTAAATTCTTAACTTTTCCTCACTTTCTGATCCCACGCTTTTACATTTTAAGTTAGCACACCCTCACATGAACTGCAAGTCTATCAAACTACACTTCAGAAAATAACTACATTATTAACTCTAATGGGCCTGGATTCTACAAACATTAACTGATTATCAAAAGAAATTAAAATGTTTAATTTCCAAAATATTCTGCAGAATATGTACATTTCCTCACTTTCATGTGCTCAGTCTCGTTGGACTCTTTTGGACCCAACACACTGTAACCTGCCAGGCTCCTCTGTGCATGGGACTTCACAGTCAAGAATACTGGAGTGGGTTGCCATTTCCTCTTCTGCGGGATCTTCCCAACCCAGGAATCGAACTCTTGTCTTGTTTCCTGCATTGGCAGGTAGATTCTTTACCACTGAGCCACCTGGGAAGCCCCTACCTCACTTTTCATAGCTTTTTGTTATTATTAGGAGCTGAGTCTTTTAATCATATCTACTAAAGGTACTCTTATGGTGGATAAATGTCTTACCTATGGTTACAGAAACTGAGTTAGGACTTTTCTGGTTGTGAGTTATAGAAGCACAATTAAACCTAACATAAGAAAGATAAAATATTTTCCTTCATAGTGGCAAAAAAGACACAAGGTGATTCCCACAACTGAATGAAGAGCTCTCAGAGCCAGGACCTTAGTGTTCCAGCTTTCTGTCTCACCACCTCTCATCTATGTTCAGCTTAATTTTTTTAATTGAAGACACACCTCACAGATGGCAGGAAAAATTGCTGCCAGCAGCACTAACATGACATCTTTCTGGTTTGGCAGCTCAAACTTCCATATGTTAATCCCAGGAAAGAATGATAATTGTTTGTGTGTTCTGTGATAGATCAGTTGGTAAAGAATCTGCCTGGAATGCAGGAGACCCCGGTTCGATTCCTAGGTTGGGAAGATCCACTGCAGAAGGGATAGGCTACCTACTGCAGTATTCTTGGGCTTCCCTGGTGGCTCAGCTGGTAAAGAATTCGCCTGCGATGCGGGAGACCTGGGTTTGATCCCTGGGTTGAGAAGATCCACTGAAAAAGGGAAAGGCTGCCCACTCCAGTATTCTGGCCTGGAGAATTCCATGGACTCCATGGGGTCACAAAGAGTCAGACACGACTGAGCAGCTTTCACTTGCACTTTCTTTCTCATCTCTGGATTAAATGTTTTGTCCAGGTGAATGGGTTCAATGATCAACCAGGCCAGGGAGAAATGGGACCTGTTACAAGAAGGATAAATGAAAGAAAAGATGCCAGGAGCCAAAAATCATAGTACCACAGTCTACAGTAAGACTCAAGAGTCCTATGCTGTGGCTGCCTCTTCTAGTTTTAAAGCTAGAAAAGTCATTTAAGCTCTTTGGTAATTTTTATTTCCACAAAAGGGATAATAAAATGTAATGATGCCTTAACTACAGCCTCTGAGGTGAGGGAAGGGGAGAGAAATTCAGATGATTGTGTTAACTAAAAGGAAGAGCTGAGGAACTTTGAACAATTTATATTTATTATTTATATAATTTATCATGACATTATTATATTTATGTGAAAGTAGTGATTACTTTCACATAAGTGTAATAAGTTAACTCAGTCCTAAATCACTGTAGCCGTAAACATCACTCGTTTGCTCGCTAAGTCGCTTCAGTCCTGTCCAACCCTGTGTGCTTCCGTGGAATGTAGCCGGCCAGGCTCCTCTGTCCATGGGATTCTCCAGGCAAGAATACTCGAGTGGGTTGCCATTTCCTTCTCTAGGGGATCTTCCCCACCCAGGGATTGAACTCAGTTCTCCCACATTGCAGGCAGATTTACACTCCAAGCCACCAGGGAAGCCCCTTATTGTGAATGCCACTATGTAAAATTATGTACAAAAAAAAAGAAAAAAACCTGGCTGGGATTTCTTAAATGTAATAAAGCTGTCATAACAAAGGGATGGGATTTTTTTTTTCTATGCTTTTATGCCAGTTTTACCACTTAGAAAAATAAGTACTTTTATCACACTGAGTAGAACTTTTTTAAAGGTGGCTAATATGGCAAGCCCTCTGACCTGTCTATATCCAGGCCTCACATGGCATAGGTCTCCACAGCCTTAATTATACTGTTGAGAACCTGTCTTGAACCACCTCCCTATTCCATAGCAGAGATTCACTCCTGTGGTAATGTAGAGAACACATGCAGACAGAATAATGTCCAAGATACATTATCGTTTGATTGTATGTCCTTACTCGATGCTGTATACACCTGGGCAAGATATATCTCAATGTGTGACTCCTGTTGTGAAGTCACTCCTGTGACTTCCTGTTGAACAGAGAAAAACTGGCAAACTTTGTAGACCAATTACAGACACTCTTGCTTTTGATGATGGTTTGGCATTGATTTTAAACTCTGAGTTGTCATATTTCACTTTATAATCCTTAAACAAAACTGAAGAGTTGAGGATGGTGATTAGGGAGACTGAAGCAAGTGTGTCTGCAACACGGGTGCCACCAACAACTGGTAGATGGGCCTAAGACAGCAGACGTTTAAAAGGACCCCTGAACAGTTGGAGACACTTTGGAAAAAAGGTTCTCAAGGTGGAAAAATAGGTCACCTCTGATACATATTCGGCATTTATAAGATGATGTCATTCAACACGGCCACCACTATTTTCCTTTGCCTTTGTGTCAAATCAGAATCTCTGTGACAGAGTGAGATTTGGTCACTCATTCATGATGTTTAGTCACTCATTCATGAGATTTAGTCACTCATCAGGTAATTATTGGACCTTATTTTGTAATGTTGGGCCCTAAACAAGATCATGGAGATACCATGGTGAACAAGATTCAGAGTCTGCTCTGAATTACAGCCTAATTGAGATGGACCCAGCTGAGACAATGGACAAACAAACAAGCCATTTCAACACAATGTAATAAGCATTATGAGTGTCCAAACCAAAGTCATAGGCAAGAAATGTTACCTAAGAAATGTTTTAAGTCGCTGTGTTGCCATAGCTACCACAACTCTTCAGGGTAAGTGAAATGATGCCCTTACCAGGATACCGAATGTCTTTCTGAAATTAGATGTCTGAAAAAAAAAATAAGTGCTCGGAGTGGTATAAAGTGCACCTTCAGTAATCTTAAAGGTTATCGAATAGCTTTTGCAGGGGTAATGAGCAATCTTTATTTTGGCATATGCTTGAACTTCACAGTCTTAGGGGCACAACATGCTTCTCTTCATGGGGATTCATTATATTTTTCCTTTCTAGATAAAGTGAAAACATTTCAAAATTAAAAGCAACCATGTTAAGCTGTTGGTCAGTTCAAATTTCAGCACAAAACATTTGGTATCTTACCAGCTTCCCCTTTTTAAAAACAGTATTCCAGAAATAAAACACAGGAACTCAAAAGGAATAAAAGCAACTGATATTGGAAAGCAGCACTTCTCACCAATCATGGCAGTGTTTCCCCTTTTCTCTCTGCAAATTTTTTTTGAATATTCCTCTCTTTGCTACTGAGCCCAGTTGGTCACATGAACCCACACGAACTTTGCTGAGATCTTCTATTTAGTTTTGTCTGTACTTTACTATCACTAAAGAACTTAATTTCAAATATAAAAGTCACAAAGAACATCTGCCTTTGCTTTCTTTAAAGTCATATTTATAACACTAGTACTGTTGTCAGGCTACTACTCCAAAATCAGGAGGGAAAAGATACTGAATGAGGAGCATTCAAAGTACGTTAGTCGCATCTAAACGCTGAAGTTGAAATTCCAATACTTTGGCCACCTGATGCGAAGAACTGACTCATTGGAAAAGACCCTGATGCTGAGAAAGATAGAAGGCAGGAGGAAAGGGGGACAACAGAGGGTGAGATGGTTGGATGGCATCACCAGCTCAAAGAACATGAGTTTGAGCAGGCTCCGGGAGATGGTGAAGGGTAGGGAAGCCTGGCATGCTACAGTCCATGGGATCACAAAGAGTAGGACACGACTGAGCAACTGAACAATAAATTGCAATCTAAGGCTGAAATATTAGAAAATCAAATAAGAAGGCCTTTCACCAGCTATGGAGGGATAAGAGAATTCTGTTCTTCACACAGGGCTCCTTCATTCAGTTTTCTCCAGAGGATTTATAACTAAACCCCCCCCATATCTGAGAAAAGAGAACTTGCATACATAATGTATCTCTGTAAGTAGTGTCCTCTGATGGTTCAGATGGTAAAGAATCTGCCTGCAGTGCAGGAGACCTGGGTTCAATCTCTAGATCAGGATGATCCCCTGGAGCAGAGAATGGTTATCCACTCCAGTATTCTTGCCTGGAGAATCCCACAGACACAGGAGCCTGGTGGGCTTCAGTTCATGGGGTGCAAAGACTCGGACTAGACTGAGCAACTAACACACACATTTTCACACAAACATAAACTCAAGCATGAAAAACAATCTCAGTATCTTAAAAAAATCTCAGTATCTTAAAATGAGATGTAACAGTGAAAAAAATTATATCTAAGGGAATATTTTTAATAATAATAAATTTACTTTGGTATTTAACTTAAAAGTCATATAATAATCAATATATTTTTCTTATGATAAACTAAAAATATATCTTTCAACTTTTCTTTAATGCCCATAATGTTTAAATATATGTTAACAGCAAGATACAAGGTTTTTGGCTACCCAGATAGCTTAGCTGGTAAAGAATCCACCTGCATTGCAGGAAACCTGGGTTCGATTTTTGGGTGAGGAAGATTCCCCTTGAGGAGAGCCTGGCAATCCACTCCAGTATTCTTGCCTGGAGAATCCCCAAGGACAGAGGAGCCTGGCGGGCTACAGTCTATAGGGTCACAAAGAATCGGATACTGAACAACTCAGCACATAAGGCTCTTAGGAAAAGAATGGCATACTGGAAAACACTTGGAGCTTACCAGCACTGCTTAATCATTTTGTGGTTAGAAAGCATATTAAGGAAAGTGTAAGTTGGATTAAAACATAACCTTCTCAGTAATTTTTTTTAATTTCAGTTCTTGAGTATTGAAGTATATCCTGCTAGTAGCCGAAGTCCTTTTATCTGTTTTGAATAATTTTAGACTTATAGAAAAGTGATAAAAATTGTACAGAGTTCCCGTATACGCTGGATGGTGTGATATGCTGGGCTAAGTCATTTCAGTCGTGTCCAACCCTTTGAGACCTCATGGACTGTAGCTGCACCAGGCTCCTCCGACAATGGGATTCTCCAGAGAAGACTGGAGTGGCAAGAATACTGGAGTGGCTTGCCATGCCTTCCTCCAGGGGATCTTCTTGACCCAGGGACTGAACCTGTATCTGTTACGTCTCCTGCATTCGCAGGCGGGTTCAGGCGAGTTTGTTACCACTAGCACCATCTGGGACTTTATTCATTTCTCTTGTTAATTTAGTTCTAATGTTAATATCTTATGGTAAATGATAATTTTGTATTTTATGTACATGCAAAATTATATTTGCAAATGTCATATATTTGCAAAATGTATGTGCAGTTGTAAATGGAAAATAAAACATCATAAAATTACTGAAACCAGGAAATTAACACAGTGATGTACTACCATTAGCTAATCTACAGATCTATACTAATTTCTCCAGTTTTCCTACTAACCTTCTTTTTCTGGTCCAGGATCTCACACACATTTAGTTGTCATATCTCTAGTCTCGTCCAGTGTGTGACAGCTTCTCTAGTTTCTTTGTCTTCCATGACATTGACACTTTTGAAAAATACTCATCAGTTATCTCGTAGAATGTCTCTCAATTTGAGTTTCTCTGATATTTCCATGATAAACTGAGGTTATGTGTTTTTGGCAAGAGTTTGCCCAGAACTGATGCTGTGTCTTTTTCATTACATCATATCAGGGGTACACATCAATACATCTTAATACTGGTCATGTTCAGTTTGATCACTTGGTTAAGATGCTATCCGTGAGTTTTCTCCACTATACAGTTACATTTTTTGTAATTAATAAGTACATTGTGGAAGATACTTTGAGACTATACAAAATTCTGTCTCTAATTTTGATATCTATTGATTGTTCTTGCCTGCAACAATTATTACTTTGATCTTTGCCTAGTAATGATTTTCTACTTTTATTTTTCCTCCCACATTTAGAAATAGAATCCTACTTCAAGAAAGAGCTGTGATGAGTCAGAAAAAGAAAGATAAATATCACATTCTAATGCATATATACAGGATCTAGAAAAATGGTACTGAAGAATTTACTTACAGGCCAGCATGGAGAAGCAGACATAGAGAATAGACTTGTGGACCTGGGGAGAGGGGAGGAGAGGGTGAGATGTATGGAAAGAGTAACATGGAAACTTACATTACCACATGTAAAACAGATAGCCAACTGGGGAACTTACTGTATGGTTAAGAAACTCAAACAGGGGCTCTGTATCAATCTAAAGGGGTGGGATGGGGAGGGAAATGGGAGGGAGGTTCAAAAGGGACAGAATACATGTATAGCTATGACTGATTGAGGTTGAGGTTTGACAGAAAACAACAGAATTCTGTAAAGCAATTATCCTTTAATAAAAAAAAATTTTAAGAAGAAAGTAAGGAGTAAACATTTTCATTTTCTGAAAAAAAAGAAAGGTGTGCTTTCTCTCCTTTTACTTATTCAATTTTTCATCTATATCAGTATAGATTTGTGAATATTAATTTTATTCTAAAATTAAAGTTATCATTGTTTATTTTATTGCTCAAATTTCCCCAGATTTGGCTATTGGTAGATCTTTCAAGTTGATTCCTGTGTCTTTTTTCAAAATTCCTGTATCAGTTTTTTCCCTTGTGACTTAGCTGGTAAAGAATCCACAATGTGGGAGATTTAGGTTCTATCCCTGGGTTGGGAAAATCCCCTGGAGAAGGGAAAGGCTACCCACTCCAGTATTCCGGCCTGGATAATTCCCTGGACTGTATAGTCCATGGGGTCACATAGAGTCGGACAAAACTGAGTGACTTTCACTTTCACTTACTATCAGTTTTTGAACATTTCCATATTTTCAAGAGCTAGAAGATGTTCCAGGCTCATTTTGCATTTTTCCAGCTCTAGTCATAGAATCAATAATTTCCCAAGGAACCCTGATTCCTTTTAGTGGAGTGGTGATTAGAAACCAACATCTGGTTGCTAGGTATGCCCAATACTACTGAGCCATTGTTGCTTTCAGACCCATTCGGTGAACAGAGGTAGGAGATAAATATGTGTGTAGTAATACACACACCTATATTTATTTCTAAAACTATTCATGCATATATATATATATACATATATATATATATATATATACTGTCTTTCTCTATATATATAGTCTATGTGCTGTGTTCTTAGTTGCTCAGTCGTGTCTGACTCTTTACTGTAGCCCGCCAGGCTCCTCTGTCCATGGGATTCTCCAGGCAAGAATACTGGAGTGGTTGCCATGCCCTCCTCCAGGGGATCTTCCCAACCCAGGGGTAGAACCCAGGTCTCCTGCATTGCAGGCGGACTCTGCTGCCTGAGCCACCAGGGAAGCCCATATTAGTCTATGTATATAGTCAAAGCTATGGTTTTTCCAGTGGTCATGTATGGATGTGAGAGTTGGACCATAAAGAAGGCTGAGTGAGAAAGAATTGATGCTTTTGAATTGTGGTGTTGGAGAAGACTCTTGAGAGTCCTTTGGACTGCAAGGAGATCAAACCAGTCAATCCTAAAGGAAATCAGTCCTGAATATACATTGGAAGGACTGATGCTGAAGCTGAAGCTCCAATACTTTGGCCACCTGATGCGAAGAACTGACTCATTAGAAAACACTCTGATTCTGAGAAAGATTGAAGGCAAGAAGAGAAGGGGATGACAAAGGATGAGACGGTTGGATGGCATCACCAACTCAATGGACATGAGTTTGAGCAGGGAGATGGTAAAGGACAGGGAAGCCCAGCATGCTACAGTCCATAGGGTCGCAAAGAGTAGGACATGACTGAGCGACAGAATAACAAACAGCAAATATATATATTCTACCCTTAAAACAAAAGGGTTAGTGATTTAGCCAGCAAAATCAAATTTATTAAAGACTAGCAGAGGAATTGCATTCAGGACATGCAAACCACGGAGAACCACAGGCAAGTCTAGAGAACACAATAGAGGCCATCTTCTTTTACAGTGAAAAGGAGGAAGTTAGGAGGTGGTGGTCGCTTCTTCTTGGCTGGGAGTGGTGGTTTCTCATTGGCTAGCCTGTTGCTAAGGAAAGAGGAAAAATCTTTCCACCTTCTGCTGAGGTGTAAAGCAAGCTTCTTCTTGCTGGCATCTTGCAAGCAGTGGCAAATGGTAGTGTATGAGAGCTCCCTCACACCATTTAAAATAAGATTTCCTTTATTTTCACAATGCATATGTATATATATAAAACCATGAGTTCATACTGATACCTTCAAGTTTATCCAAATTTCATTTTAGCCTGTCACCCTTTCCTTATTTATTTTTTTATTTTTTTGGCCAAGCCCCACAGCATGTGGGCTCTTAGTTCTCCAACCAGGGATCAAATCCACACTCCCTACACTGGAAGTGCAGAGTCTTAACCACCGGACCACCAAGAAGTTTCCCCCAACCCCCACCCCATTCCCCGCTTTCCTTGTTTGTAATATCCTTATCTGACATTGAGAAGTCTGGCTCTCATTATCTACAATATATTTTCTTATTTGTTCAATCATAGTGTACATATCCCTGGAGAAGAGAATGGCAACCCACTCCAGTATTCTTGCCTGGAGAAATCCATGGACAGAGGAGCCTGGCTGGCTACAGTCCATGGGGTCTCAAACAGTCGGACACAACTAGCAACTAACATACACACATACACAGTGTACATATAAAGTACTTTCAGAATTGCAAACCCATATCCCCGTGGGAAATAAATTTACTAAGTTGAGTACAGCATTTCTGTGCAGGACTTTTGGCTTAAGCATTATAGTTTATAGCCAAAAAACTATTTTTCCAAGGTTAGTTAGGTTAGTTCTTTTTTTCACCACACATTTCAGTGTGACTGTGTTATTCATTTAATACACTTGGTTTCATTTATTGCTTTTCATATTCTATTTGAGGTTATCCCCAAGTCTTGGCTTATTTCAGTTATTTCTTTTGGAAAGGGATGAGCTTGTGAAACATTACCATGGTTATAAGAGTCAAAGAAATATAAAAAGAAGTCACAGAGAAATGTCAGTTCCTCTCATTCACAGTACACATTGTCTCCACTCACTTTCATCCACTCCTTGTATCTCATTATTTCTGGTTTATCCTTCCTATGTTTCTTTTGTACAAGTTAGCAGATAAATGTTTATTTTCTTAAAATCCCCTTCCTTTTTACATGAAGTAGTTCATCATCATCAATGTCTTTCTTTTCTCATAAATTTGGAATGTTACCCTGTACATTCTTTCATGTTTATTTTTCCACATGAACTTTAGTATCAATTTATATTGCTTCATAAAAAAAAGCTTGTTGGTATTTTTATTGGAATTGCATTAAATCTATAAATTGATTTAAGGAGAGCTGACATCTTTATAATGTTGAGTCATCCTATCCAGGAAGAGAGAATGTCTTTCCATTTGTTCAAGTCTACATTTTTGGCTTTCAGGTGTGTTTTAAATTTTTCACATCTAGGTTTTGCACATTTCTTATTATGTTTATTCCTGAGTATTTAATCTTTTTTATTGCTATTAAAAATGGGGTTTTCTCTAAATTCATAGTCTATAACTGGTTATTATTTATATATATACACAGAAAGGGACATATATTATCGGAAGAGAAGTGGGGAAACATGTTGAATTTTAGGTGGCAGAACAATATTCAAGGGGAATATTCTGGAAACATTTTGAGATGCAGGACTCAGGCTAAGAGAAATAATTAGGGACTGAATTTTTTATCTATATATGGGTGATGATAATAATATAAGGAAATGTTTATAATGTAATATAAATGTAATATATTTATATATAAATATAAAATATAAATATAAATATATAATATAATAATAATTACAAAACAAATATAAAATAATTACATAATAAACATAAAGTGTAAGTATAAATATAATAAATATAAATATAAAATGTAATATGTAATGTTTATAATGTAATATAAATGTAATATAAGGAAATTACAGAGGAAATGTAATATAAGAGAAAGAGGGTTATTTAAAAGGAAAGGGTGGGGGAGAAGAACAAGAAAAAGAACTGAGAGCTGAAGCCTGAACCGTGAGGAATATCCAGGTTTAGGATGCAGAGTGGAGGTAGGAGGAACATCAGATTAAGGGAAGTCACGGAGGCCAAGAAAGAACTGTCCAGAGTAAAAGTGGGCCTCTCTGCAAAAGCTGTAAAGTCAATGAAACCTAAGCAAATGCCATTAGATGCAGGTAATTCTCATGTTTTCCAAAGCTGGGTCCCCAGCATTCTAGTTCCTTCAGGATAGGTATTATTAAAAAAACGTTATGGAGATCAAAAAGTTTTGAAAAACATTGGATTAATCAAAATCAAATAGGACTTCTCAGAACTGTTAGCATGCTGCCACGGATTATGAATTCCCATAAGAGACAGCAGTATGCAGATTTCTACACTTTTTTTTCTAACCAACTAAAGGTTAATGAGGTTATAGCAACAGTGGAAGCCAGATAAAGAGCTGGATGGGGGTTACCATAAATCTATTCATTGAGAAGTAGCATTCATTTCAACAGAACTTATACTATGTGCAAAAAGAAATATTTGCATAATGTTTTGTAGCAAATTAACCTAATCATGCCTTTACACATCTTTTTTTTTTCCAAAGAAGATTCTCAGGATAAGATGTATCTTGGAATACACTTCGGAAATTTAGACCATGCCACAAATCAGTTTTCTTCAGCCTCCTCTCTGCCTTCAAAGTCAAAAACAGAATCTAGGAATTTTATTTTTATTTTACAGGAAACAGAACTTTCCTACCCTGGTACATTGCCACAGAGTACTCCCAGTGTTGACACCCCCCTGCCCCAGCTGAACAGCGTGCTGAGAATTACCCTGAAGCAGGCACCTGAGAGCTGAAGGGAAGGGGAGGGTGCTTTGAGGAAGAGAGGGGCTCTGTGAGGGCAGAGAGAACACTAAACCAGTGGAATCAAAAGGCCCAGGAATATTTGGAAACTCACACGCAATCTGGTAGCACAGTTCCCAAGAGGTTTGATGCTCGAGAGCCAAAAAGTCTTTGGTTCTCAGAAGCAGATCCTCAATGCTGGGAGTCTGGCAGCTCCAGGCTTTTTCCAGAAGGGAGCAGCTCCTGACACAGCCTGTCCAGATGGAACCTGTAGACGGGCACCAACATGGTGGGCAGTTAGGGTGGGGACAGGGCTGACTGGAATTTCCCCTTGCAAACAAAATATTCTAAACTCACTCATTTAAAATGTTATTTAAAATTTTCTAAGACAAAAAATCACTCCTCAAAAGATACTTTATCATCAAAGGGAAAAACATTTCTCTAGTAAACACCAAAAAAGAAGTTCTAGTGACAGTGTGAGCCAGATAACAAAGAGTTGGATGAATTTATGATAAATCTGCTCATCAAGATGTTCCTTGTTGCTTAGTCACTAGGCCGTGTCCAACTCCTTTGCGACTCCATGGACTGTAGCCCTCTAACCACGGGATGTCCTGTAGCCTGTAGCCAGGCTCTGCCCATGGGCTTTCCCAGGCAAGAATACTAGAATTCACTTAAATAGAGACTATATTGTGTGTAAAAGGAATATTTGTATATTTTTTAGTAAATTAAAGAGGAAGACAATTGCTTTATTACCCAATGTTAATGTAAGAGTCTTCATTTAAGTCCTAAGGACATTGGATAAGTGGGTATTGGATAAGGGCAAGAAATAAGTGGGTATATAAATACAATCAAATGTATTCGTGCTTGTCTCATGGAATTTCATTCAGTTTTAGGTCTTAAATTTGCTTAAGTTCTCATCAAGTCTTAACCCAGCCCGGCAGCATATTGGAAACCTCATTCCCATCAGTATGTGAGGTCTGGAATTAGTCTTGTTGATCGAAGTCTGGTAGCCTGGGCACCAGTAGTCCAAATCCTGAATGTGTCGTGTCTTCCCTACCCCTTGTTTGTGCACATCTAACCTGCATTACAGGACTTCATTTCCAATTTGTTTTGTAACTCATTCCTCTCCTAGGATATACATCTACCCTAAACTCAAGCCCTCTTGACTAGGGTCTTGCCAATCACCCTCGTGTCAGCAGGTTGACACGCTCAATCCTCCACTGCTCACTCTGACCCCTTAACCACCACGATCATCACCACTACTCCTGTGCTGTACCTGATGGCTGGGGTCTGGCTCCCAGCTGGATAGAAATCCCACAACCACTATTCATCATCCAACTAAAACTAGCACTACTTCACGGAGATCCCTACCACTAAGCCTCAGCCAAACTGTCTCACATTTTAAATATCAACGTTAAATAAATAGGATGAAACCTCATACCAGGACTTATGAAATAGACTCTTAACTGATTTTACCATTTCCAGTCTCCCTCGATTACAAATCATGCCACAGATAATCACCAGATAATCCTCCTAAAAAGCTGCTCTTGTAGTGACATGCTTCTTGCTTATCTCTCATACTTCCTTACACAACTTAGACATTTACTCACTAACCACCCTGTACTCCTTGTTAATCCTTGCTTTTGTTCATAATTTTATTGTCATCTAGAATGTTCTTCTTCCTTCTCTATTCCTATTCAACCGCTGCCCATTTTTAAAGTTTCTGTTTAAATCTTTCATCTTGAAAACTTCTCTCATCTACCCCCTGGAAATAAGCTTACCCTTTTGAGCATTCCATTAGTGTTTAGCAGCTGAAATACTTACTCATCATTTGTCACATATAATACAGAGAATCCCTAATTTACAAAAAAGTTTGGAAAAGTTACTTTATAAAGTGGTTGCTTAACAGTATTTTTTGAGGGGGTCTACTTTGTTGGTCATTGTTGAATAAAATTGAACATTTAGGTAAGTTTTGGTACTGGGAAGACAAAAATTAGATACTCTATTACTGCATGTTATTATGCAGTTCAAAAAGTGCTCAGTAATATTTAGTTGATTTTTGCATTATTGTGATTTAATTAAATACTAAAAAATAATGAAGTGGCTCTGAATACAATCTCCCTCAGAAGTCAGATTATAAATGATAGTTAGATTGCTTTTTGCATTCTATTATATAGTGGAGTATGGTTGATGAACAGTGTTCTGTTAGTTTCAGGTGTATAGCAAAGTGATTCAGTTATACATATATATGTATCTATTGTTTTTCAAATTCTATTCCCATTTAGGTTGTTACATAATATTGAGCAGAGTTCCCTGTGCTTTACAAAGGACCTTGTTGGTTATGCAGTTTAGATATAGCAGTGTATACATATCCATCCCAAACTCCCTATCCCAACCTGTCTCCCACCTCCCCCAGTAACCATAAGTTTGTTCACTAAGTCTGTGAATCTGTTTCTGTTTTGTAAATAAGTTCATTTGTATCTGGTTAGATTTTGAAGCTAGTTCACAGACATCTAAGGCCTTTAAGGAAACTGTACTCAAGTGCTCAGTACCAGTTCAAGAATCTGTGGGTCAAAATGTTACGCTGTCCAGAAAAAGCAAAAGTATAAATATTAACAACTCCTCCCCTTTGACAAAGCAATAATTTCTGCTCTTGGGCAACGTTCTACTTAATTTAACAAACATTTATTAGACAATTACTAAGTGACAAGTACTGTAGAAACACAGTGATTAAGACAAACATATCCTTTGGCCTCATAATGGTTACTTTCCCTGCCCTCTTCCTGTATGCCATGCTCCTTCATCTCATCAACCACTCTTCCACAGGCCAAAGTTTCAGACCTAGTGACTGGGTTATTGGAAGCAGTGCCATTCATCAAGGGGGGCCTTGCCAGAGAAAAGATGAATGTGGATATACTTGGTTTGGAGTTTTTGGTGGTTGTTTTTTTTATGATAGCATCTAACCTTGCACTATCACCAGTCCCATCCACAAGTGGGTATTGTTTTTGCTTTTGTGTTTTGCTTAGAAGAAATGGAGTAGCCATCATAGTCAACAAAAGAGTCCGAAATGCAGTATGTGGATGCAATCTCAAAAACAGAAAGATCTCTGTTCGTTTCCAAGGCAAACCATTCAATATTACGGTAATCCAAGGCTCTGCCCTGACCAGTAACGCTGAAGAAGCTGAAGTTGAACAGTTCTGTGAAGACCTACAAGACCTTCTAGAATTAACACCCAAAAAAGATTTCCTTTTCATTATAGGGAACTGGAATACAAAAGTAGAAAGTCAAGAAACACCTGGATTAACAGGCAAATTTGGCCTTGGAGTACAGAATGAAGCAGGGCAAAGGCTAATAGAGTTCTGCCAAGAGAACGCACTGGCCATAGCAAACACCCTCTTCCAACAACACAAGAGAAGACTCTACACATGGACATCACCATGGCCAACACTGAAATCAGATTGATTATATTCTTTGCAGCCAAAGATGGAGAAGCTCTATACAGTCAGCAAAAAACAAGACCGGGAGCTGACTGTGGCTCAGATCATCAACTCCTTATTGCCAAATTCAAACTGAAATTGAAGAAAGTGGGGAAAACCACTAGATCATTCAGGTATGACCTAAATCAAATCCCTTATGACTATACAGTGGAAGTGAGAAATAGATTTAAGGGACTAGATCTGATAGATAGAATGCCTGATGAACTATGGACAGAGGTTTGTGACATTGTACAGGAGACAGGAATCAAGACCATCCCCAGGAAAAAGAAATGCATAAAAGCAAAATAGCTGTCTGAGGAGGCCTTACAAATAGCTGTGTAAAGAAGAGACATGAAAAGCAAAGGAGGAAAGGAAAGATATACCCATTTGAATGCAGAGTTCCAAAGAATAGCAAGGAGAGATAAGAAAGCCTTCCTCAGCGATCAGTGCAAATAAATAGAGGAAAACAACAGAATGGGAAAGACTAGAGATCTCTTCAAGAAAATCAGAGATAGCAAGGGAACATTTCATGCAAAGATGGGCTCAATAAAGGACAGAAATGGTATGGACCTAACTGAAGCAGAAGATATTAAGAAGAGGTGGCAAGAATACACAAAACTGTACAGAAAAAGATCTTCATCACCAAGATAATCACAATGGTGTGATCACTCACCTAGAGCAAGACATCCTGGAGTGTGAAGTCAAGTGGGCCTAGGAAGCATCACTACAAACAAAGCTAGTGGAGGTGATGGAATTCCAGTTGAGCTATTTCAAATCCTAAGAGATGATTCTGTGAAAGTGCTGCACTCAATATATCAGCAAATTTAGAAAACTCAGCAGTGGCCACAGGGCTAGAAAAGGTCAGTTTTCATTCCAATCCCTAAGAAAGGCAATGCCAAAGAATGTTCAAACTACCAAACAATTGCACTCATCTCACATGCTGGTAAAGTAATGCTCGAAATTCTCCAAGCCAGGCTTCAGCAATATGTGAACCATGAACTTCCAGATGTTCAAACTGGTTTTAGAAAAGAGAGAGGAACCAGAGATCAAATTGCCAACATCCGCTGGATCATTGAAAAAGCAAGAGAGTTCCAGAAAAACATCTATTTCTGTTTTATTGACTATGCCAAAGCCTTTGACTGTGTGGATCACAATAAACTGTGGAAAATTCTGGAGGAGATGGGAATACCAGACCACCTGACTTGCCTCTTGAGAAACCTGTATGCAGGTCAGGAAGCAACAGTTAGAACTGGACATGGACCAACAGACTGGTTCCAAATAGGAAAAGGAGTACGTCAAGGCTGTATATTGTCACCCTGCTTATTTAACTTATATGCAAAGTACATCATGAGAAATGCTGGGCTGGAGGAAGCACAGCTGGAATCAAGATTGCCGGGAGAATTATCAATAACCTCAGATATGCAGATGACACTACCTTTATGGCAGAAAGTGAAGAAGAACTAAAGAGTCTCTTGATGAAAGTGAAAGAGGAGAGTGAAAAAGTTGGCTTAAAGCTCAACATTCAAAAAACTAACATCATGGCATCCGGTCCCATCACTTCATGGCAAATGGATGGGGAAACAGTGGAAACAGTGTCAGACTTTATTTTGGGGGGCTCCAAAATCACTGCAGATGGTGATTGCAGCCATGAAATTAAAAGACACTTGGTCCTTGGAAGGAAAGTTATGACCAACCTAGACAGCATATTAAAAAGCAGAGACATTACTTTGTCAGCAAAGGTCCGACTAGTCAAGGCTATGGTTTTTCCAGGGGTCACGTATGGACGTGAGAGTTGGATTATAAAAAAAGCTGAGTGCGAAAGAATTGATGCTTTTGAACTGTGGTGTTGGAGAAGATTCTTGAGAGTTCCTTGGACTGCAAGGAGATCCAACCAGTCCATCCTAAAGGAGATCAGTCCTGGGTGTTCGTTGGAAGGACGGATGTTGAAGCTGAAACTCCAATACTTTGGCTACCTGATGCGAAGAGCTGACTCATTTGAAAAGACCCTGAACTGGGAAAGATTGAGGGCAGGAGGAGAAGGGGACGACAGAGGATGAGATGGTGGATGGCATCACCGACGCAATAGACATGGGTTTGGGTGGAGTCTGGAAGTTGGTGATGGACAGGGAGGCCTGGCATGCTGTGGTTCATGGGTTCGCAAAGAGTCGGACATGACTGAGCGACTGAACTGAACTGAACTTCTTATGATAGCAGGGGCCATGGAAGTGGTTTCTGTTTTTGTTATATATTGTTTTGGAGAGAGATGATATCCTGGGAAAGAGGATTATGTATTCTATAGGAGCTTAAAATTTGGCATGCTTGCAAGATATCATGTAAAGATCTGCAAAGTGAAAAAAAATAGAGGAAATGCTGTTTCAGAGCTTATGAGGATAAGAAGTGACTTGAAATTTCCTGGCAGTCAGTGGTTAGGACTCTGCTCTTGCACTTTCACTGCTAATGGCCCAGGGTTCAATCCCTGGTCATGGAACTAAGATAAGCCACAAAATGAGGCCAAAAAAAACAAAGTGACTTGGGCCAGAGCTAGAGGTTTAGTCTGATCAGTGTATGAAGATAATCATTCTCAACATGGGCATGAATAAGATCATTTTTCTAAGTACAGTTGGCTTGAAGGTTTATTTTTTTAAAGTGGTAAACGGGCTGTATAGTCTTGGATTTTATTTTGCTTCTTCCTTGACGGCATTTTATAACAGCAACTAGTCTTCTCCATTAGAGCCAGAAACTGTCCAATCCAGCTTTACACCCCATACAGACTTGCACACTATATGGATTCAATAAATATTTGTCAGTTGTTCCACTATGTCCATGTTAGATTCTGAGACACATCGATAATTTCCCTAGGGTTAATAAAAGTAATTGTGAACAGTTGGATAGTCTGATGTACCACAGACTGGCTAAATATAGCAATAATAGCTACCACGTTTGCTAAAATAACAGCTAAGCTGCTATACACAATTTGGGATTAAAGACTCATTAAATAGTAACACAATTCTTTCCAGTCAAACTGGCCTACACATTATTCCAAGACAGGCATTAAATATCCCCGCTCCCATATTCCCAATTACTCTGTTTATCCCACCTAGAAAGACCTTATCACTCCTTTCTACAGGTCCACCCTCTTCTACCTTGTTAAGCTCTCTCCAGTGCCATCTGTGAAGGCCTTCCTCAACACTCTGGCCCTAGAGCATCATTCCCAACCAGGACACATTATTCTATTACCCTAATTCTATCCATGTAACCTCTCTTCCCAACCAGACTGAAGAGGAATCTTTTTAAAACTTTTAGTATCCTCCTTGCCTTGCCCAGTATGGTAAAATAATAAGCACCCCATAACACGTTGTTGTTGAAGGTGATTGAAGGATAGGCACCAAATAAGTCATAGGCCCATGGGCTGCTGGAGTTGGAAGGAAACTGAAAACTCCATGATGCTAGCCTCACATCTAACAGATATTGTGCCTTAGTCCTCAGATTGACTGCATAAATGAATTAGAGGTTCCCAACTAGGACTCCTCTGACAACTGCTGAAATTAGATACTCTGATGATGAGGTGGGGCAGAAAAACTAGTCTAACTTAACTTTCTTATTTTTAAAATAGAGAAACATAGTTCCAAAGAGCTGACATTATTTTTCCGAGGTCGCACAACTAGCTAGTGTTAGAATTTAGAAACCTCATTTCCTGATCTGTACCTTGAAAGTTTTTGCATAATGTCAAAGTACTTAGAGAATGGTACGTTAGCTGTGTTGTTTTTAGAAAGAATATACATACTTGAAAATGTTCCTCTTCTGCTTTCTATAATGATATTTTGAGTTCAAAATCTATTGAATAATTGAACGAGACAGTGACTGGGTAAAAATTGTCCTTTGGGCTAACCAAAATAATTTTGCACTTAAAAAAATGTTCTTTATGGTTATTATCACTGAGTTTCAACTCCAAATGGAATTAAGTAGGAGAAAGCTTCCAGAATGAAACTGCTGCTACTATTTTATCCTTGCTACCAACTCCAACAAGGACAAGGGAACTTACAAATTACTAAACCCTCCAAAACACTTCTATAATATAGGTATGACTTTTTGATGTTGTAAAATCACCTTGCTTCATTTTGTTTTGAACATCTTAGATAAAATTTGTCTTAAAATACAGGAAGCTTTAAAAATAGAGTATGCTATAATATGGTCAGTACCTCAGCAAGAGAACTTATTAAGCAAATGAACATGTTTGGTTTCCACTGCTTCCTTTCAAAGCAGTGTAATAGGAATAATTAATGCCAAAATAAAAAACTATTCTTTTCATATCAATAATATTAAGAATTTGCTTATAACTTTGATAAGAAAAAATATCATTTAATAGAGAAATTAGTTTTCTTAATTTTTCCCTTCCCCCACCTTTTAAACTACTAATAAAAAAAGAAATATGAATTTTACTTTTCAGACAATTTATTCAGTCTTGCTCTTGTTATATCTCTGGGGACTAGATTTACATTTTGAAAAAACACCACAATGCGCAAATGTGCATACCCTACTCAGCCAACATATCATAGATACTGTATAATACCATCTGGGAATATTAAACTTTGCCTTTACTGGCAACCCAATTGGCATCTTTAATTTACAATGCAGATGTTTTATACTGATGTGTTTTGGAAATATTTGAAGTATTCTCAAGACAGTATTCTGAGGTTTCTGCAGTGGTCCACTTTAGTCTTTTGAAGTTCTCTATACAATAGGATACATACATAGCTTTTCCAAAACATGCTTTGGTGGGGAAAAGAAAAAAAAAATGTTCAAGTTTGCATTATAAAAGGCTTCCCTGAGTGGTCTGTACCTAATTCCTTTCGGGCACTGTTGTTTTGGCAGTTCATGAGCTTTATGACACTCATCTGATAAAACTGTTCCTGTTCCCAGACTGCTTTGTGGAATCCAAATCATTTTAATGCCTTGTATTTATGAAACACTTATATTTCTAAAGTACTGATATAAAATTTTAATTTTACCTCTGAGCACATCGTGTTTTGGCTGTGCATTATCCAGGGGGGGTGCCCAGTGAGAGCAATTACTGCCTCTGTATGCAGAGAGAACTGAGAAATCGGATGCATGAGTGTGAGTCTGTCCACAGCATTCCCACTGAGCAGTGCTCTTTCATTCAAGGGCTCGGCCACTTCTGGAACTCGCTCTGGTTCAGAGAACTGGCTTCTCAACTTAAGCACAGTCTGGCTTCTGTCTAAAAGAAGTTGCCTTAACTGTCTATTGCTAGACAGTTAAGGACCCCTCCCAGGGGTCCACTATTGTGTCATGTGCTTCAAATATGGACTTCAGAGCATTTTAAAAGCGGAATTGACATCTCCCCTGTTGCAGTGTGATGGGGCTAACAGGCAGAACGCACATAGTGCTTTGGAGACACATTTGCTTAGATATAATCCCCAGCTCCATTGTTTACTGGCTACATGACTGGATGAGAATACTACTCTGGCTAGCGACAAGGACCTACAACATAGCACAGGGAAGAACTATATTCAATATCTTGTAATAACCTATAATGGGAAAGAATCTGAAAAAGAATATATATTCTTCTGAAAAAGGATATATAAATATAAACAAAACCAAAGGCTTCCCTGGTGGCTCAGATGATAAAGAATCCGCCTCCAATGCAGGAGATTTGGGTTCAATCCCTAGGTCACAAGATCCCCTGGAGAAGGGAATGGCTACCTACTCCAGTGTTCTTCCTAGCATAATTCCATGGAAAGAGAAGCCTGCAGGGCTATAGTCCTGGGGGTCGCAAAGAGTCGGACATGACTGAGTGACTAAGCACACATATATAACCTTTGCTCTACACCTGAAACTAACACAACATTATAAACCAACCGAAAAGAAAAAAAAAAAGAGCTAAAGAAACACTCTCTTTCAGTTTTCCTTCTTCAATGATGGAGATAGCTATTCTTCCCTGATGAGGTTGAGTGAGGATTAAATAAGAAAAACTGAATAGAACCCTTTCCACAGCATCAGATCCCTATTAGGCTGTGCCATTGACATTGTGAACTCACTTGAAATAGCAAGTGTTAAAATGCACCCGGCTCCAATTTTGTATTGTGGTAAAAAATAAAAAACATAAAATGTACCATTTTAACCATTTTTTAGTGTTCAGTTCAGCAGCGTGAAGTACATTTACATTGTTGTTCAACCACCATCACCACCATCAATCTCCAGAATTTTTTCATCTTCCCCAAACAAAACTCTCTACCCATGAAACTCTAACTCCCCTCCCTCATCTCCTCCTTCAGCCCTTGGCAATCACCATTCTTTCCGTCTGTGTAAATTTGGCTGCCCTAGGTATCTCATATTGGAGAAGGAAATGGCAACCCACTCCAGTACTCTTGCCTAGAGAATCTCTGTGGACAGAGGAGCCTGGTGGACTGCTGCCCATAGGGTCGCACAGAGTCGGACATGACTGAAGCGACTTAGCATGCATGCATGCCTTGGAGAAGGAAATGGCAGCCCATTCCAGTGTTCTTGCCTGGAGAATTCCAGGGACGGAGGAGCCTGGTGGGCTGCCATCTATGGGGTTGCACAGAGTCAGACACGACTGAAGCGACTTAGCAGCAGCAGCAGCAGGTATCTCATATAAGTGGAATCATACAGCATTTATCATTTTTCTTCAATTCTTATAGTTTAGCTACAATTTAGAACTTCTTTATTGATTTATTGGTCTTGGCATTAAATTATTAAGTTACCATGGCCACATGTATATTATATTTAAGATGTTAGGATCCAATCCAATGTACCTATATGTATATGTATCCCTACTATTCTTCTGATATGGTATTAGAGTACTTAATGATGATGGTTGGAGTAGCAAATGGCAACCCAGTCCAGTTTCTTGCCTAGAGAATCCCATGGACAGAGGATCCTGGCAGGCTCCTCCTAGGTCGCAGAGTCGGACATGACTGAGCGACTAGCTCAATGATGATGGTAATGGATGATGACACAATCTCCCAGGTGTCTCCCATATCTTCTCTTTTGTGCCTTCTGGAACAGTAATTCTGCCATTAGCAAATTCCTCTCATCCTCAGTCTCCTCACAAAACCTGACTCATCTCTTGCCTGGGGAGAATCTCACAACTTGCTGTGCCCCAGCAACCATCTGCAGCCTCTGGAGTGGGGGCTGCTCATTTTCCATCCCCATAGTCAGTGGGCACAGAAGCTTTGCATTCTCACAGTATTTCTGTTTTGAAAAGTAATACTCCTTCAGGATTATGTCTGTGACTGGCTTTAATGCCCAAAATGTTCTATCTTACATTCACTGTATTTGCATTGCTTACCTAACTCAAAGTAGTCACACTGATCTATGAGGTTAAGTTGCCTTTTGATATGATACTCATAAATAGTTGTAGATGTTTTACTATAAAGAAAACCTAAGGAAAATTGTTTTTTTTTTTTTAAGTGAACCAGAACAAATCACTCTATTAAAAAGTAATCCATAAGAATAGTTGTAGCAAGATCAGACTGCTAACAAGAGTGTTTGTAACTATTGATTTGCTGGCTAAAAATGTTCCAGGAAATCATAGTAAGCTCAAAACATATAAGTAGGAGCATTTTTTAAATTTCCAAATAATTATATATCAGACAGTAATGATCAAATTATAGGTGGCTTTGGGAAAATTACATGAAGCTCAAATGTTAGAATTGACTTTGGAAAATAAATTTGGTTTTTATCAAAAAAGAAAGTATTACTTTTCAATCTTTATGCAAAAACTCTTCACATTTGGATAAACTGAGATAATTAACAAGACTCACTGAGGTATTAGATATGATGTGTGAGAAAAAGAGAAATGCCAGTGGTGATGCCAAAGTTTTAGCTTTGGACAAATGGAGCTGCTATTAAGTAAAATAGAGAGGACTAAAAATCATGTGGGGGGCAGAAGGAAATATCAGCCATGTTTGGACATTTTAAGTTTGGGATGCTCGGATGCTCACTAGACAACCAATGAGAGATGATAAATAGGTGATCTGGAGTTCAGGGGAGAGGTTCCTGGAACCTAAGATTCATCAGCCTATAGATGGTATTTAAAATCATGAAGTTGAATAAAACCATGTAAAGAATAAGTAGAGACAGGAAAAAGGAGAAGTCCAAGGACTGGGTATTCAAACACTACTAAAGGAAACTGAAATGGAAAGGCCAGAAAAGTCAGAGGAAAAACAAGCCAGAATGGTTTCCTGGAAGACTGTAGAAAATGTTCCAAGGAACAGAATCATCAGCTGTCAAATGATGCTAATTGGTCAAGGAAGGTGAGGACTGAGAAATGACTACTGGTTTGGAAATGTGAATGTCATTAGTGATGTTAAAAAAGCAGCAGTTTCCACACAGTGTTGGGGTGAAAATCTGCCTAAAGTGGGTCCAAGAGGGAATTAGGGAAAAAAATTGGAGAGGGTTGATATAAACATCTAATTCAAGGAGTTTTGCAAGAAAGGAACAGAGAGGTAAGTGTGTAGCTGGACAAGAAGGGAGAGCCAAGGGAAGTTTTCTAAATGGCAGCAATAATAGTGTGATTGTATGCTGAAGGGAATGATGTATAGAGAGGCGGAGGCACAACCATGATGCAGAAGAGAGGGAGAGAGTTGCCAGAGCAATATCCTTGAGTTGAGAAAGCATGACTTCAGGTATGAGTGAAAAGATTGGCCTTTCCTAGGAACATGGCCGTTCATCCTCAGTAACATCAGAAAGCAACAGTGCATATGGACACAGATACAGTAGGTAGGTAACCAGATGTGATGGTGAGAGTTTGGAAATTCCCTCATGATTCCTTCAAGTGTACTGGTGAATAAAAGTCATCAGTTGAGAGTTTAGAAAGGCAAGGAGGTGCAGGCAGTTTGAGGAGGGAAGGTACAAAATAATCTAGACATTTATAGTGAAAGTGAAAGTGAAGTCGCTCAGTCGTGTCTGACTCTTTGCGACCCCATGGACTGTAGCCTATCAGACTCCTCCTTCCATGGGATTTTCCAGGAGGGTTGCCATTGTAGCGTTACTCAAAGTATAGTAAGAGACCAGTGCTTTCTTGCAAATTTTTTGTTACCTGCCCATGAAAGGATAGGTACAGAAATTAATAGTGAGCATTTAGAATCTTTTCTAGCAATTTGACAGAGTAATTTTTAGATTTAAATTTAATAATAAAAATTTGGGACTTGCATTTTGCATGTTTTTGTTTTATTTAATTTTTCTTGCAACTCATTTTAGTTATACTTTATAAAGTCATGTCCAACTCTTTGTGACCCCATGGACTGTAGCCTGCCAGGCTCTTCTGTCCATGAAATTCTCCAGGCCAGAATACTGGAATAGGTAGCCATTCCCTTCTCCAGGGGATCATCCCAACCCAGGTCTCCCACATCGCAGGTGGGTTCTTTACCATCTAAGCCACCAGGGAAGCCTGTATTTTATAAAAGTAACATTCTAAGATAAATTTTAAATTATAAGAAACTGGCCCTTCACCACAATTTGAAAAACCCTCGTTTAAAATATGGGAGAGACTAAGTAAACAGTATAACTACTAGGAAGCATGAAGCATCCACTTGATGTTAGTAATCATGAATTTAAAATACACACAGTCAAAACAGTTTCTTCTATCCCATCTCATTCAACAGTAGAGATAAGCTTTTATTGGCTGGAGAGTTGGATTTAAGCAGAGTTTTGTTTTCTCCAGCTGAGTACAATAAAGAGAGAAGGGAAAAGAGAATTGGGGCATAGCAAGGGATCAATTATAGAGTGACTATTTAGTCTGTCAAAACTCAACAAATGTAAGCTTGAGATTTGGGCATTCTCTTATATGTAGATTTCACATCAAAAGAAGAAAACTGCAAACAAATGTTGAACTCAACTTAATGATATGCAAGCAGAAGAACTTAGAAAGTAGGGATGTCTAATTTACTTTGAAATGCACGTTTAAAGGGATAAATTGAGAGATGACTAGAGGAATGACTAAGTGGATAAATATGGATAAAACTTAATGGTAGAATTCAAGTGAAGGAGATATGGCTGGTCACTGTAAAATTCTCCTGTTTTCACTATTTGTTTTACACTTTTCACTATAAATGTTGGGAAAATATGCCTTGAATTTTTTGTGATCATTTTCTCTTTCTAGCCAGATTATTGGTTCCCAAAGGAGAGAGGAAGTCATGTAAAGTTTAGTGGGCCATTGTTTTTTTTTCACAGATGGAGAAACTGAGTCCTAAAGATGCTGAATGACTTCATCAAAATCAGATGGCAAGTTAGAAGTATATCTGACTTCTACTTGGTTTCTTTCCAGTACACCAGAGGCAACTGAAATCCATAACTCATCCCAAGAGGACCCATGAAAGGGCTTCTGGAAAGCCCACGTTATTGTTGTTCAGTCGCTGAGTTGTGTCCAACTCTTTGTGAACTGCAGAATGCCAGGCTTCTCTGTCCATCACTATCTCCCTGAGTTTGTTCAAACTCGTGTCCATTGAGTCAGTGATGCTATCCAACCATCTCATCTTCTGTCACCCCCTTCTCCTCTTGCCCTCAATTTTTCCAGCATCAGGGTCTCTTCCAATGAGTCAGCTCTTCACATCAGGTGGCCAAAGTACTGGAGCTTCAGCTTCAGCATCAGTCCTTCCAATGAATATTCAAGGTTAATTTCCTTTAGGATTGACTGGTTTGATCTCCTTGCTATCCAAGGGTCTCTCCAGAGTCTTCTCCAGCACCACAGCTTGCAAGCGTCAATTCTTCAGCACTCAGCTTTCTTTACGGTCTAACTTGCACATCTGTACATAACTACTGGAAAAACCATAGCTGACAGACCTTTGTTGGCAAAGTGATGTCTCTGCTTTTTAATACACTGTCCAGGTTTATTATAGACAAACCTATAGACGCTATTCTTCCAAGGGGCAAGCGTCTTTTAATTTCAAGGCTGCAGCCACCGTCTGCATTGATTTTGGAGCCCAAGAAAATGAAATCTGACACTGTTTCCACATTTTCCCCATCTATTTGCCATGAAGTGACAGGACTGGATGCCAGGACCTTCGCTTTTTGAATGTTGAGTTTTAAGCCAGCTTTTTCACTTTTCTCTTTCATCTTCATCAAGAGGCTCCTTAATTCCTCTTCACTTTCTGGAAAGCCCATACAGCCCCCCAAAACAATGTAAAATTTGAAGTGTATATTCAGATGTGTAATTTCCTGAGGAGAAAATTCATAGCTTTCATATGATCCTTAAGAGAGTAACCAAAAGAAGTTACTGTCTCTTTAAAAAGTTACAAGGGCAAATTTCATCTGCCTTCCTCAGAAATACTGAACACGGTGTTAAGTCATTCAAGAAATATTTTTAAACCGATAGTGTTTTATTGATGATCAATGTTAAACTGATAATATTTTAAACTGGTGATAATGATATTCAAGAAGGCTTTTTGTAGTTCCCAGATTGCAAGTATGCTTATAATGTAAGACACTCAAGCTTTTTATTGTTCTAAATTAGTGTTGAACTTGTCCCTTAGAGACCCACATGAGGCTGGCTAAGCTCTGAAAAAAGAATTGCTTTTCTTTTTCTTTTCTACTTATCTGGCATTCACAGATCACTGTGTTGTTTCGCAAAATCCATCCAAAGATTTCAATTCTTAATTTCCAGCAAAATACTTGATTATGTAACATCCTTCAAGTTCTGGCTGTCAGTTATCTTGTCTCCGAACATGGGGTGAGTATGGGATTGCCTGTCAACATACAATTGGATTTCTGTGCTCTCATCTCTCCCATGAATTAGAGGAAAGCCATCTTCCTGAGCTTTAGGATTTTTTTTTTTTTTGCCTATGAATTAATACTTCCTGAAGTAGGATACAATGTCTTGTCACTATTAAGTGAATTATTACTTTTAAAATAGTTTGAAGAACATGAAACAACAAATAAGATATTACATTTGGTCAAACCACTGGAGGAAAAGATATAAATATAGAGATTTATAGTTTGTATACTTTAAAAGACCCAAGAAATTGTAAATTATTGAAGAAATGAATAATTTGACAGAGTTGCTTCTATTTTGTGGGGGGTGGATGGGGGGAAATATTCCTCATCTCATATAAGTGACTCTTGTCTACCTGTGCCTGTTTGCCATTCCACTATTTTTCTTATTTGTCAACTCAGTCTATGCCTATCTTGATCTCCTAAAGGCCACACTTGTTAAGTAAATATTACAAAAGCTTATAAATGCTAACTACAACAGATTTCTCCTGAGTCTCCCAAGGATAAACTGAATAGATAGGCCAGCATAGCTAAAACTGTAAATCGGCTTGGGCTGTCAAAAGAAAGAGAAGAATTGTGCAGGAAGTAAAAGAGTCAATGAGACAAATTAAAGGAAATAAAGAATTCTAGTGTGGCATGAACTGACAAGCTCAAGAATAAAATGATAAAGACCTTTAATCATGTTGGAAGGTCTATAAGACTATGTAAGTACAAGAACTAGAAAGCATTAATAATAAACCTTATCCTGTTACATAAGAGACAAAACGAAACTGCCAAAACTTCAGAAAGGTCAACTCTATCAGATAGTATATCTGTATTAAATGCTCATATTGAAAACTAATTGGAAGCCTGATGAAGAATTTGCTAAGACTGATCTTTTTAGTGAGTCAGATTGTATCAAACACAGGAAACTCTTGGATCATCCCACTGGGCTTATACCATCCCACTGGAGGCCATCCTGTCAGACAGCTGGTTGACCAACTGGTGTGAGAGCCCTAGATGAGCCCAGAAAAACCAGCCAGCCAAAGCCCAGCTGAGATCAGTAGAATCGCCCAGCCAACCCCTGACTCATTCCCCCTGGAAAATACCCTTTGTGGGGTGGGAGCAAGGGCAGAGTGGGGAGACCTACTGCAGGGCACTTTGCTGACAGCCCCTCAGCTGCCAGCCAAGGCTAACCTCACACAGAGACGACCAGGCATTGTACCCCTTCTGAGGCGAAGCAGGAGTGAGCACACAGCACTACTTATGAAGCAGCCTTCCCCAACAGTGGGGGCTGCTCTGACCAAGCGCCCAGAGCTAACTCCCAATTTATAAGACATGCACGGGACAGAAAACGTGTTAAACAATAATAGGGGCATGCAATCAGCAACATTCAGATTTTGAGAAACTCTATGGGACAAAGTACCTGGTTTCTTCCACAAACAAAGGGTGAGAAAAAATTAGAGATACAAGTCAACTGGAAAAAAGATACATTTATGAGACAAACAGGGAAAATTTAAGAATAACTGGATATTTAACAATAATAAGGAATTCCTGAAAATTTTTTAGATGTGATAATACACTATGGTTACTTTTTTTAAAAAGTCCTTGTAGGACTACATACTGAAATATTGATGGATGAAAAGATAGTATATTTGGCTTTGCTCCAAAATAATTCAGCTGGGAGAGGGGGTTATAAACAAAACAAGATTCTACATAAGTTGACCATTGTTGAAGTTGGGTGATGGATACGTGGGGCCTCATTTCTCTCCACCTTTGTATATATATCTGAATTTTTCTTTTTAAAAAAATGTTTTAATAGTATAAGGGCATGTCATTTACATACAACATATGACAAGAAAAAGTTTATGGGTACTGCCCTTCCTTAAAAGAAGCCTTTCTATTGTAAAAAGTTCCTCTCATTTGCAGATGCTTGTTCTTCTGGGGACCCCAATGACATTATTAATACAAAGATTCCCCCCAGGCTAGAGACTGACTGGAGCCAACCTAAAGGCATGCAGGCATACATGTAGAAACTTGTACACTCCTTGTGTGCCTGTCGACTGTATTTTAGTGTATACACACTGAAGGGCTACTTTTGCTAATTAACCAGGTTTTAAATTATTAAAATAAAATCAAGTCTGTGACAAAAACTCAAATAGCATAGAAGCTGGGGTAAAGGTAAAAAGTAAAATTCTTTCTCTCAACATCCTCTCACTCCCAGAGGAGTGGAACCACATAATTACATATTCTTGAATGTCCTTTCTGAAATATTCAATCCATAGTCAAGTGTGTGTGTGTGTGTTTAGAAAAGTTTTTTTTTCCATTTATTTTTATTAGTTGGAGGCTAATTATTTTACAATATTGTAGTGGTTTTTGCCATACAACGACATGAATCAGCCATGGATTTACATGTGTTCCCCATCCCAATCCCCCCTCCCAACTCCCTCTCCACCCGATCCCTCTAGGTCTTCCCAGTGCACCAGCCCCGATCACTTGTCTCATGCATCCAACCTTGGCTGGTGATCTGTTTCACCCTAGATAATATACATTAGAAAAGTTATTTTTAAGGGATATTTGATGAAGCAAAAGAATAATCTGACTTTTGGTTAATTTTATTATAAAAATTATTAGTGAGTATATAATACATCTTTATTTTGCAGCAACACTTTAATATTCATAAAGCTATATATCATACAACTTAATCATTGCCCTCTTGTCACAAATGATTTCCCGTATCATTCTAATATAGCTATTTATATTTTATAGATCATTTGAAAATAAAGCTGAATTCTTCACCCTAATATAAAACAAGATACATTAAAATGAAAACAAATTAATGGCTTATTTATCATTGTTTTTTTAAACCCTTCAAGTTGAAAATGTTAGATGGATTTTCCTTTGCGGCTATTATGGTGCTGACTCTCATCAATAAAGTTACACAAAATTTTAGTGCATGAAAAGAACAAGATTGCTTATTCTTAAATCACCTTGCTGAATTAGAAGTAAAAATGGTTATTATAGAGATATGCAATGAACTTTTCAAAATATATTAAAACTGTGAGAGTATCTTGTTAATACTACCACTTTATAATTTAAAACATTAGTTCCTAAAAGTTGTAAGATTTGCAGTAATAAACCAAATTGTTTCAGACTTTAAAAATTTTTAATCCACTAATTTTCCACATAACTATGTAACTATTGCACTTCAGACTCTCGATTGAACTTTACTTTCATGTGCTCATTTTGTTCTGTGCCCTAGTGGATCAGATGGTAAAGAATTTGCCTGCAATACAGGAGACCTGGGTTCGACCCCTGGGTCAGGAAGATCCTCTGGAGAAGAGAATGGCTCACCCGGCAAGCTACAGTCCAGGGAGCCTCAAAAAGTCAGACACAACTGAGTGACTAACATTTATGATTACTCATTTTTCAAATTATTGAAAAAGGGAGAGTAACTTTTACTTTGGCTACACGGAGGGCTGGCTTCATGGCTATGTACCTGGGCAGTCACACAAGGCCCCACATTCAGAAGGGCCCCACCCTAAGTTTAATATTCTACTGTCATTATGTTAAATTCATATTAATTTTATCTTTGAACTTGTGTTTTGTAAATCAAGTCCAAAGGCACATCTTAGCACAGCATGAGTAGATATGCACAATATGTGTACATCCATAGTTCCCGGCCAGCCCGTTTGCATATAGTACCCCTGGTGCTGCAGAGACAGAATTCCCGTGAACTAAGTGTGCAAGTTGAGCAGGACTCAGTGAATACAAGGTAAGCATTTTACAGAAGCCATTGGCTTCTGTGGAATGTTGGTAGAATGTGCGTCTATCAAGAAGTGAAATAAAACACATGCAAGTTGTTTTTTCCAGCATTTCCAGTGTTCTAGTAAGAACAAAATGCATATACATGTAATAGCTACAAAATACAAATTGTGTAATTTCAGTGATTCCACATGGAAGTTAAATGTTCTCATAATTACATTTAAAACTGGAGTTCTAAAATAAAAAGATGAATGATAAAAATCATGCCACTAATTTAAAATGCCTAATTCTTCTTTACTTAGAATAAAATTAAGTGACAGTAAAAAGCAATATAACAAGTCAAGAGAGGCGGCAGAAGAAAGAAAAGGTTTTATATTTTAGTACCTTTAATGCCACTTTTTTCCTGACTTTTGGACAAAGTCGCCCCCACATTTTCCTTCTGCACCCAGCCTCACAAACTCTGCGGCCAGTTCTGGTTACATGTTCTTTGTCTACCCCAGGAATCCTTCTGTAGGAAGCATCTGTCTTCCATTCTGAAGTCATTAATTCACTCTCACAGCTGAGGTTTGGCTGGAAAAAGGACATCTTTATTTTGGCAAATGGGCAGAACTGGCAAACAGAAGTAGCAAAAGGAATAATCATGTGTCCTGAAATCTAATATGGTAAAATGCTTAAGCTCTTATAGATTAGGTTTTCTTTGCTTCATTGTAGTTTACAGCTGTGGATTTTTCACACTGAAGAGCAGTTGTCAAACAAATATTTTTCCTTCATCACTTCTTTACAAAAGCTCAAGACTTCCCAGGGCTGACTTGCCGTGAATTTTCTTTTATCTTGGAAGTACTAAAAATGACCGAAGACTAATCAAGAGTTGTGTTGTTAAATTTTATTGTGTGCTTTTCTGTCAGTATCTCTGATGAACCATCTTCAGACTATTTCAACAAATGTTTACAGAGAGCTAGGTTTGTGAGAGCCACTGTGCTAGGCACTTGGTATATAGCAAGTGAAAGATTCCCCAGCCCCGAGAGAGTTTGATCTAAAAGTTCTGCAGAGGTAACACGTGAGGCCAGAGGTAATGGTGAGTGATCTGTTGATTCACAGGGAACATTCTTTTGGGTTTCCTACACACACACACAAACTAGTGAACTCAATTTTTGGGGGTAAATAAATCATTCCCTCATAACAGATTAAGTACCTAAAGTTAATTTGAAGTACCCGTGATAAAGGGCTTCCCAGGTTGTGCTAGTGGTAAAGAACCCACCTGACAATGCATGAGACATAAGAGACGCGGGTTCAATCCCTGGGTCAGGAAGATCCCCTGGAGGAGGGCATGGCCACCCGCTCCAGTATTCTTGCCTGGAGAACCCCCACGGACAGAGGAGCCTGGTGGGCTACAGCCCATAGAGTCTCAATTCCATAAGGTCTCAAAGAGACAGACATGACTAAAGCAACTTAGCACACCTGAACCCTGGATAAATATATTACTGCTTAGGAAAATAACAAGAAAGGACTGAAATTGACTCATTTGAGAGGAAAAATGCTCCTTTGGAAAAAACAAAAAGAAAAGAAAACTGGTATCCTTTGGAGTTGAGATTGTAGTTTCTCTGATTTGAAAATCTAAGTACTAAATTGCTGCCTGGGAAAATCTGACCCAAGTAAAACTCTCCAAGTCCCAAATCTGTGAGTTAGAGGTCCTCCTATGACAATGATCAAAATCATTCTTACATTGTCACAGGCTGCTGTTAAACGGCGGGAGTCTCTTCATCCAACCGTCTCTGAGGTCTTTGTTTTCAACACTCACTCACTCTTCTTCACTCTCCACACCTACATTAAGAGCTATAACTTGTGATGTGCTTCTACAAACGCTCTTGAGAGTTGTACTGTAGTTCCATATTAAAGTGTTCCTGAAAATGATTTAACGTCTATTTTAAATTATTTGCTTAATGTTGATAGCATCACTGACTCAGTGGACATGAGTTTGAGCAACCTCCAGGAGATAGAGAAGGACAGGGAAACCTGGTGTTCTGCAGTACATGGGGTCACAGAGTTGGACACAACCTACTGACTGAATAACAATGTTCGAAGGCAAATATTTTTTGGGAGATTTTTCATAAAATGCTCATGGATCCTTTTACCCCCAAACAGTCCCCAGGTACATTGTTTTTATCTCTTCCCCAACATTTTTCCTTCTTCCTTGCAATAGTACTGATTTTTAGCTGAGCATGTGGCCACCTGGTAAAAATCATTTCCCAGCTTCCCTAGCAACTACGTATGGCCATATGACTAAGTTATAACTAATGTGACAGAAATAAGATATATGTATGTAATAGCTTTATTTCCTGTTGGCTGAAATGTGACAGCTGGAACTTTAGCAGCCACTTTGGGCCAAAAGTAGAGTACTAAAGACAGTAAAGCCAAAATACAGGGGGAGCCTTAATCCCTGATGATTTCAGAAGTAGAAATCTAGAAATATTTCTACATGAAGAGAAATAAACTTCCACGATGGTAAAGCCATTATTATTTTGTGTTTCTGTTACTTGCTACAAGGTCTAATTGTCACAGATATGTTTTCTTATATTTCTTATAATTCTGCGTGTGTGCTAAGTCACTTTAGTTGTATCTGCCTCTTTGTAACACCTGGACTGCAACTCACCAGGATCTTCTGTCTGTGGGATTCTCCAGGCAACACTGGAGTGGGTTGCTGGGCCCTACTCATTTTCTTACAGATTCCTGGTTTATTCAGTCTTAACACTTAAACTTTTATCTCTACTTTGGAAATCATTGCTCCTGTTAGAGACCCCTTAAGGAAAGTTATGTTCTTCGCAGATCTAGTTAATTCATCCTAGTTATAAAAAGGATTTAAATAGTGGAATAGCTGCAAATATTAAAGTAATAGCTGAAAATATCAGTTATTGGCTTTCTGTCATATTCTAATTCTGCTAAAGCATGCTAAATTCTGTCTCTGTGTGTGTCATGTCCGACTCTCTGTGACCCCATGGACTGTGGCTCACCAGGCTCCTCTGTCCATAGGATTCTTCAGGCAAGAATACTGGAGTGGGTAGCCATTTCCTTCTCCAGGGGATCTTTCCTGCCCAGGACTGAACCCAGGTCTCCCACACTGTGGACAAATTCTTTACCATCTGAGCCATTGGGGAACCCCCAAATGCTATACTCTAATTCTATCTAAAGCATTCAGCCCTAACCCCAACTTTAGGTTGGTTTCTGATCCTACCCACCTACCAGCTTACACAATACAATGTTTAATTAGCAAAATAATTTTTTTTTAAAGAACAGGGCATCTGGGTTCTACCTCAAGCCTGGGAGAAGTCTGAAGGAAACATTACTTCCCCTGGGATGTGGAGGTTGGGAGAGCATTTTCTGTGGTAGCCATTGAAGTTATTGCTGGAATGGGGACATTAGGAAATACAGAAGCTGTAAGCCAGAGGACAAGGGAACACTTCCAATCCCAAGGACAAGGTGAGAACTAGATACATAAATGATCTATAATGGATAAATGAGCTATAGTCACCTGTGGAGAAAATCTCAGTGGGGTGGAGGAAAATCAGATTGGGTGTAGAAGAGTAGTTGAGGATTTAGCCTAGCAGCAGAGTAAACAGCAGAGGAGCCCTTTACCTAGGTAGTGCCCTGTAGACAGTGGTAGAAGTTCCAATGGCCTCAAAATTTAAAATAAAGCCTAATCTAGAAGACCTGAATAGGCATTCTTCCAAAGAAGACATACAGATGGCTAGCAGGCATATGAAAAAATGCTCAACATCACTGTTCATCAGAGAAATGCAAATCAAAGCTATGAGACATCACCTCACACCAGAATAGAATAGCTATCATCAAACAGACCACAGATGACAAATGCTGGCCAGGATGTGGGGGGAAAGGGAACCCTCTTACATTGTTGATGGGAATGTAAATAGGTGCAGCCACTATGAAAAACAGTATGGAGGTTCCTCAAAAAACTAAAAATAGGACAGTTATATGATACAGCAATTCTATTCCTGGGTATATATCTGAAGAAAATGAAAACACTAATTCAAAAAGATATACGCACTTCAATGTTCATAGCAGCATTATTTACAATAGCCAAGATATGGAGGAAACCTAAATGCCTATCAACAAATGAATGGATAAAGAAGATATGGCATGTATATACACATATATATATGAATGTTATTCAGTCATAAAAAAGAATGAAATGTTGCCATTTACAGAAGCATGGATGAATCTTGAAGGCATTTTGCTAAGTGAGATAAGTCAGACAGAGAAAGACAAACACCATGTTATCTCACATGTGAAATCTAAGGAAAGAAAAGGCCAAGCTCATAGAAGAGATCAGACTTGTGAGAGGAAATCAAAGGAAACTGGTCAAAAGGTAGAAGTTTCCAATCATAAGATAAGTACTAGGGTGGTAATATACACTACAGAAAACCCTGCTGTGTGATATGTAGGAAAGTTAGAGTAAATCTTAAGAGTTCCATCTCAAGCAGAAAAAAATTTTTTCCTTTCTTCTTTTTCTTCATTTTGTCTATATGAAAAGATGGATGTTAGCTGAACGTATTTGCAATATATGAAAATCAAACTATGTTGCTGTATGCCTTAAATTTATACAGTGATATATGTCAATTATTTCTCAATAAAACTGGAAACACATACATACATACATAATAAAGCCCAAGGTCATGAACAAATTACTATAAATATAAGATACACAGGTTTACAGGTTAAATCACAATCTTAAATAAAAATCACAACTGGTTAAGATGAATGAAAATTAAGGTAAGTAAGTAGTAACTTCATAAAAATAAAATTTTGAAGAAGGTTATGAATGTAATTAGTACTATAGCTGATTTAACTCTTTAATTTGAATTTTATTTGTCTTTAATTTGATCTAGATGGAAGGGGTATTATTAATACCAAATGATACTGACCAATATCTACTGTCCATTTTACAAGACCAGTGCTCTAACCCCTGAGCTATGGAGCCCTCGCGTTCTACTGTCCATTTTAAACCACTCAGTTTGGAAAGAATCTGCTTGCAAAGAACCATTTCCATCATGCAAATCCTGATGCATTTAACAAATTCATTTTAATTAAAAGTTTAAAAATATCAAGAATGTTGGTTAGAAAAAAAAGAATGTTGGAAATCAAATTAATAATTGAAACAAACCATTCCCAAACAATCTTAGAATATGTTACTCGGAATAATTAGGCTTTAGTTCCTAAAAGAGCAACAGCAAAATACATAAAGCAGTGGCAATAAATATCCAGAATTTAGCCAGAAACTGAAGTAAAAGATAGTGGCTGAACTCCAGTGAGCCTCATATAGAGCCTTTCCTTTCCCCTTTCTTACAGTGAAGTCATTTGGAGAACAGCTTCTTATCCCTGAGAGATGAAACTGGTTTAGCTACAGAGCTTGTTGTCCTTTCCTCGTTCTTTTCCTTACTGGAAAATAGTTCTTCCCACTGGGATGGGGAGGCTCATCAGTAAGGAGATCACCTGTGCCTCCAGGAAGAAGGCCTAGAATGGGAGAGTTGGCTGGGTCTAGCAGACACCCAGAGTGGGCTAATCTCATTTGACGCCTTTCCCAGAGTGTTCAGAGAGGGATGAGGAAGCATCAGTTCCCAGTCTCACTCTGATTTCCTTCTTTGCCTGGAGGCCAGCTCTGACGCCTTTGACAACAAAGCATACAGAATAACAAACTTTGAACTATAAGCAGGAAATGTATTATATAAAGCAAAGTATTTACTGAATGTTACTATATATCTGATATTTGATGGATACAAAACAGTAGGTATATAAGTTTAAGCTTACAATAAACTTGCAAAACAAGGAACAAATGTGTTATTATCTATTCATGTATCTGTGTCCTCCACTAGACTATGAATTCTAGGACAGTAGAGATGATATTCATTATATTTACAGCAGCCTGTGATGGCCCAGTCTCTACCCACACAATAAATACTGAATAAATAAATGAGCATACATCATCAAAGTAACAAAAAAAGGTAGACTCTACATAGTCGGGTACCAAAGTGAGGGGTAGCAAATTAAAGTTTGAAGCAGATAGAGAAGGGAAGTTAGCTAAATGACAGTCAATGGGTTTGGAGATAAGGTTAGAATTGGGCCTTCCCATTTCATGCAGAGTAAAAGAAGCTCTCCTAGCTAGAGCCTAGCAGCTTTGGGGACCGTGTCCTATCGAAAGTGAAAGTGAAAGTTGCTCAGTCATGCCTGACTCTTTTCAACCCCATGGACTATACACTCCATGGAATTCTCCAGGCCAGAATACTGGAGTGGGTAGCATTTCTCCAGGGGATTCTCCCAACCCAGGGGTCGAACCCAGGTCTCCCACATTGCAGGCGAATTCTTGACCAGCTGAGTTGCCAGAGAAGCCCAAGAATACTGGAGTGGGTAGCCTATCCCTTCTTCAGGGGATCTTCCCAATCCAGGAATCGAACTGAGGTCTCCTGCATTGTACGTGGATTCTTTACCAACTGAGTTACGAGGGAAGCCCTTTGAGACATTCCCAAAAGAAGACATAAGGGAGCAACTCCAATGTAAAACTGCCATCCCCATATGGGACAACAGTGGTGTTATGGTAGGAGTTCCCAGGACAGTCTCTTCTCTTGGGTCTAGAGACTGCCAAACAGCTGACTGTCTTTGGTCACTAGACCAAAGTCTTTAAAGGACCAAAGTCCTTAAAGTATCCAAAGCCTGAAAGTCTTAGATATAAAGCTTGATTATGATATTTTAATTTAGGTTGTTAGTGATAGGTCTGAAATGTAAGGACTCGGTTGCCTCTTAGCTTCATGACTTTTAAGAACAAGCAGATGCCTAGGCAGCCCACCCCCAATTGCCAGGCCACTCTAGACAAGGTTGTCCCCAGAGGTGGGACCTCATGGCCATCTCTCCATGATAGCCCAGAGCAACAGGACAACTCCTGATCCAGACCTCTCTTCTTGATCTGGTGAGACTCCACTGATGGAAATGTCATCTCACCTTTGACTGGAAGAGCAAGGATCCACAGCTGTTGGAATAACTCTCCTCACCTCCCTTTACCCTTTTTATGTGCCAATCCCAGTCTGGAGTGGTAAGAAACTAGATCCCTTTTAGGCTAGGTCACCTTCTCTTTCTTCCCCAAAAGTTCTGGTTGGTAGCAATAAAACTCATGTATCAGTTAGAATCTCAGCCGAAAACTGATAATATGAGAATAGTTGGAGGAAATTTTGGTAAAAGGACTATTTAAAAGGGTATGATCAGAGTATAAGGAATCAACAAGGAATAGTACGGTACTGCCCAGGGGACTGTTTTCATTCTGCAAAACAAGGTATAGAGAAGTTATTGAAACCTGAAGATTGAGAGGTTGTGCCCAGAGGGATGCCAAACAGGAGCCAGGACACAGCCAGCCTGATGAAAACCCTCAGGGAGGAAACTGGAAGGATAATACTCTCATCCCTCCTGTCTCTTTGGTCAAAGCCAACAGGAAGTTGGAGACGAAGAGAGAGCCCTTTAATGCAACCTCTGCCTGCCACTTCTGATGCAGGGAACAAGATGGAGAAGGGCAGGCAGGGATCTCAGGGGACAAATGGCAGCTCTCTGGCTCAGCTGTGCTCTCTGTGAGTCTCCATTCTCCATGAGTCTGTGCCTGTGTAAAGATTTACTTATTTCAAGTAAAAAGGAACTCTTCTTAAAATCAGTCCTTAGTCAGTGAGCCAGAGGCAAATGGAATCATGGGATTGGGGGCCTAAATTCTAATCAGCGAATAAACGGCTGTGTGATATTGGGAAAAGTAAGCTTTTCTGTATTTGGCTTAATCACCCTTCACTGTCTCATGAGTGTACTGTGAAGATATTTGTAGGACTCAGTTGCTCAGTGGTGTCCAACCCTTTGCAACCCCATGGACTACAGCCCGCCAGGCTCCTCTGTCCATGGGATTTTCCAGGCAAGAATACTGGACTGAGTTGCCATTTCTTTCTCCAGGGGATCTTCCCAATCCAGGGATCAAACCCAGATCTCCCACATTGCAGGCGGATTCTTTACCAACTAAGCCACCAGGGAAATGTGATTATATTCTGATCCCCTCTTTTTCTACAATTGCTTTCCTTATTGACTTAATAACAAAGAGCTTCTCCGGCTCTGTTTCTACTTATCTCTTCGAAATCAATCTATTTCTCTCTCTCTAGCTTTCTCTATCTCTGTCTCCATCTTTATCTCTATCTCATTGTTGTTCAGTCTTTTCCACTGCACTTCATCTGATATTGAAATTTACCTTGTGATATGGGCTTCCCTTGTGGCTCAGTTGGTAAAGAATCCGCCTGCAATGCAAGAAACCCTGGTTCAATTTCTGGGTTGGGAAGAGCCCCTGGAGAAGGGATAGGCTATCCACTCCAGTATTCTTGGGCCTCCCTTGTGGCTCAGCTGGTAAAGAATCCACCTGCAATGCGGGAGACCTGGCTTTGATCCCTGGGTTGGGGAGATCCCCTGGAGAAGGGAAAGCCTACCCATTTCAGTACTCTGGCCTGGAGAATTCCATGGACTCTCACAAAGAGTCAGACACCACTGAGCGACTTTCACTTTTTGCTGCGAGTACTGTTGTGGTTTAAGGTGATCCTTCAAGTTTAACGAGAATCACCCTACTGGCACCTTATGCAATCCTGATACTATCACAATGCAAATATTGTTTAAAATCTCCTTACAATGCAGTATATGACAGAAGCGGTAAAATGCCAGAAGCCACAGTATTCAGAGAACAATTGATTCCATACGATTATGAATATGATAATTTTAATGATAAATAACAGGCTTACATACTGCATGTTTACATGTTATTAAATAAATAATGGATATCTACTGTGTGCCAGGCACCATACTAAGTATTTTATGCCAATTATTATTAGGTATTATTAGGTGCCATTATTATTGCCACTTTGGAGAAGAGGAACAAGAGATTTAGTGAAATTAGATAACTTCCCCGATGTTGCAAAATATTACTCAGATACAAGATTTAAGTCTATGCAGTTGACACTACATATTATTGAATTTCAAAGCAGGCATGTGATTCAAACCCTCTAACCCAGAGGTCCCCAACCTTTTTGGCACCAGGGACTGGTTTCGTGTAGGACAATTTTCCCAAGGACTGGGAGTGGAAGTGATGATTTCAGGATGATTGAAGCACATTACATTTATTGTGCACTTTATTTCTAATCTGATGCCACCACTGATTTGACAGGAGGTACCGGTCCACGACCTGGTGGTTGGGGACTCCTGCTCTAACCCCATAGTCACACCCACAGTAAATTCCTAATCCAGAAGAAAGATAATACCAGTCTGGAGATAGATGGTAGTGATCGTTCCACAGCAATTTAAATATAATTAGTGCCACTGAACTGTACACCTAAAAATTGTTAAAACAGTAATTTTGTGTTGTGTATATTTGATCACAAAAAAAAATCAAAGACTTCAGTAAAAATGATGAAAGCAGTGTTTCAAACCAAAAATAAAAATTGATTTTTGTAATATACTGCTTTAAATGCTTGTGTTACAAAATTAATGATAAAATTAGATATTACAAACACATATTACCTATTATGTTTTCATGTATAAAACTGTATATTCAATTTAGGTGTAAAAATTTTAAACTATCTTCTTAATGGAGAGATACAATTTTTCTTGTTTGCTATTGCCATATATTTGTACCTGGCAATTTTCAACCAAAAATCAATAGCCATCTAAATTAATATTTAATGAAGAGAAAAACAAAGATAGCTTTGGACATGAAATGACAGAGAAATTTTGTCATCACCTACCACTAAGGATTATCGAAGGATTTACTATAGCAAATTGAGAACTGTACCAAAGAAAGCAATGGCATGGGAAAAATCAAAGTAGTAAAAAAAGAGAGACAGTGCCACATATACAAGATAATTGCTATGTTATTTTCAACTGCAAATAAAATAGGAAGTAATCAACATGCCCCCCAAAATGAGGAAATCAGCTAAATTATTGTGCTTCCACTTAAGAGAATATCATGCAGCCATTAAAAATTCTAAGTACCAAGATTTTTTACAGCTATATAGAAATACTTATGTTTTTATGTTTAATAAAAATAAAATGCAGAATTTTATTAAAATTATGCTTATCAGGGCTTCCCTGTTAGCTCAGACGGTAAAGCATCTGCCTCCAATGCGGGAGACCTGGGTTTGATCCCCGGGTCAGTAAGATCCCCTGGAGAAGGAAATGACAACCCACTCCAGTAATTTTGCCTGGAAAATTCCATGGATGGAGGAGCCTGGTAGGCTGCAGTCCATGCGATCACAAAGAGTCGGACACGACTGAACAAATTCACTGGTTCGCTGGATGCTTATCAGCATTATAAATATATGTGTACATATGTATGCAGATTTAAATAAAACATGCAAAAATTAAAGGGATGGTTGTGATTGAGTGGCAGAATTATGGGTGATTCTTTTCCTCCTTTATTTTCCAAACTGTAATACCATGTCATTATTGTACTAGTTATCAACTGTTTTAGAACAAGATACCCTAATATTTAGAGACTTAAGACATCAAGCACTTGTTTTCCCAAAGGTTTTGTGGGTCAAGGACTCGGGTTTGCCAGATGCTTCAGCCTCCAGGACAACAGTTGGCTCAAAGCTTGACCAAGAAAAGAGCCACTTCCAAGAGCATTCAGGTGGTCGCCGTGAGATTCAGTTCCTCTATAAGTGAAACTGTGACATTTGAGGTAGGCTGGGGCCTGGGACCCCCTATTGGAGTCCTTGCCCTTGTACCTGGGCAAATGACTCCTCAAACAACGGCTCACACGCACAGCTGGGGCAAATTATGAACAAAAGCTACAAAATGGCCACAAACCAACTGCCGTTTCTGAGGAGACAGGAGCAAAAAGCAGGATACCATGCACACATCACCAGCAAGGGGGTGCCCCACCCCTCAGGCCCAACCCACCAGTCTGCCCCCGGCTTCACCCACTTAAGGAACCATCCTGCTCTCCCCAGAGGTGGAGCTGCGTACCTGATACTTGTTCTCCTTTCCTTCGTGCTTCAGCATGAGTCCCAATAAAGCCTTGCCTGAATTCCTCACCTGGCCTCTTCAACTTCTGCTGATTAAAGAGCCCAAGGACCCAGGTCACTATCACATTGAGGGCCAGTATTCTGATTCCATGGCTGCCACCCTGTACCTACCTCAGTTCCTCATCACATGGCCTCTCCATGAAAACATGGCAGCTGGTTTTCATCAGAGCAAACATACAACGCGGACAAGTGTGACAGGAGCCAGAGTCATTTTTGTAGCCTAATCTCAGAGCCAAAATGTCCTCACTTGTGCCATATTCTGTGGGTTGGAAGAAAATCCCTATGTTCAGCCCAGACTCGAGGAATGGGAGATCATTGAGGCCATCTTAAAGGCTGCCTACCACAGTGGTTGTTAAAACCTAAGACCTGTGAAATAAGTGCTGTTTTCTTTTTATCACCTGCTAGTCTAAAATCAGCCCGTGACCCATAAATTCTTGGGAAATAGGAATCAGCAACGTCTTCTAGCAAAGTATCAGTAGGAGTAAATCAGAAGCCTCTAAGCACACTGAAAGTTTACGCTTCTAGGAATGTACGGGCCCTTTGGGGCCATTTCAGAAAGGCCCAGGGGTGGCATGAGGGTGAGGCCTAAGGGGTGAGGGGGGACAGAAACAGTATACTATTGATATCTAAGAAGAACTTTTCCTTTTACCACCCACCACCCAAATCCTAAAGAATTTTATTATGTTTCATCCTTGACCGACTAGTCTTTCAATCTTCTGACTTCAGAAAGACCCTTTACAGCACATTTTTAAAGTCAGAGGAAGAATGCAACAGAGGAAAACCAAGCCAAATCTGGTGGTTTGTTTCAGTTACATAGGATTATAGTGTAAAAGCTTCACCCTTTTCACAGAAAGGTGACTTCTACCCTTCCATTTGGGAGGCACTGGGTAACCCTCACAGATCAAAGACACAAGCAGTAAGAAATTAGGGTTAGGAGGAAGAAGAAGAAATAAAGACAACTCCATACCCCCAAATTATCAGAAAGAAACAGAAAAAAATTCATCAATTATGGAATGATAGTTGTTTCCAACCATGCCCCAGCTGCCATTAAAATCACTCTCTGCAAAATTGCCCACCCTGGATTACCAGTACCATAGGGTCCTCACACCTAAATCTTTTTTTTTAATTTTTATTGTAGCATATAGTTGCTTTGCAATGTTGTGTTAGTTTATTGCTTTTCGGCAAAGTGGATCAGTTACACACACACATATACCCACGCCTTTTCAGCTTCCCTCCCGCTTAGGTCACCACAGAGCACTGAGTTGAGTCCCCTGTGCCGTACAGTAGGTTCTCATTAGTTAATATCTATTTTATGCTTTGGGACTGTCAGTTCCAACCTCCCAGTTCATCCCACCCCCACATCCCAGAACAGGAACTTGTAAGCTTTTAGGAACGGAGACTTGCCCAGCTCTCTCAATCCAGTTCAGATTAGAATAATACATATTTAAACTGTTGCCTCCAGACACCTCTAAGAAAGTAATTGTTTACTCCAGTTTACTGTTTGAAACAGGAGGTGAACCCCCAGAAGACTCAGAACTTTATTTTAGCTGTGACTGTCACTAGTCCGGGAACTCCTCCAGCTCGACAAGACTCAACTGGAGTTTATGATTCAAAAATAGTTGCTCCCAAAGGTTCCAACCAAATGACAAATGTCTTCATCTGAGAAGAGGTTTTATTCTACTCTTCTGAAAAAGGGAAACATATTGGCTTTTTGGTTGTTGCCTGTTTTCATTTGTTTGGGGAGGAGGTTTTACACAGCCTATGGTAGGGAAAGATATCTGTGTCCTAATCCCCAGAAACTGTGAATATGTTATGTTTCAGAGCAAGGAATGATACAGTTTACAAACTGAGTTAAGGTTGCTAGTCAATGGACCTTAAGGCAAGGAGACTATCCTGGGTTTTCCAGTATTCACAAGGGTCCTTAAAAATGGGACAGGAAGCAGAAGAAGAATCAGTGTCAGAGGGATGCGATGTGACTCACCTGACTACTACTGGCCTTGAGGACCCTGAACCAAGGATCCAGTGCCTCTGGAGACTGGACAGGCCAGGAAACAGTTTCTCCCCTAAGGCGCCTATGAAGGAATATAGCCCTGCCAACACCTTGGCTTTAGGCCAGTGAAACCCACATCAGAATTCTCCAGAACTGTAAGATAATCAATTTAGATTGTTTTAAACCACTAAGCCTGTGTTACTCGGCTAAGGCAGTTACAGAAAACTAATACAAGCCGCAAGCCAAACGACAAATTGCCAAAGGATAGTTTTTTCAGTCTCATTTAGATTGAATGGTTATTTTACTAGGAAGAATTGCACAGAGATATAAGGAATCTTTGGGGTCTGGCTTGTAGGACTACTGTGCAGGCAGTCTAAGGCTGCCATGGTAATCGTTATGAGTGGTGGCAGAAACAGCAGTCTTAAATTTCTCATTGACTTTTCACACTGAGTTGTGATAGTAACTTTCATCTACCACAGAAATTGATTCCAGTTAGTGAAGAAATTGGAAAAAATAGGCTTGTTTATTTCAAGGGAAATGAATGGAAAAATAAAGACGTTTAACTTCTCTTGATACTCTGTGAGCATAAAGCCTGTTTTCAGCTTTAAGTCTAAGAATTCAGAAACATTTGAACCAAAGTTAAAAAATAAGTGCTTAATTGTCCACCTAAATCAGAGGGGCTTGGCATTTTAAACCTTGTCCTTCATGGAAGTAAGTGAGATAAAACCCATTATTCTATTCTGGAAAGGTAAAGAACCAAGTCCATCCTTCAGAATGGGAATGCGTGACTCCAAACAGTTCAGCCATTCTAAAGCTAAGGCTGTGCTGTGATGAACTGGAAGGGCAAAGAGATGGACTCCTCTTACATGCAAATCCCATGGGATTTTCTTTCTTTTTTTTCACCCCCCCCCCCTTCAAGAGTCTGTGAATGGAGCTTGAGAGATGAATGTGGACGTTAAGAGGTAGATTCTTCAGAGGATGCACTTGCTGAGCTCCGTATTAACACTTCAGGGAATTATGTGCAGCTATCAGTGAGAGAATATTTCCCTAATACTCCATGTTTAATTTTTTTTCAATTACCAATTATGTTCAGTCAATCCCCAGCAGGATTTGTTGGTGAGACTGCTGGTTTCTTAATGCAAGTTTCTTTTCAGTTAGCTGAGCTAATGTTGATGACCTGTTTTCACTTCGTGATGCACTGGTAGATACATCCAGTGCCTACCTAAATGTATTTGAGAATTAAATCTTGTCTGGGGAGGTTTGCTCATTCAGCCTAGGGATTAGAAATTATATTGACCCAAGGAGCAAGATGTGCTATATTTAGTCTGGGACCAATGCCAAGCATGTACCGCCAGACCAAGAGACTAGGGGGCTCTGACATCATTTTTACTCCAGCATCTTATAAAACACCAAGGGTAGCAGTTAAGCTACATCATTTGAAAATTACAATTCCCAGGTTTCAAATTATTTTAAATTTTTTGTTTGGAGCCTCATTTTCCAATCAAATATATTCAGTGCTTGAAGGGAAAGGTAGGGACTAAAAGGGGGAATAATCGGCTTTTACTAAGGATCAACTGATATTTCTATTTCCATTCTGAAATGAGGAAAGCAATCTATGAAGAGGCTAGTTAAGTCAGTTACAGAAGGGTACAATCACACTGGCAGCAGGATTAGTATTCCAGCCCATACCTTCCTGACTCCAGACCCCCATGCTTTATTCTTGTTACTATCCATCCTATCTTTGTATGAGAGAAAAGAAATCTGTATGCTTCATCTCAGTCGGAGAACTGAGAACAATCTAATAATGGAATGAGTTCAGAATCTCCCAAGAAAAGCTGAATGATAGCTTGACTCAAGCTTCCATTCCTTTTTTAGATGGTCATTTTCCTCCTCTTTTGCCCTTCCTTCCTAAAAAAAGCACAAAAGAAATTAAACATTAAAACTCCAGGAGGAAAAAAACTCTCCAGGAGGGCACAGATTGTCATTTATCTTTGTATCTCTAGTGCCTTGTACATTACCTGGCCCAGATTAGGTGCTTGTCACTGACTTGTCATAGGAAAGAAAGAATTAATAAACCAATGAAGATCATTCTATTTATAATGCCTACTGGAACTGCTGTTTCACTTTCAAATGTCGAAAAGCATTTTGTTATTATTTTAAGCCAGCTGCTTTGAATATGTTAAATATTCCAAGTTTCTGAAGTGTGTTACTGAAAACTGATTCTGGACGTGAAAATATTTTTCCTCTCTCACTATACAGAGACACACATGGACATGCATATTTAGCATGATATTTTTACTGTGCTTTCCAAAATAATTTGAAATAGTTTATATTCAAAAGTGTAAGCACTCTGAGTTCCCAAGTAACATTCTCTGAAAGGACCTTTTTAAATTTCATTAATTAAAAATGAGCTCTCTAAAAATGAGAGCATTCATAAGTCTCTCTAAAATGTAGGTATCTGTTGGACAGGATTTATGTTTCATCCAACTGTAATGCAAAATGGTTTCCAAAACCTGGGTAGATGTGGGTGATGCAACATTAACAAGGAATTAAGAAAAATCAATAGTTTAAAATATTGAAAATCAGGCTGCATTGGAAGCAGTGGTAATAGCTGTATCTACACAAACCCAGACAGCAGTCATACTTTCCAAAAATCATACGGAATGATTCTCTGAGAATTCTTCTCAAAATGTACATCTGATGTTTCCCACATTATAATTTTCTTTAGAAGAAAATATGACATCTTAAGTGTCTTTCCAGAAAAATGCAAATACACTTTGGAATTTTTCTTACATAGCATTCCATGAAATGCCTATTTCCAAGTGAAAAAAAAAAACTATTTGTAATTAATTAAATATGCTTACTTCAATAAAAAAAAATTCCAGAACCTGAAATAAAGTGATATATTTTCTCTGAAAGACTTTAGTTCATTCCTTAAGAAGAGAGTTTTTTTCATAATACCACCTTTGCAGGATGTATTGGTATAATGAAACTGTCAATACATATAGGTCATATATGAGGCGTGTTTGGATTGATTATGTGTTCTAATAGCCTGAAATCTAAATGAAGAGGTTTTGTAATAAGAAGGTAATAGGACTATAGAGATCCTTGCATGGCATAAAAATACATGGAGAGGTGTATTGAAAATGTGAATGAGACTAATTGATCATCTTATTAGAGAAACACTTATTTCAAGATGAAAAATGGCCATATTGTTGTTTGACATTTGGATTGTCGATGACTTGACCGGAAGACACCTTACTCAGACACCCCAGAGACATGAGCAGTTCAAGAGAGCAGCTGCCTGCCAAAGGTCACTGATAGAATAATAGGGCTTTTTCTTCACAGTCTCAAGAAAGTTATCTGATGCTGCTTATATCCCAGTGAGAGAGGAATAATGTGATGGCCAAAAGTCACGCTTTTATTAAAACTGATACTATTCATGTAACAACCAGTATGACAACTCCAAAATTTTGCTATAATAGAATCCCTAAATAGCATACTTAGGAATAATATTCTATTCTTGGCTCATCTGAAATACATCAAAAGCAAAACATTGGATCTTTTTTCAGAAAACATAACCTAATAAAATATCCAAGTTGCTTCATTAGTTATCAAGCTTGGAAATCATCCTGGTGAATAGAATACTCAAGGTAAGTTTAGACTTCATATTTGTTCATAAATTTCCATAATAAAAAGACAATTTAGGTAGGCTTAAAAGTACTTTTTAAAAGAAACAAAGAAAAAGATCCAGTGGGCCTCTCTTCTCTTCTCTGGACTTAAGGTTTTCAGGTAGAGGGGTTTGTGGATCTTCTTCACCATTCCATGCACCTCTGCCTATTTTAACATTTGCTGTCCCCTGAAGCTGCTCACATCAAGAGCTTTATTTTTTTAATTGTTTGGGATTTTAAAATCCACATTAGCAAATAGCACACAGCTGAGTTAAGGCTACTGGTGGACATGAGGCACTTCCAACCTTGGACTCCTCACTCTTCAACAAGGAACAGATTTCATAAAACTGCAAATTGTAACCAATGTAGTGCCACCCTGAGAGAGATACAAAAGCTAGCACCATGTTTGGGGAAATTAAGATTTCCTCACTACCTCTGTACCCTAGAATTTTTGCACGATAGATTTCAAGTTAAAATATACAGTATGGGCAGATTTGAAAGCAAACAAAATGTGAAAACAATGCAATATGAATAATATGAATAATAATACCTATAAATGCAATATGAATAACATGAAGCCTGAATTGTGTGTAGGGCAAGGGGGACAGGCCGTTCCATTCCCTTTTACCTCGGTAAGAGTTGGCTGTACCTGAATTTCAGCCTTCCTACCTCAACCCTCCTCCCACACTGCACATGGACACTCCATCTTTGCCTGTCTTGGACATTCTGGCAACAAAGAGCTCTCCAAGCAGTATTGCCCCAATTCATGCTACCCCCATGGACTGTTCTGAGAATTACCTGCAGGTGTTTGTGAGTAAATAAATGACCACTGAACCATGAGAAATGGTTTCTGCCCACGCCATGAGAAATAAATTTTGAGTTTTCTTAAGTATAAACAGTCTCATCTTTTTAACTAATGGCATAAGTTATCTGTAGGCTCTGACAAGTACAATACAGTGGGTAGAATCAAAGTTGACCTAATAATCAAATCACTGTGAGGTTAAAATTCTCACTAGCACTTCATCCATGGTGCCTAGGTCACCCCCATAGAGACTGAAGAGCCTGGAAGAAGCCCCAAAACAGCATTTTACCTGTCCTCTTCAACTAGGAATCCACACTTACAAGTCCCAGAGAAAAGTATATGAATCTCTGAAATACCCTTTCCCAGGTGGCTACCAGTTCTATGAACTCAGTAAAATTAGCTTTTTGTCAACATTATTTTTCCAAGATTCTATGCAGATCAAGGTATCACTTGCAGCCAAGGATTGCCCGTACCTCACAGCTTCTTATGATCTGTACATAGGAGATAACTCCAGTGTCCTCTGTGCTCCAGAAACAGCCCTGAGTCTGGAGCTCCAACTACCTTTGGAAAGCTGACAGATCACATGAAACCAAAGTGCCGTGACGGGGCTTCCCTGGTGGTTCAGTGGTAAAGAGTCTGCCTGTCAATGAATGCAGGAGACACAGGTTCGATCCCTGATCTGAGAAGATCCCACATGCTGCGAAACCCTAAACCTGTGCACCACAACTATTGAGCCTGTGCTCAAGAGACCATGAGCCGCAACTACTGAAGCCTGTGCACCCTAGAGCCTGTGCTCCACAACGAGAGAAGCCACCCCAATGAGAAGTCTGTGTACCGCAACTAGAGAGTAGCCCCCACTTGCCGCAACTAGAGAGAAGCCCATGCAACAATGAAGACCCAGAAAAGCCAAAAATAAATAAATAAACAAGGGGTCATGAAGGACCACGCTGAATTGATGCCTATAGAAGATGGTAGCATCCAATCTGCTATCTGATTTTGAGGATAGGTTATATCCTAATCAAGCCATTCAAGTGCTTGAACAGTTTTATCACTGTCACTTCTGGATCATAAATCCTAGCTAAAAATGGAGAACTGAGACTCCCAGAAGGCACCCTGTCCACCAGCATGACCTTTGTCATGAACCTCTGTGATGTTGTCCACTGCTCTTTAGGAAGAAGTTCATGGAAGTAATTCCAAAATTCTTTTGCTCTTACCCTCTGCTTATAAAGGAGCATAATTGTCACATTATTTAATATTCAAGTCCTCAAATGATGAACATTTGTTTTCAGATGATCATGCTGCAGTCAGGTGAAAATTCTGAACCGGCCGTTTCCTAGCCAATTGATCCTGGGAAAATGATTTACCCTCTTCTGACTTGTTCTTTGTTTTTCATCAATAAAATGGAGCTAGTAACCCCTGTCTCACTGGGTATGTTGTAAGGATTAAATGATTATAAAGTAACTAGAATGTCATATATGAATTCTAGATGTTAGATTCTTTTTAAGAAAAATTTAAACTTACATAGAAACTTGTAAATGGATGTGTTTTTCTTTTGTCAGTAATGTCTTTAGTGTTAAATTATCTAGAAAGATGGAATAACCAAGCTTTTTTAAAAATTGCACATTAAGGACTGACTTTAAATGTGTATATGCATATAATATATGTTCTCTTTCTATTGTTTAACTTTATAGTTTAAATAAAGTTTCATTTATTTCCAGTCTTTATAATATTCATCTGGTGCATGCAAAATTTCCATAGAGTGATATAAGACAATTATTTAATTATATTATTGGATATACAATTTATTTCCAGTTCTTCAATATTATCCTCAATAGCACTGTATGGGAGAGTAAACTTTGTGCACAAGGGGTTTCTCTCATTTGTTGATGGTTCATTTCTTAGGACGCAGTTCTAGAAATGGTGTTATTGGGTCAAAGAACATGAACACATTTTTATGGTTTTGATCTATTTTGTTCATTTTAAGTGCAGGAAAGGAAGAAAGTACTTTGAGCTAAGGTTATCAGAAGTCTGAATATGGGGAATTGGGAAATGGGAAAAGGAATATTTCAGGAATAAAAAAAAATAAACAGAAGTAAATAAAATCTTAATATGAATAAAAGACAAAAGGCAATTAGTGTGACTGAAGTGAAGAGTTTTTTGGCAGTAGTAGAAAATCGGGCCAGGTAAGTTAAGCAAATTCTTATTAGAGTCATCCTTTGAAAGTGGGATAAACTAGTTAAGCTTGCTGCAGTTTGCCTAGAGCTCAGGTCAGCACTCACAACAGAGAGAAAAAGAGGGTGGGGGAAGGAGAAAGAGGGAAGGAGGGAGAAGGACAGGGAGGGAAGGAAAGAGACGGTTCATGAAAAATCACTGGCAGAAGGATTGAGGCTCAGCTGGATGGCAAGAACATGGGCATCATGGAAAAGAGCTAGGTCAAAGTTTCCCATGAGATGTTAAAGAAGAACATGGAAAGTGAATCCAAACACTTGAAGAGAAAAATGAAAAAAGGGACTTAGACATCAGTGTAAGACAGTGAAGGCAAGTGTAGTTCCCAAGAGTTCTCACCTGTCTAAAAAAGAGAGGTAGGTGTCCCCACATGGACAGTAGTCAGGTGACTGGGAAGGGGACTCTTTCAGCTCTGAGAAGGATATTGGGTGGGGGTATTGATTTTGAATTGGACGTAGGGTATTGAGGTGGAAAAGTCAAGCATAGACAGCCCTTACATTCTTAGGGCCTTCAGTGGCTTAAGTTGTACACACAAAACTAGGAGCTCATAGTGCGGCACACGAAATCCTACCAGGCAATGGAGGAGGGACTGCGGAACTTCTGAGGTGGTCTCATGAGTCAAGGCCTTGGACCAAAGCAGCAGTAACCCTGACTTACCAGCTTTTGCCTCTCAGGACCACTACATGAGCATCAGAATTTCATCAGAAACCCTGTCCTATTATCTAGTTTCATGCCCAAATACATAGTAAAACACAATTGTAGTGAAACATCAGGAAAAATAATAAAATGTATAATTATTTCACTTAAGTTAGGTGCCAGTGCTATTATAGGCTCAATACTTTTCATTTGGGGGCCAGTAACACTGTTCATGAACTATTAATTTTTACTTTAGAGAGTACCTGTGTCAAAAGGCTCTTCTAAAATATATGGTAGAGACCTCCAAATGCAGAAAATCTCTCAAGAGCCATAGGAACAGCTTTCAAGAAACTACACAATGGTGAAAATGTGGCAGACCTCACACCTGACAAAACCTACAGATGGGCTCCAACGTTCACTCCACTCAGAATTCCAGATTCCTCTTTCAACTACAGAAAATTCCACACAAAGAATCTAATAATCCCCTGGGTCATCCAGAACCACTGAACACGTATCCCATATTCTAAATATAACCCTTTGCATTTTTCCTTGGAGGAATACTAATCACATGTGTGAGCCATATGTTGTGGTCTAATATCTCCCCAATCAGCAAGGAATTTCCTTGGATTTTTCACAGGATCCCTGAGGAACCAGAAATAGACAGCAGGCAAATCCAGTTCGAAATAATCACGGCACCAGGATATGAAAAATGGGGGTGAATTACGTGTACCCGAATGTGTGTATTTTGTCTATTTTTAATTATCAGTTTTAAATGTATGGGGAAAATGTTTCTTTCAATTATTTTATAATCCAAGAATCATAAATCAGATTGTTGGTGTAAGGTCATGGTTAGTCGCCTCAAAAAATGCCCTGACTATATTTGAGGTGAGTAGGGAATACACCAGAACAACTCACAGACAGTGGGGCAGCTGGAGGCACAAGGGTCCCCCAGATGATCAACTGCTGAGCATTTCGGTCTGCAGAGGAGGAAGGCTCTGGAAAATTGCTGGTGGGGAGTCACCCTAAAGCCCTGTATCAGAATCAAACCAGGAGTGTGTTAGACACATCCATCTCCCAAGAGTTCTGAGCCACGGATCTCGGGCCTTCTGAGTGTACAAGAATTCTCTGGCCCAAGGTCCCCTGATTTCTCAAGGTCAGTGGGGCTAAGGCCCAGTGAGCTCAGCTCAGTGCTCCGTGTTGACCTCGAGGAGTGGGGTGGGGTGTGGGGGGGGAGGCCCAGGAGGGAGGGGCATGTGTATAGCTGATTCACCTTGGTGTACAACAGAAACGAATACAACATTATAAAGCAATTGTACTCCAATAATAAAATAAATAATAAAGTGAATGAGGAGAGAAGGGAGCGAGAGGGAGAGTGAGAAGACAAGGAAGCGTTCTCTTACCCTCGCCGGGGGTTGTTTTAATTCCTTTAAATTGATAGAAGTTCACAAAATTATATATTTTTCCTTTTCTGTAACTCCAGTAAATATGTTCATTGCAATTAAGTAAGATTTTGCAGTCCATTACCCTGTAATGGATGCAGCCATTGGGTATTTTTGAAAACTAAAATTAAAAGAAAAATGAGCAAGTAAATGTGTTGATTAATGCATCTGTGAGAATCTTTGCACTATCTTTTAAACAGATGAATGAACTTTTTAAAGCAAAATGATAACATGAAAATGAATCTATTATGTATTGATAATGATAAACCTGTCCTTCAAAACAACCACCAGTGAATTAATATTGTCAAACCCATTCTAGGGATGATACAGTAAGACATAAAGAGCCAGACTTCTGGTAACACACAGTAGGCTAGCAGGAGCAACAGCAGCTATCTCAAACTGCTGTCCAGCCAGGTGATAGTGAGCACGAGGAATGTTTGTCAAAATCTTCAAAGTGGTACTTACTTTGCTTAAAAGAGAAATCGTTTTATCAGGTACCAGTGTACTTCTGAGGCCTGTCTCTTCCTTCAGGGGCCAGTTCAGTTCAGTCGCTCAGTCGTGTCCAGCTCCTTGTGACCCCACGCACTGCAGCACGCCAGGCCTCCCTGTCCATCACCAACTCCCAGAGTTTACCCAAATTCTTGTCCATTGAGTCAGTGATGCCATCCAACCATCTCATCCTCTGTCGTCCCCTTCAAATGAGTCAGCTCTTCACATTAGGTGGCCAAAGTATTGGAGTTTCAGCTTCAAAATCAGTCCTTCCAATGAACACCCAGGACTGATCTCCGTTAGGATGGACTGGTTGGATATCTCTGCAGTCCAAGGGACTCTCAAGAGTCTTCTCCAACACCACAGTTCAAAAGCATCAATTCGGTGCTCAGCTTTCTTTATAGTCCAACTCTCACATCCATACATGACTATTGGAAAAACCATAGCCTTGCTAGACGGACCTTTTTTGACAAAGTAATGTCTCTGCTTTTTAATATGCTGTCTAGGCTGGTCATAACTTTCCTTCCAAGGAGTAAGCGTCTTTCAATTTCATGACTGCAATCACCATCTGCAGTGATTTTGGAGACCAGAAAAATAAAGTCAGCTACTGTTTCCACTGTTTCCCCATTTATTTCCCATGAAGTGATGGGACCAGATGCCGTGATCTTAGTTTTCTAAATGTTGAACTTTAAGCCAACTTTTTCACTCTCCTCTTTCACTTTCATCAAGGGGCTCTTTAGTTCTTCTTCACTTTCTGCCATAAGGGTGGTGTCATCTGCATATCTAAGGTTACCAATATTTCTCCCAGCAATCTTGATTCCAGCTTGTGCTTCCTCCAGCCCAGCGTTTCTCATGATGTACTCTGCATAGAAGTTAAATAAGCAGGGTGACAATATATAGGCTTGAAGTACTCCTTTTCTTATTTGGAACCAGTCTGTTGTTCTATGTCCAGTTCTAACTGTTGCTTCCTGACCTGCATATAGGTTTCTCAAGAGGCAAGTCAGGTGGTCTGGTATTCCCATCTCTTTCAAAATTTTCCACAGTTTATTGTGATCCACACAGTCAAAGGCTTTGGCATAGTCAGTAAAGCAGAAATAGATGTTTTTCTGGAACTCTCTTGCTTTTTCGATGATCCAGCAGATATTGGCAATTTGATCTCTGGTTCCTCTGCCTGTTCTAAAACCAGCTTGAACATCTGGAAGTTCATGGTTCACGTATTACTGAAGCCTGGCTTGGAGAATTTGAGCATTACTTTACTAGCGTGTGAGATGAGTGCAATTGTGTGGTAGTTTGAGAATTCTTTGGCATTGCCTTTCTTTGGGATTGGAATGAAAACTGACCTTTTCCAGTCCTGTGGCCACTGCTGAGTTTTCCAAATTTGATATTTGCATATTGAGTGCACCACTTTCACAGCATCATCTTTTAGGATTTGAAATAGCTCCACTGGAATTCCATCACCTCCACTAGCTTTGTTTGTAGTGATGCTTTCTAAGGCCCACTTGACTTCACACTCCAGGATGTCTTGCTCTAGGTGAGTGATCACACCATTGTGATTATCTGTGTCATGAAGACCTTTTTTGTACAGCTCTTCTGTGTATTCTTGCCACCTCTTCTTAATATCTTCTGCTTCGGTTAGGTCCCTACCATTTCTGTCGTTTATTGTGGCCATCTTTGCATGAAATGTTCCCTTGGTCCCTCTAATTTTCTTGAAGAGATCTCTAGTCTTTTCCTCTGTTTCTTTGCACTGATCATTGAAGAAGGCTTCCTTATCTTTCCTTGCTATTCTTTGGAACTCTGCATTCAAATGGGTATATCTTTCCTTTTCTCCTTTGCTTTTCATGTCTCTTCTTTTCACAGCTATTTGTAAGGCCTCCTCAGACAGCTATTTTGTTTTTTTGCATTTCTTTTTCTTGGGGATGGTCTTGATCCCTGTCTCCTGTACAATGTCACAAACCTTTGTCCACAGTTCATCAGGCACTCTGTCTATCAGATCTAGTCCCTTAAATCTATTTCTCACTTCCACTGTATAATCATAAGGGATTTGATTTAGGTCATACCTGAATGATCTAGTGGTTTTCTCCACTTTCTTCAATTTCAATCTGAATTTGGGAATAAGGAGTTGATGATCTGAGCCACAGTCATCTCCTGGTCTTATTTTTGCTGACTGTAGAGAGCTTCTCCATTGTTGGCTGCGAAGAATATAATCAATCTGATTTCAGTATTGACCATCTGGTGATGTCCATGTGTAGAGTCTTCTCTTGTGTTGTTGGAAGAGGGTGTTTGCTATGACCAGTGCGTTCTCTTGGCAGAACTCTATTAGCCTTTGCCCTGCTTCATTCTGTACTCCAAGGCCAAATTTGCCTGTTACTCCAGGTGTTTCTTGACTTCCTACTTTTGCATTCCAGTCCCCTATAATGAAAAGAACATCTTTTTTGGGTGTTAGTTCTAAAGGATCTTGCAGGTCTTCAAAGAACTGTTCAATTTCAGCTTCCTCAGCATTACTGGTTGGGGCATAGACTTGGATTACCATAGTATTGAACAGTTTGCCTTGGAAACGAACAGAAGTCGTTTTTGAGACTGCATCCAAGTACTGCATTTTGGACTCTTTTTGTTGACTATGATGGCTCCCCCATTTCTTCTAACAGATTTCTGCCCACATTAGTAGATATAATGGTCATCTGAGTTAAATTCACCCATTCCAGTCCATTTTAGTTCGTTGATTCCTAGAATGTCGATGTTCACTCTTGCCGTCTCCTGTTTGCCCACTTCCAATTTGCCTAGATTCATGGACCTAACATTCCAGATTCCTATGCAATATTGCTCTTTACAGCATTGGACCTTACTTCTATCACCAGTCACATCCACAGTGCTGTTTTTGGGTGTTGTTTTTGCTTTGGTTCTGTCCCTTCATTCTTTCTGGAGTTATTTCTCCACTGATCTCCAGTAGCATATTGGGCACCTACCAAGCTGGGAGTTCATCTTTCAGTGTCCTATCTTTTTGCCTTTTCATACCGTTCATGGGGTTCTCAAAGCAAGAATACTGAAGTGGTTTGCCATTCCCTTCTCCAGTGGACCACACCTTGTCAGACCTCTCTGCCACGACCTGTCCGTCTTGGGTGGCCCTACACGTCATGTCTTAGTTTCACTGAGTTGGACAAGTCTGTGGTCCATGTACTCAGATTGGCTAGTTTTCTGTGATTGTGGTTTCAGTCTGTCTGCCCTCTGATGCCCTCTCTCACTGCCTACTGTCTTACTGGGATTTCTCTTACCTTGGATGTGGGGTATCTCTTCATAGCTGCTCTAGCAAAGCACCTTCGGGGGCCACACCTTCCCAATTCAAGCTGACTTTCGGCCTCTGTTGAGGTGGAGAAAGGTGGATGAATCTTGCTTTCCTGTCTTCCTGTTTCCCCACTCAGGGCCAATTTAAGACCTCCCTCCAGACCACCCCACCTCCATGTTTCTCCAGTTCCTGGTTAATTCATGACTGGCATTGGAGCTGAAGATGGGCATGGTAGCCAGTCTCTGAGAGCCTCACCTGCTGGTCTTCACAGCTGACTGACAGAACATTCCTCAGTGATGGCGTGTCAGTTCAGAGGCTAGATCAGAAAGCATTTGGCTTCTTAGGTTGCTTGTTTTGGAGGGAGGCAGTAGCCATGCCAGGAGACCGCTCCAGCAGCCTCACAGAGTGGCCCACGAGAGGGGACAGAGCCACCAGCCACGTGAGGGAAACTTGCTGGGAGTGAATCCTCCGGCTCACTCAGGCCCTCAGACTGAGTTAGTGCAGCAGGCATCCGGCTGAAACCTGACTGGAGATCCTGAGCCAGAACCACCCAGTCATACCACTCCAGAATTCCTGACCCCAGGAACTGAGAGGTTTAATGAATGGTTATTGTTGCTTTAAGCCACTAAGTCTGGGGTGATTTGTTATACCACAGTAGGTAACCAATATACGGGGTTAATATATAACCTCTCTTGAGGGACATTTATACTTTAACCAGAATCTTTCACTTAAAAATAAAAAGGCGAAATGACAGGTAGGGATGTTTATGAGTGAGGGTGTGTGTGTGTGAGTGTGTGTGTAAAACAGGCTCATTGACACAGCCCCTCCCCCACTCTGGCTTCTTTCTATTGTGGGAAAACAAAATGTAGTGCTTTGAGCATTAGGTTACATCTTCTCCCTCAGACTTCCATAGAAAGATTCTTGATTATGACCTGGTACTCCCCCTCCTCCTGGCCTTAAGAGACCCAGAGATGGGACGTCCCTGGTGGTTCAAGTTAAGACTGTGTGCTTCCAGCGCAGGGAGCATGGATTCAATCTCTGGATGGAGATCTAAGATCCCACATGCCATGTGGCACGGCCCAAAAAAAAGAAACCCAGAGATACAAAAACACTGAATCATATGTTGTACAACTGAAACTAATGTGACACTATAAATCAACTATATTTCAATTGAAAAAAAAAAGAAACCTGGAGAGATAATGGCTCCCATTACTGCAGCTCCAAATCTAGCTCTACACTGAGCTATTAGGGCAATATCTCTGGGCTTCAGAGTAAAGTGAAGGATGGCTAACATAGATTTAGTGCTTACTATATAGTAAAGATACAAGCTATACCAAAAACTGTCCTTAAACACTTTTTAATAGATTGTCTTTATTTAATCCTGATGACAATCTTATGAGGTAGATACCATTTTGTTCATTTCCCCACAAGGCAACTGAAGCACAGAAGAGGTCAAGTGACATGCCCAAGGTCAAACAGTAAGGAGTAGAGACAGAATTCAAACCCAGGCCCTCTGATTACCAGGCCTACGTTCTGAGACTGGACCAGGCAATCACTAAGCCTTTTTCCAGCCCAAACAATTAGGATTCTGTGCTGCAAGGGGCTCTGCCTCTACCCTGCCTCATGGCACCTAAAGGACCTCCACCTTCAGCCAGGTGTGCTGGGGCCATGCAGCCATCCCGAGTGCTCATCTACAAAGGGGGTTTGGGAGAGTCACACTCCTGCCCTGGTCACACAAGTCTCACCTCCTCCATCAGCTTGTCATTCTCCTGAAGTTTCCATTCCCACACTGTCTCCAGGATTCATTAGGGTCTATTAGAAAAAAAAAAAAACTCCTGGTTAAAATGTAAATATTTAACCTGGGAAATGCACACCAATCTATTGTCACCTTCCTTGACCTTTTAGTAGAGAACAGAGCCCAAAGGGAATAGGAGACTGGCCAGATACATTTGAATCTGGGGAGAATCCAAGAAAGATCTGAAATTGTAGCTTTTCTAGGTGTTAGAAGGCCTCCTGAGTAGTGAAGGAACACCTAGTAGGGGAGCAGAGGGTACCCCTACACACACACACACCACTCACACCCCAGACACACGTAGAAAAGTTTGGCTTCATTTATCTGGAAATTTGCAATCAGAAAACCCAGAAATAGGCCTTTTAAATTTAACCATATACATAATTGATGTCATTTTGAAAAATACAACTTTATCTTAAGTGACTTGTGATGGAGGCAAGGCATAACAAAATTGTTTGTTTTGAAAACATTATGCTAATTTAAATAAGCCAGACACAAGTGGACAAATATTATATGATTCCACTTATATGAGGTGCCTAGAATAGGCAAATTCACAGAGATAGAAAGCAAGTAGAGGTTACCAGGGAATGAGGGGAGGGTGATGGGGAGTTAGTTTTTAATGGGTACAGAGCTTTGGTTTGGGATGACGAAAAACTTCTGGTGATGAACAGCGGTAATGATTGCACAACAATATGAGTGTACTTCATGTCACTGAGTTGTATATTTTTAAATGAGTAAAAGGATAAATTTTAAATTATGTATATTAACATGATAAAAAATTATTTTAGTCATTTCTGTTTCTAGAGCTCTAAGGTCTGTATCTGGTCTTACTGCTCCCCTTTTACATCAGTCACTAATGCTTTCCCATTTTTCCTCCAAAATGTCTGTTTTATGTTTTTGTCTTCTTCGCCTCAAGCCTTCAACATCTCTCATCAAGGCTATTGAAATGAACCCTGAAATGGCCTGGCTGACTTCTGCCTCTTCCCATCTAATTCATCTTACAAGGCTGCTTTTCATGTCATCTCAGTGTTTGATACGCCCAGTCTCATTCTTGCCTCTAGAAGAAGCTTAAAATGTATTAAAACAGCCTTCGCTCTCATACAGAGGGAAACCCAGTAATATGTAGTGGTAGACCCATGCTTTCAATGTGCATTGTTTCACTTAATTTGATTGCAGAAGGGTACAGTGAATTTTGGGGTACAGTTTAAAAGACAATAATGGGACCACTCATGTAACCAGGTTAAGACAGAACATCGTCAGCTTAGTGCTTTAGAGCTGACTTAATCCACAACTGACTGGGAGGTATACCCACACGGGAGTAATGGCAGAAGGTACCTCAGAAAAAGAAGATAGAGAGACAAACTTGTCTTACTTTATCATTCTAACCTGAGCATGGGAGGCAGCAACTTCTAAAAGGACCAAAGTAGAGCACATGGACAATTCTTTAAAAAAAAAAAAAAGGTCTTCAGTAATTATGATAAATAAAGTCAGCATAACACTAAACACAGCAAAACTGGGGGTGGTAGAGAATCCAGAGTTAGGAAGATGAACATATTACAGCTCCTGCCCTGGAGTAGAGAGACATGGACACAAATCACTGTGATAACCTGCAATCAAAGACATGTATGAAGTTCATTGTGGAGCACAGAAGAGCATGGAAACAGAAGGAATTACAATTAATCAAACTATGAACCCAAGCAAGAAGCAATTGATATTGAGATGTTTATTATCATTGTCAAAATTCCTGCCTTGAGGGACTTCTAGGGCAGTCAGTGGTCAAGACTCCGTGCTTCCAATTCAGGAGGCATGGGTTTGATTCCTGGTCGAGGAACTAAGATCCCACATGCCATGTGGCAAAAAAAAAAAAAAAAAAAAAAATCCCACTTTGATCTGAGAAAGCTCTTGGGAACCAAAAGAGATAAAGGAAAAAAACATCCTCTCTTCTTTTCCATTGCCAGAGTCTGTGAAGCAGCTCCAGCAAGCTCCCAGTGGAAGCTGTAGGATCCCCTTCTCCAGAGATATGATTCACTCTGCAGCTTTATGTATTCAGTGAGCTGCCAAAATTATTAAAGCTACTGGATGCACGCCAGACTGCCACTTCATTTTGTGCTGTGTAGACACCATCCTCAGCATGTGAAACTCCCCTAAACCACTTAACATTATTTTTGGACTTGTCTCATCTTCCTTACTTCTGAGTGTATAAGTTCCTTGAGGGCAGTGCATCACACAGGATTTTGAGAGACAAATATCACACCCATTCAAATCCATTTAAACAAAAAAGAAAAAAGATTAACTTTAGTTATCTCCAGGAGGGCTGTGGAACTAGGCTTGGGGGTGGCTCCACAGGCCACTGAGAACACCCTGAAAGGTCCCAGGGGTGGCATCACCACCATGGGCATGAGAACCAGTCATTCCTTTCCCCACAGGAAAAGTGAAGAGTTGTTAGAGGAAGGAAGAGTGGGTACTGGGAAACCCAGAACAACCAAATGATGGAACCCACTGCAGAGTTGATGCTCCACAGAATTTTCACAATTTCAGACAAATGGAGATACACAATATAGTTAGAAAAAATAAGCATCTATTTTAAGTTTTATCACACGTACTTAGAGGTATCAAGTTACTAATGAAATAAGCCAACTTTGAAATAAAACAGTGAAAGAACTAGCATCTTCTCACCATGGTTATCTAACTCCTAACTACAGTCCTCAAGGCTCAACCCTGTGTGTGTGCTCAGTCACTCAGCCGTGTCCAACTCTGCGATGCCAGGCACTGTAGCCCACCAGGTTCTTCTGTCAATGGAATTTTCCAGGCAAGAATACTGGAGTGGGTTGCCATTTCCCCCTCCAGGGGATCTTCCCCACTCAGGGATTGAACCTCCCCACCCCCTCTTGTGTTTCCTGCATTGGCAGGTGGATTCTTTACCACTGAGCCACCTGGGAAGCCCCCAGAGGCTTAACTAGACCTGTTCTTTTGTATGTTTATCTCACAAACCACTGTGAAATTTTGTCTTCCTGCAACAGAAAATGCAAGAAAGAATATTTCTGTGTTGCTCTCCATGAAAATGCAAAGCTCATTAAGAATGTGGATTCTTATAAAAAGCTTGTTTGTATCTTTATAAACTTGCTTTTAACATATAAGGCAGCATTCCTTTGGTTTTGCTTTATAGGTATGAAAAAATGATAATCAGAAGTGCAGTTTTCCATATTTCTTGGTTCTCCATTTTACTTAAGCTAAAGGTATCCTTATTCTTTTGCTAGTCATGAATTCTGCTTTTATCAGCACAATTCAGAGCTGGTTTCCAACCGGTAGGATGAAAATTGAACATATGTGACATTCAAGTACTGAATTCCCTGTTGAAGAAATGAATGATAGACCTTATCTATCATTTATTTGACTCATGTGTATACCCATGTATATTACAGACATTTTTATTTAATTATTCAGGAATTGGCACATGAGATGCATTATCTAATTCCCCTGGGGTCTGCCACTGGCAAAAATAAATGCAAAGACTGCGGCTACCAATTGCATTTTCCCCTTTTTTATATATTTTAAAGTAACAACTTTATTATCTCTACATTTAATGACTGATTATTTGAGAAGTTTAAGCAATATAGAAATGTACTACAGAGAAAACAAATCAACAAAATTCTACTATGTAGAAATAATCATCAGTAATATTAACATCTTTCCATACATAGATGAGAGGAATGATAGATGAAGACTTGAAGAGATAGTTTGGTGCCCAGATAAAATTTTATAAAACTGCCTAATACCATGTATATTATTTTTAAAATAAAACTATTAAATTTGACAAAAGAGAGAAACAGATAAAACTAACAAATAACTTCCTTCTTCACTAAGAGAGCAGCCTCTAATAAAGCCTTTTAACATTAAGGGAAGAAAATACTAAAAAGTTTGGATTTTCTAGCAACCCAAAAGTGTTTTGGAATTTTATTAAAGTGTTCCTAACACTACATTTAGTGCTGAGTTCAAATGATAATTATGTTTTATAACTAAAATTGAAAGAGGTCAGAATTGGAAAATATGAAACTATTACTTACAAATAACTTGGGGTGGTCCTTGTGATGCATACTGAGTTAGAGACAGGTATAAAGCAATGCCTTTATTATCTTTGATCATTCAGAATGAAGATAATTCAATGTACTAGTGTTATAAAATATATAACTTACAATAGCCTGTGTTTATATGGGATGAGTTAAGAAACTTGTAACATTGTCTTATAAAATACATGCATCTTCAAAGTCAAGGGCCAAGGCAAAAGTCACAACCTTTTAATAACAGTGGACTTAATTCTTGGATAGTGTCATCATGTGATGAACTCCAATGCATCTTCAGAGATACAAACACAGCTGTTTTTTAAGTTTGCAAAGGAATCATATGCTGTTAGAAAAATAGATTATTCTGGTTACATGTGGGCTTTTATTTGCAGTCAGAACAGAAGAATAAATTGGGCTTTTTGGCAGGTTAACCCAAGAAAGTTTAAATCACTTTTAAAGTCACCTGAAACTTTTAGGGACAAATAGTATGCTACCTTCATCTGAATGAGAAATATTATAGTTTTAGTTTGTCCTTTGGAATTCATTTTATTTATTTTACATTGAATCTGTCTTTTCTACATTTCTTTCATAAGTTAAGAATTTATTTTCTTGTCCTCTATAATGAAACCAATACTTTATGAATTTGAAATTTCAAATGGAAGAGGAGATATAAACATTTACATATGGTAGAGCAATAACTCATAGAAGCAATTGAATACTAACACTATTTTGACAATTAGGTCATAGGCATTTAGGAAAAATAAAATGCTTTCTATTTATACAGGACTTTCTATAGGACCTGAAAGTGTTCTTTTTGCAGCAAGTTTTTTGGTTTTGTTTTGTTGTTGTTGTTTTACTTTAAGAGCAGGCTTTCTTAAACCCACAATGGAAATAGTAACAGGTTGGGAAAATTCACAGTTCCCCACTGACAGTAGTAGAGAAAGAAAGACTTTCTTCTCTCTGCAGTAACAAAGTAAAAGCTGTGGTTAATCCCATTTTAACTTTGATGTCAACAGAACACAGCAACTGGAGTCCTGTTTTTAAGGATGATCCGTTCCACACAGGGAAATGTCCCAATGTAGGAAAGCCATGTAAGTCAGTGCTGTGTTCTAATTTATGACACCTGACCCTCAAAATACCATGCATGTCAATTCACAGATCCTTTTGATAGGGAAAAATGAATTTAAGTTTTCTGTGCTGCCTGGAATGATCCAGTAAATTGAAAGCAGTGTTTAATGATCTAATGCCCTTCTTGTTTTTTTTTATTTCCCCTACAGGGAAATAAAAAGCTCAGCAGATAAAGAATCTGCCTGCAATGCAGGAGACATAACAGACACGAGTTCAATCCCTAGGTCAGGAAGATCCTCTGGAGGAGGAAATGGCAACCCACTCCAGAATTCTTGCTTGGGATGTCTCATGGACAGAGGAGCCTAGCAGGCTACAGTCCACGGGGTTGCAAAGAGCTGGACACGACTAAGTGACTAACACACACAAAGGCTTCTTCCAAGGTCCTGGGCTCTTAATTCAGTGAGAACTCAGCCATTGCTCTCATCAAGTATCCATTAACTGTCTATTGTCATATACCACCAAATTTTGCTAATTTTATCAATAACCATAGACCTTTACTTATTGTCCCCAAACTGATTTTCCTCAATTCTTGTTTTCTTCTCAACATCTCTTCAATTCCAGTTAATGCAGTATATTAGAAAGTCTCAAACAACAACCAAACTGCATTTTAAATTATATTCTGAAAGGATAAAAGGGACTGTGTTAGACAATATTCACAATCTTTGTTAGTTTACAATGTATTCAATTAAAAAAAAAAATGTGCCTTGAGGTACAAGGAAAGAAGTCTATAGTTCTCCCTCCTTCACCTGCTAGCCTCCTACTGGAATTTTGTCCTGTGGTCAAGAATAGCTTCTGTTCTACTGTAAATAATGAAATATAAAGAATACTTAGCAAATAAGTGATTATAGTGTTCTTCACCTGGTAGAAGAGGCACTTAACAAGTAGCACTATATGCTTCCTCTACTAAAACTGCATTCAACTTTCAGCAAATAGTATAGAGACAGGCCAATGAGGGCAGAGGAAGAGGGAGACAGTGGCAGAGAGGGAGAGGGAGAGAGAAAGGGAAACAACGAGAGAGTGGGATCTCACAAAATAGCAGGAGATTGTTAGTGCTAAAGGAGTAATACCAGCGACAAATGCTGCAGAGGAGCTCGCTTTAAACTTGGAGAGGGCAAAAGATTTTACAGAGGTGATAGGACTTGAGCTGTGCCACAGAGGATGAAGTAGGATAGGCAAAGAGAAGGTGGGATATAATTACAAGAGAGAGAAATAGCATGAGAAATGGTTCAGAGGCAGAAAAGCTTAAATTGCCTTTGGAGAAAGAATGAACAGATCATACTACCTGGGGTGAAGTTTTTGTAGCACGCAATGGTATGAGATTAACATAGATGAATACAGATGTTGAGGGTACTTGAGTCTCAGGCTACAGACATTTGAGTTTCTCCCACTGGCAACCAACCAGGAGCTATCAAGAATTTAAAAGTGGAATAACATGGTGAAGACGTGGCTTTAAAATGGATTGACCAAGGAAGCGAGACGCAAGGAGATGAGGAAGGCATCCACTGCACAGATGAATGAAGGATGATGCAGCCTATGTAGAAAAAATGGACGGAATTCGGTGACTAATAGAAAGCAGGAGTGAGCTGGTTATCTGTATCTCTTGTCTTCAATATAATAGAGCATTTACTTAGGAGTCCCACATATCTTAAAAGAAGAGAAATTCAGGACTTCCCTGGTGGTCCAGTGGCTAAGACTCTATACTCCCAATGCAGGGGGCCAACCATCCTGGGTTAGGGAGATAGATCCCATATGCCACAACTAAGAGTTCACATGCTTTTGAACTATTGTGGTGGAGAAGACTCCTGAGGGTCCCTTGGACTGCAAGGAGATCAAACCAGTCAATCCTAAAGGAAATCAATCCTGAATATTCATTGGAAGGACTGAACCTGAAGCTCCAATACTTTGGCCCCCAGATAGGTAGAGCCAATTCATTAGAAAAGACCCTGATGCTGGGAAAGATTGAAGGCAGGAGAAGAAATGGACAAAGAGGACGAGATGGTTGGATGGCATCACCGACTCAATGGACATGAGTTTCAGCAAGCTCCGGGAGATGGTGAAGGACCGGGATGCCTGACATGCTGCAATCCATGGGGTCTCAAAGAGTCAGACACGACTGAGCAACTGAACAACAATGCCACTACTAACGATCCCACATGCTGCAACTAAGACCCAGCACAGACAAACAACAATTTTTTTTTAATTTTGAAAAAAAGAGAAATTCATAATTACTTCTTTATTCTGAAACTTTGAAATACAGAATTAAGAACAAGGAGATTGAGAATGTGAAACCCTGGCACTCATTTGAAAAGTTTCTCAGTAGACCCTAATTTATCTGTTCAAAGGGAGGATGTAACTTCCAGGAAGGGGGCTCTCACCGCTGTCCCTTGTTAACTTTTTTGTTCATCAAGTCAACACCACGAGAAACATTACCCAACTCATTCACACCACACACATACACATCCTAAACTCCATAGGTTAACTTTACAAGACCTCAGATATTACTTCAACAGTGTCTCTTGTTGATGATACTCATACAGTTTCATTATTGCTAAGTAAACTATTCCGTAACAGCCAGCAGAATAAAGAAGTACGGAAGGATACTTGATAAGAAAACATAATGATCATCCAAACCAACCCTCTTTGTTTTATTGGAGAAACTGAGACCAAGGAAGTTATTTTCCCTTTTAATCAGGAAACACTATTAGTGTTCAGTTCAGTTCAGTCGCTCAGTCATGTCCGACTCTTTGCAGCTCCATGAATCACAGCATGCCAGACCTCCCTGTCCATCACCAACTACCCGAGTCCACCCAAACCCATGTCCATTGAGTTGGTGATGCCATCCAACCATCTCATCCTCTGTCGTCCTCTTCTCCTCCTACCCTCAATCTTTCCCAGCATCAGGGTCTTTTCCAATGAGTCAGCTCTTCGCATCAGGTGGCCAAACTATTGGAGTTTCAGCTTCAAAATCAGTCCTACCAATGAACACCCAGGACTGATCTCCTTTAGGATGGACTGGTTGGATCTCCTTCCAGTCCAAGGGACTCTTTTAAGAGTCTTCTCCAACACCACAGTTCAAAAGCATCAATTCTTCGGCGCTCAGCTTTCCTTATAGTCCAACTCTCATATCCATACATGACCACTGGAAAAACCATAGCCTTGACTAGATGGACCTTTGTTGACAAAGTAATGTCTCTGCTTTTTCATATGCTGTCTAGGTTATAACATCCAATTATTATTTAGCACGTGTGTGCATGCTAAGCTGCTTCAGTTGTGTCTGACTATGCAACCCTATGGACTGTAACCTACCAGGTTCTTCTGTCCATGAGATTCTTCAGGCAAGAATGCTGGAGTGGCTTGCCATGCCCTTCTCCATGGGATCTTCATCTGGGTCTCCTGCATTGGAGGTGGATTCTTTACCATCTGAGCCACTAGGGAAGCCCATTATTTAGCACAGCTACTGATGAAAGCAATTATTGGTATCATCTTACAAGTGATGGCTGGATAGTGGGAATAGAGAAATCTTTCAGGAAGGAACAGAGATGAACCCAAAGAAATTTAAACTTCACTAACTTGGACCCTATAGGTTCTAGAGAAGTGCCCCAACAATTTTGCACTTATGATTTTGAGGGCTTTTTTTTTCTCAAAGAGATTCCCTCAAACTGTAGTTTAGGCTGTACAAAACCCCTAAGAATGGGATGTATTAAATAGTTTAGAGCCCTCTAGAAATTTCTTGAAGATGTTAGTGATCTGCTTTATTAGTGATTACAAGTCCAAGTGACCACCCTTTAGCCATCTTTTATATTTGTTAAATATATCAATAAGACTATTAGAAAATATAATGTTTAAATCTTCACAATCTAAGCAAAAGACCTTCTTTTCATCCTGATATCTAGGATTTCTTTCCTTTTGGCTTGAATTTAAACACTTTTATTGAAATTATATATCTTCATAACATATAACTTCAGAAGCAGCTATAAGTGAGATGTTAAACAAAACTCTTTTGTATATTTGTTGCATGTTCATGCTCCAGAAATATGCTATACAATTTAAAGCCATGAAAATCCGGATTCCTATCAACATGGAGATTTATCATTATTTGTGAGATATGTCCAGCTTGGTTTCATTTTAAAACCACAAATAAAATTTTAACAATGGACATTTTTCTCAGTGAGAGGTCTGTGATCAAACTAAACATCTCTCTGAAACTGATTAGGTCCTGAGGTTTTCTAATTCAATATTCGGCAAATATAGAGCATTTGTTTGGCCATAAGAAATAATTAAGAACTTCAGAGTTTGTGCAATTCTCCTGAGCCTGCTCCTCTTTTCTGATAACATGATAATTGGGCCTAACCTCGTCTGGTCTCGGGCCTCACTTTACATAAGATTGAGGCAGAATAAATCACATACAATTAATCTTTTGAGGGTTTGGTGACATTGCTTTATGTTTTTACATCAGCATGTCCTTTGTTTGCTAGTAGTCAAGTACAGTAATGGAAATTTTTTTTATTAAATGCTTTATTTCTTCTTCCTCACTCCCAGCTATCCTGAATCCGGAAAACTAGACACATAGTCATTCTGTGAAGACAAAGGAACATTGAATAGTTAATTATATAACAGATAGAGCTGTCCACTGTGTATTCATTCTTGTAAAGAGTTGCTAGAAGATAAATTTGCATATTTAGTTCAAAATCTTATAAAATAGAAATGGGATGGATTGTTTTAGCAGTTTCATAGTTTGTGTAGTAACCATCACATTTCATGGAAGATCTGACTCAAAATACCACAAGGCTCTGAATAAATGGAAGAGGAATGCTCTACAAACATCCACACAGGCTCAACATAGTGGTATCTCCACTGACAAGATATATTTAATAATGTTTAATATTCACTTTTTCTGTATAAGCAGTATCACTGTAAACCTAGGGGTTGCATTTGCTTTCTCAGAACTGAACTCTCTTTCTTCCAGTGATAGGCCTAAATTAAAATCAGCAAAAGTCATTCAGTTGTTTCTGTAGCATTTTCATTGCTGGAAGGGACCTCCAGAGGTCACCTAGTTCCTCCCAGTCTCCAGCCAGGACTCTCCCTAATACTGAATATAGCTGTATAGCGATCTGCATTAAGAAAGCTTTTAAAGATCCCTGGGGTTGGTCAAAAAATAGCTAATATTGGCCTGATTCGTAGAACAGCATTATACGTATGTCAAAATAGCCACCTTCATCAGGAAAGACATGCATCAGGGCTAAGTGCTACTAGTAGCTTCAAAAGGAAAAGCATTATTTTCTCAGAGAAAAGGGTGGTAGATTAAGGAAATGACCAAGTGTGTTGCTATTTTTTTGTTTAGGTGTGCATTTCAATGCTTATCAAAAAAGAAACATTGTCTTGTCAAAGACCACTGCAGGGGAAGCCCGGAAGTAGCTGTGGGCAAGCAGATCACAACTCTTTAACAAGTCCTTTCAAATTACTACAGAGCTCTGAGGGGGGCTGTTATCTCAAACAAGATCTGATTAGCATCAGGTTGGTGATGGGCAGATGGTGAAACATAAGAATAATATTGACAGACCTGCTTTATAAATGGTATCTTTCCCCCATAATCAGCTGAGTTTGTTAGAGTTGATCATTTTATTTCTTCAACTCCATCAAACATTGGGTCCAATGGACAGGAATTTAAGTGTAATTTTAATCTTCTAAGACAATGACACTATTGTTTTATAGAGAAAGTATTTCTCCACAATTATTGGACTTCTGAATTATTGGTTTTAGGTACTACACTAGAATCTAGAAATTCAGCTAAAAGGAGAGTTGATGCTCTTAGCTGGATTATTGCGGGCCTTTCAGCCTTTCAGTCAAACTAGACAGAGAATTTAGATATGTCTATAACTTATGAAGTGAGGAAAATGAACTGCCCCTCCTCCCCACACAACTGTCCTAAGCATCCGCTTGATTTTGTGTATTAACACCAGAGTTTTTCAAGTAATATTGTGTTTGGTTACATAAAAGCCTGCTCAACCATGGATGCTTTCAGGTGGGAACTGGGGGGCTGGATGGAAATAAGGTAAGAGGCTTTTTTTTTTATCACATACCTTCTTGCCAACATTCAATTATTTTGTGCCTGGGGTACTCCTTCAAAAAAATTCATTTGAAAATGTATCGTTAAAAAAATGAAAAAAACAGAAAGGTACCTCTATGTTCTTATAAGGTTAAACACAAAGTCTGGGTTAAAGGAAGTGGAAAGCTTGACTACTGTACTGGCCTCTCCCAGCCTCCTCTGTAATTCTTGACTTTGAAAATGGGAATTCAGCCACTGAGGCTTTTCGATGTGCAGCTGCCTTTCTCAGAGAACACTGACCAACTAACAAAGTCTTCAAGTTGTCTTTCTTCTTCCTTTTTTGAGAGAAGACAAAAGGACAAGTAGATGTCTCTTCAGTGTCTCCTTAGCTATACATCATCCCCACAGTGGACATCTAAACTTAAAGTGCAGTCCACATAGTCACCATAAAACTTGGGCACTTGAGGTAAGGAAATACTTCTATAGTTACTTGGTATATTGGGCAGAGTAAGGTTTTTCCTCCCTTAAACTACTCAGATAATTGTCCCTAACTAGTTTGCATAAACAGCCTTTAAGAAGTGTTGTTTTTTGAAGTTACCAGCCTAACAAATTTCCATAGCAGAATTCCAAATAGAATAAACTAAATTAGCTTTAAAGAAAGATCATCAAAATAAAGGAGGATAAGGAAAAGCAGAAAGTGGCACATTCTGTAATTTTTATTACCAAAAAAAGTTCAAACCATTTACATGCTGACATTGAATGCCATATGTAAGTCCACTACAAGCAAACTTCTTTAAAAATATACATACTGTATATATTTACATTCAAGTTTGAGTAACTGGTGTCAAGGTATAGTTCAGGATCTTTACCCACCCTGTGCATTTTGTTCAGCTACTAACTAAACAGAGATTGTATCTTCACTTAGGCACCTGGAGAGGTAGAAACTGCTTTTTAAGGGGGTGGGGAGGGGGGATGTAGTGCAGATGTGAGAATCACAGTTGAAGCAGCTTATACACCAAGGAGGCCTTAAGTATAACTAGCTTTGGTCATCAGGAACTGAATCCATGTAGCCTTGTCTTTTAAATTAAAACCAGATAAAACTTTGGGTAGATGCTCTTCTGAGCACATCAGGGGGTTGGCAGTTAGCAAGGAATGCTCTGCCACTCTGCACCGAAAACTGCACATGACTAAGTTAGGCAACATAGCAGAAGGGCAGGGCTGGCGGCTGGGCACCTTTTCCCTGATAAGACACAATTAATACACAGATGTGTGGCTTTAGAGACTTCAAATTAACATCTGTACACCCATAGCCCGGAACTCAGAAGCCACCAAGATATTTCCTCTCCCAAGTGAAACCGCTCTTATTTCCACCATGCCCACCTCCATTCCAAACTGAACTAGTAAGTCCAGAGAGGGGTGAGGTGGCCTATGAGTTCTGCAGCCCACAGTTCCTCAGCGACGTGACTAAACCTCAGGATGGTTCCTGGGCCTGAGAGGGGCTCCCCGGGTTCTTGCCAGACTTGGCAGGGCTCGTTCCTGAGAGGGGAAGCTGGAAGGAAGCCACGAGGGTGGCCGAGGGCAGAAGCCCTTCCCGTTCCCTTTTCTTCTGTTTCATCCTGCGGTTCTGGAACCAGATTTTGACTTGGGTGTCATTCAGTTGCAATGAGTTGGCTATCTCGATGCGTCGGGCCCGAGTTAAGTACTTATTGAAATGAAACTCCTTCTCCAGTTCTGTCAGTTGCTTGGTGCTGAAATTGGTGCGGATCGCGCTGGAGGGGGTGGTGGCTCCATACTCCGCGAATTTGCCTGCAACGTAAAGACAGGGCGTCGTCAGCGTGGCGAGACGACTCGGAGACGCGACTTGGGAGAGCTTTGGGGCCACACTAGAATCAAGAGTCACTGAGCGGCCCGTCTGGGTCTCCGAACACAGACGGAGAGAGAAAAGCTTCACGGAGCGCTCCTTCACGCAATTTTCTCAACCCCGAGCATTCGGGGCACACTCAATGCAATTCGCTTGGTTTAATAATGCCTGGGGCCGCGTTTCCGTCCTAAGACCCAAATTGCCGTCCACAGGGACCGCTGCAGCGCGCCCTCGGCTGTTCCTCTGGGCAGGCTCGATCCCCAACCCCAGTCGCGTCCGTCCGTCCAAGGCCCAAGTACTTACTTTTCTTCGGGGCGTTCCTCTTCACTTTCATCCACTCGAACGTGCTGAAGGCGGCGGGGAGGCCAGAGGCTGGGGACGCACACTTGGGGTAGACACCGGGAGCCGGGGACGCGGTCTGGAAGGCCCCAGAGTGGCCGTCGGTCGGCTCTTTGAGACACGCCGAGAAGGGGCCCGGCTCACCGAAGGCCGCGTAATCCACCTGGCCACTGAGGAGGAAGGAGCCGCCGCCAGAGAAGACGGCCGAGGTGGCGTAGTGGACGTGCGCCCCGCTGTCGTCTGCCGGCCGCCCGAGCGCGCACGGTAAATCGTACGCGGGCGCGGACCCCGGGAGGCCGTAGTCGGCGCCCCCGGCCTGGGCAGGTGCGGCGCTTGGCTCGTAGGCCCCCTCTAGGGGGCACGGCGCGTACGCGGGCGCGGCCGGGGGAGGCCCGGTAGGCTGCGCCGGGGCGGCCGGGGGCGAGGGCACCGCTCGGGCCGCGGCCAGGGGCAGGCAGCTAACGAACGCGCCGTCGCCGCTGCCCAGGGGGAAGGCGGGCTGCAGGACCACGGGCCGGGCGTCGGCGCGGCAGAACTTGGGCGCGAAGCTCAGCAAGTCGCCGCCGTCCCGGCCGCACGACACGTAGTCGAGGTAGGAGCTCATGGTTCCGGCCCACCCACCGGAGCGCGTGGGCCGGGCCTGGGTGCGGGGTCCGCAGAACCGCCGCGCTCTGCGCCGCTCCGCCTCCCCAGTCTAGCCGACCTGCCCTCGCCGAGCCATGGTGAGCCAGCCGGGGGTAAATAGTGGCCTAATATAGGGGCGGGGTGGCCACGTGGCGCCGGCTGGCCAATGGGCGCCGTCCCCGCACGGCCCCGGTCCCGACTGGCGCGCGGCTCCACGCGCCTACCCCGCCGCCAACTTTGCCAAACAGGCTGGAGGCCGCGCCCCGCGCCCGCGCCCGCGCCCGGCCCAGGGGACAGCCTTCTGGCCCTGGGGCTGCTTGGCTAAGGGCGGGGCCTGAGCGCTAAAAGCCCGCTTCCCGGACAGGTATTGGGCAGGTTAGGGGCAGAAAAGCTGGAAGGGCTGCTCGGGGGAGGAGGAGAGATGGAGAGGGGGAGAGCCTGTTCTCCTATAGCATGGGTGGCTAGCCCCTCGGGTGTGGATGGTGGGCGCCGCGGTGTGGGAAGGGTTAAAAGGCCCTCCGGAACTGCTTTCTAGCCTCCTCCAGGGAAGGTCAAGTTATTTCTCTTCCCCTTTTCTCTGAACCCTATGTGCTTTCAGTGTTCTTGGCACCGGTGATATCTCTGATGCTCAGACGGTAAAGAATTCGCCTCCAATTCGTGAGACCTGGGTTCGATCCCTGGGTTGGGCAGATCCCCTGGCGGAGGGCATGGCAACCCACTCCAGTATTCTTGCCTGGAGAATCCCCATGGGCAGAGGAACCTGCAGAGTTACAGCTCATGGGGTCGCAAAGAGTCGGACACAACTGAGCGACTAAGCACGCAAACCTGGAGTAGACGTTTAATTTTCCTTTTCCCCTTACCCTCGATTTTGGGGACATAAATTTGACGCTGTAGGTGCTGTGTAGCTGGGACGGCACAATGTCTTTACTTCTAAGCTAGATTTTCACGTTACTTCGCAGCTTCTTGCACTGCTCCCATTTGTGGTGCCTGAGAAGCGAGTGTTAGAGTGCGGGTTTTGATTTGGACAGAAGATAAAGTTTCTGCCTGTGGGACGGTTAGCAGATTATCCTCGTGGACTAGTTTGTAAAAGAATCTGCCGTTGGGATGAGTCGCTTGCTGTGCTCCTCTCTGGGAGGCTGGCTCTCGCCCCCCGAGCTGCGCCCGCTTTTTTAGAGGTACTTTGGCTCCAGGGCGCAAAGGCTTCCCAGGGACCCGTCAGATCTCAGAGGTTTGGACGGGCTTGTGCCTCTAAGCAATTAAAGCTTCTGTTCCATCAGATAAGTGCTGCGTCGTCTCTTGCGAGTGAAATCTGAGGGCTCACAATGTTAATGGGCTCACGTCTTTCCCTTGATAATATGGTTTTGTTTACTGAGTGTAGAGAGACGGGAAATAAAAGTGCAATTGGCACAGGAAATGGGGGGTGGAAGAGTTACAAAGCTTTGCACTGACAAACTTTCCAACTTCCTTGAACATTTTTTTTTTTTTTTAATGTTTCCTTCTTTGGGGCCCTAGGAAAAGTAACAAGTTAAATAAATAGATGTTATTTACACACAGCAGTAATGAAAGAGGGTGGTTTCCTAAAACTCTGTGTGAATAAAGAGCCTACTCTTGGCTTTTTCAAGTGCTCTTAAGAACTTGATCTGTTATAGCCTCTGAGTTATGGTGACCGAGGTTTTATTATTGTTTTACTGATCCACTTGTCATGAAAGAGCGATTGAGCCCTTGCCTAAAATTCCACTCTGAGGAAGTCTGGAAAATAGGAGTGGTTACAGTCCAGGGAGCCAGTTCCTTACAGGGATGTGAACTTGTGAATAAAGAGAGGCACGGAAAGTGTTAACCACAGTGGTGAGGCTGAAGTTGAGCCAGGATGGGGGAGGGCTAAGCCAGGAGGAGAGGAGGTAGGTAGAGGGTGGACACCAAGGAGTGAGCACCAAGCTGAAGAGGTCTAGGATTCCTGCACTGCTGAAGTCCTTGGGTTTAGCTGGGAAATAAAATTCTGGGCTGGAAAATAGCCCTTCAAGCTTATATTGCTACTTCAATTATCTCCTGTAGCCAGTCACACAGCAAAGGGCCTACATAGTTTTTATTTTCTAAATAGTTTTTTAAAAGAAAAAATTAAGGCTCTTCTCTGGCACCTTGGCTGGGAAATAATAGGCCTCTTTGGAGCTAACTCAGGCTTCAAATATATAGGCATTTCTTCTTCACTGTCCTCCTTCTGTACCCTTAATGCAAAAGTATCAATAGGTCACAATGTCCCTTAACCCCTCACTGGCTAGACTTCAATTTTTACCAGTTTTTACCAGCATAATGTCTCAGCTCTCACACTCCTGTCTCAAAACTAGAAGACCCAGTCTCAGATGGTACTCATCTGATCACAGCTCCTAGGTCCAGAGGCCCAAGAGGGTCAAGAAGGAAGGGTGGCTTTGTCAGCTTCTCCGGAGAAAGACCTCCAGCCCTCTGCAACCCAGGTGGAGGACAGAAAACCAATGTCTGGCAAATATGGCCAAAACCTATCAAATTAAGTGCCTTTTCTCTAAGGTTTCAGGAAAAACAGGCAGCCTAGATTCCTTGGCAACCGTCATTTCAACAAAGACCAGGTTTTTGCTGCTAAGTGTTTGGAACAAAGGTTGGGTCCTGCATGTTGCAGTTAAGTACTGACTTTGTTGCACCCATGAGCTGCACATGCTATTTGCCTGAAGCGAAATTGGGGAGATTGAGCTTTACTGAGGGAAGAAAACGTCCTGAAAGGGACATCTAAAATTAATAATCTAAAAATTAGATTTTAAAAAGTGTGTTATTTTAACAACTGTGGATGAGAGTGAGTAGGTGGGGTTTTCAGTATTTGTTCAGACCCAGTAACAGGACCCTGATAATTGCATGCAAAGAGCTATATTCTATTCATCCTTCTCTCTACTCCCTTTAATCTCCCAGCCTTTGGCATATACTACACCTTGGGGCTCAGAGTTGCCATCTCCACTCCAGGGCTGTTCTGACTTGCTCAGGATGAAAGTCAAGAGTTTGGTTATCTCAGACTCAGATTCAATAAACATTTGCCAAAGACCTACTGTGTAAGAACTTTTTGTTAGGGGAGGGTTAGGCTAAGAAAAAAGATATTCTTAAACCAAAGGAACAAGGAATGTTTTTGACATGTTAGCTATGCTATAAATCTCCTCTAGGAAAATTTGAATCTATAATTTTCTAAGGAGATGTTGGAAGGTATTATTGGGGCAATTGTATATATAAAGATGTGAATATAGGATATTTTGAGTACCTTTAAAGTTTGTCTCCTAGAAGTTCACAGGGTATAGAAGAAACATCTTAAGGATTTTATTGCTTGTTCCCAAGGGTCACTTGCCCTGCTGGGTCCTGGTGCTGTGAGTTCTCAGCAGGAGGCGGCAGCCTAGGGGCCTGACTGCCAGGTTGTGTTTGATGTAGGAATGCTTTGAAATCTCTCCCATCCTACTCACCACAGCAGTCACCCCCAACCACCCCCGGGGACTACCTTTCTCTCTGCCATTCAAACAACAAGCTTCTTTTCTGCAGACAGAGCAGTGGAGGCTGGCAGTCTAGTCTTCTGTGTGTTTACAGTTGTTCCTGAAAAGCCTCTTACAATCCTTCTTCACAAGTCCCATTGTGTTATCCCTTTAAGATGCTTGTGTGTGCCTGCTAAGTCATTTCAGTCCTGTGCGACTCTTTGCAACCCTATAGACCATAGTCCCCCCAGGCTCCTCTGAGCATGGGATTCTCCAGGCAAGAATACTGGAGTGGGTTACCATGCCCTCCTCCAAAGGATCTTCCCAACCCAGGGATCAAACCCACTTCTCCTGCATTGACAGGTGGGTTCTTTACCACTAGTGCCACGTGGGAAGCCCAGGGATGCTTGAGCACAGGCAAACTCTTGGCTTCACAGTCCCAGAGGACAGAAAGGCTCTTGCTTGTTGGGATAAAAAGTGGGGTTGTCGATTCTCTTAAGCAAGATTTGTAGTTCTCTGCAGCATCTTTCTATCCTAAGATAGGGGAAGAGATGAACAGGATCCTAAAGATAAGAATTCAAAGCTTGTCAGAAGTCTGATATCATGATCCTCCCTGAGGAAAACAGTCTAGTGTGCTGTGACTTTTCCTAGAGCTTTGTGAAAGGCTTGTGGGTCAAGCCCGTCCCTGACATATAGGAGGCATTCAAGAAATGTTTGTTGGGCAGAAATGAAAATGGACAGAACGGTGTGTCTTCACCATGACCAATGTTGGCTAAAGGATATCCTTAGATAACTGGCTCCTAACACCACTTCAGGTGAGTAGGAATCACCAGAGAAGCTAGTTTAAATGTGCAATTTCCTTAGCCTTTCCGCAACCCCACTGAGTGTCTAATACAATAGGTCTGACTCAGGAATCTTTCTTTTTAATGATTCTAAAGCAGTATTCTTCAGAACCACACTTTGAAAATGTCTGCTTTAGGAGCTGGGCTAAGGGGCAGTGTGGGGAGACAGGATAAATCTTGACCAGCACTACGAGAGCTTATGGCTCAATGGAGCAGGATTATACCTGAAAGTGATCCAGAAGCCCATTGGCAGGTAGAGGAGGAGAGATCAATGTCAAGATCAAACTTAAGTCTAGTTAGACTGAAGTTCCAGAAAATGCCCTTAAAAGGTAGTCAGTAGGAGTGTCCCAAGTTTTGCTGACAAAATAGTGCTTTGAAGAGAGCCAGCTCACTTCCTGCCACTTCCCTAATTTGACTTTGAGAATGAAGTGGAGTAGGAAGTGAAAGAAAGGGATTTGTCACTCCCAATCCCTTCAGAGGGAGCTGAGTGGTTCTGGAAGCAATGGGAAGAAGGAAGGAGTAGGAGTGGGGGTCTTAAGAGAGAGAAGCCAGCTCTCATTTCCTTCCATCTCTCCCAAATGGTCTGGAACGAGTATTGAAGCTCTCAGGATCCAAAGGGGGCCACTGTCCCTTGGCCTAAGGTGTAGCTCTTAACTGTGGCTAAAGATTGACCTTTTGCAGCATAGGATGTCAATGCTAGAAGACCCCTTAGAGAGAGAAGTGACATCAAACCCATTATTTTAGTGGGGAAGCTACTTTATTTACTCAGAAGTTAAAAGGCCAAGCCATCCTGCAAAAGGTGAGGGTGGCCACTGGGGTCTCCTGTGTTTCCAGTCTGCCAAGAGCAGAGTCAGGCAGCGCCTCCTCTACACAAGTGGTGACCCCCATGCTGAGCAACTGAGGGGCGTTCAAGGAGACCACACAGCCAGCGGGCTGACTGGCTGCAGCCCTCCCTTTGCCATTTGTTTGCTAAACCTGTGCCCTAGACTTCTGAGGCCCCACCTTGAGCTGCTCCAGCTAGAAAGGGCAGAACTGAGCCTAGATCCCTACACCCTCCATGAAGGTAAAGGATCCCCTCATTTCCTGTTCAACTGATAGGCATCAGGGTCCTAAAGATAAAACAAGAGGTATCCTTAGATTAATATAGTTCGATGCTGCTAAGTCGCTTCAGTTGTGTCCGACTCTGTGCGACCCCATAGATAGCAGCCCACCAGGCTCCCCCGTCCCTGGGATTCTCCAGGCAAGAACACTGGAGTGGGTTGCCATTTTCTTCTCCAATGCATGAAAGTGAAAAGTGAAAATGAAGTCACTCAGTCATGTCTGACTCTTTGTGATGCCATGGGCTGTAGACTACTACCAGGCTCCTCCGTCCACAGGATTCTCCAGGCAAGAGTGCTGGAGTGGGTTGCCATTTATATGTGTGAACATGCAAAAGTACACCCACGCCACTTAAAATGATCTTGGGGCTTTCCTGGCAGCCCAGTGGTGAAGACCCCATGCTTCCACTGCAGGGGTCTTGGGTTTGATCCCTGGCCGGGGGAGGAGGGAAAGGGGAGGGGGGAGGGTAGGTCCCATATGCCAAGTGGTACTGCCAAAAAAGAAAAATTATGCTAATTTTTTTTGCTCCTTTATCTTTATTGTAGCTAGTTTAAATTTATATGATTCAAGATTCAAAGGGTACAAAAGGGTACCCTTTCTTTCTCCCACCTCTGTCCCCAGCCACCTAGTTCTCCTTCACATGAACACCAATTTTAAGTTTCTTCACCAATTTTATGAGTATATCTTTCCAGAAATACTTTCTACTTCACAATTATAGATAGATAAATATCTAGAGATATATCTCCCCACATTTTTATATAAACGATAACACATTACAAGACTCTTCTGCACCATGTTCCCCCCTGTTACAGCTTGAAGATCCTTTCTTTCTACTTTATTTTTACACCTTTATGCTGTTCTACTATATACATCTACCACAATTTATTTAGCCAGTCCCTTATTAGTGGGCATTTATTTATTTTCAACTTTTTGCCTATTAGAAAGAATTCCTAGACATGAAATTACTTAATCTAATAGATGTGCACTGGCAATGTTTATATATATTGCTAAATTGCTCTCTTTAGAAGTGAATCAATTTATACTTCTATAACAACATATGAGAATTCCTGTTTCCTCATGTCTTTGACAAGTCAGCGGGATATTAAAGATTTTTTTATTTTTGGCAATCTGATAAGTGAAAGATAATACCTTTTACTTACCCTTATAGCACCTCCAAAAATGTCATTCTTCTTTATCTTATTTGATCCTATTATAATTCTGTTTTACAAATGCTAATACTGACACAGAAAAAAGAAACAACTTACTGAAGTCACATTCAATATAAATGGCTGGGGTCAGATGTTCAGCACTTTCCTATACAACACTGTAACACAAGGAAGCCTAAGATTTAAAGAGAATGGGTGACTTCAAGCATTCCTTGAAAGACACATGGCATAAAAAAGCACAGAAGCTTTCAGACATCTCTTAGAGGCCGCCTCTTTAGTGGTCTGATACCAAGACCACATTTCTGCATGTTCCCTTGGAGAGCTTCCTCTGGAAGCTGAGGGACTCGGATTAGCAATCTGATCTGACCCAGTCCTAAGCATTAGCTTGAATTCAGTATCTGGGAAGCAGTAGGATGTTGTTTTTAATTTCCCTGAGACTTATTTCTCACTGGCCACCCAGGATCTAAGTATTGATCAGCATGAGGGGTGGTGGTGGTGGTAAGAGGATGTTTTCCCTAGATTTTAGCTTTTTGTAGACCTGATAAAGATAATTCCTAAGCTTGGGAGTGCACACATGCACACTGCTTTACTAATGATAAACCTGTAGATATCTTATTGACTGTTTCATTGATGATGAAAGTGAAGGCCAGAAAGATTAGGTGAATATCTTAGGGTCACACAGTGCATCAGTTAGCAAAGCAGAAACCAATGAACAGAGACCTAAACCTGAACTCATTCATTTCCCCTGCAGTCTTCTCTTCCCACTTCACTGTTCATTTTGGTGGATAACTGACTACCTGCTTAGGCTGTCAAAATCAAAACCTAGGGATTAGCATCCACAACTCCTCTTTCACTAATCCAGTTGATCACCAAGTCCTCTGAATTCTTCCTCCTAAATGCCTCTCCTCTTCATCCTTATTAAGTTACTCCCTCTCTAGGCTGGATTATGGCAGCAAGCCTCCTTCTTTGTTCTTCCCACTTCCTATCTCTCCTTTCTCCCATCAGACACAGTACCCCCTAGAGTCAGCTTTCCAAATATAGATAGCAAATAACCACATGTCCCAGCTTAAGACCTTTAGTGGCTCTCCCTTGCCTACTTGTTAAGTCCAGATGCCCTTCCGTGGCCCTTACAGCCTCTCTGTCCAGCCAGATGCCTCACTCTGAGCTCCTCTCCTTGTTCTAGGTCCATACCTTGCTCTTTCTTCCCTCCCTGCTTTAGTATGTGCTGCTGTCTCCACCTGGTAGATCCCTCCTTCTTGGGCCTAAAAATTCCTATACTTCAGGAACCCAGATTCACTTCTTCTGAGAAGCCTTTTTTGACACTACGATACTGTTAGTGACTCCTTTATTCCAGGAGCATTTTGGCCACACCTCTGTTATAGCATGTCATACTAATCTTAGGATTAATTCTTTTTCTACCCCAGTAGACTGAAGGGCATACGCCGTTAGTGACTCAATTTTTATATCCCAGAGCCCAGCACAGTGCACGTAGGAACTGTTCAGTGGGCACTGCTGGAGAGAGAAGACTCTGAACCGAGAACAAGAGGTTCAGGATTTTAACTGCTGGAGAAGTTCAGGACACTGTGGAGGCCGTAATGCTTCAGCTTATATCCATCTGAGGAAAATGATAGCAGAACATTTCTCCAGAACAAGCTATTTCCACCCAAGAGTATGGTGAGAGAGAAGAGAACTGAGGGGAGAGGGAGAAAGCTGGGATTTTCTGTCCTTCAGGGGCTCTTTACTGTGGGCTGAGACACATTGAGAAACTTCTCATATCACTGAGAACAAAAGTTAAAAAGAGAGGGTAGCCCAGAACTCTCTTAGAATTTATGACAAAGAGGACAGCAGATGCCACTTAAGAGGGGGTGTAAGAGTGCTTCCCCACCCACTCACCCAGGCCTCCCCGCTGTGAACAGCTCTGACTGAAGCCTGCCCCTCCCCCCAGCGTGGTCTGCTCCTTTATGGACTACATTTTCTAAAATGAACCCCTAAGAGCTGAAGTAAAACTACTCCAAGCCTTCCCTCGTATCATAAAAGAGAGAAGAGGCATATCATTATGGTTAGTGTTTTAAGTGTATTTTAATGGTTATTTTAAATGGCATTCAAGTTTAGTTCCAAGTTCAACAGGGGTTCTTAACCTCCCATACAAACAGGAAATAGTCCTGAAGATCAATGAGAGAACTCGTTCAGCGTCTCCCTGAATTCTGATCCCTCGGGACATCCTTTATTAAACTCTTAAAAGTGTTTGCAAGAACCTTCCCACCTATTGAGGTTTCTTCTCGTCCTGCCCTCAGAGACGGGTTTGTCCCTTTCTGGGGGGACAGCCGCGGTGAAGGGTGTCACTGGGGCAAGCGGGAAGTGCGCGGAGGGGGGCGTGGAGGTGGGGCCGGGACGCTGGGGGACCCGGGCGCCCTGCGTGGCCCGCGGGCGCGGCTGCTGCGGTCCCAGGCGCGGGGAGGACGGGGCGGCGCTACCCTCGGGCCTGGGGCGGCAGGTCGCGCCCTCCGTTACCGCTCAGCCTGCGTATCCGCGTCTCCTCCGCTTGCGGTTTCTGGTCGGATCCCAGCTGGCCCGGACTTGCTCCGAAGTAGGCGGAACCGCTGTCGAGCGAAAAGTGCACACCGGTGATTGATGAACTCTTAATAGAACTAACCTCGCCCGCCTCCAGCCTAGACACACACGCGGAGCAGGCCTTCACCCCAGCCCCTCCCCTGGCCTCCCCGCGGGCCAGGGGGACGCGGTCGCCAGCCGGTCGGGTGATTAACTCACCGTTTGTCTTTCGGAAAGTGTTCCAGGTGGGTCGGAACACCCTCCCGTCCGCCGCGCCGCCGGGAGAGCGGGTCGAGCGCGCGTCACATGGCGCTGGCCGAGCCGGCCTTTGTGCGGCGCGACCGCCCCCACCGCCCCGGGGAGGCGGCAGCTATTGTTCCCCGTGGGGGTAGGAGGCTCTCCGACCGGGGGTCCACGCCGGCCCTCTCTCCAGTGTGCCCCCAGGTTCGAGCCTGGGTGGGGGCCTCCTTTGTGTGTTTTTGCTGGCGACGGAGATGGCATCGTTGCTGCCCCAAGGGGTTAGCAGACGCGGGTGAAGGAGGTCAGTTCTGGCTCTGCCACTCCCTGGAGTTCAACCCAACAGACCCACTTTCCCGGTCATTTGGCCCTCAGGCCCTTGTGGAGATGGGGAGGGGTGTGGTATTTTAGGGCAGCTTTCCTAACAATAGAGCCATCAAAAGGCCTTCTCCCAGTCTCCTCTAAGTCGGGGACTCTCGTCGCCTTCTTCAAAAAGGCCTTGGTCCAATAGGCACTCTTGGACGGATTTTAGCCCGGCCTCCACCCTAAAACACTGCCTCTGTACCAGGATTCTCCATGCATCCTGATTTCAATTAAGATCTCCTCTTTGGGTTCTTACTAATGTTAAAATCCTATTCTCTGGACTTCCCAGGTGGTTCAGTGGTGAGGACTCCGCACTCCCAGTGCAGGGGACCCGGGTTCAATCCCTGGTCAAGGCACTAGATCCCACATGCTGTAGCTAAGACACGGTGCAGTCAAATACAGAAACCAATAAATACATATTTTTTTAAAATCCTATTCTCATGATTTTCCAGATATTATTCTTCCAGATAAAATGACCCCAACTAGATATAGGAACCACTCAAGACTTACCCCTGGAGGAAGAAATGGCAATCCACTCCAATATTCTTGCCTGGGAAATCCCATGGACAGAGGAGCCTTCAAAGCTACAGTCCATAGAGTAGCAAAGAGTCACGACTGAGCAATGAGCAAGAAGAGGAGATTTTACCACAAGATCAGGGACAAGAAGACTTCTGTAGTATCTCCCACCATGCTGATCTTCTGGGAACCCTTCACCTGCTTCTGCTACTGCAAATGACTGGACATCCATTAATTTTGGTTCTTCATGTGTGGAAACCTTTTGTTCACTATGCTTCAGAAGGCTGGGCCTGGCCTGAAAATGGATCTTTGAATTGTCTTTGTACTTGTCCCAACTTGCCAAGGTGAGTATGAGACCTGAGTGAAATGTTTAGGCGTGGGCTTTGGGCCAGGCATATAAATCCATTTGGCCAACTCTGGGCACCCAAAATAAAGGGCTTTGTAGCTGGAGTAGAAGACAGGGAGCAGTGATAACTAAAATTTCATCCTCTCTGATGATCTTCTCTACCACCAGCATCACCAATGCAGTAAGTGCAGAGGATTCATCTACCCTATCTTTTTTTCTCTCCATCCAGACCTTCTACAAGAGAGATCTAAGAGAGCCAGTCCTCAGAGGTGGTATGGGTGCAGCTGGCGACTCAGTCTCACTTCCCTGTGCCCTAAGTGTCAAGGGATAGGCCCGCTCATCCAAGCCATAGCTACACCCCCCCTATGGGAAGATGCAGTGCCCTGAAGTAATCAGACTATAGGCCTGTGGGAACTGGAGCCTTCTGTCTCTCTTTATATTTACTTAATATGAACTTCTGTTCATCCTGTTCTTTTCCTACAGTTTCTGAAAGAAGGACCGGAGTAATGCCAAGGATTGCCAGATGAAGAGGACCTTCCTAAATTCTGTAACTGAGATTAACCCATTCTTGACTTCAGGAGGCAATTTCAACTAATTCTCAGGATAAAGTCAAAACAGGCCTGGGATGTCCCTTGAATATCCATGGTGTAAACAGGCTTCTGGCTCCCCCAGGTCAAGCAGAAAAACACTGTTTTAGAATGTTTGGCTTCTCCTTTGTTATTCAAACATACACCCACACACACATCCTCTTCACCCTCCGTAGTGAAAAACCTCAACAGATGGGGAGCCTAGGTGCTCAAGCCTGCTGGCTGAGAAGATCACTTCACTCAAGGGTCAGTTGGCTGGTACAGAATGGGGGAGGAAGAGGGATGAGTAACTAGTATAGTTAATTACCATGTTTAAAATACCCCTTACAGATACAACTTTAAAAAGTGCTTTTCAACAAGGTTAGCAGCCTCTGGGACCAGGGAAACCAATTTGGCCGATGCGTCTCTGATAGGGACTAGGCTTGCGGTTGCACCAACGGGCAAGTACTTGCTCTGTATTCGCTCCCTCTCTTATTTGAAAGCCTGTACAAAGAAATAGTACAAATGGATAGTTAACATAATGATTCCGTCTGAGAAGGATTTTTCTCTGTGAGGTCCTTAGATAAGGCTGAGGTCTGAAAGCCAGGAGGTAGAATGTGTTACCGCCCTTTTTTGCCACCTTTCCTCTGTAACTTCCCCATCCGCTTGGCTAACTCAGTAGGGTTTTCTCACTCCACTGCAGGCTGGGTCCTGAGTTTCTCCTTGGTAGCCAGGGCAGGCTCTCCCTGTGCCTAAATCTTTTCCCACCCCCAGCTCTCATTCTGCAGCTGGTCATTCCAGCTACTTCATCTCAACCCTGCTTTAATTCACGTTTGATTGGCAAGACGGACCAGGGGGCTCCCAAATGACTTCCACCCCCATCCATAGGCCTGGGCTTGGGGCCCTGACCCCTTTCTTCAGGTGCCCAGAGAATCGCGCACAACCTCCCTAATAAAACCTCCCTCCAAAGGGTCTAAGTAGGGGAAAAAAAAAAAACAAGGGCAGAGCCGGCCACGGCCAGAGCCAAAGAGCCATTTCCTCCCCTTGGGCAAAGGGGGTTAGCCTCCCCGAGCCCAAGGCCCGCAACGAGGCCGGCCCCACCCACCTGCGGGTGTCAGGCGCCTTGCCGCCTTTGTGCAGCCTCCCCGCCGCGGGGCCCGTGGGAAGCCGCGCTCACAATGGCGCCGCTGCTCCCGCAGCCCTCGACCCAGCAGCGCCCGGCAGCGAGGGGCCAGCAAGCAGCCTCCTCGAGGCCGTGGTGAGCTCCCCACGGAGCCCGCCCGCCGCTCCCGGGAAGAAGCCCCGGTCTGGAGTGGCGGTGTCCTTCCGCTGCAGACGTGCCCCTTCCCGCTGCAGGTCCTCCGCGGGAGAAGCAGCGGCCTGGGGCGCCATTGCCGGGCCCGCGCTCCCCTCCCCCACCGTCCTTTCTCTGCCTTCCCGAGACCGGAGAGGGGGAGGCGGGCGCCTCCGCTGATAGAGCAGCTATTGTGACCTTCCCTCGCGGAGCGGGAACCCAGCCGGCTGCGCACCCCCGGCGGTGGCGGGGGAGGAGGAGACCGAGTGCGCAAACCTCGGGCCGCGGAGGGGGTGGCAGTGGGAAATAAAGCTTTGCAACCTCGGGCAGTTGGGCCCTTCAGAGGGTGTTTGTTTGTGTTTAGACTCCGGTGCTTCCTAACACTAATTGCAGGCTCAAAAAGAGCAGAATTTATGGCGAAGGCCAAGGCGGCTTGTTTATAATTCATGCAGTTTTAAATGGCTGTGCGCGGGCTCCGCTCTCGCCCTGGCTGGCGGCCGCGCGGGAAGGGCCTTCCCAAGACTGGCCGCCGCCCCCACTCGCGCCGGGAGCGACCGAGTGTGGTCATCACATGACGCTCACGCCAGGGGCAGGAATGCAGCCATCCGAGTCGCTCCCGGAAGCCTCGGGGAACCTTCCTCCAGAGGTGGGAGAGGACTCCCACCCTGCTAGCGTGGGGGTGCTTTGGGGCCAGCTGCAGCTGCTTGGAGAGGGAGCTCCCAACCCCGCGCTTCTTTGGAGCCTGAGTGTGAGAGGAGGCTGATGTCAACCGGGCCAGACACCGTTTAAAATCTAATCCATGAAACCCTAAGCCGCAGATGACACTTGGGGCCTTGCAGACACCCGCAGACTCAGCAGATACTCCTGCGGTAACACACCGCGCTGGAAAACGCCTGGAGCCGTGATGCATTATGTATTTTTATTATTATTTATGGTAGGAAGAGGAGATGAAGGGAAAACCGGGCTGAATCTAAACAGCCTGACAATTCATCTATTTAATATTTAGCCAGTTAAGAAAGGTTGTTGTAATCCCTGCAAGGCAGCAAGCTCTCCTTTGATTTCCCTAATAGCTTTAAAAAATAATTTCTTGCAAGACAATTAGAAATTCTGCCTATGGATGCAAATTTCATAGAAAAACAATTTTAAGCCTTGAACGTGGGTAAAATATCCCTTCGGTTGAAGTCATTTATTCTTTTGATACACTTCTACAACATGTATACTTTAAACCTGCTCAGATAAAGTGAAATTTAGCAAAAAGGATAATTCCCTCCCGCCCCCAATCTAACATGCCATTTTAAAAACAGCACAAAGGAACAAGGAAACTAAATATTATTTTGAGCCATCATTATTTAGCGAAACACAAACATCCAAATAGAAACGATTGTTGTTCCACCAGAAGATTAGAAGTTAAATGATTTCCACACAATAGAAATTTCACCTCGTGTCACCGGGGATGTAGTAGGACTTGCATTATTTGTCAAACCAAATAGAGATGCGTGGGCCGACTTTGCTGAAATACAAAAGAATCGAACCTTATCTGAAGGCGTTTTCCCATTGCCTCCTCCTAGAGAAGCCGGTGTAAGCAGTCCGCCCCAGTTAAAACCACGCTAATATTTACAAAACGGTTATAAATCCTCGAAGACATTTTGCCCATTTTGTACAAAGAAACAGGAGTAAACAAAGTGTTTATACTTATTATGTTCCATTAATGAAACTTTTATTACTTTACATCGTGGGGAACGTTTGTTTTCTTAGAAATGAACCACTGATTTCTATAAGGTAAAAAATCGTGAGGGCATTTCCGACAGAAAAAGCTTAGGTGCATGGCTTCGAATGATCGTTTCTTTTTCTGCATCTTAGCTTTTTCATTGTTCAATTCTTCTTATGACTTCTCTTGCATCTTTTCTTTGATTGTCAGTTTTCTTTCAAAGTTTTTTTTTTTTTTTAACTACTTAATGCAGAAAAGTGAGCTCTGGCCTCACCAATGTAAGTGCAACCTAAAAAGGTGGATCTGTATCTAGAAAGAGGGCGGTAGAAACAGTAAAACAAGCAGCAGAGAAACACCCTACCCAGATCATTCCACCCAGGACATTTCTAGGTTTGCATCTTCAGATATTGCACCCTCTGAAGTCAATAGCTAGGAAGTAATCAAGTATTCCCCAGAACCAATTTGTGTACTGGATTCCAAGTAAGTGGAAACAATGTTTCACAAGGTTAGCCTATGGGGTGGGGGGGGTGGGGGGGATTCCTCTGGGATTGTGCACAAGATAAAGGCAGAATGATCTACTTGCAAGTGTGCGTGATTAACACAGATACACTTCCGACTGAGAAATTTTTTATTCTAAATATTTGTTCAAATAGTACCAGACAATTTGAAATCAATAAACTGTGGCGAAGGCTGTGGTTGTTGGGAAAAGAAAAACGGGTGTCGTGCCACGCCATGGGGCCTCTTGACTCTACCCGTGAAGGACAATTTGCGATCTTAATCCTTTACAACTACAAACACCAGCCACGGGTTACAACTGTTCAAAACTACTCTCTCAACTAGTTCAGACCAAGGGGACTAAAGAGGTGATATGTGGCCCCCCGCAGCCCGGGAGCGCGTTCCTAAAGTCGGCTGGAGAACTCTACGAATATACACATAAATACATTAAGACGAGGATAAATAATCAAGAAAACGAAATGACTCGCTTCAAATAATAAATACAGATCGTTGAGTCCGATGCAATTCTTATGGGACGGGAAGAAGCATATAAATTAAGGTCTCCGCAACTAAACTAGACGCGGGCTAGGCCCGGACCCTCTGCGAGGCGCGCCGCCGATGGATCTCAGACTTACCTTCGGGACACCATTACCAGATTAGAGTCCCTCGGTCCGCAGTATGTGGCACGGTCAGGTTTAACAGCGGAGAATCCTTGCGGCTGATTTACGGCGAGTCACCCAAAGCAGGGTGCGCCTGGAAAGGAGGCCCAGGCGCCTGCGCCTCGGCCGCTGTTGGCCCAGAGACCGGGAGGCAGCGGACCGGGCCAGAGCGAGGGAGTGGGGGAGGTCTCCGAGCTGCCCCGCGGGCCCCGCCCGCCACCCCAGCCACCAAAGCCAAAGAGGTAATCGCGCCTCGAGTTCGGGCCGGTGGCGGCCGCTACAGATGCGTCAGTTTGGGGGCCTCGGGCAGGCGTCCCTGAGACGAGTGGTGGGCCGAGAGATCTGTGTAGGTGGGATGAGGGTCACACGGTCCGTGGTGGTGGTTGCCGGGAATCTGCGCGGCGCAACTGTAGTCCACGCTGGCCGAAGAGGGGTGCGAGAGGTGGCCCAGGTTGAAGACGGGCCCGGACGCGGGCGCCATGGAGTCGACGAAGTTGCCGCCCACGTACACCGGGCTGCCCTGCAGGTTGGCGCTGGCGAAGCCGCCGCCGTTGCTCGCCATGGGGTGGGGCTCGAACTCGGGCGCCGCGTAGCGCTTCTGCTGAGGCAAGCAGCTGCTGAGCGGCGCCGTGTAGGCGGCCAAGCCGTACATGTTGGGCTGAGATTTGGCGAAAGCGGGCGGCGAGGGCGCGTCGTAGGCCAGGCCGGGCACGGGTGGCAGCTGGCCTGAGTAGGCCACGTGGCCCGCGGCGCCGCCGAGCGGCGGGCTGCGCTCCGGAGACTGACCCGCCGGCGAGTGCAGGATGCCCTTGGCCTTCTGGTCCTTCTTGTACTTCATGCGCCGGTTCTGGAACCAGATCTTGATCTGCCGCTCGGTGAGGTTCAGCAGGTTGGCCATCTCCACGCGGCGTGGCCGGCACAAGTAGCGATTGAAGTGGAATTCCTTTTCCAGCTCCACCAGCTGTGCACTTGTGTACGCCGTGCGCACCCTCTTGGACGCTGGGCCCGGCGGGCTCTTGTCCTCGCAGCTCTCTCCTGGGCCGGGAGGGGAAGAGAGAGGTAGCTGAGCGGGAGATGTGGGGACACCCTGGGCCGTAGAGGGGTGCTTCCCTGACTCCTTCCTCTTCCTCCCCCCTCCCCACTTTAATCCTGGCTGGAGCGAGGGAGGGGCGTTAGAGCGGTGAGATTCCCAGAGATTCCCAGAACTCAAAGGCCCCAGGCCTACCTCTCAGTGGCACCTGAAACTCCCATCTGCCTTCTGAAGTCCAACTCACTCAGCCCACCCCTTCCCCTTCAGCCTAGTCCATCATCCCGTTCCCAAGGCTGAGGAGGAGTTTAATGAGAGACTAGTAGCAGCTGGTAAGCCCTCCCGCCCTGTCAAAGAAGGGCCAGACTTCATTTTGAACACTCCTTCCAGCCGCTGCTGCTGGGGAGGTAGGTGGGGGGAATATTGGAGGCAGCCTCAAACTGCCTTGCTCAGAGGCTGGCTCCTGGGCAAAGCACCCCAAGCATGGAATGAGGGTGGAGATCTTGGCAGCTCACTCCAGCTCAACTGCACCCATGGGCCCAGTACTCAAGTGCAGGGCGGAGACATACCATGAAAATACAGCCCCAGAGTTTTAGGGCATCCAAGGCCAGGCTGGGCATATTTTGAGTATTGCAATGCTGGGAGCAGCAGCTTCAGCAGTGGTTTCCACCACCCCTGCCACCTCTCAGCAGCTTGTCCACTCCCTCCCTAGGAAGACAAATGGATTTCTCCTGGGAGGGAGGGCCTAGGTCTGCAGCCGGGAAGGAGGGGCAGAAGGAGAAGGAGCTTACAGACTTGAAGACACTTTCCCCCTAGGAGCAGCAACAGCCCCAAAGAGCAGCAGGCAAACCAGAGATCTGATAACAAGCTAACTACATCCCAAGCAAACTACACCTCAAGTTAGCCCTGGACCTGGGAGCAAGTTCATCTACCTGAAGATAAAAAGTGCGTCAGAGAACACAAGGCCAGAAAAGTTCAGGAATCAAGCAAGCTGAGCAGAGTGGCAGAATGTCTCAGAGCTGCTGGTCCTGCCCTTTTTCTTCCACACAGACTAAATGGACCTAGGGAAAATTTTCTCAAAACCAGGGTCTCCCTTTCCAGGGAGAAAAACCCAAGGCTGCTCCTGTTTCAGAGTACAGCCTCTTCCCCTAGGATCTGTGCCTCCACATTAGGGATTTCCTGGGATGGGGAGAATTGAGTGGGAGTGGCCTGAGATGTGCCATTTGAGGTTTTGCTTTTTATACCTGTTATTTTGTTTGTTTTGTTGGGGCAGGAGAGGGTTGGCCATGCCTTTCAGCTTGCAGGATCTTAGTTCCCAACCAGGGATTGAACCCGTGCCCCTCGGCACAGTCCTAATCACTGAACCACCAGGGAATTTCCCAGGTGTGCCATTTGGTAGTTTAGTTATCTTGGGCAAGTGACTTATCTCTAACATTTTCCTTATCTGTTAAAATGGATGTTTTATTATATACCTACCTCAGAGGGTTCTTTGGAAAATTAGACAGTGCTTGTAAAGCACTTAACATGATTCTTAACATAGTGTTCAATAGCCTTTTAGTTCTTATTAATTTAAGGGAGTGGTTTTCATGTGATATGGGCTACATCACCCCCTGGGCTTGGGGATCGTAGTACCTATCTTCAAGTTTTGAAGATCTATTGGCTGGAAGGAGTTGAGTTATGACCAGCAGTCCAGACATTAGGGCAGTATAAGGAAGAGCTGCTCTATGAATAACTGTGAGACATGTCCAGCAGCGGTGCCAGCAGCCTGGAGTGGACGTCAGCACCCTGTCACTGTAAGGATATGACCACAACCAGAGATGCTAAAAAGGAAGAACAGGGAGCTCCCTGGTGGTCCAGTGGTTAGGATTCAGCACTTTCACTGCCATGGCCTGGGTTCAACCTGCAGCCCCCAGTCAGGGCACTGAGATCACTGAAGCCATGCTGTACCGCCAAAAAAACCCCCACACTTTCTGCATTGCAAGTTTACACATATGGCCTCCAAAGTTGTACTTCCAGCTCTGAGCCTCTTAATTCCTAAGTGAGCTAGCTTCTTGGGGCAGTTTGGGGGAAAGCCCAGAGATGAGCCCCCTCAGAGGGCTACCTGCAGTGGCACAGCTGTTCTTCTGCTTGGAGTTCTGGCGGGACTCTTTCATCCAGGGAAAGATCTGCTTGCTGATGGTGGCTGAGGAGCCAGAAGCATTGGGCCCACCCTTGGCCTTCTTGGCAGGTACTCCACCTCCAGGGTTGGTGGGAGAGGATGGGGGCAGGGCTGGTGGCGGTGGCGGTGGAGGGGGCTGTGGTGGCTGCTGCTCTGAGTTCAGACCTGGAGGCTGGCTGCCACCACCCCCACCTTGGCTGTTCCCAGTGCCAGGCCTCATGCAGCTTCCATTGAGTTCAGCTGCCTTATGGGCTGGGGCTCGCAGAGGTGCAGAGCTCTGGATGGAGCAGGCAGAGCCCGGGTAATCAGTGTCCATGGAGTTGGCAGCAGCAGGGGTTGGATAAGGCTGATGGGGGGCACTATAGCCATAAGTGTCAGCAGCTTTGCTGTAGCCATAGCCTCCGAAGAGTCCTGGGTTCTCATAGTAAGCAGCCTTCTGCATCGTGTACTCAGGAACCTCCGGGGCCTGCTGACCCTGCTCAAATAACATTGACCACCACTGTCTCCTTCACCACCACCTCCAATGTCTGCCAAATCCTGAGAGAGCTGGGGCAGCCCCAGGCTCCAGATAACCTGCAAAGAAGAAAAGTGAGAGGTCCCAGAGGGACTGTCATTGGCAAGACCAGTCAATACAGAAGGACTAGCCCAGGCTCTCCGCTTCCCACCCACATCATAGTAGGAGGATCTTGGATTTTTATGAAGTTCAACTTATTTGAACCCTTGGAAATGTCAAAAGGGATTTCTCATAAACCACAAGAAAAGACTCCCCTTCATCCAAGGGAAGGGGCTAATTTTTTTCCCCAGATACAATTTTATTTCTCCAAGATTGTCAATTTAGCCTTTGAAACTGCATAGAAAAGCACTTATGGCCTATACATTTTAATGACTGATTCTCCTACTACACTTTGAGCTTTCTGCAGGTATGGACTGTGTCTTATTCACCTACATATTCCTAACATCCAGCCCAATGCACCACATGCAGTTAAGTGCAGTAAATGCATGTTTAATGAATGAATGGATCAATCAGTTAATCATAGGTCATCCCAGGGATGTGATGGGCAAAAGAAAGCCCTATTAACACTCAGAATAGCCGGCACTCTAAAAAAGAAAAACTATCTCCCCCACCTGGTTTCAAAATCACAGCATCTTTCACGGAGACCCAGATAGTCCACTCTCTGGTGAATGGGTCAGAATCGGCCAGTTAGCACATGGGTCAGCACTGTGAAATCTACTAGGAGATAAAACCCAAGAAGAAGACTTAAAGACTCCAAGAGTTATTTTGAGGCTAAAGAAGTTTCTTCTCTTCTACATTTTTCTAGATGCTTTACTTTGTAGTCCACTACTTTTAAACAGATATCATTGGAAATAAGAGATTTAGAATTTGAAATGCACGGAGCATGGGTTAATAAAAAATGCTTTATGCTCTAACTTTATAATTTTAATCCTGCACCCACTGTATGAATAGATACTATTATTGACCTCTGCTCTCCATCAGCCATTCCACTCCACCTCCAACCAACAACCAATGAGAGACCTCTTATGGCATAATGAATGGACATAGAATTAGAAGGAAAAAAAAAAAAAACTAAGAAAAATTCTACCCTTTTTGTGTCCTTTGACTCTTGATGGGGTGTTTACCTTCTCACCTACCCCCCTCTCCTTCTGAAAGCCCCTAATGAGTTAAAGTGTAACCAGCACTATTCAACCACTTTCATCTGCTTGATAAAGAAAACTCATTGGTCAGCTCCTAGATCTGAATTCTTGATCTCACCTTTCAGGCAACTCTCCTTCCCCCAAACTCCCTGGTTTCCATCATGGTCATCATGACAGACCACATTATCTAGACACTTATTTGGCCTACTGGATTTGACCATTAGTACTACAACTCCATTCACTCATTTCCCCTCCATTTTCACCACACAACCTAACTCAATTTTTTTTAATTCTTCACAGTAGTCTTTATTTGGTAAAATAGTTGCTCATCTTGTTTTAAAATATAAGTAAGCATGCCATTAATCTTGATAAGAGAAGTGCTTCTCAATGAAATAACAGAATAGTCAGATGTAATGTTTTAGGAGTAGTTTCTATTATTGTTCTTAAATGTATGCAGTTAGGATATCTACCAAACAAAGCTGGTCTTAATCCTTCTTTCATTCATTTTCTGTATTATTATCTGACTATTAAAGCTACTGAATATTAAATGGAAAGCTACATCCTCATTCTGTGACTAATATTTATATGTGTTTGCCCCCAGGCCAAAAGACTACTCTGAGTTTGGTTAGATCTCAGGATTTTTCTGGGATCCTGCTTCCAGTCTTAAACCTTGGTCTCTTTGGATGTCAAAATGGTCACTTTTGACACTCAGACCACCAGAACTCGATGCTGCTTCTGTCATCCCATCTACAGCAGTGGAAGCAAAACATCCCCCCTCTTGCCTCCCAGGGTGACCAAGTTTATCTTGATAGGTAGACTAGTCACAGTAAAATAGCCTCTTTAGTAACTGACCAAGTCTTTGAAACAGATGGCTTTACATATATATATTTGTTCCTATGGAATATTCCCAGACAAAGCTCTGTGTACAGACCTCAAAAGTGCTAATACTGGGCAGCTCCACGAGTAAGCTTAGAGTCTGTTCTCCCTCTTCTGTTTTCATTGTCTTAAGGAATTTCAAGGGTCACTCCATGATGCTCCCCCACCCAAACGTCCATTTCTCCAGAAGCAAGGGCAATAGCTCTCTCCTCACTGAGAAGGACTTTGTAGCCTCTTCCCTCAGCCCAAAATGTAGAGCTCCAAAGAAGTCACCTTTCCTAAAACAGAACCTGAGAATATTGTTACAAAACTGGTTTAAAAAGAAGCAGCAGCTTATTTCTTTCCAGAAATCGCTACTCCTTGTGAACTCTGCTTGAACCTAAGAAGCAGGAACGGGTCATAAATCACTTGGACAATGGTCAACTGTTCAGTGGCTCATCTTTTCGAGCCCCCCTCCCCTTTTAGGGCTTTCTTTTCTCGCCCTTTGGTACCTCTGCTCATTTGGGCCGCAGGACCCAGATGCCTTGGGGTGAAGACTAAGCCGCATAGGGGGAGGGGTGGTGTTCGAAGTCCTCAGCTGCCCTTTCCTCCCCTCCTCTCCTCTCCCCCCAAATCCTGCCCCCACCCCTGGCCGGGAACACCGGCCAAGGCAGACACCCCAGAACCCCGCCGGCGCCATCCTCGGCTCCTCCTAGGGCAGGCGCGCCAAATGGGATCTAGCTGGCTCTTTTCTCCTGGTCCCGGGAATTTGCCCAGCTCAGCTAGGAGGCCCAACCGCCGGCCGGGAATGCAGGGCCAAACGGTCCTCAGCCGAAAGGGAGGCGGCCTCGGAGCCACCACCGCCGGATCCCCGCTGCATCCTCTGCGCCTCCGAATCAGCCGAACCCTGATACTTGCTCACTGCACTTAATTCTGCCCGGGATCAATACCTAAATATGATACCGAATAAATAAAAGGCGCTCAAAGCGGCTGGGGGACGGAGTTATTAAGCAGCTGGAGCTCTCACGGTGCATATCAATGCACCTGTCATTGTGGTTTGTAGCAAAATTTATGACTGCGAGCACGGCTGCAGTAAACGCTTCAGTAAGGAATGAAAAGAAAAACACTTCCCAAGGCCCGGCACTTTTCAGAAGTGGAAAACAGGCTCTGCGTAGGAGGAGGCGCAGCAAAAGAATTCCCTGCTCCGCACTTTTCCCGGCCCTGCGCCCGGGGAGTAGGGGGAGTATATAAAGTGGCCTCTGCGGGCCTCTCGGAGCAGCTCTGCTCGGCGGCCGGACGTGGGACGCGATGGGCGCAGCCTGGCCAGGGACCGGAGACCTGCCGCCCGCTACAGCCTTGGAGGCCGGAGACTCGCCGGACGCACGGAGGCCGGCCCCGCGCGCGTTCGCCCGCCGCCCTCAGTGGCCGCGCAAAGGGGCTGGGGAGGGAGGCGGCTGCAGTCGCCCGGTGGTTAGACTAGAGCTGCGATCGTCGTAAAATCAAAGGCGGGTTGGATTAGTCTGTGCAACTTGAAAGAGAAGGGGTAGGCATTGGGGTGCAGGTTTTTTCTATTCCTTCCTTCTTTTTTTTTTTTTTTTTTTTAATTTTTCCTCTAAGGTTCGAACTGGTCTGGGCTTCTCTGCTTTACCTGAATCAGGGCCTTGGAAACCCACAGATGTCTTTCTGGCAGACACCAATCTTGCTGGGCATCCCCATTAATTCACTGGAACTGAGCAACGATTCTTCCTTCCCTGCTGGCTTTACTACTTTGGGATTGGAAACGACTACTTTTCCGATTTGCTAAGAAGGGGCTCTATTTACTGTAGAGTTGGGGCAGCTTTCTGCCCATGTTCTCCTGATCTCTCAGCCTGAGCTCTTCTGCCCTATGGGAAGACCTGGACGTGCCTTCTAAATCACTCTTATTTAGCCCAGATAACTCAGTGTAATACACCCTGCATTTAAGGCACTGGGCTCACCCTATTAAGGCGCCATAAATTTGAAGACCGATGATCGGTTATCATGTAACCAGCGGCAGTTCACACTGAGGTGATCCACTTCAAAGCCGCCCTTTGTTTTATGTTTTGATGTATGAATCCTGAGATGGCTAATTTGAGTTGCAGGACAAATGGAAGTGTAGTGGAAATTACTTTTAAAAATCACACCACTCACCACAATTTGTGTGTGTGTGTGTTCTCAAATTTTTGTCTCTAACTCTTTGTAGGCTCTTCAGGTTCCTTTTGATATTCTGTTGAGATGATCTGGAACAAAATGGAAAACTCTCAGCAGCGGCCAGTTCTTTCTTACCAACACATGCGGAGAGACATTACTCCCTTTAAGGGTGTCATAATCAATGTCACTGTTTTATATGGTGTCTGCAGCCACTCTAGGCACCTTCCCCCAGAAAGGAGACTTGGTTGGCTCCTGGGGAGCAGGTGGCTTTTAACACCACAATCCTTGACTGGACGTGAGAAAGGGGAGGCAAAGCGGTGGGGAAGGACAAGAGCTTTCGCAGGGGGTGAGCCAAGTGGGCTAGAAGCACAGGGAAGCCATTCCCTCTCCTCTTATTCCAACCAAGCCCTAAAAGCCCCATGTTCCCCAACCCCCCAGGCCAAGCCCACCCTCTAAGGAGCAAAAGAGAGGGACTGAAGGATTGGGACGGACGGAGGCTACAGCTCAGGGCACCAGAGAAGGAGGGCAAATGTGTAGATGGGCCTGGGTGAGTCTTAGCCAAGGCTCCCACATGAAGCCACAGAGAAGAGGGAGCTGGGTGTTATTTCTTGGTTTGTACATTGTATCTACCACGATTTCCCTGAGTTTATTTTATTCCAGTCAGTACCCACCACATTCCTGGCCTGGGCTGCCCACAACTGGGTCGGGATCAAACCAGCTGCAAACCAGTAAAGAAGCAAACACCCCTTCCACCCCACCCCAAAACAGACCAAGCTGCCTACCACTGCCTGCGCTCAGCGGGTGCCCGCCCTGGTCAGGTGAAAGGAGAGACACAGTCCCCTCCTCTTGTATCTGCCCTGTGCAATTTGTCGACTCAGTAGTTTGCAAACACTAAACTGCGCTGGGGAAAGCCCCACACAAAGCGTTCAGGGCCCTTCTAAAGACCAGAGCGCGCAGCCATAAGCCTTTGAAGTGACCTTTGGCTCGCGCGGCAATAACTCACCCCTTAATGAACACCCAACGGAAGCGCCTTGGAGAGATCCCGGACCGGTAGGGCTCCTAGTACCGCGCCCGGGCTTCAGCTCCCCAGCCAGTCCCAGACCCAGAGGGCCCACTGCACGGAGCCGGCCCGGAGGGCTGCTTGGTGGAAGCACGATGTACTTGAGCCCTCGGACCGCATCAGCGGGTCATTTTATATGATGTATCATTTTATATGATACATTCACGTGGGTGGATAACTTTCGCTGCTTAGTTATTTCTTATTTATTTGGGGGAGAAAAAGTTCTTCAGAATTAGGCACTTCCACTCAGAAGATCTAAATTGTGAGGCCGCCCAGTGCCGCGATTCCCCCATGCCTGTAGCTAGATTTTGTTTTCCCAGCCACGGAGGAACAGGGTAAGTTACTCCTGGGCGTTCTTGGGGTGTGCGGTGCACTCTGGGTGCACCTTGGGAAGGGGAAAGCAAAGAGAACCCCAAGGTGGCCAAAGTTGGGCTGCCCAGAGCCCCCACCATCTTCTCACAGGCTCTTTCCCCAGCCCACCCACCACCCAGCACGAGTCCAGCTAACTTCAGCCTTCTGCTTGCCCAGCCTTCTGCAGGCTTTATCCGGCTGGCTCTGAGCCACCAGCTCAAGTACCCCTTTCACAGCCAGAAACGGGGAGCAGGAAGGAACCCTGTCAGAGCTGTCAAGGAAGAGCTGGTCCCGGCAGACCTAGCCATGTATCCTATCCCCTACCAGTACCCCGGGAAAAGGGGGAAAGCCTTTTGGATAGGGAGCCTTGGTACGGATTATTGAAATTTTCGGGGAAGTTATAAGTGAGTGCTCCACGGGGCCAAATGAAATGCTGTTCGCAGTAATTGGATTCAGCTGACTAAGTTGGCAGGCGCGCAGCTCCAAGGCAGCAAGAGAAGAAAAATGTCCAGCGACTTTAACTTCTGATGGAGCCAAGCGTCAGCAATTGACCAAACAAGTTTACTGCTCTCCTTTGATGGCCAGGACCCTGGAAGCCTGTCCCTCTCTGGCTGAGACCTGTCCCAACTTAGGTTAAGGGAGTGCTCCTTGCTTTCTGGGTTCCTTTCCCATAGAGGCCCAGTCTGGCCTAGCCCTATAGCAGTTTTCCAGGAGTTAGGAGCCGCTCACTCATGGGGCTGCTTTCTCAGGCTTTGGTCCTGGGGAAAAACCCAGGATGAACTGTCCTGTGCTCCCACATCCAGGAGCCACAGGACACAATACACAAAATGATGGATGGGATGCAGGAACCAAAATATTATTTAGCTGTCATTTCAGTTTCTTTAAGAAGGACCCAGAAGCCCTAAACCTTTTCTCTGCCACTATTGCAGTCAAAAACTAGATTAGTGAGGAGGACTGTGGAGGTGCCCCCCAAACTCTTCTGGGTAGTTTGGGTGTTCTCTTGAATTTGGAGGAGAATCTTAAATAGCACATTAACCTCACAGAGAAAAAAAAAATTAAGCCAACACTAAGAGGATAAAAGCGTGCGTATGTGGAGCTAGCTCCCAGAACAATGCAGGGAGCTGGCTGTTCACAGAGTTTATTTTAAATACGTATAAATCAACCTGCCTGCGTCCAGCCAGGCAGCTCAAGACACAGAATTAATACGATGCTCCATCTTACTTTGGAAGTGACAGTGGTTTTTTTTTAAAAAAGTTTCTTTTTATTCATTTCATTTTCCACCCATTCTCGTAACTGTACATTTACCCCCCAAATACCTCCAGCGCCCAGTCCCCTCCTTAAACTGCCACCTCCCCCCACTATGCCACCGGCCACCCTCCCAGCCTGGCAAGGTAGTATGCCCCCCTAACCTTTGGGTAGGCGGGGAACATCCCCACAAAGCGAACCTCCTTAGGATTAATCACCATTCTGGATGTATATGTAGAAGTGTATCTAGGTCTACGAGGGCTGCCTCACCAATTGGCAATAATCAAGATCACAGATTACACAAAATAAATCATATTTAGTATCCCATTCAGGGCAGCAAGCAGCCCTGTGCCCAAAGATTTCTATTTTGTCATGCAATTGCTTACCTGGATCCCAATTTATCATAAACCTGGTGTCCTCGGCCTCAGAGTGGGCGCCAGTGGGGGGCAGAGCTAGCCTTCCCCCTTTGTCTGCAGACAACGCTGTCCCAACCCTGGTCCTGCGCGCTCCAAGACGCGGCCATATACCAGAGCACAAGGAATTCCCGGTAGAACGGAACCAGGCTGAGGTTCAACTACCAATAAACGTAGGAGGAACGAATTCGTAGTCCCCGAGCTGGCTTTGCCTGCGCTGCACGCCCGCCGGTTCACCGCTTGCCTGTCCGCTCCCAGGCCCAGAGCGGCGGCCACCCGCGCCCCCACCCACTTCTGGGTTCCTGCCCAGCCCTCCCAGGCCCCCCAGAGCTCGGGGTTTGTTTTCCTTTCGGAATGTGGCCCTTTCTGGATTTGAAGAGAGCCCCGGAAACCCCCTCATAGTCGGGAAATACAGACGCTGCCTTCAAATGCGAGCATATTTGTTCACGTGACCCCGAGGGAAGATTGTACTGATTGAGGCTGAAACTTTCACGCCATCCAGCCCCGGAGCGCAGCCAGGCCTGGGGGCTGGGAGGAGGGGCAGGAGGCGTGGGATCTCGGTTCCTTCCCCTGGGCAGACCATGGTGGGTTTGGGGCGGAAGGAAAGCCCCTATCCCGAGGCCTGGGAATGACCTAGCTCCAGCCTGGTCGCTGGCAGTGGGATGGGGGCGCTGAGCGTCTCTCCCCCCACGACCTCTGACCTTGGCTCAGCCTTCCACCAGGCTGGCCCGGGGACTGGAAATTTTAGAAGCTGCGTCTCTTACAGGCGTCTCCGGAGGCAGCTAAGGAGCACCAGAGGCCCAGGTTCCCCAAGCTCCCCAGCCGCGCCCGGTACAAGGTCCCGCATCCTCAAACACCAGGGCAAGGCGCAGCCTAGCCTAGGTGGGCGCGCCGCTCTTCCCCTCCCCTGGGAGGCAATTACGTTGTGGCACAGCGCAGGCCCCCGTCCTAAGGATGAGAGCCTCCAGCTCACAGACCCCGAGGAACGCCCCTCTTCACCACCACCACCATCTGGGGCCTTGGCTCGTTCCGCAGATACAGCCGATGAGCCTACACTTTCAGAGCCTGAAAAAGCGCATAAGCATCGGCCCAGACCGGGGGCGTTCTCCCTTCTCTGCATCTGGCGAACTTCACCCGGGTCCGGCGGGGCCTGGAGCCGCCGAGGCGTGAAGCCGCTGTTTGCCGCGACCTGTGAGCCTCCGGGTCCGGGCAGGGCCCATGGATCCCTCAGGCTCAGCGACAGCAGGCCGCGGCTTCCCGCTTCCTGCGGCGTCTCCAAGAACGCGAAGGGAGAATGCGGGATCAGTCCCGGCTGGCCTTAGCTGGGAGAAGAGGGAGCTTCTATTTTAGAAATAGTAAATCAGGATAGATTTCCAGCACACTCTGAGTGGTCGGGTGTAATTTATGGTAACAAGGATAACGATTCTGCATGTGGGAAGAAGAGCTTTTAAGCTCCTGGCCAAAAAAAAAAAAAGGCTCCTGGCCGGGGCGAGCAGCCAGCCTCCAGCTCCCGGCTTGTTTGCAGTGAGCCCCCACCGCACTACCCCAGCTCGACTCGCACCCGGAATCCCGCACCGTGTGGGGTGTTCACTCCATCCCCGAAGTCCTGCTTTCACAGCCGGCTCTGCTTCTCGGCGGCATCGGGCACGGAGTAGATGCCCTGTTGCCACTTGCGAGGTCTCGGACAGGGGTAGGCGCATGGGCAGGGCCGCCGCAGAAGAGTGGGGAGAAGGGGGTAAGATCCTCCGCATTCCCACTCCAGAAGCACAGAAAAGTCCCAGAGAACAGGTCACAGGCTCGAGCCCCCAGACCTGTCAGCGAGCCCCTCCTTTGCTCACCCGGCCATCCCTAGCTAGAGGCCCACTCAGGGCGCCTCTTGGAGCCGGACCGTGGGTGCCCCCATCCACCCTCACCCGGAGGACTCCGCCCCCAAGCCTCCCGCCAGGGGCCGTGCAGTCGGCCCACAGCAAGTGTTAATCTCCAGCCAAAGAGGGGGGCCCCTTTGCGGGAATTTGTCTCCAGGAAAGGATCTAAGCCTTCTTCAATCGGAGCATATGTTCATAGAGCAATAAACCGGAAAGATTTACAGTCCTCGCCCGGCCCCCAACAGCCTCGCACCCTTTCAGGAATTACTTACGATGATTTATCACACGAACCCGGGCAATTGTCACACTGATAAAATAGCCCGGGCCGGTGCCCGCCAAGCCGGGCCTTGGGAGGCTGTTGGCTGCCGGGCTGGCAGCGGGGCTGGGGAGGTTTTTTGTGGGTTCCTCTCTGGAGCTACCAGGGTATGTCCAGGTGGGGTGGGGTGGGGTGGGGTGAGGTGGGTAAGGTGGGTGGAGTGGGGTGGAGTGGGGTGGAGTGGGGTGGGGTGGGGGGTGGGTGGGGGTGAGGTTGGGAGGGTGACAGCTAATTCTCATTGAGAAAAAACGCAAGCAGCTCAGAGAAAGCGCCCAGAATCTGCGCCAAAGTCACTTGCAAAGCACATAAACATTTGTCATCTTTGAATAATTGAATTAATGTGTTATTGTTTGAATGTATAATTCATAACGGAGGAAACTTTGTCTCTGTCCTGATGGGGGAAATAAACACACGCCAAAAAAGAAATCAAAACACACACAATCCCAAAACAACCACCACACGCAGCCAGCCCCCAGCTCGCCCGATATCATCCTCAAAGCCAACTAGAGGGAAGGAGGCATCGGGGCCGGAGTTACGAGCTGGAGGAGGAGAATGCCCGCTGTTGCCCCCAGCATGGACCTCCGGCAAGCTGGAGTGGGGTGGGCTGGGGTGGACTGGGATGGGAGCGGGGTGGTTCGTGGGACCTGACAGCTAGCTTCTCGGGAGTTAGGGAGAAAAAAGGCTGAAACCAGCCAGCGGGAGAGACGGCTCCAGCATCTCATCCCTAGTCTCTCCCCCACTCTACACGCCTGTTTCCCTTCCCCTGAGGCTTCCCCTCACCCCAGGGTCTCCCACTCCTTGGGCGGCAGAGAATTTCCCTGTCTTTATTTTAGATCTTCTCTCCAAATTAAAGATGTGAAAATCGAGGGGGAAGAGGGACAGACTCCTTGCTGGGGTGACAGAAGCAGGAGAGCTGGGGTGAGAGGCAGGGGAGTGGGAGAAGCAACTCGGAAATCATTATCTGTTGGTTAAAATCTGCCTGGGGTAAAATTTCAACTCGATTTTATAGCCTTCCATTATGACGCAAAGAAAAATTTACGACCCTTGCTTGAAAAGAGGGCCGGGGCCTTTTCTCACCGGTTTAAGAATAGGCGGCAGATGCCGTGACAGCGACCATTGTTCCCGGTAGACACAGGCGACCGGGCAACCTCGGCCCGCGTGCGCCAGGCGCGTCCCCCAGCCGGGCGGGTTTTTACTGCTCCTGTCGCCTCTGAGCAGCCGGCGCGCACCCTCGCCCCTCGCCCCCCGCACACCCTCACATACACACACACTCTCTCTCTCACACACACACATACACACACACTCGGCCGCTCTCAGTAATTTTTCATAAGTGCAAAGCTTTGCTGAACCAAAGGTCACCATCCAAGCCACTAACAACTTCTTGCCGGCGCGCGCTTCCAAATCAGGAAGCAAAGGGAACTATTTGTCAGCGGCCCTGACAGCGAAGTTCATTAAGGATTTAAATCCGAAGAAATAAAAGTCGCCAAAATATTTACCTGCCGGCTGCACGCCCGCGCCCGCCGCCGCCGCCGCCGGGGGCCGAGGGTGGAGGGCTGGGGGCGCCGCGCAGCCCCCCTCGGTGGGTGATATTCTTGGGATCCCTGCACTTTGCAAGTAGGAGAGAGCCCTTTGCGTGGCAGATTAATGACGACTCCGTGTTTCTTAAGGGACGTGCTGAATTAATTATTTCGCCAATCACGTGGTCGGGACTTGTAGAAATCTATTCTTATCATCTTCCTCGCACTTTGAAAATTCTCCGGGTTATGAAAGGCCCTCCCCCGGCTGCCGGCGAGCCCCGGCCGCCCAGCCCGGCGCGGGGGGCAGGGAGGGCTCCCCAACATGGCGGGCGCGCGGGAAGCGCCGGCTGCCCAGGGCCCCCGGTTTACGGTCCTGTCCTCCGACCCGCTGGGCTGGGCACTCGCTTCCTCCTCATCCCTGCCCGCGATTCGGTACACACGACCGTACTGATGTATTGGTGGGCGCAGGAGGGGCCATTAACAGAAGACGGGCAGAGGACAATCATAAAACGTGTCTGAATATTTAAACTTCTGTCTGCGCACTTATAAATACACATGTCCACGCGTCTGAGGCGAGCCCTTCCATATATTAAGGACACACGTCTGATTTTTTGCATTCTGCTCATTTCCTGTCGAGAGTAAGCTCCCCCCCCCCCCATCTATTTTGGGACTCCTGTCTTGGCCCCCTCTTCAAGGCGAGGCCAAGATGTGAAAAGCCCTCGTGAAAAAAATAGCGCTGGCCACTCTTTATAGTGGGGAGTGTTTATTGTCGTCTGGAGGGCGGAAGGGGCGCTCGGGGAGAGGAGGGGCAGCTGCTGGAAGCCCCAGTGGGGCACACAAGTAGAAGGAACCCAAGACTGGAGGCCAGAAGGGTAAGATCCGAGCAGCCACGGCCAGCCTCAGACTGGCCCAGAGCCCAGCACCAGACACTCTTAGAGTTGGGCAGCCAGGAGATCTCTCCTCCACCGTGCCACAGATCGAGAGGGTCTAGGGCTGGCCTGGGCCTGCACAGAGCCAAACTGGAGCCTCTTTTTAGCCCAGGAAGTTACTTATTTTCTTTAAAGAAAAAAAAAAAAGCCCACCCACCACCCACCCCACAGCCTGGATCCAGCCTCTGGCTTTCCAATGCACACAAAATTTAACAGCCAAATTAGGAGTATGTAGGTATGGGGGAGAGAGAAAATGGTAGAATTTCTATGCCTTACGCAGTTTAACCCTCACACATCAGGCATATTATAGAAAATAATAAAATACATTGTTTATAGTGGGTGTTAGCTTTTAGAAGACCTAATGAAGAATGCTTCTGTGGAGGTACCAAACAGGAGGGAGATTTCGCTACACCTTTTATTATTTCAAATATAGATCAATGAATTACATCAAAACTACAGGCAACAATTAGTATAAATAATACTTTAATCAGTGGCAGCAGAACATTGACCAGTTCTATTAAAAAAGCATCTTGTGTGAACAGACACCATGGGGCTGACTGACAATGTCATCTCCCAACAAAAGACTGCAATGGACAAAGTGAGATGCAGTGTCCTCAGCAAACACTTCACTCCCCCCCCCCCCCCCAGCTACTATCCCAACATACCATTTTAAAAAACCCTCAAAACACTTCTGGATCATATTTGGGGGAACAAACTGGAAACAAATAAAAGCAAATAGGCACTGAGCCTTTCTACACCTAGGTCTCCAGAACACATTGCCAGAAGGAAACATTTCCTTCCCTGCCCTGGCTGGCTGGGGGGCCCCCGCTTCTTGCCCGCCCCACTCCTGTGGGCCCAAATGGACGCGAGGGTCTGATTGGAACCTCAGGGTTGAGGGCTGCCCTCTGGGCCTTGCAGGCTCCATTAACATTTCAAAAGAGAATCCCTAGAAGCTGAGAAGGAGAACTGAGACTTATAAACAAAGAATTTGTTTCTCTGATAAAATTACTTTCCAAAGTAGTGGGGCTATTTTTAAGAAGGAACTTGGGTTTTCTTCATCAAATATACCTCTTGGCTTTCCTCTAGGGCAGAAGTGAAGGCAGTTAAGTAGTTTGGCATTTGGTCTGAAGCTGGGATGAGTAACCTGAACTTCTAGGAAGGGAAGAAATCTATATATATATATAATTTTTATAATGCATATATAGTTGGACATTGTGAAATATATATCCCCCACACACACAAGGAGAAGGTTCAATGTATTAACAAGTTTGGGTTTTAGGGAAGAATCTGAGCAACTTTCCAACTTGCCTAAAGATAGCAGCTCTTTTCAAATGCTACATCCAAAGACTGCTCTCCATGTTAGAGGGGGGAAAAAAAGAAGAGAAGGGTAGTCAGAGTCCAAAAGGTTAAGGGTTTAGAGGTCAGTCCTCCCGGCTGAAATACAGCTAATCGAATAGAAAATTTGTCCTCTGGATGAACCTGATTCTGTAATTTAGCCGAACTTCAGTAAAATACCTTTTCAGCTTCTCAACGTGAGGGCATCAGAAAAAAGACGTCTTGACTATGTATGAACTCTGTGCTTTTTGTCATAGAAACAATGATGCAAATAATGCAGGAATATCCATCTTTAATATCCCGACGTGGCGATATTCAAGTATTGCCATGTGCAAGTCTGAGAGCCAGGCTCACCCCAAGGAGGAACAAAGAGCTGTCCCTGGGGTCTAATACAAAAGACCAAGACTTGGAAGATACTTTAGAGAAGTGGAATTTCAGCCTAGGGACCCCAGTGAATACCTGCCTTCAGCTCTCAGGAGACACAGAACCAAAGAACATGCCCGTAGAGGAAGTCTTTTTTCCCTCTGCACTCAAATATATTTTAAAAATTACCTCTGAAACCTTCTAAAGTGTTCTGAAGCGCTGAAAAATAGCCCCAATTCTGAATCTCCTTTTCAACCTCCCTCCTGCTTCCCTCCCCACTTCTGTCACTTTTTGGTAAGGGACAACCAGGGGTTTCTTTTTGGAGCCCGAGGCTTTGGGGTTTAAACTTCTGAAGCCTTGTTTCATATGAGTCTATGAACTCTGGCCATTACCTTTGACTCTTTCCCCTTATCCTTAAGGGTCAACATTTTAGAAAAATGAGCTTTGAATCCTTTGCAGGCAAGGCATGAGAAAAATGACTAAAGAACATCTCTCCTGTTGTTTGAGAGCAATTGTTTTTAAACCACTATTCTCAAGTCAAGGGAGAGAAGAGGGCCTGAAAACTTTTGTACTTTTACAAATTCGCTTCTAATTAACAGGTTGAGAAATTCCTTAGATTTGTTTTGAAAAATTAAAACTTAGGGGGGAAAAACCCTAAGACCGACTTTTGTGGACTTCTAGATTCAGTTAGTTTTTTAAAAGCAAGATTTCCTCACCTTCCCACTTTCTCCCCAATGCACATCCCTTCTCCCATACCAGCCACACACCAATTCCTATAAAATACTGCTACATGGAGCATTTGGGGACACTCGGAATCCAGTTGGAACAGAAAATTCAGTCATTATCTAATGACCCAGAACATGGAGGTTTTGTTTTCTTTCCCCAGAAGGAAAATGTTGGACCATTTGTTTCTTTCTTTTCTCCCTTTCCTCTAATCACCCAGAACTAGTTGTAAGCACAGTGCTGAAAAACACACATGTGGAAATATATACTCAAGAACTCAACTTTGAGTGGATCCTTCCCTTTCCTCTAGAAGGGTTAAGGGCCCCCTATATACATTTCCTGGGAGTGGGGAGGGGGTGGAGTTCCAGCCAGAAGTCAGGCCACGCACCTCTGATTCTGCTCCCTGAAACTCAGCCCCTTTCACGTGTTAAGTTTTTTGGCAACATCATGTCAGTTATTTCTGTACCCCAATTCTCCAACAAATAAATATTTAAGCAAATATAATCTAAACATAAAACAACCCGTTTCCGCTTCCTTCTTAGACTCATTTCTTTGGGCATGGGGAGACTGGGAGCAAAAAATATATATACATATATATATATATATATATATATATATATTTCACACTGGAAATTATACAGACGACCCAGAAAGTTCAGGAATCCTGGCTTAGCTCTCCTGCTTCTACTGAAAACACCTAGCGCAGGGGTGGCCAAGCTTCTGCCTCAACTCTGGCACATTTTTAAGCCACAAAGATTCCTGGAGGGGTGGGGTGGGGGAGGATGTTCAAATTCACACTGGGATAAAGCATCCAACCTTCATTTGCAAATTCAAAACCCAACAGCAGAGATTTTCAGTTTAATGACTCCAAGGTTTTATGTTCTCAGTAGCTCCTGCCATTTGATAATATACTTAGAGAGAGAATCCCGCCCCCTCCCACCCCCATCCCCGCTCCAAGGAGGGGGCTGCCCTCGGCAGGATGCTAACCTTAGTCCGAGGGAGGCCTGCGTGTGTCCCAGGTCCACCCCACAGTACCTTAAAGCCCAGGGAGGTGACAGCAGGCCCGGCCTGCCCCCGCAGCTTCGGCTCAGCCAGGAGCTCAGGGAGGGGTGGGCCCAGGGTCCCCACTTCTATAAGGTCGTCAGGTCCGTGTGGTGGTCCTTGGCCAGCGGCTGCAAATGCTGGCCGGGGGCAGCTGAGGAGGAGCAGGAGGACGAGGACGAGGACGAGGAGGACCTGCCTTTGGTGTTGGGCAGCTTGTGGTCTTTTTTCCACTTCATCCTCCGGTTCTGGAACCAGATCTTGATCTGGCGCTCGGAAAGACACAGGGTGTGAGCGATTTCAATCCGACGGCGCCGCGTCAGATACCTGTTAAAATGAAATTCTTTTTCCAGTTCTAGGACTTGCTGCCGGGTGTAGGCCGTCCGGGACCTCTTGGGCTCCCCGCCGGTGTAGTTGGGGTTCACTGAGAGACAAAACAGACGCACAAGGTCAGCTCCGGCCTCGGGGTAGGCCCCTGGCCACCGGCGCTCACTTCCTGGCGCGCCCCGAGGCCGGGCCCTCCCTGCGCTCCCTCCTGGCCCGCTGCTCCCTGCCTCCCGCCCGCCCTCTCTCCCCGGCGCACACGCTCCCTCCCACCCACCTGCTCCCCCGGGCTCGCAGGCCGGGACCCCCAAACGTCCCCTCGTGCCCCCAGCCTGCCGCCCGCTCCAGCATTCCCAGGCATTTTGGAGATCCCCTCTCCTCGACCGCGTTCCCTCCACTCTGAAAATGGAGTCCTCCCCCACCCCACCCCCATCTCCACCCCTTTTTGCGCCCACAGCCAAGCAGCCAGCCACATGGTCCCGGCCTGCTCCCTCGGCTATAAAAATTTATGGAGAGAGTAATTGCGGCGCCCATTGAAACCCCACACGCCCCCACCCACTCGCACCCCCTCTCGGGGCTCAGGCCGCCGGGCTGGGGTGGAGACTGAGAGGTCCTGGGCCCGTCCTTACCGGAATTCACGTGCACCTTCTTCATCCACGGGTAGACCACGGCCGGCTGCTTGAGGGCAGTCCCGGGGGGCGGCTGTTTGGGGCCGCCCGGCTGGCTACAGGCCCGGGCGCCGGGCAGGGGTGCGGGCGGGGGCGCGGAGGGCGCCGGGCATGGCTCTCCGGGAGCACCGTAGTGGCCGCCGGGTTCTGGCCCGTGACCCCGCGTGGGCAGAGCCGGGCCGGGCCCGGGGCCGCCGCCTCCGAAGGTCTGCTCACCAAAGTCGGGCCGTGGGTAGAGCCCCGGGGGCTGGAAGTCGGTCCCCTGCGCGCTACCGCCGCCGCCGTAGTAGTCAGCGCCCTGCTCGCCTAGGTAGCCGCCCTGCAAATACTCCTCGCACGGAGGAAACTTGGGGTCCACATACTTGGAGTTCACCATATACGAACTCATGGCCATTAATTTCAGAAGGTAGAAAATACTAATTTTTCTCGTGTTGTCTTTTTTTCTTCTTCCATAGGGCCCTCCTACTTGCTGTCAACTGAATAAAGTTGGCGGCCATGTGACCAAGCCAGCCAATAGCAAGGGAGTGAGTTTATCACCGGGTTGGTGAGCATCTCATAATTTTCACAAATTTAACTAAATAACATACGTGTAATCAAGTGACTCACCGTGGCACCTCTGAGGGCTCCCACCAGATGTTAGTGGAGCTCTAATCCCAGCACCCTCATTCCCCACTGGTGACCCCACTTTTGTCTGCCGCTGACTTCGCTAACCTCCACTGCCTTCTCCATGCACCCCGCCTGCAATCAGCCCCCCAAAATGGGCACAGTTCAAGAGGGAATGAATCTCCTGTATTTGTCAAGGTGCATGGCATCAAAAGGTGGGTGGAGGTGGTGACTCCTGAGTTCGACAGAGAACCCCAGGCAGGCAGGACTCCCGCCTGCCCAGCCCGCGGGAGCGCGGGGACTCTGCCATACAAAGGCCGGATCCCGCTGGCTTTGTCTTCATCAGGGTCACCCAAAAGTTACTACGATCTGGCTGGCCTGAATCAAATTAGGCAATGAGTAACTGCCAAGCTTTCTTCGAAGGCCGGGGTGTTTGTAGCCAAATCTGGCCTTGCTGGTATGGCAAGAAGCCCCTTGATTCTCTGGATAGGGCAGTGCGGGAGGGTAGCCCAGGAAGGTTGTGAGGGTAACCCCACCTCACTCAAAAGCACCCCCCCAAAGGGCCCTAAACTCCCTTTTCCCTGCTCGCCTTCTTCCCACCTGGCAGTAAAGGAAAACAAGCCCCCTCTTTGGGCACCCTCCAACTTTATGCCCCTAGAGAGGAGAGCTGATCCTGGGGCTACCTGACTCCCACTTCACTCCCCAGTGCCCCCAAACCTAACCCTTTGGCCCTGCATTCATGCAACCAATTAGGAATTTACATAGGGGGCCCTGTTTGAAGGTGAGGAGCTTCTCCAGGAAAAGGCTACCTTACATAATTGGGCTCCGACGATCCTCCTGCCTTGAGTCCAAGGTAATAAAACAGAAAGAGGCGACTGACCGGTCGGCTGACTCTGGCCTCCACTTCTGACTATTGCGGAGAATGTGAAGTTTTTGCATCGACCATATATTCCCCTAGAATCGAATCTGTGACTACGTGGATACCACACAAATTCGGTTCTACAGGGTATATATAGACAACGTTACTGCCTCCAGGTTCCACCCAGAGCAAGTACCCAGACTGTTGCCAGCCCCAGCCTCCTCCTCGGAGCCGCCAGCCCGTCGCAGCCACCCTCACTTTCAGAGACAGTTCAGGTGGTCTGAAGTGCTTGGTGGCAATTTGCAGCAACGAGTTCCCCATCCTTGTACCAGAGCTGGGGTTACCAAGCAGCCAAGGAGTCAGGACAGTCTTCTTAAGAAAGAAAGAACAGAACAGAAGAAAAATAATCCATTGCAGAATGGACTGTATTATTATCCCCTTTCCGGATGCACATAACACCCCCTCCCTTATCAAGTGGTATTTTCCAGAAAGGAGAAAATGCCCTTAGTGGCAGAAGGAAAAGAGGCAAGAGGGAATATCTTCTGCCCCTTCTCTTGCCCACTGCCAGGGCAAGCCAGGTTGGCTGGCTAAGCTAGTTCTCCAAGAAGTCGCACATTTACCTTTCAGGGCTCTGAGCCCGGCTGGCCTCTCTGTCCGGCTGCTGCTTACCACCCCGAGGCAGGCGCTGCTTGCAGGCACCGAGCTGTCCTGGGCTGGGGCTGGCGTACTAATGGTGAAGGGCAGGGCAAGGGGTCATTCGAAATCATTTACAAACATATCACAAAGTTTCATTATTTTTGCTTTGCCGACAGCAGCACAGAAGAGTACAAAAGTTCATGAAGTGTGCCCGCCCCAGTGCTTCAGCGCAGTCTGGGGCTCACCCCTCATTCATAGCACCAAGAGGGCTCAGGACTGGGAGGATTTTGGGGACAGAGAGATGCCGAGGCTTGGGTGAGGATTTTGGATCCTTAACTCTAAGCTAGAGGTATTTATTTTTTTAAAATTTTACCCTCATGATTCAAAAATTGTTTTCAAGCCTCAACTTGGGCCTGGTGGGGTGGAACAGGGAGAATTCCCTCCACTCCCCCCACCCCTAGTCTGGCAAAATTGGCTGACTTCTCTGCACTTTGCACACTCCCCACACACTCCCCCCAGTCCTTTGGTTCCAGTGCTTTGGCTATTTTGTAGGGATTTCCCGGGTTCCAATTCTAACAATACCTCTGAAACTGCCCCACACCCAACTCCCCTGTCCCAGGGGGTTCCCCCACCTTCCTTTAATGCCAAGAGCTCCTGGGGACCTTGGGTCTAGACTTTATCCAGACAGATTGGGGGAGCCTGCTGGGATGAGTGGGGACCTGGGTGAGGGTACACATTTTCATATTTATTAGACGCTGTGACCTGCATTTCACCTTATTGCTCCACTCCTTCAGACAGGTCAAAGCCAATGAGTTATTGATGAACAAAAGCGTTAAATATTCACCTCCCGCTCAACTGCCCATACAAATGCTTTTGATGTCTCCGGCTTTTTGTGCTGCGTTCAGCTACGGGGTGCCAGTCCCGGGTTTTCAAGCAAGGAGCATCCACAGAGATAAGCACCCAGAGCCAGGGGAGCCATAGGAAGAGGGCAAGACCAGGAGTTCTGGGGACACTGGATTTTCCGGCCTGGAGCTGGGGGGCCTGTTTCACTTGAGACAGCCTGATTCGTAGAGCTGAACTATGTACTGCATGGATCCTCCACTCCTGGGGTGGGGGGGTCACAGCCCCCAGGGAGTTGATTATGTCACCCAGCCTGGAGGGCAGAAATCTGGCCCAGAGCCAAGCCCTATCTTCTCCGACCCTAGAAAGAGGTCCTCTCACCAGAAAGGGAGGGTGCCTGGTTCTTAACATCTTCACACATTCCATCTCTCATTAAAATAAAATCATCTCCGTTTTGCATGAGGGAGGGGCCCCTGATCTTTCCTGGAGTCTCTCCCCACCACCATCATCTTAATGAGATAGCCTTCCTGGAGAGTTCACAGGCCTCTTCAGAAGTGTACCTGTCTTCCGCAGCATAAGCAACTCTGAAAGAGCCAAACTTTTGAGCCCAACACCCCAAGAATCTCTGCCCCCCACCGCACCCCAAACACCCCTCCCCCTTGTCTGCCTGCAACGCTAGCGGCTCAGGTGCAGAAATTCTCGAATTGCAGTTAGAGAGAAGCAGGAGTGAAGTAGAAGGGCCGCATCCCTCCCTCCTTCCTCAGCCGGAGTCCCCAACCCAGGACCCAAATCGCAGAGGCCGGGGCTGGGCCGGGGGAGAGGATAGGAGGGACTTTCTCGTAAAGCTCAGAATTTTCAGCCCTTCCCGGAAGCGGGCCAACCCAACACACCCGCAGCCGTAAAGGGTTGCGTTCCCCCTCCTCCTTCTTTTTATTAAAAAAAAAAAGAAAGAAAACAAAAAACAAAAAAAACGAGAGAAGGTGGGGGCCAGGCTGGACCGGGTTAAGCTGGGCTGGGCGGCGAATGGGGATCGCGTTGCCTGGGTGCTTAGCAGGTTGGTTCGAGCAGAAGGCGATGCTCGGCGCAACTTGTTAATAGGGCAGGCTGCTAATTAGCTGCAAGCTCTTCACAGACGCGTCCGCTGCGGCAGAGCTGCACCTGTCCGAGCTGCGGAGGCCTGGGCAGGCTGGGAAGGTCTGGGGAGGCCCTAGGAGACACGGCCGAGGCGTGCCGGCGGCGCGTTCCCTTAGTTAGGTGACTGCAAACTAGGCCCCAGAAAATCTTCCCGGGAGTCCAGCTTAGATCCTCCAGTTCCAAATCGGGCTCCCTTCGTATACCCAGGCCTGGGGAGGCAGGGCCGTTTTTCCACCCACCCGCCCCCCTGGCTCGGCCCTTCTCCCCACACCCGCCCGGTTATCAATACCGCCCCTTCGCGATTCGGAAGAAACGGGGAGGTACTTACAGTGGTGGTGTCTCACGGTCCCGAACCTGTTGCAATGAAAACGGGGTCACTTAAATTCCACAGGATAATAAAACAGAGATGGATGATACACAGAAAAATGACAAGGCCCAGACACCCCACCAATACCCGGACCTCCCTCCTGCTTCGGATGCCCGCCCCTAGGAACTGCGCCAAGTTCTCCGCGAAGCGGGAGACTGCAGTGCTCAAGGGCAGACCCGCGGTAGGAGAGTATGCCCCCATCACCTACCCCACGCCATGCACCACTTTGGGCAAAACCTTACTTTCTGCCTGGCCCGACTCAGGCGGTCTGTAACAGGGTTTCCCCCGTGGGAAAACGGGAAGCGAGGAGAAAACGGGCCTTTGTGTGTTTCCTTCTGCACAATCGGCTGGGTGGGCGCAGGTCCACTGGGGAGGGGGCAGCCGCTGCATCTGTCCCTTGCCCCAGCTCCCCGTCTGTCTCGATCTGGAGCAACTCAGTACCCCCTTTCCAATTTCAGATTGGTTTCAAATTCCCCAGCTCCAACCAGTGCCCCCTCAAAACTGTCTTCTTTCCAAAGAAGGACCAGGCAAGGCTGGGACTTGCCATCCACTTCTGCTCTAATTCAAAACAAAGAGCAATTTCCAAGGGAAATGAGGACCAAACGATAGCCAAGGAAGAGGAAAATCGATGGGTTTAAAGGTAAATGGCAACGCTTTAGACTGTTATCCAGTTCTGTGGGTATGACATCATTTCATCAGCATTTTTGCTGGAGAACCCACAAGGCAATCTTAAGAAGCAGTGGTCCTCACAGGGGCTGGGGTCCAGCTTTCAGCCTCCTCTAGTTTTATTCTGGGACAGGGATCTTCTCGGAGAAATCTCAGAGGCAGAGCTTCTCCATCCTTAAACTTTCTATCCGTCCACCTAGCCTACCCGTTTTATTCCACTTCTGAAGCAGAACTTCACTCTGAGAAGGTGAGAGACAGAAAGTTCCTCTGGTGAGGTGAGAGCCCTCAGTTCCTAACTTTCTGTGTCTAGAAGGGAGAGGGGATTCCCATCCTCTTTCTTGATTTAGGTTAAGCTAAAATTAACTTCCATGGGACTTCTCCCCACCACCAGGCAGAATAGATGGAGCAGAGAAATCTCCCACCCCTGGAGTTGTCCTGGGAAAAAGTAATAAGTGACTTACTGGTTTTCTCTCCCAGTGGGCAGGGGAGCTGGGAGCAGACCTGTCTCCTTCTGAACCCGGCGCTAGCTGGAGCCTCTCACTTTCCTATCGCTGCTCCAGGAACCAAGCATCTGCACTTGTATGCTCTTAACCTAATTTATGGTGGGAATTATATTTTGGCTTGTCAACTCTCAAGCCATAAAACAAAGTTTATTGGAATCACGTGCTCGTAAATAGCCACTCAGGTCCCATCTCTGCAGAACCATAAATAACCTTCGGCTTTAAACTTTTATTCACTAAATAAAGGTTCACTGCAACTGTTCCCTCACATTTAAATAGTTCCAAATATCTAGGATTCAAGGGGGGAAGTCATATTCATATCAATACCCTGGTCTTTTCAAACAGCATCTTTTCAGGGACTCTGTTTAGAGGGGGAGATAGTGCTATTTGGAAAAGGCTGGTTGGTGGGCATGTCTTATGATTCTTTGGCTGCATCCGCTGTGAGTACCATCAACTCCTTTATTTCAATAATTTTCTAGCTCTAGATGTGGTAAATAAAGAGGAAAGCCAAAGGTCATTTCTATTGGCTTATACCAGAAGTTATTTCAGATTTTGTTTTAGCTTCAATAAGAAAAGAGTGGCTGGAGGCTGGGTGGGCTTGGGGGTGGGGGTGGCAGTTGGAGTTAACACTTGGCTCGGTATTGTTGTGAATGGGCTCAGCAAAAGTTGAAGGTAGCCACATGCCTAGAGGTTTCTGTAATTTGCTTAGATCTGGAAGGGAAGCCTTTGCAAGTGACCAAACTGCTTAAAACAGCAAGACTTGGGGTTTGGTGATGTGAGAAAGTAGAGAATAGCCTCATCGGGCATCTTTGGCAACTGAAGCTCTAAAGAAGGTTATAAAACAATAAAACAGCCCTGGTGTGAAGGAGACAGGGTGTGAGGAAGCAAATGAGGCTCTTAAGGAACCCAAGCCCAGGAAGTCAGATGTCCCCAGTCCCACAGTGCCCCAACCACAGGGCCTGGGCTCCAAATCTGGGTAAGATCCTATCTCTGCCCGCTCTTACCCCTCCACACACACCCCCACTGCCACCCCCATCAGAGGAAGAGCCTAAGAGAGGAGGAGGCAGCCTGCTCTCCCGCTGAGAAAACCAAGAAAAGAGCTTGGGCCTGAGCACTGCTCCACCGGAGGGTGTGACTCTGTGCTTAGGGTAGTGGGGGTGAGAAAGACACCCCCAGCTCCCACCAAAGGGAATGAATGAAAAGAAAATTGACACGGCCCCCCCAGCATCCTTCCACAGCCCGCTAGAGCTGCTACCAAATAGTGTGAAAACATGTGATTTTGACTATTACGATTAAAAGAATGGATGCTCTCTGTAGCTTTGTAGAGCACATATACATCTAAGATTTCTAAATAAAATTCAGTTGTGAAAGTTCTCATTAGCAAGTCCTATCAAACCCATGAAAGGACTCCTACTAAAATCTCTTTGCTTTCTAATTTCCACCCATTCTCTGTGCATTTCTAAACCCATTTCCTAATTTCACATTCACTGGATAGAAAGCAGGGAGCTATTAGTCCAGACTGTATGGCATTTATTTCTCTCCCACAACCCCCACCCCATTAGCCCACTAAGAAGTATCTTTTTCTTTTACAGTTGGTAGCATCTGTTTTTAAAATAAGAGTAAAGATGAAACATTTAAAAACTGTTTTCTGGCTCTATTAGCACTAGGTGAGCAGCTTCAAAACAAGTCCTTGTTAATCCATTTTAAAAAGTTTGAGGGCTTAGGAAAGCCTTCTTTATTTTTCCTTAAGTTAATAAAACTGAATTAACCAAAGGATATCTGACATTTCAGGCAGTTGTGATGAGCTTTTTATGGGAGGAGAGTGGTGTAAAGAGAAGACCATACTGAGGAGATGGTGTTTGAAACAATGTCTGGCACCTAATCTGGGCTCAAGAGACATTTTTTGAATGAATGATAATGAAAGATGATGACTGGGGCTTACCCACAGACTTCACTGTGGCTTACATAAGAAGAGTAAAATTATACAGCCCACTCTGTATATTTAGATGATAACAGGAAAGTAACTAGCTCTGCTGAGGGGAAAGGAGGAAAGAAGGGAAGACATTGAGGCACATAACTTCAATTACTTTCTAATCTTAGGATAGCCAGACAACATGATAAAGGAGAGTGTCTTCCAATCTTCCCTTGGCCCCTGCCCCCAATTTTGGGCTTTTTTAGATGAATGATAGAGTGGAATGGGAAAGAGCAAACTCTGTCTAGTAAGAAAGCTGAGCACTAGGGAGAAGAGCAGACTAGCTTCAGCCAATTTGTTGGGGCTTTTCCAAGGACTGTCAGTGGTGGTGGTGGTAAGTCATGAAGACGAGGTGGGGGAGAAGAGGTAGTGGTGGGGAGAAGATGTAGAAGCCTTCTTAGAAACCTGTTGCTGGGTACAGTGAGATTCTGAGCACCATCTTCCCCATCTGACTGGAAAGGGCCAGTTCTGGGAGTTTCTGCTCAGAGAGCTCCCATGAGCTAAAGTCCCCTGCAAGGCTCTCCCAACCCAGATGGCAGAGCCACTCCCAGGAAGGAGGAGAAAATGAAGGGGCCCAAGAGGCATCAACTGCACTCCAAATGTAAGGAAGTCCACTCTCTGCCTGCCCTAGAGGCCCTTGCTATGTGGCCTAGGAAAGGATATTCTGACCTTGACTTGCAAGAGGCCTCTTACCCAGAGGTGGTGTTGAACTCTTCTCTTAAACTATCTCCACAATCAGGATAAGTGGGAATGAGACTTCAGATGAATCCCCTAGACCAGGGGTAGGAAGGAAACTGCCAGGCCTGGCACTTAGGGACACAGACTGGGGAAGAGCCAGAGAAGGGCTGAACAGGGAGTCCCAAGCAGGAGAGAAATATAAATTCGTATTCCTGACACTATGCTCTATCGCTGAAAGGGGAACACTTCTCCTGCTACCCCCCACCACCTCCCCCTACAGTGGGGTCTGCTCACTGGAACTCTGCCTTGGTGTCTTCTGGGAAGGAGAGGTAACCCCAGAGGTAACAATTGCAATAGTGCGATGTGGCATCCAAAAGAACGGGCTCTGGGGCAGGACCTCTAATGGGGGTCCAGACCTGGAAAAAGCTCCAGTGGGTCCAAGAAAAGCAGGGTGTCGGGTAACCATCTAAGCCCATTGAGAACCAGAACAGAGGTCAGATGGGTCAGGAGATGGGGGTGACTGGGCAACTGCAGCGCTGCCCAGTTTCATGGGCCAAACTCTGCCAGACACGGTTTATAGCAGGAGAGACAGTGTGTTTGGACAGAAAATCCAAACCAGGTGAACTCTGGCTTGGCCAAGGGCTGCAGAGGCCCTCTTAGGAAAAGTCTGTAGTCAGAAGTCCTGGAGGCCAGGGGTAAGGGGTAGAACCTGGCTGCATGGGAGGGGTGTATATATATATATATGTGGATTACAGTCTGAGATAGTACTTATATAATTCCTTTTAAAAGATATAAAGAATCTCAAAAAATGGGCTGACGGAGATCTGAGGGGGCTAGGCCTCTTTAAGACACACCTTGACATCACCATGGCCCACACCATGGGAGCTGTGGCTCAGTCATGGCCCTGGAGCCCAGATCTTGGAACACAAGCAGATGAAGAGTGTGGAGCACTCCTTGCCTCCTGTGTGTTGCCACCGGCCTTTTGCTTTTCCACTCTGTCCCAGCTTTCAAGATACTGAAAAAAGGGTACTTGCCTTGAGGCTGTAAAAGAGGCTGTGACTGATGGGTGGTAGTAAGGAAGGTGGCTCCAGAAGGTGGCCAGTAGGGCCTGCTCTCTAGTAAGACCTGAGCCTTCTGTAGGAGTCATGGATGTGCCTGTGTGGGTATGAGGCTTCCGCTACCTGATATCTGCCCACTGAGGAGCTAGGGGCACCTTTCTCTTGGATATGGCCCTGAAGTCTACCCGTAGGCAGATGCCAACCAATGAGACCCAAGGAAACAGGGCCTATGAGACCCACTACAGCAACAGGGGAAGTCCCAGATCCATGTTCTCCTGTGACCAAGCCTAGGCCTGTCTTCTCTGAACAATTCAGGGACTGGCTGCGTGAACCAGGTCTCTCTCAGCTCTAAAAGTCTAGGCCTGATTATTAAGCAGAAAAAGGATACTGATGATAAGAAACACCTATTGAATGCTTGTTATTCAATATTCGATTGAAACAGGTATTGAATGTTTGGCTTGTGCCAAAACCCCATTCTAAGTGCCTAATCAATGAGTTAATGTATGTAAAATAGTTAGAGAATAGTGCTGGGCAAACAGTAGTGCTATGTAAGTAAAAATCCTCAGAACAACCCTTGAAGGTACTCTAACTATCCCTGCTTTCCACACGAGGAAACAAGCCCAGAGAGTTTGCCCTACTTGCCTAAGCTCACACAACAGTTAAGTGGAACAAATTTGAAAGAAGGCAGTCTGTACCCAGAACCTACTCACACTCTGAGTTAGCAAGTGGTCCATTTCCCCTTCCCTAGATGGTAGCAACTAGTCAGCTTATGGGGTAGTGATATTAGAAAACCTAATGAAGGAGGGAGCTCCCTTAACTAGGGGGCGGGGCATTGCTAAATGGTAGAGAGAACTTGGCCCCTGTAGACCACAGAATCATAAAAGATACAGGAAAGACCCTCGACCAGTACTCAAACATAAGCATACATCTTAACTGTCATGGTGGAGAGTGTTTATAAACTGCAGGTTCTAGACATCCTGATTAAGTAAATCTGGCATGAAACAAAGGAACCTGCATTATACAGAAGAGGCTTGAATGCAAGCCTTCATTAAAAATCACTGCTCTAATGTAGGGAAATGAGGGAAGCAAAAGACTGTTGCCAGGAGATAACAAGGAACAGTGGGGTTGGATCAGAGCCAGTTGGGGATGTCACCGCTGATGCAAGAAACACCCCCATGGAGCCCACCAAAGGCCTGAAATGGGTGTAATGGGTAAAGAAGAGTGTGGGGGTGGTGTGAAAAGGGGTAAGAGGAGCAACTGCGGGGTTTTCAAGCCGTACGCAAGAGTCACCCTGGGTCTCGGAGCCTCAAGGGAGTCCCGGGGCCTAGGCCTTGTTCGAAGTGAGCCTGGGCGAGCCCCTCGGCTTGAGGCAGGCGACGCTGAACACTTGGCTTTTCAAGGCTGCCGGTTCTAGGTACCAGGAATTGCAGGAAAGGAAAGTGGCAAGAACAGCAGCCCGAATGAAGGGGCTGGTAGGGATTGGGCGTGGCTTGCCCCACCACCAGACCCTCTTTTCCTGCTCGTCAGAGCCCAAAGCGCAGATATCGCGCCCCCTCCGGGAAGGCGGAGGAAGTGAGGTGGCCCGCCACCCCGGAACCTGCCTTCAGGGTCCCGGGCCTCTGGGCTGCCTTTGCTGCCAGTCCCGGGAAGCCGCCCCTGGGGGTGGGCGCCGCATCGCCAACTATGCTCGTTGGCCCAAAACACTTCGTGAGCGGGGGTGGAGGGCGGGGAGAAGGCGGGGCGGGGTCAGTGTCCCTCCCACGCTCCCGCCCGCGAGCGCCCGGGGCATCGCCCGCGCCTCCGTAGCCGACAGGACGCTTGTCCTACAGCGCCTCCTCCTGGACAAGGCGCCAGACAGCAGAGCAGGGGTCTGCTCCAGCCCCGGAAGCCCGAGGCCCCGGCTTCTTAGCGCGGGGCAGAGGTCTTCCCGAGTCAGAGGCTTTGAGCTGGTCCTCCCTTCCCCTTGGGGCGGCCAGAAGGAGTCGAGAGGCCCCTGAGGCCGCCCCCACCCCCACTCCCACCCCTAGCACTGACAACAGGCTCGCGACCCAGGAGTGTGCATCCTCCGTTAATTAGGCGAGCCCAGGCGGGAAAACCCTACAGTTCGTGCATTTATTTATTTATTATTTGTTTGACCGCTTTCTGCTGAGCCACTGGTCCCCACAGAGCCTTCGAACGTACTGCGCTGGCGTAACAAGATCCGAGAATGGTCCGGTTGAAGAATTGGCCTGAAGTTGGGCGGTTTGAACAGGCGCCAAGAGGAAAGGCCTTTTCCCAAAGCAGAAGCACCAGGCTGAAAAAAATCTATACACTTCCCTGAGGATTATATACATATATATATATAATCTTTTAAGGTCTTAAAAAAATGTATGTATGTTTATTTTAACACCATGAAAGAAAGATTTGGTTTTCTTCTGGTCACTAGCTCGTATTTGCAGACTATTTCTAAAGTACAGATTTAAACTGGGGTGACGTGGTGAGTCAAGATGATTGAAAAAACGTGGTCAAGGGCAAGATGTTTGGCTAGATTTAGATTGAAGGCTAGAATAAAGGAAAGATCAGGAGCGAATCCTGAGGGAGGGTGGAGTGGAGAGATCGGGTTTTATCTTCCAGCTCTGAGTCCACTCGCCCCCTCCCCCCATCCGTTCTTTGCTGGTTGGATCCCCAGGCTGGGTTATTGCATTGCACATGCGCCGGACGCTGGGCGAGCGGGCTAGGCAGACGCAACCCCGCACTGCGCTGTGCGGGAGGTGTGCGCAGTGCAGGCTGCTGCAGCGCCTAACTGCAGAAGAGCCTGAACGCCGCATCTTAGAGACACAGGAAACAGACTTTTGCAGGAAAACCTGTTAAAAGCTTCAAGCGTCCTTTCTGATCTGCAAGCCCTGTTCCGCCAAACCAACAAAATCGCCATGTTTCCAGTAAACCCTCAAGGTTGTCCTTTGGGTCAACAGTTTCATATCCAGTGCACGCCTTCTCCCCAGTCGTCAATCAAGGCCGGGGGGGGGGGGGGGTGTGGCGGGGAGGGTGAGGGGGAGAGGGAACCACCCTACGTCCAGAGAGTAGGACTTCTCCCTCATTCTGCACAACTATGAAGTCCAAGAGACCAGTTCCTAGAAATAGGGTATCTTTTCGCATTAATTTCGAAAAATTGGCCCTAAATTGGACTTAAGTCGGAATTCCGACTTCTTGGTGGCTTCTCCCCAGCTTCCGGTGCCCCCGCGTGCCCTGCCCGGCGGTCGCACTGCGGCAAGGCCGTAAATACCTCTAGCAGCTGCCTGCCAGCCCAGAGTGAAATACTGTCTTTGTTCCGATTTCCCCTGCTTCTCGAGCTCGGAAAACAGAATTCTGGCGAGATATATTTATTTGGAGGAGCATCTGACAGGAAAATACGTTCGGTTTTCAACCCTGGTGCTTGGCCACGTTTATAACAACGAGCTTCGCTCTTTTTCCTGGTCCTCCGAGAGAGCGCAAGCCCAGCTCATTGCCTGACCTTAGACACTAAGGCCCGGACGTGCCATTGGTTCCCTGATCTATACACGGTTAGAGGTTCCGTTCGAGGACTCTGGGAGTTACACTCCCCCGCTTGTGAGCTCTTTGGGTCCAAGTATTTTTTAAATTTCGTTTAAGTTTTTAAAAATTGGGTTAACAGGGACAGTGGGGGCATTTCCGGTAGTGGCAAAAGCGTTGACTAGTCTCCTTTTGGACTAAGTGGCCTGAGTTCAAATGTGACTGGCAGCGTGTTTATTCCCTTAGATGTAATTGACTATTTAAGCTCTTAATGCTACTACGGACTTAGGAAGAACCCCTTAGTCCTCCATATCTGCCCATGACATCACCCTCTGCTGTGCAATTGGACCTGCAGACCGCCCAGGTTCCTAGTCACTTGGCGCGCTCAGTCATTGAACCCAGGGAAAGGTTACTGAAACTCGGAACACAAGCGCTTGGCCATCATGGCCACAACTCGTCCCCACCCCCACCCCAACTCCAGGCAATTTAGGGACTCCTGGAGTTGCCAGGGTAGGGCCCTGGGAGCCCCAGTCCAGAGGCCTGTTTTTCAGTAGGTAATGCTCGATGCCAATATGAAAGAATGATCTCAGCAGTACTCTAACAGAGACATTTACAAAATACAGACATTCCGGACTTAAAATCAGTTTCTCACTAGTGAGTGATCATAATTAGTGATCAGCGACAATTCTGCGCACGTCAACTGGCCACAAATCGTAACCCTCCATTTTGAAACGATCGTGATTCTGTCGTTACTTACTAAAAATACCTTTCTATAAAAATATCATTTATTGTTCAGAAATGCTTTTAAGGCTAGCATGGTCACACTGGGATATTTGGGAGAACACTGAGTTAGGCTTTTCCGCTGGTTCCTGAAAAAACAATACTCCGCCATGCGCAGGTCAACCCCATGCGCAATGCGGCAGATTGTCCTAAGGTTTTAAGATTTCACGTGTCCATGAGGAAAGAGGCAATGGGATTTGAGAACTGCATGCTCAAGTGCCCTTCAAAATCCGTAGGAGAAAATAGCATTTCTTTCTGCAAATAATTTTCTTTCGATTCATAGATATTTTGGTTCACTAGTTTTGAAGTAGAGTTGGAAATATTGCTATGCTATTCATTTGTAGGCAACACACACACACAACAGTACATTTAGAGAGCAAAATGTCTACTCTTTTCCTGCTCTGGCAAAGAAGAAACACACGCGATGCTTGAACTTATTAAGCATGCTTCGAATTTCTGAAATGTCTGTTTTTTCCCCAAGACCTGAACCAGGTTTTCTGATCCTCTGCTCTACTGCTACCTCTCAAAACATGCATCCATTTTGTGGCATAGAATAACCCAGAATCACCTGACAGATGTGTGCCAAACCTTTCTTGAGTTGTTACGAAAATCATCTGAGAGCTAGAGAAGCAGTTAATATTTAAAATTCCATCTCATAAACAAGGCCTAATAAACCAAAAACTCTAAAAATCAGCATCACTCACCAAAGCCTGGATGAACAAACGTAGCACCATCCTGGATATACAGAATCCACCCCACCCCCACCCCCAAGCTCCAACCCTCAGAAAACACCTGTTAGCCTCCCAGGTACCTCTGACCACAGACCAACCGCAAAATGCTTCTCTAGACTTCAGAGTGCCCGTAGTGACCCCCAGCAAAGCTGACAGCTCCAAAAACCATCTGCAGTCTTCCCAGGGCGGGGATCCAGAGGCTCTCGATCTATGCCGCTATCCACCTCTCCTAATCTCGAGAGGAAATAGGGCTTCCCTTCGATTTCTGAGCTCAGCCAGACCCCACCCAGGGCCCCAGGGGACGCCCGCTCAGAAACTGAGTGATCTGGAGGCAGGGGACGCAGACAGGCACTCCCAGGCCCCGGGGAAATGTGGGGGGTCGAGCCGGGCTTCCCGAGCTAACCGAACGGGTGGGCGCCTCGAGCTTCTCGGTGGCAGCGCTGGAGGCGCGGGGCGGGGGCCGCTCTTACCGGAGGTGCAGAACTGGAGGCGGCGGTCGGCCCCGGCGGCGGCTGTAATCCACTAGGCGCTGCCCGGTTACCCGCGCTCTGCGCGGCAGGGACCCGCTCATGTTGGAGAAGGAGCGCGTCGGAACCGCGCGACTCGGCCACCCGGCTGCAGGCCGGCGGCTCCCGGCGGGCGGTGCCGGCGCCAGTGGGGGCCTCGGCGCCCCGGGCTCCTTCCGGGCTCTCCCGCCCGCCGGGCTCCCCGCCGGCTCCGGAGGCGGTAGCGGCGCGGCCCGGGGCGAAGCGGCCGCGGGGCCAAATTGGGCGCCGGGCGCGAGCCGAGGCCGCCGCGGACCCCGCAATCCCGCAGCCGGAGACTGGAGCCCACCTCTGCGGAGACAAAGGTTAGAAAAAGAGGGGGTGAGGCTCTAGGAAGGCAGAATGCGGGGGGAAATTCGCCTGGGAAATCAGGAAAAAGGCCGTGAAGGCGAGCGGAGCCTGCACATGACCAGCCGCAGCCAATGACGACCGCAAATAGGTCATAAAAAGGTCTATTACCAAGTTGTAAATTTTCTTCAAACAAAAAGGAATTTACTGCAATTCCTTGCGGATTTTGCACATACAGCTCGCAAGCGCCATGTTTTTTCCTCTCTTTCTCTCTCTCTCTCCTCTCCCTTCTTATCTCTCCGTTTTTCTGCTCTCCTTCCTCCCCCTCCTCCTCCTCCTCTTTCTTCCTCCCTCCTCCTCTTTCTCCCTCTGTGTCCCTCTCCACCGCTCGCTCTGCCTTTCTAGACTTTACGGTTCCTTTCTCTAGGAATTCTTTTCCTTTTATTTTGGTTCTTTGGCTTGAAACCTCTGCTCCTTGGGCACTGTGTTTCAGGGAGAATGAATGCCGCGCTCGCTTGGGGAGGTGATCTGTCAGTCACCCCTCCAACTCTCCCCTCACTTGGCTTCTCCTCCCCTCCCCTCACCAAAAGGCCTCTCAGAAAGAACAGCCAAGCGCTTTCGGTTTTTGCCCCTCTCATCTTCAGGCAAGCCACCCAGTCTGACCTTGTGCAGCAAACCGGGGCTCTGCAGGCCAAGAAAATGTGTGCTCTCCCCAACCCAACTCTCTCCAACATAAATCGGGGTCCCTCCTGTTTCTTGGGGTTTCTGCAGTAGGAGAGTTGCCAACCAGCTCAAAGGCTGGAAATGGTTTTAGGTACTTGTCAACTTCTCCAAAATAACAGTTTGAACTCCCAATACCTATACTTAATCTAGATGAAACATCCCCCTGCGACAGTCCTGGGTTAGAGAAGAGTCCATCTTTTTTAACATCCTCTGAAAATCCTTGTTTAAGTCTCCCCTAAGTGCAATTCACATTTCTATGGAATTCTAGCCCCTCTTCCCTTGCCCCCCAAAATGTTTGTCCATTGAAGAGCCTGTCCAGTGCAATATTGAAGAAGAGAAGGACTCCATTTGTTCAGGAAAAAAGCAACTCCCCAGTTTCAGGCTTGAAAAAAAAAAAATAGTTCTTTTTCTTCAAAGGTTGGAGTGCCATTCCTTTCACTCTTCTCATGGAAGCTGCTCCAGGGAACCCCAGCTGAAGGTAGACATCCTTTGCTAGCTCTCCTCATCATTAATGCATGGGCATGGCCATCCAGGCTTCAAACCTGCCTGTAAGAGGTAACCTCTCCTCACCCCCACCCCATCCTTTCAAGGACAGCTTTGGACTTCTAGTAATACATTTATAAATATGTGCATTAGTATTTCAATGTGTAAGTTCTCTGTTAACATCCTCATACCCAGTAAATACCTAAGTGGTCATACACTTAAGTAGGAAGCACACAGCACCCTTTGGAGCAGGCTATTTGTATCCCTTGACAAAGTTCTGATGACCTTGGATGTTTCTGATTAAAGTGCTTCTGTTGCCATGTGTCAGCAAAAGTCATATTCTTTCTAGAAAAAGTCAGTGGGCTCCAACTTTGCTGGAGGTACCCAAAGCAGCAGCCAGGCTCATTAAAATGTTCTCTCTTCCCCTGTTCACCACCAGATGCATGAGGATTCAACAAACAGTGGGAAACCAGAGGACACAAGTTTGGATGTGAAATAGTAACACCTTCTGCAGTGAAGAATAATTAAATATTTTAATTACACAAGCTCAAGCATGTTGTTGGACCTTCCCAAACAGTAACACTTTATGCTGGTCTACACATGTCTATACATTCAAAACATTGTTTAGTTTTGAAACATTCTGAGAAATAACCTCAATTGTCAATTTTCCTCTACCCAAATAAAGGCAGAGTTTATGACCCTCCATTTCAGCTGGTGGAAGGAGGGCTGGGAAAAGACTGCACTTTTGAAAAGGCAGCCATATTTGTACTTTTTCCCCCTGTGCAGAGATAAGCCATGTGCTGGGCTTTGTGGAACCTCACAAAATGGAAGCCCCTGGACTGACTTTTCTCTAGGAACTGTTGAGACCCACGCCTTCTTTTGTGTGTTTTTGGTCTACGTGGAGAACCTAAATCACTTAGGACCCTTGGTTTTTTTCATCCAGTGTTAACATTGGAGGGTCCTATTTTTCTGTAAATGATTTACAGACCTCTCTAAGCAGACTCTCTAAGCAGTCCAGGGCACCAAAGTGTCCACTGTTTCCAAAGGGTTCTCTGAAGGCTTATGCAAATTTCTGCAGCAAAAATGTTGGTTCGATATGCTGCATCCCTTAGATGTTTACAGATCTGAGCCAATTAGAAGGGCATCTCCTGCACTCGTCACTCGGAGTTGTCTGCATGAGACAGATGGTGGCTTCTAACCACTATAAGAAAGATGGTGGTGAGTGTGTGTGATTTGTAATTCCACAGACTCTATTTGAAAACAAATCTGTGTTTTCCCCAACTACAAAAGGGAGCATGTATACCTACACTAATTACCAACACTTTCTACACGAGTAATCTATGTATATGTACAACAAATATATACCCAAAATACCAAATGTGTAAATGTACAAATACTCTCAAGTGTACTAAGTTTTGCAAATCTTTTTGTGTACATGAGCTACGAATTTACCATAGGTTAGGGGTCCAACAGAGCCAGAAGATACAACACTTTCAGAGTAGCACAAAATGGAGAGGAAAAAAATTTTTACCTCCCTTCCTTAACTGATTTCCACATCAGTCCGCCACCATAGAGTCTTACCCAAATCAATGGCTCTAAAAATGATTTTCAGGGAGAATTCTTGTGTAGAAGACAGTGAATTTTGCTAATAGAGGAATCCCTTAAATGGAGGGCAGCTGGAGTCTAGCCAGCCCCAGTCTCTAGCCAGCCTATTCCCACCCTCTCCACAGCCAGACTGTTTGCTAGCCATGCTTTCAGGCACTTGGCACACTTGCTCTAAACCAGTCAACAGCAGTCTCAGGCAACACACAGAGCAAAACGTTTCCAAATCTAGCAGGCACGTTTGCAGCTGTCTCCTCTTGTGCAAATGTTTCTTAAGCCCCGGGCCACCCTTGACTTAAAATTGTCTTTCCTGGCTCAGGTCAGCGAATGCCACAGCCATGGCCTCTTCCCTGGATGGAAAGCCAGGTGGTGCTTCGCCTCTGGCCTAACCTGTGCCAACGTTTCCCTGGTCCTTGAAGCAGCAGGCGAACAGCCCACCATCACCTGAATAAGTGATACAGGCCCCAAAGTATAGGATTCCATTTTCATACCTGTGCAATAAAAGCCACTCTGGAAATTAAAATGTACCTCTTTAAAAACATACAGGCATCTAGAAAAAGAAGAGAATTCTTCAAAGTCTACCTGATAAAGGGGCTTTCCCTTTTGTGGGGAGAAATGTTAGTTTACTTGAATTTCTCCTCTTCCCTCCTGCCCCTTTCCCCTCCTCTTCCCTCATAAAATGGCAGCTGCAGGAGTAGCCTCAAATGGAAAATGGATATCTTGTTAATAACAGATCCCAAACCCCAGCATCAGCGCTGGCTCAATGGAATAAACTGTGGTATAATCTGGACTCTGGGTTGTTACCCACTGGGCCTACAACTCCAGTCCTTTGTGAAGTTCAAAGCTCTCCCAGTATCTTATCAAGGTGGTTTAGAGCAAGATGAAGCTAGAATAGCCTAGCTGGCCCTCTCTGAAATGAAAGAAAGTCCCCCCTCCCGCAGTTATTTATTTTTATAGCAAGGGTGCAGGTAACCCCCCTCCCACCTTTTAAAAATCAAATAGATGCTTTAGCAGGATGCTGCCTTCACAGGAGCCCTGGAGATTGTTCCTGACTCAGGAAAAGGGTTATTGGCGGCGCTCAAAGACACTAGCTCTAGAAAAAGGATTCATTTCTTTTATTAAGGAGCTAGCGATATTCTGCAGCGGTTGTTTACACTCGGATTTTTCTGCATTTGCTCTCAAGGCTTGTTTCAAATAGGTGAGGCCAACCTGGAGAACAGCAGAGGACGTACCAACCGACATCTGAGATACACACAACAAGTTGGCTCACAATGGGCGTGCAAACAGAGAGAAGAGAATACAAATAAATATGGCACCTCCTCAGGAAAAAAAACACACACACACACAAACCGGAATCACAGCGGCGGCCACAGCACAAAGACCTAGCAATTTCAGGCGATTCCAAGCACAGTTGAAAACGAAAGCAAATTCAGAAAGGAGAGGCGTTCCACAAGGTGACTTGCCAGACTAAAAATATCTAAGTGAAAATGTTATAATTGACTTTTCAAGTATTCATTCACTCTAGATGATTAAACTGCCATAATCTGTATAAACTATAGAAAAAATATTAAATGTCAACTTTGACATTGTCCTGAAACTTCTGTCACTAGCCGAACATTTTCCCCAAGTTTAAGGAAGCTGCAGAGCCAGGACTATACATTACACTCCTCAGCTAACATGTGCTTTTCTCAATATTTGGCCCAGACTTTTTCCCAGAGATAGTACATTTACAAAATTCTCAAAGAAACCTTTTAGGAGTAAACAAAAGGCACCCGAACCATTCATTATAAAAGCAGAAAAAATATAAATAACACATTTTAACCACATAATATAAAGTAAATATTCTGCGGGCATAATTTCTTTTAAAATTAATAAACTTCTTTTAATTTACTCACCATAAAGAAAAGATTTAAAACGTTCAAGTGCACTTGTTTGATTAATAAATCATTTTATATTCAATTATTTAGTGTTAATCATTAGGAAGTTTACGTTGTCGAGGCAAAATCACCAGCTCAGACATTAAAAACTACCATTATAAAAATATAGCTACAAGGTCAGTATCAAATTACTCTTACATAGGACAGCTCAAGGGCTGTTTCTATGCGACACTAGAAACATTTTTTTTAAAACACCCAAATCCCTCTCAAAGCGCAGAAACCTCAAGAGCAGTGACATGAAGGTAGCTTGAAACACAGGTAAAGTCCTTTCCAAAAAAGAAAACAGGTGGTGTCCACCAGCATATGCTGATCATTAGTTTTAATAGTCTGCGGTAAAATTTTAAAGGTAGAAGTTAATTTGTCGGGCCTTCGGCTCGGTCTTCCTCCAGCTCTTGGGCTTCCTTTTTTGTTTCCCCATCCTTCGCCTCCTGTCTGGAAACCGGGAATTTGTCCTTGTTGTTCTCCTTTTTCCATTTCATTCTCCTGTTCTGGAACCAGATTTTTACCTGTCTCTCGGTGAGGGCTAAGGCGTGGGAAACCTCGATTCTTCTCTTCCTGGTCAGATAAGGGTTAAAAAGGAATTCCTTTTCCAGCTCTAAGGTTTGGAAACGACTGTAGGTTTGTCTTCCCCTTCGTCTACCAGGAGCTGCTGATTAAAACAAAGAGAGAGAAAAAAAGAGGAAAATAAACATTAAAAATGTAATGGTGCGTCTGCAGGTTGCTGGAGGTTTCTGAAACAGGTCTAAGGGGTGAAATATACACAACTCTCCTTAGGTCTGATATAATATATAGCATGGGCAGGCAAGAGGGGCAGCAAGAACGTCCTGGCAATTATTATGACCCCCATCATCTTTTCATGGTTTCTACTTTAAAGAAAAAAAAAAAAACTCTGTATTACTTCATGAATAAGAGTCACTGTAAGCTACACCAGAAGAAAAAGGAGAGGGAGAGAAAAGGGGAGTTTTAAAGCAATTACGTGAGATGAAAGCAGATTTCTCCCCCTCTCCCCGCTTAAAAAAAAAAAAAAAAAAAAAAAAAACTGCATCCCAACCTTGTGGTCTCATCCAGGGAAACATTTGAGAAGGAGACGAGCTCTGATTTAAGTGGTCTGGGTCCTCGCCAATATTACCACTGGACGATTTACAGTCAGGATATTGTACCAGCTCGGCCTCTTGCTGGGTCGTAAAAATCGGCTGTCTCTGTAAGTTATCGTATCCGTAAAACTTCGCGGGCTCCCCGTGACAGGCAATCCCACCGCAGGGGGGAGGCGGCGGCGGAGGAGGTGGGGCGGCCTGGTAGGCTGCGGCTGGGCTGCCCCCGCCGGGGTGGAAGTAGTCCTGGCCGGGGCCCGGGCCGCCCCCACTACTGCAGCCCGGCCCGGCGGGCGGCGGCGACGGGTGCGGGTGCGGGTGCGCGTGCGGGAAGCCGGCGGCGCTGTTGCCATAGAGCTGCAAGGCGGCGGCAGCGGCGTGGCGGCCGCCGACCTCGGGCGCGAAGTGACAGTCGTAGTAAGTGGGATTGATGGCCTCGCCTGCCGCGGCCGCCGCCTTGTACTTGGAGTACAGCGGGTTCACGAAGTACGAACTCATCGAGGCGGCGGCGGCGGCGGCCAGCGGCCGGGGGCCAAGGTAGGGCGGCCCCGGGCGGGCGGGCGGCGCGGAGCAGGCAGGGAGCGCGCCTCAGCGCGACCGCACTGCCGCGGGGGCCTCTGGGGCGGCTGCTCGCGCCACTGGGGCCGCCGGGCTACGTTGCTGCTGCCACCCACCCGCCCGCCGCTTCTGAGACCCCGCAACCGCGGGCACTCCGCTACTGGGCGCTCATGCTCCTCTCTCGCGCCCGCCGCCTCGACCTCGCGCCGCCTCCCTCGCGGGTCGCAGGGCCTCACCCAGCCCCCGCGTTCCACTGCCCGCCCGGCCTCTCCCGGCGCGCGCCGGCTTGGCCGCAATAAACTCGCCAACACCCCGGGTGACCTGCCCCGCTGCCTCCACTCTTTCCTCTCAGGCACCAGGCGGCCCTGAGCGCACCGGGACAACAAAAAAAAAGTGCGCCCGGCCCACGGAGACACTCTTTGGCTTCGGTTTACAAACCCCCGCTCTGGAGGGAAAAGGAAAAAAAACACCCTCTGCCCGCCGCCACCTCTCACCTCGCCCCCCCCGCAGCCCCCTCCCACCGCTCTCGCCGCCGCTGCCGAGGCTGCCGCCCCGGTGCGCCCCGGCGAGGCATTTTCGCACCACGCCACTGCCGGGAGAGGGAGCGAGATGGACGCGAGATAACCGCGCGGAGGGATCCGCGCGGAGGCGACACTCTGCACCCGACGGGACGCCTCACGCTGGCGCGAAGATGCCTCCGCCAGCCTTAAAGGGGGCCCATAAAACCGCACTGCCAAGGGCTCGCCGTGCCCCCGGGCCCAGGGAATGCGGGCCACGGCCGGCAGGGCGGGGGCACCGCGAAGCCTTACACTTGGGGGTGGGGGCGCGGGGGAGGCAGGGAGGCCACTCCCAGGAGACTGTGGAGCAAATGACTCCCTCCCCGGCCCCTGGAGCAACCCCTCAGAGGTTGGCCGTGGCTTTTGCGCCTCTGGACACGCGGGCGCAGCCCACGGAACGAGGACAAGCCGTGTAGATGATCCGGACTGAATATTTGAGTTAGGTCCTATCCAACTGGCTTGATTAAAGGCCACAAAGGTGACCTCAATACCGAAGTGCATTATCAAAGCGAATCTAAGTAAGCCCTTCTTTTCCAGCCGAGCGGGCCTTGTGGAAATGAGATGTACATTTACCCTTGACGCACTGCACGCCTGGCTGAGGCTCCCAGGTTAATTGATATTTAATGGAAATCATGCCCATGAATATAGTTTCCATCATTTCACCCTTGATAGACGTCAGTACCAGGCGCAGGGGGCAGCCTGAAGAATGTGGGGAGGGGGAACATTAGCATTGCTGAGGGAGTAAATAGAAAAGCAGACAGAAATGTTCCAAGCCGCGAAGGAGGACTTACGCTGGGGAGGCTGGTATTTTCTCCGGCAGGACGCGCGGCTCCGGGTCTCAGCCCCTGCGTGGAGAGGACCTGGGCAGGCGATGGCCCCGGGCGGAGGTCGGGGAACCGACACCCCGGAGCCCCCAAGGAGCCTCCCGGCCGGCGTTCGGAACATGCCAGTTCCAAGCAGCTGCAGGCGGCGCCCATCTTCTAACGATTCTAGTTCATGCAACAAGCCTGGGAAGTTAGTGCCGAGAACAGGCGCCGTGTTCAACGTAAAAAGTTACTAATTTTTCCAAAGGTAAAGAAAGAGAAAACTCATTCTATGAAGGACGAGGAAGAGAAACGTCCCGTATCATGTGGGCAAATCGAGTGTGAATCGGAAAAATATTCCTGATTTTAGAAACTGGCTCTGAAGCCTGTTGGCGTTACACCACCAATTCGCCTTCTCTCTCCCCTTCTTCTTCCCCCCACCTCTGCTCATGTGTTGATGATGTTCAGTGTCCAATAAATATAATAATAGGTCTCTGCTGAGTGTGTTTTCCTTTGCCTACTCTTTCTTTTTCGTGGGTCTTTGGGTGACCCCTTTTCTTGGGATAATCCATTGTTGTAGAGGGCGCCAGGCCCACGGGAGCCGACCTCAGAAACACTCTCTCAGCCTACCGAGGACGCCCCCGTTAAAACTTACACACACCTTGGCTGGCTTTTCACGCCAAATGAGAATGTCTAAAAACCTCCAGACAGCTCCCAAAGGCGTAGCAGGCGACTGATTTCAACTACCTCTTACCCCTTGAGGGTTGGCCCAGCTCGTGGGTTAGATCCTGAGGTTAGTCCGGGTGGACAGAATATTATTATTTTGCAAATGGAGAAAATAAGGTAGAGACAGAAAGGCATAACAAGATAATGTTTAAGACTCTGTAATTGTTTCTACAGGGAATAGCTGAAAATAGTGAAGGTAAACGGATTGCTAATGAATCTGCAGATTATAAAGGCATGTCTTATTTTTAAATTAGTAGGGAGTGCAAGGAGGCTTCTGCTGTGTGAGTGGTGATGGGTCCGGGTTTTGTTGTTGTTGTTGTTATTGTTGTTTTCTGCCAGTTATCACCAGGTTAAAACCTTCTTTTAAATCCGTAGGCGAACGAACTGATTCGGACGGTTAACGATTTGTACTCCAATCTTGCAAATACCCAATTAAAAGAGTAATTATTTTCAATAAAACCTTGAAACTTTGTAATTGCGCCTTTTAATTGCACTGTTTGGCGTGTGTGGGGGTGTGGGTGTGCGCGCGCGCGTTTAAATCCTCAATAGTGGATTTTGGAATGGAATGGGGGAAAAGAAGAGCGAGTCCAGATCTCAATAATGCAAAGCACCTTCTAGAATTTTGTGATTCCTGAGGGGGCGAAAAAGAAACACAAACACTACAAATTCATTTCTACACATTCTGGCCTAATCAAGAAAACATTGTAAGACAACATTTTCTCTTGGGACAAAACAGTTTTATTTTTTTCCTTCATGCATTCCGTTTATAATCTGAATGGGAGCAGGGTGCGATTAACTTGGTAAACATGTATGCTTTTACACTTCTCTGTTTTGATACAATGCATTAACGTAACGTTCTCAACTGTGCCCAAGTTTTCTGAAATCCTGACTAAGCCAAAATTTTATACATAATAAACACTTCTGGAGAATGTAATAGTGCACATTGATTCTTTTTGGTTAAATTTATCCTAATTTGGAGTCTAACATAGGATTGTATCTTTAATCAAGCCCTTCTTCCGCCGCAAACGCCAGCTTTACGATCACAAAATGGAGCAACGGCGCTCTCTAGTGGCCAAATGCCACCTCTAGCCGAGTGAGCTTAACTTCTCTTTATTCAACTCAAACCAATTCCAATCTTGTTCTTTAGTTTGACTGGAGCTTGGATCGCTGACACTAATAATGCTTTCATCTCTTTGATTGTCGACAAGTCAAGTGCAGAAAACAGGGGCTCCTGAGTGCCAAAGATATTTCTGCTCCCGAGAGCTTCCAGTAGTGTCTTTTTCAAAAGCTTCCAGCCCTTCTTTTGCCAGACACAGTAAGTCCCCATTCTGTAATCGCCCACAATTACAGAATGGGCTAGATTCAACGAGATTACAACTTTCTAAATATCAACTGCTATAGACCTTTTCTTTTTTTACAGTGGAGCCAGGGACTTCGAAAGCTAAGAAACTACAGAAGTTAAATTCGTTCATTTTTTTTTTTCTTTTAAAGCTGTTACATGTAGCATTAAATCCTGAATGTTTGCTACTTTGTAATTTTAATGCTTCAGGCCCATTTCACTGGACAATGGGGGTGGGGATAGAAGGCAAATTAAAAACTTTTTTGATTTATCTCTGAATGCCTGTCTGGAAAGGCCCCTTTGGGCTGTGTTCATTGGAACTTCTAAGCACAATAAATGAGATATTAAATTTATATCAAAAGCCACAGAGTGAAATGAATTGGCTAAGCATTCCACTTGTTTTTATTTAAAGCGAAGACTTTAATCAGTTTAGGTGTTTCCTAAGAGGTTAATCTTTTTTCTCATTTTCATAAATGCTTTCCTCCAATTCAGCTGTAACGATTAATTTTTCTATACACAAACAAATAATTTCCAACAATATTTTTGCTCCGTGTTTGGAGTGGAGGGTTAGATATTTTTGTGAGAGGTCATTTAAGTGGCAACTTCATCTCTTTCCGCTGACCATGCATCTGGGAGATGCTCGGCCTAAGTAAATGACCCAAGAGCACTAACTCTCCCACCCCCAAATAACAGACGCATTTTCCTTTTTTTAAAAAGAAGGAGCTAGACGGCAGCCATAGTCAAATATTATTGAGAGCCACCCACTGGCTACTTCTATACCCAGCTTATTTTAAAAATCAGAACTATATTGTCTCCTCCTTCCTACTCCCCCCATTTTTATTTCCTAGGTGCTCACACCTCATCCGGGGCTCCGCAGTCCCTGTCTTCTTAGTCCAACGGAGTACTGTTTATATTTTATTGTCCGGATTTTAAGACCCAGTTTTGTCTGCATTTTTCCTTTCCTCCCACAAACACAAACATCAAAATGAGATGCTTTCAAAGCGAAGCGCCGGGCCCGTCGTAAACTCATTACCTCCAGACGTCTCGCCGACTCGATGGCTTTATGACACCTTGGCTCTTCCTGTTTTCAAAGAGCCCAAGGTATCGGGTTGGCCGCAGGGGCGGGGGGTACGCAGCACCTTCTGCCGGATCTGGGCCTTGGATTTCCCTCCCTGCCCCCCTCTGCTTTTCCTTCAAGTCCCCTCTTTCATCCGGATCCCCCCAAAACTCTGCCATCGCCCCCGCCTTCCGCCCAGCCCAGGCCGCCCGGCGCCGCCGCCTCTCGGGCCTGCAAAGGCCTTGTTGGGCCCAAATCCTCACTTACAATGACCTTCATTTTAGCCTCTGAATGCGGCCCTCAGAGGGCCGAGCTGGGGGCTAAACACACAGAAACTGCGTGGGGGAGGGGCGGGCTGGGGATAGCTGCGGAGGAGAGCCTTGACCATTTTGATCTTCTAAGGTCACTTCGGGGCTCCTGTGGGGAGGGGCGGAAGCTCACAGCCTAACCGGCTCAGCCCTCCCGAAGCCAGCCAGCCCCGCGGAACTGGAGGAGTTGCCCCAGGGTGCTGAGTTGGCCTTTCCCCGGTTGGGTGGGGGGGAAGCGGGGGTGTTGATGGCTGCGACTCCGTGAGCAGAGGGAGACATGGGGTGCGGTATGTCAAAGCCCGAGAGAGACGGTCCCTTGTTTTCTGGGGTCCATGGGCTCTGCCGGTTCTGCTGCAATGCTGACACTGGGTCCAGGGTACGGAGTTCGCCGAGGCATTGAAAGCAGGCTGGGACAGGACCGCCCAGGGCTCCCCCCCGGGGGGTTGGTGGGGGGGTGCTCTATGCTGCAGTCTGCCCAACCAAAGCGAGACTCAGAGGCACATCAGAGACCTCTCAGGTGGAAGGGCCATGTATTTTTAGCAGAGTATCCTTCCCAGAGATGGGGAAGACGTCCCATGAGGGTGATATGTTGCAAAGAGGCAGAGAAAGCAAGCACACAGTGTCCAGGGCCAGCGTCTGGGCTCCATTTGATCAGGTAGGCATTTATTGGTAGGAAGCGGTAGCATTTACAACTGGTCCTCAGGCAGGAACCGGGAGGGCCTACACCCGCGGCCGCCCACGCGAGCCAAACCCTCCCAGGGAGAGTGCGGCTCCTCCAGTGCACTGAGAAGAAACCCCTGACCCAGTGGAGGCCCTGGGCTCCTCTCTCGGCCTCCTTCCAGATCTCAGTGGCGGGCCCGCGGCCTTCCTGAGGAAAAGGGGCTTTCATAACCGGTGGGCAACACGGCCGGGGCTCGGCCCGGGCGGGCCTCCGCACTGTCGTCGCTCTGCCTTCGCTCTTGGAAATGGGGTGCGCTTGGCCCCTGCTTGAGCAGCGCTAAGCAGTGCTCGGGGCTAAACTACAGCACTTTTCAGAAATATAGAATACATTTACACAGGAGAGGGCTCCTCAAACCAGCGTGCACTCACAAAATATGGCAATTCCTAAGGAATCAACGGAACAGGAAAAGAGGGGAGCAGGATAGGGCAAAACCCCAAAGCCACTTGGTTTCTCCAACACATAAGCGAGCAAATACAGAGTCCCCCAAATTACCTCACAGAAACCAACCACACAGTCACTTCTACCTAAAATGGGGTGGGGGGAATGTCCGAATGGCTGGAGAAGTTCTGGAAATCAAGCACCCACAAAGAAAAAAACCCCACTGCCATTGCAAAGCAGAGCGGTCCTGCCGGCGCTGCGCCGGGGTCAGTCTCCCTTGGGGCATTTCTCCTTGCTCATCTTTTTCATTTTCATCCTACGATTCTGGAACCAGATTTTGACCTGTCTCTCTGTGAGGTTCAGAATCCTTGCCACCTCATAGCGCCGGTCCCGAGTGAGGTACATGTTGAAGAGGAATTCCTTCTCCAGCTCAAGCGTCTGGTATTTGGTGTAGGGACAGCGCTTTTTCCGGGTGGAGCGAGCGTGGATCCAGTTTGCTGCGGGGTTGTCTATGAAGAGGGGGGTTTGAAGAAGGGGAGCGAGGGGCGGAGGGGAGGCAGGGAGAGACAACGGGGTGGGGGAGAGAAGAGGTCGTTAAATTAATTTCACCAAGGATGGCCGCTTTTCACAACTTGGGGGGGAATTATCATAAAAAGCCTTAATGCCCGCGCTCTGTTTACCGTACAAACCGCGTGCCCAGGGTAGGTGGTTATGGGACGCTTTTTTTATGGATGCGTGTAGCTCGCCCAGGCTAGGGTAGGCGTCTAGACGTTTTTATAGGTTAGTAAAACTATCAGTTTTGCACATTCGAGCCTTACAGGTTTCAGCAATAAATCAGGGGGCAATTTCTTTTGCACTTACTTGGGTCAAGTTGCTGCTGCGGCGCCTGCGAATGCTGCTTCTCTTCCTCCTTCAGCGGACAGCCCGGGCTCGGGTGATCGCTGCAAGCCGAGGGCTCCGATGAGCCGCCTGCCCCGGACCCGGATCCGATCCCCGCCCCGGGCCCGGCTCCCCCAGCCGCCGCCGCTGCCACCTTGTCCCGTAGGAACGAGTTGCAAGAGAACTCGGGGCCGCCGCTCCCCTGGGACTCTCGGGCCGCGGAGCACTCAGTCCTTTTGGAGGAGGAAGACGAGGAAGTGGAGGAGGTGGAGGTGGCGGCGGCGGCGGCGGCGGCGGCGGGGGTCGGTGCCGCTCCGCTTTCAGGCTTAATCCCGTAGTGGCGCCCGTTGGATGGGCCGCTGGGGCCGGGGCTGGGACCGGGGCCCGGGCCGCCGCCGCCGCCCGCACCGCCCGGGAAGCCGGGCAGCGGCTCCATCCAGGAGCGCATGTAGCGGCCAGGCTCGGAGGCGGAAGCGGCCAGGGGCGGCGGGGGCACGTATGGGTGGTAAAGGCCGCTCATCGCCGCCGCCGCCGGGGGCTGGGCGGGCACCGCGGACCACGAGGCGGAGAACACGGCCGATTTGGGGGCAAAACTACACGAGGCGAACTCGGCGGCGGCGACGGCCGGGCTGTCGGCCACACCTGCGGGCCTGCCCTGCGCGCCAGGCCCTGGAGGTCCGAAGCGCCCGGCGAACACCTCGTCGCCCTCATGGCCTATGAGCGAGTCCACGTAGTAGTTGCTGAGGGTGCCACTGGAGGACATTTTGAGGCGCCCCGCGCTCCCACCCAAGGTTACACTGCCCGCCGCGGCGCCGCTCCCCGCCGGCGCCCGAGCCGCCGACTAGTTCGCAGGCTGCAGCCTCCACCATTGGTCGCGCGGCCCACGTGATCATATTTACCAATACCAGGAGTAAATCAGTCCGCTAAACTGGGGGCTGCTGTGATTTAAAAAAAAAAAAAAAAAATCATCATCAACATAAGAGCAGCAATTAGAGCCCACGGGTCCCGGCCGGTGCGCCGAGCTCGGCCCGGCCTGACTCGGCCATCCCGGCGGCGACGGGGACCACGCGCCCCGACCGCGGCCGCAGGAGGCGCTGGGGACTATTTGTTCGCCTCTTCTTGCCGCCCTCGGTCTGGCAGTCCGGACCGGGGCTGCCTCCCCGGCCTCTGGGCTCCGAGCTCCCGGCCGTGAGTTCTGGGCGCTCCGAGCACTTGGCAGAGCCCAGAGCGGCCGGGGGCGGGGAGCGCGAGCCTGCGCGGCCCGAGGCAGGCCGGCCTTCCGAGGCGGCCCCCTGGCGCCCGAGGGGAGTTCTCCCGGCTTCTCTCCCAGCCCCAGCCCACCCCTGCCTACGCACACCCACACCCACACACGCTCTCTCACAGCTTGTCGTGTTGTTTAAAACAGGTGGAAGACCTCTGTAATGATATTATGCCTTTCAATAAAAATTTTATGAGGTGTATTTGATTATAGATTAATGTGTCCCTAATAAAACGGACGGATGGAGCAGCTCGAAAGGCCCCCCTCCCCCTACCACACTCACACACGCCCGCGCAGACACACACCCCCGACGTGAGGCTGAGCACACGCCGAGGCCGGAGGGGTGAGCTGGGGCGGCTTGGCCCTCGGGCTGGGCGCGGCCGGCGGCCACCGCCCGGGCTCTGTCTGCCTTCGGAAGTGTCTGCAAGCTGGCAGTCAGCACCGCGCGGGCCGTGGCGGCCAGGGTGACTGGTCTTCTCCGGGACTTCTGGAAAGGTCCTGGAAGAGAACACGCCTTAGGGCAGAACCCAAATGCTAGCGCAGGCCCGCACCCCGCTGCCGCCCCGACCCTGCCTCAAGAATGGCCATCGGGAAGAGCATTTCCCTGGGCCAGGCCGCTCCCCTTGGTTCTCACTTGGACGCCTCCAAGTGAATTCCAGAGATCTCTAAAAAATGGCCTGGTCCTTGGGCTACTCTCTTACGAATTCTTTTCTTTCTTTGTCTCCCTCCTCCCCACTTTTTCCCACCCCCCAGTCTCCAAAGGTAAGCCTGGGCAGCCTTGAATCTGAGAGAAATGCCCATTGTCACTCCCAAATCCATGGTACAAAGCCTAGGAAGCCCGGCTGGGAGCCGAGACAAAAAGCAGTCGGGCGTCGGCGGGTGGAGGATATATTCCTCGCTCTACAAGTTGCCCCGCGCACCCCTGGGGGGCTCCCAGCCCACCTTGAGCCCCGGAAAGGAAGGAGGGAAATGGCTACTTATGGTCTGATTGATTGCCTTTGCCAAAGGCTTTCTGATTTTATTCCAGAGGAGCTGCCTCTGCCTGTAGCCCAGATTTTCCTCTGAGACATGACCCCTTGTCAACAACGAATGGTGCTCCCCACATCGCAGGAGGTAAACTGAGAAGCTAAAATTGCCTTCCTTCTCCTGCCCAACCAATGGAGGTCTGGGCAGATCTATTCCAGTGTTCCCAACCTGGCATTGATGCCATCCATCTTCCACCCTAGGAAATGGCTCCCCTAAAGCGGTCTGTCTTGGACCTGGAAAATCATCTGTTTTCGGCAGGAAGTTTAAAACTCTGAATAATTACTGAGTCTCCCAAGGACTCTTGGCCGAGGGTTTTAAGGCTGAGATCCCCTTAAAGAGATTGTCTTTAGGGGAAAGGGGGGGGACGCGAAAAGGATTTGTCATTTTCATTTGTCCTTTGACAAATCCAAGGATTTGTCAAGGAAGCTGCTTGAGTCTACTGGAAACCTTTTGAAACCACAGCACAACCTGGGGTAACGAATTCTCTGTCAGCTCATCCCCCCAAGGCCTCTCCTCTTCTCCCTGGCAGGACTACCAAAGTCTAGACTCTCGTGGGCTGGGGATCCTGAAATCCATCAGTGAGTCTACATACCTATCTATCCATCTATCTATATGCACACACACACAGGGAAAAGATAGCTGGAGTTTTCTGTGCCATGGTAACAACTGGAACATTGGACTTGATGAGAAGTCATATTCATCTGCAAATTCTTTCGGTCACCCTTCATACATTTTCTTGCCTCCCAGATACAATGACTCCAATCAGCAGTTTGTAATTAAATGGAGGGAGAATTAGCTGGTGAAAACCTTTCCTTCCTTTAAATTTTTTTTTTCCATGTAGGCCACCAAAAGGTAATGACTGAGCATAAAATCCTTCCAGAAGGAAACCAGGGCAAAGTGGGATGAGAAAACTCACTCATCCTTGGCTTCACTGTGGCCTGGCTCTCTTGTGCTTGGGATGGGGGTCGGGATAAGAACAGGGGAGCAGAAATGGACCCCATGCAATGCTAAGCTGCTGCTTGTCTTTGCTCCTGAAATGGAGGCCCCACGGCTTCCAGGTGGGCAAGACTGATTTCAACCTAGTCGCTGACGATGGCACACCAGCTAGAAATCACCAAGACTCCACTGAAAGCATTAAAAATAACACAACCAAAACCAAAGAGAGGAAGACACACAAGCGGAGAGCTGCGAGGAAAATGCGGTTTGGACACAGGTTTACTTACCAGGCTCAGGCTAGAGGAAAGTTCACATCCATTGACAAATCAATTATGTTACTATCATGAGGGGAGGGGGAGACAGGATCCTCTTTCTTCCCAACTAGGAAAACAGCAGGCACAGCCTGAATTATCACTCCCCCACCACTGCCAAATTTCAGCACCAAAGGCCCCCTTCAGCTTTTCTCTCCCATATCCCTTCCCCTACTTTCTACCACCCCCGCAACTGCCCCAAACAGTTTAACAGGAAGATAATCTCACCAAAGTCTTTCATCTCCATCACAACATATTTCCATTTCAGAAAGCAGAGGGAGTGCACTCGTTTCCAGAGTTTATTGCATTATACATGCGACCAGAACATGCACAGAAGGACAGGTTGCTGTTGTACTTCTACCAAACCACAGATGCACCACAAGGGAAAGGCTACAAGGCAAAGTCAATATTCCATCTCACCAAGGACAACTGCTAAACTCATTTGCAAAAAGATACATTGTAATGTGCTTTTTTAGTCCCCCTCCCCCCAAAGCTTGTGGGTTTTAATCTTTTTAAATATATATGTAATTTAAGTACTTTTAAGTACTGGATGTATTCAAAACGCCATGAGCTCATGGACTAACCACACACACAGACCTTTTGTGTTAGGAAAAACATGAAAAAGTCACATTGCTGGATGGACGAGTGGATTGATGGATGCTCTACAGTTCCAATAAGTTAAGAGCCAAATGAAAATGAGCAGTAATAGTTACCCTGCATTACGATGAAAAAAATAATAAATTACACGTGCTAGTTTTTTTTAATATATATATATATATATATACTCATAGGGATTACAGATCACTTGCAGCACGAACAGAATGACCCCAAAGTCACATTCTAGCAGGAAAAAAAAAAAAAAAAAAATCAAAAAAACAAAGAGCATTGAAGGTTTTGTTTCCGCCTTCCCAGTCCTCCAGCACTCGGCCCTGGAACTCGGCGCCCCTCTCCGATCCTAACCTCTGACGGGCCTCGGACCTAAGAGAAGGTGAGGTTGGCGGTCAGTTCTCGGATCCGGTTCTCTCGGCTCATCTTCTTGAGTTTCATTCGGCGGTTTTGAAACCAAATCTTGACCTGCCTGTCGGTGAGGTTAACGCTCTTACTGATCTCTAGGCGGCGCTCGCGGGTGAGGTACATATTGAACAAGAACTCTTTTTCTAATTCCAGCGTTTGGTGCTTAGTGTAAGGGCACCTCTTCTTTCTGCCACTCTTTGCAGTGAGCCAATTGCTGGTTGGAGTATCAGACTTGATTTCCTCTAACAAAATTAAAGGGAGAAGAAGAAAAAAAATCAAGAATTTTTTTTTTCTTTCAATCTGTTCAAATTTACCCTTGGCCATGACCCCGCTGGCAGCCAGGCCGCTTTGGAAAATGCTTGCATTAAACATTACTCACATGAGGTGGGCCCTGAAAGATATTTGTAAATGATGCCAGGTTAGTTAAAGTACCCAAAATGACACAAATGGGTGGGTATTCTTGCCGTCTGTGTCAGCGTTCTCTCTCTCTTTCTCTCTCTACTTTCTGACCTGCACAAAATATTAGTACAATAGTAAACTTTCAGGATCTCACCAGCAACATTCTAAATGATCATCTCACAACAGGGCTAGAGTGGAAGAAGCAAACCACAGTCTGATAAGCCTACAAATCCCACTGCTGCCTCAGATCCCCAAACCTGCCACTTCTTCCCCACTTCTCCCAGGCAGGCGGGGAGCCCCACAGCCAGGCTTATAGGTACCAATTCTCTTTCAAAGATACCAGAGGAACCGAGTACACCTTCTCCGCCCTGCCTGGGCATCGCTGTATGCCCCAGAATTTCCTGAATTCTTGTGCTTTCTTGCCCCCACACAAAAGCATTCTCCCAGAAATGAGACATGTAGCTCCTTGCTGTGGCCCAGCTCCGAGCACTGGGGCAGACGATCAGGGGCAGAAAAGCCAGAGCCCCTGGCTCTTTGCCCTATCCAGCCCTAAGGCTGGCCCTGCCGGGCGGGCCATGCATATTCCATTCTCCCCCCCTCCCTTCTGCCTTTGCCCCTTTGCAAAAGGACTGCAAAGCTTTCGGCACTTTCCCCAGACAAAGCCAAGGTTACCTAGCCCTGCAGAGGCAGGGAGCCCTGTTCTCCGGCCCAAGCACCAACTGGTCCAGCCATCTCGTTCCCCTTGCTGTCCCCAAGCTCGCAGGATGCGGGGTGCATACACTTGAACACGAACACGGTACCTTGGACCACCTTAAAATCATCATTGAGTGAAAGGCATGGCTGGGACTGCAAATCTGAGCGGGAGAAAGGAGGTTCTGGGGCAGCGTTTACCAGCCGCAGGTCTCATTTGTGCTCTTTTGTTGCATTTCAGGTCTAGCTCAGGAAAAATAAACCCAGCAAGCCCTTCCTCTGCCCGGGCGCCATCAGCATGGGGCCAGGACTAGCCAGGAGGGTCAGGGCAGCGCGGCAGAAGCGGAAACCATCTCGGGATTAAGACTGCCCTTCTAAAAGACGGGAGGAGAGGCACCTGCCAGTCGGGGCCCCAGGCTGCCGGCTCGGCACTGGGCACCCGGGTGTTCCCTCTCTCTGCCGGTTCCGGGGCTGCGTGCCCCGCTGGGGTGACAACTCTGCTCATACCGACCTTTGCTTTCCTTCTCCTGTACTTCGGGACTGGACACGGAGACCTCTGCCAGGCAGCTCCTCTCTTCCGGAAGGCCGCCCTTGGCTTCGGGGCTCTCCACCTGGGAGACTTTGGTGGGCTCCTGGCCACTCGCTGGCTCGTTCATCTTCTTTTCCATCTGCAGCTGGGCGGCCGAGAGCTGCGGCTTGGCCGCGCCGCGAGGGTTGAGCTGGAGCATGACTGTGGAGCTGCCTTCGGGGCTGTTATTGTACTCTTGGGTTTTCCCGGTGGCGTAGGTCTGACTCAGTCTAAAATATCCAGGGACAGGAACCTCGGGGTTCTCAACGGGACAGGACTCAGGGACCAGCCTCTGGTACGAAGGGACCTCAGCAGAAATGAGTTTGTTGCGCTTATCAGAATACATGCAGCAATTGGATTCTTCCTTAATGTTGGTGGTGAAGGAGCAAGTGGGGACTTGCTGTGTAACAGGTTGCTCTATCCGACAAGATCTGTTCGGGTCTGTCCAACTGTCTACTTGAGGTATATAAGGGTGCACATTCATACCCATATTTTGGTGGTTCACTTCTCTTTTGGCCAGAGACGGGAGCAGTCCACAGGTTTGCATTCCATAGGTCCCCATGTCTGCGCTAGGTGGTGGCATGTACATGCTGGCGCTGCTCGAATAAAAACTGTCACTCCTGCAGGCACTGATCAAGGAATCTACTAAAAAAGTATTAGCAGCAGGAGAGCTGTTGGGAAAGGACATTTTGGGGAGGAATTTGAAGAAGAGAGATTGTGTCCTTTGTAGGCTGACATCTCTAGGAAAACATTCCCCGTGTAATTGTGGATGCCTCTGCCGACCACATGACAACCAAGCCAATGAGATTTGAAAATGGCCTTGAGCCGCAGCCTCCTCGCAGGTCACGTGCTCCAGAGCCCGGCCAGCCGGCCGCGTAAGCGCGGACAACAGCGACATCTACTACGCGCCCGCGATAGTGCGCGCTGGAGACAACCGGCGCAGCGCTCTCCGCCGTCCGCCAGCCTCCCGGGGCTCGCTCTGTCCGCCCGCCCCACTCACGTCCCCCACTCCAGCCTCTGGGCCCCGCAGGCGGAAGGAAAGGCTCGGCCCGAGGGGTCTCCGGGAGGACACACGCGGGGAGGGAAGCCCGGGCGCCGTGGCGCCAGCACACAGAAGCATTCCCCGCACACACCCAGGCAGAAGGCGCCCGAGAGGGCCGGGGCCAGGGCGGTGGGTGGGGGCCCAGCCTGGTTCATTTTGTCCCGGACAGCCTGGGAAGGTGAGTTGGACTCCCCAGACTCTGAGACATCCCACCCCAGGAGTCCACAGGAAAGAGCTCTGGCGCCTTAGACGCGTCCAAGATATCCTGGGGAGTGGAGTCGAGAAGGGCCGCGAGGGCCGAGAGGCCACGCAGCTGACTAGCCCCGCGGAGCCCCGAGGACCGGCCCGGCCCCTGCACTGTCCTCTGCCTCGGCCCGCCAGCCCACCCCAGCTGCCGGCGCCTCTGCGCTCCGGTGGGCTACTCGAGCCTTCGGCTCTTCGGGGAACCACACCCCGACCTCTGCGGGCCGGGCCGCTGGGAGCTTTGAGCCCGGAGACAGTCCCTCGCCAGCAGCGCGGCATCCGCGAAAGCGTCCCCCCCGGTTCTGAGCGGAAGAACTAAACCAACTAAACCGAGATTTCCCTCCCCACACGCCCTGAAAATAGAGGGCAAAGAGGAAGGAAGGAAGAAGAGCGAAAAGAATGTTTTCTAGGAAGGGGAAACTCTCACCCTCAGACTCCAGAAGTTTTAGAAAATTGACTGGGCCAAGCAGGAGAGAGTGATGCAAAGGTGTCATATGGTTCTTCTGCAAAGAAAAATATGTTTTCCTTTTATGGATTTTGTAAAAGCATTGGTTTTTGACAAGTGCAAGGTACAAAAGGTTGTGGAATTTATTAATACATATTAAGAAGAATCAGGGCGATCAATAAAATTCTCATCTACATTCTTGGGCTACTTGGTAATTTTCTTGCTTCTGAAGGTTTTTAAAGAGTTATACCCGCTGTTGCCACACACGGGAAGATATTTTATTAACAAATCAATCGAGACTTTGTAAAGGATAAGATTAATAGTTAAGATTTAGCATAATGGCGTTCGCTTTATGAATTATTGAAAATTATACTATTGATTTTCCCCCCTCGCTACTAACCAAGAAGGTCAATTTTTGTTTTAACACAAATTGTCAAATATTAAAAGCTTATACTTTTGTCAGAAGTTGAGGTTTACAGTTTTGGGCAATTCCTAAAATTATTTGAGAAGGTTCTGTTTGGATAAGGGAAGGGAGGGAAAAAAGGAGGTGGGAGAACCTTAGTCCTGTGTTTCCTTTGGTGAGGGAAAGTTCTATAAAAAGGATTTGGTCTGGGGTTGTGGTCGACCTCATTAAAAGAACAACCACCATCACCACCATGGAAACTCAGAGTTTTATGAGAAACTTCTTCAACAACTTCCTCCCTCGTTCTCTGTTGCAGGCGGTGAGCAGTCCTTCGGAAGCCGCGGCCTCGGGGCAGCAGCAGGGAGCTTTAAACTTGATTTCCAAAGGTTTGCCTTGGGTGAGGGGCCCGGCCAGGGCACTGGAGCCATTCTCAGGCTTCCTGGATCCCCTTTCCTGCATCCGAGAGAGGAGAAAGGCCCCGGAAACTCTGATCGTAAACCAGTTCTCTGTCCGGGGAGGCATCCGTGTTTTCTTTTCCCCACACTCCTGTCACGGGGGCTGGCCTGGGATTTCAGGCCCAGAGACTGAACTTGTGGGCAAACTGGGTTTCTGCCTTGCCTTTTTTTTTGGGGGGGGGGGGGGGCGCGATACTCAGCCTACTGGTGGACGTAGTAGCCCGCTCGCTCCTTCACAAAAACCTTTTCCAGCAAACCCTTTGTCCACCCCTCCCCAAAAGGAATCTCCCCTGGCCTGGTGGAAAAAGTCTTTGGACATTATTTTCGGCCTTGGGACCGCTTCGGCTGTCCCCTCACACTGCCCTCGCCCAAACAATAACCCCTTTAAAAAAAAAACCCCTCGGTGGCAATGAGACAGACCTTTTAAACCTTTACGCAGCTGTTCAAATACAACATCATTGTCAGGTTAAAAGCCTGGTGCCTCTAACTGCTCCGGCTGCGGGACGCCGGCTAAGGAAGCGGAGGTTTAAACATTACCTTCGGCAGGGGTGGCTGTTCTTAGGCTTGGGGGTGGGGGAGTGAGGACGGCAGGGAAAAAAACCCAACTTTTGACACAAGTCTGCTAAGGTCCTGTTCAAAGCTAACAGCCAGGGACTAGCACCCCGAAAATTGCCTTCTCTCAAGGCGGAGATCATGATCTCAGCCACAGCTAAGCGTGCCCAGGGCTGGACAAAGTGCCCACTGCACACTGCACACGCTCTCGGCAGGCGCCCTGACGCCAGCCTGGCGCTCCGGCACTGTCCTCCCTTGCATGTCGGCCAAGGGAGCCGCCCGGAACGCCGCTGTCCAGTTCTCCTATCCCACGAGAGGCAAGAGTGTTCAATCTAATCGCAAATTTTATGCCCATCAAATGTCCTTTCATAATCTTTATTTATATATGAAGAAAACATCCAAGCTAAAAAACCAGCAATTCCTCACCGAAGGGGTATATCTGCCATTAACCAGGACATCTGCCTCCTGAATTTGGGGAGCCTTTCTGTTTCAGCTCCCTGCGCCTTCAGGCTCAAAGTCACTCCCACGCTGGATTTGGTTTTAAATAGGTCATCTTCACTCACCGGAGGGGGGAAAAATGCGTATCAGATATAATTTTGAATCTATGATCACAAAATTCTATTTATTCTTTTTCAAATTTTTATCTTCAGACCAGCTCCTTGACGCCAGAAACTGCCAATATTTTGGAGAGATTTTATTATAAAAATCAAGCAAAATAGAAACAATACAAGGAAGAGAATGATCTGAGCCTGGGAGGATGGAAAGTTTGTCTAAGACCCTAAGGCTAAGATAAAGCAAATGGAATGAAAAGACTGGGTTTTCAAGGCCAGGCTTTATTTTGCTTACAAGTATTTAATGTAGCTACATAGCTGCTGTTTTCGATCATCTTTAGATCAGTTGGAGCAGTTACCATTAATAATAAATCAATATTGTACCATAAAGGAGATGAATATCTACAATTGTACCAAGACATCCTTCTCCCTGGCACAGTTCTTTCCAGAGAAAAATTAAAAGGGTCGCTTCAGCAAGAAATTAGCATTTGTAATCAAGAAGTGACTTGCATCTGTGCTTCCTGTCACCAGGAAGAAGGGCAGCGGGCCTGGGTGGACCTGGGGATCCACTGATTTTGGGCCCTGAGTGACCTCTCATAGATGTGCCACTTTTGGGGGGGCAGAGTGGATGGGCACAAATTTTAAAAGCTGCTTCCTCCAAGCACTCTTCTGGGTTGCACCGTGTACCTCCCAGCCAATGTGAAAAGAACTCAAAAGGGCAACTGGGGAGGCCAGGGAAGCCGCCACCAATGCAAAGACAGGTCTAGGGAGACATTGCAAAAGGACCAGCAGCCTAGGAACCTCTTCCCTTTGCAGACACAAAAGACTCCTACTTCTCCCAATCTCCCTTCACTTCAAGCTCTGAGACCTCAGCGACTCAAGATGCTGGGGCCATGCACCATAAGCCCCACATGCCCGGAATGATCCAGAAAGGTCAGGTCTGCAGCCTGGAGAAGTCCTGGTCCAATTCACCAATTCCCCGGTCTTTTTTAGACTCAACTTGGGCGCTGCCGAGAGGAAAGGGACTACAGATTGCTGAGCACTCGTGGTCTAGGAGAGGCTGCCAGCCAAAGCCAAGGGGCCCTCCAAGGCCACAAGCGCCCCCGCTGGAGCTGGCTAAAGAGGAACACAACGACATTTGGGGAGGAGGACTCTCACCCCACTTGGACTGAGGCCCAGGTTAGGCCCCGGGAAATGTCGATTCACAATAGCTAAGCTGGACCCACAGTCAGACAGGCAGGAGCCAGGGTGCCCGCGGGGAACATCAATGCCTCTGGCTGGCGCCTCCCATGGGGTGGGGAGACTCGTGGCCCCCAGCCTCCACTGAAGCCGATGCCAACTCCCAGGGGTGGACCCAGAGTCTTTTAGTCCAGGGCCCGGAGGGAGGGGGCAAAGACAGCGAAGTTGAGGAGGTCCTCACTAATTCCGGAGTTGCGTGTGCTTTACAATGAACTTCAGCAAAGAAGGGACTGCCACCTTTCATTTTGGAACTTCTCTTTCGGACCTTGGTTGGTGGCACAGGCCCTCCGCAATGTCGGGAGCTTTCAGGGTGGGGATGGGGTTGAGGAGGGCATACGGAAAGAAAACTGCTTTCAGGAGCCTGTGCCAAAATCAAACTCCACGCTCAATGCCAGCAGACGGCTTGGAAGGCTGGTCAGGGTTCTGTCAAACGCAAAGCCCCGTTTGCTTCAAATGCATACTCCATCGCACGACGCCCTGAAGTATAACGTTCCCCGGGGCTGTCTACCGCTCCCCGCTGCCACACTAGCTCAGTATGGCCGGGAGCCCCAACCCAGTCCTGCCTGCGCCTCCCGGTCACTACCGATAGCCCCGAGCGCCAGGCACTACCGGGGGTGGGGGTGGGGGTGCCTGGCGCAGAACGACCCGCTAGGTCTCGACGCGTCTCATTTTTCCGAGACCACACTCAGCTAAGTTGCCGGCGCCCTGATCTGTCTTAAACAAAAGCCTTTTAATCACCCCAGGCGGTCGGAGAGCGTGCAAGGCGGACGCGGTTGTAGGCAGGGGTGGTCCTACCTTCCTATCGCTCTCCACACACTCAAACCAAGAAAATTGATTTCCATAATTTAATTAACTTGCAGTGGCGTGACTTATTTTTTTTTGAAATGCACATATTTGTCTTTTAAAAATCTCTTTTGGACACCACCAGGTTATACCAAAGTATTCTTTACAACAGCTTTATAAGACAACGATTAGGTGATCTCTTATTTCAGGAATCTGCTCGCGTTCCTCTGTCTTTATACAACTTCCCAACCTCATGGCTGCGGAGACCAAACAATCAGCAAGCAAACACCTTAGCGGTTTCTAGCCGGTTAAGATTGCATATTAGAATCCAGTATCCGAAAGATACGGTACCGCGGCCTCTCCGACAAATGAGGCGTCTGGAACGTGAGCACGCCCCCGTGTGGCTCTCCAAGGCCATGCAAACGCGAAATGGTATCTCTAGGTTCGGCTTGACTAAGGTGGTGGACATACAAGCTGCTACATTTAGACGCAGCATTTAAAAAAGAACAAGCCAGCGAGCGAGAGAGAGAGAGAGGGAGAGAGAAGAAAATAAACCAGTTTTAGCCTCCTGTAATGATCACATTACTAGGGCACTGACATTGTAACGGATGCCTAGGATTGCAAACAAAGGAGTCCCCTTCTGAACGAAATTATTCAACTGTAGGCTTTGTTTCTATCGCATCCTTCACCAAACGTTGCGGGACCCTTTTGGAAACAATATAAATATATTTTCTTTTGTTCCATGTCATAGAAAGTACAGTAACTTATTTGACAGGGTGACTTTTTTTCCAAATATAACGAAGTAAGTCTGTAATAGAACTTTCTTTTTCAAATGCCTACTTTCAAAATCGCGTTTCTTCATTAGAGCTAATGGACTGATATCTATGACCTCCCCCCCACCCCCCCCCCCCCGCAGCAAAAAAGAAAAAAACAACCAGCACTTCCTAGCTGTAGTAAAAGCATGCTGGTAGACATTTTAATATAACCAGTATTTTTAAAAGAAGTCAATTGGTACTGAATTACACAAATGTTTGAAGGGAAATTAAGGTTATTGATCCTGAAATTAGGAATTTGCCTAGATTTATGGTGAGCCCTCGATATGATTCTGTGTGGTCATAAATGTGTGTGGGGCTCTGGATGTGTGTGAGCATGTGTGTGTGAAAGTGGGTGGTAGTTGAATATCACAGAAGAACCTTAAGGCGCCTAATTATTCAGAAAGGTTAAAGGTGATGACCTTGACATTTTGGAAGTTCAAAGGCATACACTTATGCACTTATGTTTTTCCTTCCTTCCAAAAGCTTTGATAATTTAAAAAAATTTTTGCATTTGGAAATGCATGCCTCCTTGGAAGATGCATGGGGTGCTGTATAGCTCATGGATTTATTTTTTGACTTTGGACTTATGAGAGGTTAAGAGTCATAAGATTCACTTTACTCTTTTCAGAGAAAGAGAAGCTTTTCTCACTCTTCCAGTTTATTGCACATTGCGGAAATCTCTTTTGGGCCCACCAGAAGGTGTATAATATAACCCAATTAAGCTGTTTAGAACTTTGGCTTTTATGGTGTTGTCTAGACAGTTCAAGGTTTTGTAAACAGCCTGGCCTGGCCCTGCAACATAAAGTGCGGTGCAGCCTCCACCACATTCTTTAACTTGAAGCGGTAAATGCTGTGAGAAGTGGTCTGCAGTCCTGGGCCCTATTTCCAAGGCGGGGCAGTGAGGGAGACCTTCTCTGCTCCAGGTCCCTGTGATACCAGCAAGGATCCAGGCCTCTCCACCCCTGATACCTTCCCTTTAGAAAATTAGTTTTGTTTCAATGAAAGGTTCTAGTTTTTAATTTCTTCTTTTAAGGGACCCTGCCTCCTTGACATCTTATTAAGAGTGAATTTGGATCTCCTACCCAGTATTTTTTTTTTTTTTTAAAGGAATTCCAAGTTTACTACCCTGGGTGTAGGATAGGGTGAGGTGGGCAAGGAGACTTGTTTCTTAGGTTCCTGCTGTCCCAGCCTCATTGCCTGGATAAGGCAGCACCAGCATGGCTGGGTCACATCTTCAATTCAGAGAGTCATCCCTAAAGTTATTTTTAATGCTAGTGTAGCTTAGAAGGGATGGGAAAGAACAAGTCTTATCTTAGCGGGATTAAAAAGCTTTTCACTTGATTTTCAGTTGCTTGGGGAAGAAGGTTCTGGCCACAAAAATATCCTAATCAGACACTAAACTTCTTCAAAGAGGAAAATTCATACAGTGTATTGAAGCTATAACCTCCATTTTACTAGAAACCATTTATTCACACAAAAGACAGTGACTCATGCCTTGATACGACAGACCAAAGGTACATTTCCCAGAGTTTAAATAATCTGCATTCACCAAGGGGGAAAGATGCAGTCCCTTAAACTCAGAACAAAAACAAGTGCCTTCCAGCCCCTCGGCCTAACTCTCTACAGATCCCACAGCGTCCCCACGGGAGCTCAGAGAGAGGGAAGAACAACAGCACATTGGCGGTAAAATTGTAAAGGGACGTTTGCATTTACCATTTTCCCCTTATTAGGATCCGTTCGGCCAAGTCCCCGACCTCGTCCGCAGGCTGCAGTGGTCGCTGGGAGGTCCTGAGTTGACCGTGGGAAGGAATCGTGGAGTTCCACAGAGAAGAGGCGTCATTAAACCCAAGGACATTGGGCCTGCTCAGGGCAGGCTGGTGGGGAGGAGAGTGGGTGCGTGGGGCTCAGGGGAGAGGGGTGCTCCTGGAGCTCTCAAAATAAGGGGTTTCCAGTGAAATACTGCAGACGGTCTCTGTTCAGTTTCTTTTCTTTCATCCTGCGATTCTGGAACCAGATTTTGACTTGCCGGTCAGTAAGGTTGAGCATCCGAGAGAGTTGGAGTCTTTTCTCTTTGTTTATGTACACGTTAAAGAAAAACTCGCGTTCCAGTTCGCGGATCTGGTACTTGGTGTAGGGACAGCGCTTTTTCCGAGACCGCTGGGGGGCCACTGCAAGTTAAAGAGACCAAGGGGTGAGAGAGGCCACTGCCTGCCCACCCCTGGCTGCCCGCTCGGGCCGCGCAAGAGCCAGGCCTCGGCCGGTTGGGGACGTCCCTGCTGCGGCTGAAAGGCCCTGCCTGCGTCGTGGGGGATGATATATGGGCGGGCACAGGACAGAGTGCGGGCGTGGACCTGTGTTCACGCCCCGACACACACACACACACACACACACACACAGCCTGGCATCGAGGTGGGAAAGCAGAGAGCGAGGCAGGCTCTGAGCTGGACTCAGAAGAGAAACACGAGCGTGCCGGGCATCTACTCGACTCCAGCCAGCAGCGTGCGTCAGCCAGAGGTTTGGATAAAGTCCAGTTCAAGGATCAAACTCTTCCCCAACCCCCCACTCCTTTAAAAGCAGGAGGCTCGAGTGTCCACACTCACAAATTGGCTTGAAATCTCCCCTCCCTTCCTACCTCCCTCCACGGTCTCTAGGACCCCCCGCCTCCACGCACAAAACTGGGGGAAAGCTCTCTGCAGCGATTAATGTCCTCCTCGAAGTCTACCTTAAGCCCACCTAAATTGGTTTCCTATCGTAAACACGCTTTACAACGGCCAGGGAAATCTTATAGGATGTATAAACCCCTTCGAACGCTTATAAAGTAGCACATAAAACGGCGCGAGCAGAGGGAGGCCCCCTCCGCCCCCCCGCGCCCAGGGCCCCCAAGCCCAGCCGCCCACCCCGCGTCCGGTGCCTACCTGTGCCTCCGCTCTTCTCAGCCCCCGCCTCCCCCGGGGGCACCTCGCCGTCGCCGCCTTCTGCCGCCCCCTTGGGCTCCGAGCCGGGGGTCGTCTTGGCGCAGGGACTTCCCCCGCCGCCACTGGCCGCCGTCTTGGGGTCGCTCTTGTCGGCGGCGCCCTCGGGCTGCGGCGGCGCGGGCGGCGGAGGGGGCTGCGGCCCGGCGAACGGGGGCCCGGGCGCAGCCTCGTAGAACTGATCGAAGCCCTGCGGCAGGATGCCGTTGCGGCCCACGGCGCTGTAGAAGTTGGAGGCGGCGCCCGCAGGGCCGTGCGGCGGCCCGGGCGCGGCGCACACCGGCTCGGGCGCCTTGAAGAGCACGTCCGGCCGGCGGCCCGCGGGCGGGAGCAGCTCGCGCTGCATGGCCGCCTCCTCGGCCGCCGCCGCCGCCGCCGCCGCCGCAGCAGCAGCCGCGTAGTAGGGAGCGTAGCCCCCGGCGCCGCCACTGCCGCCCCCGCCGGGGCCGCCCCCGCCGCCGCCGCCCCCTGCGCCGCCGCCGCCGCCGCCGCCGCGGTATGACCACTTGGCGCGCTCCAGGCCGTAGTCGCGGAAGGCCACTTCGCGCACGGGCTGGACGTGTGGCGCCAGGTTGGAAGAGTAGGGGAAAGTCATCTGGCAGGACGACGGTTGCGACAGGAACGACGGCTTGCTGGCGAAGTCCGACGGGGCCACATAGTAGGCGCAGCCGGGCAGGTACATGCTGGCTGCGCTCGGGCCGCACTCGTCAAAGTCGTTCATGGCTCCGCGGCGTGCGCGCCGGCGAGCCCCGGGCCGCTCCCCGCGCCGCCAACCTGAGCCATCGATTGCACAAGAGGCTTGGGCCAGGATCAACTAAGCAAAAATCCCCACCGGGCGCTGACGTGCAATTCATCTTGATTGATTCTGGTGGTAATTATGTCACGTGACGCCATGGAGAGAAATGTCCTTATATCTATATCAGTGCTCGCCAACACGCCCCGGGACGGCTCCTGGCGCCGAGACGCGCGCGCGCTGGGGGCAGATCGGCCTCCCACTCCAGCCAGCTCTCCCCGGGCGCCCCCTGACCAGGCTGTGCCGCAGGCCGGTCACCTGTGCGCCGCCGGCGGCTGCCACTGCTGGGTGCATCTGCCACCGCCCGGCTGGGCAGCCCGCCCGCGCCTGCCCGCGCCGCTTTAAGTACGCGGACTGAGGCCGGCGCGGAGGAGGAGGAGGGAGGGGGAGGAAGGGGGAGGAAGGGGGAAGGGAAAGAAGCGGAGCGCGGAGGGGGAGCCCCGGCTCCAGGCACCGGGGACTAGGTGTGAGGGTGTGAGGGTCCCACCCCCTACACCCCTTCCTGCGGCCGCTCCCTCCCCCGTGACGCCGCCACCCTCTCCAAGCCCGCCAGGAGCTTGTTGCTTCTCGTTCAAGGCGCGTAATTGCGCCGCTCTCGGGGAGCCAGGAGCCCTGATTTACATATTTCTCTGCCCGGCGCTCAAGCCGAGCAGTAACTTGGCTCTCTCTACTGCCGACCCGGAGCGCGAATGCCAGCCTCAAAACACTCACGCCAAAAGCCTTCCAGGAGCTCACCCGGCCCGGGGTCTCGGTGCCCACTCGGCCCTGTCGCCTTCTCTTCTTTCTCCTTCCTTGTCCCCCTTTCAGTCTTCTCACTTGTCTCTCCGGTCCTCTCTCCTCTCACTTCCCCGTTTCCTTTTTTCTTCTTCCTTCCTCTTACTTTACTCCCCTCCTTGCCGCTGGCTCACTCGGTCCCCAGGTCCTCTGTCCTCCTTCGCCCCAGCTGTGTGTCCCCGCCTCAATCGCTCTCCCTGTCGTCTCTCAGCTTTTTCTCTTGCAGCGCTAAAGCGAGGAGGGAGTTCAGCCAGCGGAGGTGCCCCGTGGCCCCCCAGAAGCTTGGGGGTCTGCTGAACAAAAGGACCTGGAGTCCTACTCTCAGGGTGCCTGGCTTCCCGCTTTTCCGCAAGCAAAGCAGAGACGAACGCCAGGGCCTCCGCCCGCCTCACCCTCTCTGCCTTCTGGCCTGGATAAGACCAACCAGCCTCACATCCAGCTCCTTCCCCGTGTCGGAGCCCCGCCAAGGCCTACGCATCCGTGCCGCGTCCCCCCTAGGCTTCTGCGGCACCCTAGGGCCCGCAGGGCCACTGCGGGGCTCCCCGGAGGTCCGTTGGCTCTGGGGGTGAGGGGCGGGCTCTCAGCCTCTCTTGCCTCCCGGTTTAAGCCCCTCTTCTCCACTCGACTCTGAGGGCCCCCCATCCACTCTCCCCAAGGCCTCACTCTCCTCGGCGGCGGCTGCGTCCCTCTTTTCTAGCCCGGGGGGTGGCGGGGTGGGGTGGCTCCAGGCGAGGCCTGGGCTCAGCCTCAGGAAAGCCAGCGTTTTCCAAAGGTGAAACCCGTCTCTTAGCAAAAAGCTCCCCAAACCCGAATCCCAGAACTGAGGGCAGGAGGTTGCCTCTCGCTGCCCAGGATTCCTCTGCCAGGCAATCAATCCCAGCATTGGTCCCAGGCCTCAGCCCTGCGCCCGAGACAGGCAGTGCATGTTGTGAGGCTGGTTCCCTCCCCGGCCCCGGTCGCCGCAGTGCCGGTGCCGTGAGCTCTGCCCACCATGCCGACAGACCGAGAAAAGGCGGGTGATCAGAGCGCATATCTATTTTTCTGACCAATGTTCCCCCCTTCCTCTTTTATCTCCTCCCTCCCATTCTCCCTCCCACTTTCTCTCCTCCGCCCCCCTCCCACCTCAGCTTCCCTCCGAACGCTGCGCAAACAGGTCGGTGGGGCTGGAGAGCAAGAAACCCCCCATCCAAGAACTGCCCATCCTTGCAAGCACCCTCCACACAGCTGACACCCTCGCCCAGATTCCCGCTCGCCCCCTTCTCCTCAGCCTAGACCGCTGGCACACTTGTCTGCCTCCCCATCTCCATCTCTTGCCCAAACCTCTCCCTTTCGGGCTCGGAGTTGACGCCCCAGGATCTCTCTCCTAAAATGGCTCCCCGGACACTGCACATTAGCCCCGCAGCCGGTCAGGACCCAGGGTAGGGGCCGCGGGGTGCCCCCCGGCTGGGTCTTTATGTATCTGCGAGTGCGCAAGATTCTGGCACCTTCTGTCTGCACGGGTGGGGCGCAGGCAGCCCGCTGCCCCCAAAGTAGAGCCTGCTGACCGTTAAAGAGGGAAATGGGGGAGGACGAACCATTCAAGTTCAACGACATGGCGACGGCGCTCGGGCTGGAGGCGCGCTTTGGCGGGGGAGGGTGCGCCATCTGCAGCGGCGCATGGGTGCACAGGGAAGGGGGCGGCCGGCCCCTCTCTGCGCATTAGCGCGGACCCCCACCCCCACACTCAAGCCCAGGCTTTCGTTCGTGGCCCAGCCCGCTTCGCCCTTTGGCCCCAGCTTTCTCCTCCATCCTCACCCTGAAACCCAAGGAAAACCGCAGCCTACAGACCCGCGCGTCCGGCTCGAGAACCTACCGTGAAGATCCAAGGGCTGTGGCCTCGTCTCTGCCTGCGCGGCCCCACTCGAAGCGCAGGGAGCGCACCGGACCCTGTCTTCCCAGCCCGCAGCTCCGCGAGTGGTAGCTTTCCGCGCAGCGCCCGGACGCGATGCGGTAATTTTGAGCCACCCAAGATAAGACACTAACTTGACCTTAACTTTGTCAGGGCGCCCCTGGTATCTGGAGAACGTGAACAGACACTGTCTGGCAGCTCTCGTAAAAACTGACTGGGGAAGAGATTCTGAGTCATTTCATTTATTGCCACTACAGTTCTGCAAGAAAGCTTTTCCTCCCTGCCAAACTTTAATTATTTATGCTCTTTTAGGAAACGAAAGAGAGGAGAAACGCAGGGAAACACCCAGAGCCTGTCCCTTCCCTGCAAAGTCTTCGGAATGGGCTCCCTAAGTCAAGTGACCGAAGAACAAAAATGTGGGGAGATTACCTTTGTCCAAGGACGGTCGGACAGCCGCTGTGCCCCCCGCCCCCACTAAGGGGGGGGTGGGTGCAGCTGGAAGAGGCGGGGTGAGGGGGCACACCCTCCCCCCACCCCCACAGACATGAATATTTACAACGGTTCTGGGTTTCTCCTCCACGCGCCCGCCTCCCGGAAGCCTCCCCAGCCCGCCTCCCTTGGGGAGAGCCCCCAGGCCTTAAAAGCGTCTCTTGGCCGGCCCTCTGAGCTCTCAGCCGGTTGAATGCCAGACCAAGCCGTTTTTCCTTGTTTTAAAAACCTTTTCCTTGGGCAAGAGGCCCGCCTGGACTGCAGCATTTCGGAGGACGCATTTGTCTTTGTGCGAGGGAATGTTCAACACTGAGATTTCAGCATTTTGCTGGGGTATTTGTTTTTTTCAGATTTCATCGTGCTTCCAAATCCCTGCTGGGACTTTGGTTAGGAAGGGAGAAAGGACACCACCTCCTTTATATTCGTGTGGATCAGCAAAAGGGATGGATTTGAAAAACACTGCTGAAGCTCTAACCAACAGACAAAATTTTACACTTAGAATAATTTCAATCTCTTTGGGGAGTGGTCTTCAGGGATATCTCCTTCCACCCTATGTCCCATGCTAAAGGGAAAGAACACAATAATACAATGGCGTATATTGCAGAGAAAATGGTCTCCCTGTGTTGTCTTAGGTCCTTGGTCTAAGTCCGGTTCCCTGGCCCTTTACCCAGCCCGCAATACCTGAGGTCTGAGTGTGGCCTCTGCCTTTGTTTGGTTATTTTGAAGGGGGCAAACCTTACCGGACTCGGGGAGCCCCAGTTCTCATACCATTGCCTCCCTGAGTCCTACCAGCATTTCTAAATAATAGGGCCTCCCTCAGCAGCTTCTTGCTTCATTTTTTTCTCTTTTTAAAAGGAGCTGTTTAAAATATAGTTCATCAGATTTGCTTCAGAGAAGGGGAGTTGGAACCATTGAATGCTCAAAATTAGAGACAACGTTTTTCTAATTCCTCTACTTGCTAAAAGCTAGTAACTCTCTAGTTTCCATCTCTGAGCTAGCAGGGAGCTGGGGTCTGCAAGAGCTCAGAATACTGAGCAGGCCCCAGGTTTCCTGGGCCGATTTAGAGGCGCTGAAGACCTAGAGGGTGCCAGGTCCACATCTCCCAAGGGAGTCTGCTGGGCTCCTGGCAGAGGGACCAGTGTGGAGGACTTCCACAGGAGTAGCCTATTCACAAGAAGCCTGACTGGAAAAACATGGCAGGGAGAGACGCTCTGTACTGAAGCCCGAGGAACCTCATATCTTGGCAGCCCCGCTGATAACAGCAAGCTTCAAAGTTTGAGAATGTAGGCAAAATGCAGAAGTCCCGGCCAGCAGCAAACCGAGGGTTCACTTAAGAGTGTGGGACATGCTGAAAGCTGCTCATGGTTCCCCTACCTTGGTATTTTATATATTTTGTTCACAGGCTTTTTATACACCATTTCCTGACTGACTTGGAAGCCATTTTCTCGTTTAATGAACAGTCAAGTAGACACCCATAGTGAAACCGCAGCCAGGAAAGAAAAACGAATTTGGTGACCTGAAAAACATTAGAAGAGAATCTGAAATGTTTTGAAAAACCGACATCAGTCCCGTGACAGCTTAACTGGGACTTGGATATTTATTTCCACTGAAAACATTTCTGTATGTCTGATACTTAAAGCTATTGTTTTTGACAAAATAAACAAAACACATACAAAAATTATTAGATAGTAGAGAAAATGCAATTCATCTAAACATCAACTGAGGTCAGTTGGGCTGAGGCTCAGGGTGTCCCATAAGGTGTCCATTCCAGATCTTGTACTGAAAATTCTTGGTCTTGCACTGAGAATAAATCATCATCGTACTTGGAGAAAAAAATCTTCAACTCTTTGGCTGTCGTGCATCTCACTAGAAGAGAGGGAGCTATTTCTCTGAAGGAGGTGGAGAAGGGGCAGAGATGATAGAAGGAGCTTGGGGGGCTCTTAGGGTCACTGAGATCAAGGCAGGACACCCCAACACACCCAGGACATCTCTACCTGACATTCAGCAACCCCAGCCTCCACGGAGCAAGCCTGACAGGGCCCATAATCTCTCAGGCTCTGCTGGAGCAGGCCATCATGGCCTCAGAAAGAGCCCAGCAGCGGGGCCCCTGGTGACGCCGGTGGGCGGTGAAGAAGATGAGGAGAGGGAGCTTCTGCTTCTGTCTGCTTGGTTGAGAGAAGAGAGGGGGCTGAGGATCTGAAGGGCCTCCTTTCTAACCCTCCTGATTTCTGGCTGGTGGGAGACTTCACCTCTCCCTGCAGTGGTTCGTTACCATAATTCAAGAAAGACAGACCAGTGGACACCTTTTCTCACCTCTCCAGGAAAGCCTTATGGACAGGCAGAGTGTAGGACCGCCCCCCCCCCCCCCTTTCCTGGCTCACTCCCACCTCTCCCTGGATGTTTCCCCTCCTCCTGGTGCAACTCAGCCTCAAAGCCAGCTAGGAGCTTTCCTCACCAGGGTTCAGCTCTGGGGGTCCAGTTACACAGTGGAGGGCTCTAGCATAGGTATGTGTAAGGACATGGGAGAAATGGGGATTTTACCAGTCCATCTGGAGGTTGCCGTTTGCTGTGGAGACCCAGCCTCCCTCATCCCATCCGTGGGAAGGAAGTGCCCAATCCATTCAGCCCAGCTGGAGGGGCCAGCCCAGCCTGGACTCTGAGGCGTCTCTGGAGTTTGTCTGGCCACCACGCCCCCTTACTGATTTTTCCTCCTGAAGGTCTAAGGCAGCTACTGTCCTCCCAAAGGAGAACGGTGCCCTTTCCTTCCTCCAGAGTCGAGATCCTGGCTTTGCCACCAGGAGTTTGGCTGCAAAGAGACAGAATTGTGCCGTCAGCCCTTTCTACTCTGCTGGAGAAGTCTTCCTAAATTCAGTTCCACTCTGAGCCCTAGTTAGGTGCCTGCTGGATGCAGAAAGGGCTGGGGAGGAGGGGATAGGAAGACGAATCAGGTGGAAGCGGAAATGCAAGTACAAGGGCACTAAAGTGAATGGGGGAGGGGGGGATAGTACCCCAGCTAAGAGTTAGGACAGGTGACCCTAGACTTCCACTCTGGAAACCTCAAGGCCGAGGCTGCGACTTCTGCAGGTTTCTCTGAGAAGGGGGGAAAGCAGGGATGCTTAACTGGCCAGGTTTCCAAACAAATCTCCTGCAGGTTTCTGGGGCTGCTGTCTGAGAGGGAGGGTACCTGGAACTAGTGGAGAAGGAGCAGAAGGAAAAGCCCTATCCCCTGTCTTCCTTCATGGCCAGGCCTTGAAAAAAAGGCAGGCCCAGCCCGGCTGGGGACACACCCAGGGCTAGTACAACGCCAGCGCCTGCTCGCGCAGCACCACGCGCTTCTTCTTCATACGCCGGTTCTGGAACCAAATTTTGACTTGCTGGTCGCTGAGGTTTAGCCTGTTGGACAATTCCTTGCGCTTCTGCCGGTTGATGAATTCGTTGAGAAGGAATTCGTTCTCCAGTTCCGCAATCTGCTGCTTTGTGTAGGGTTTCCGCTTCTTTCGGGCCCTCCCCGGGGCCGCCCCCCACGGCAGGCCTGCAACACAGCCCCAACCCAAGTCAGCCCGGCCCGCTCCCAGTTGCCTGCCCGCCCCTGGCGGCTTCCCTCCCTCTACACACTCTCCCCAGCACCCCACCTCCCACCCCAGCCCGGGGAGCTTTGCTCGGGGAGCCTGGCCACCCTTTACCGTCGGGCAGCGAAGGTCGCAGGCAGGAGGCGACGCCCGCCTGCACTGTCATGTTCAAGTTGAGCGGGACTTTGGCGTCGTCCTTGAAACCGGCGGAGCAGGGTGTCGCCTCGAGCAGGGTTGAAGAGCCCGGCGCGACGCGGCCCATACCCGTGTAGTCGTATTTGGCCGCTTTGAGAGCAGCGGCCGCAGGGGCCAGACTAGACTCCGGGATGAAGGGCGGCCGCGCCCGGCCACGCTCTTCCGGCCCCGCGGCCGCGTCGGGAGTATAAAACTTGGCCTGTTCTTCGGATCCGTCCTTGGCGCCCAGGGGCTGCAGGCCGAGAGGCCCAGAGCCAGCCAGGTAGGGCTGGGAAAAGCTGCCGAAAGCGGTGGCACCAGCAGGCTGCGCTGGGGCGCAGGAGGCGGGCGTGGTGGCCCAGGGCAGTGCGCCGCGTGGGTACGAGATAGGGGGAAGCGCGGCCAACTGGCCGCCATTCGGCCGCAGGTTGGAAAAGTAGAAGGAGTCGGGAGACTGCAGATTCAGAAGCGAGCCCACATAGCCCGCTCTGTAGAGACTGCGCTCACACATCTCCAACAAAGGGCTTGGGCTGCGCTCGCAGCAGTATTTAGTTACAACCGGGAATAAGAGGGACAGTCTCAGACGATTGGACGAAACTTCGCCTGCAGGTTCTTCAAAGCCGGTCATTTCAGCACCGCCTACATCCCCCGACCCGTTTTCCTCCCCCGCCCCCCATTCAGGGTACTATGATAACACTCGCAATATTCGATGGCGAAGGACGAGGTTGCCAGGCCGAGCCAAGTCATATTGAGCGAAGATGGAAGCCTCTTTGAGTTTCCTGGACGATTTCAGGAGCTGGGGGGCATTGGGCAGGGGGTACCTCTGCCTTAATGTTCCTTGGGACCCTTCTTGGTCTTGACTGGCTTTGCACTCCCGTTTTCTGCTGGCTACTTGGGTTAGGCTTGCTTCTACCAGCTTTCACTTGCAGCTGAAGCCTTTTCCAGTAGGGTGCACTTCCTGGCTTGTCCAGAGAGCCCTTGGTCTGGTAAGGCCATCCTCTGTCCCTAGGCCTTAGCAAAGCTAGTCCTACCCCGTCCCTCCCCACCTCATCCCTCTGGACTGGACTCTGAGCAGGTAACCTGGCAGTGAAAACCCAGGGCTGCCTGAGCCCCAGGTCCCAGGCTGCAGGCATACTTTGCTGATAGAAGAGGAACGCATCACAAATTCTGCTCAAGTTTGGCGCCCAGGAAGGAGGCTTCACATCACTCCTGTTGTGCTTCCTGGTACAGTCAGCATCCAGGTCCTGGGAGAGTGCTGGCCTGGGGACCCGGGCTGCTTGATTGGCCAATGGTGGCCAAAGGCTACATTCTTTTAATCGCCAGCAGTTCACCTTGGCGATTACAGCCTGCAAACCAGAGTTCCAAGGTGTTCATTCACTCCGTGGCGTGCAGTAGAGCGAGCTCCCCTGAGCTGGTGTTGAAGAATAGAAGACCAGAGCCACCGGCCGGGAACAGCGGGGTACACCGAGGGACACCGAGGCACCGGACTAAGTGCGTTCCTCTGCTCCGCGCCTCCAGGGGCGCGCGGGCCGCTGGCGGGTTCAGAGGTCTGGCGAACTGGGAGGCGGGCGGCAGCGCTCCCTTCCTGGGAGCAATGCGGCAGCCCCCGGCCGCAGTTCCTACGGTCCAGTGTGGCCAGAGGGCTCAGGGTCCTCCTTTCCTGCCTCCGGTCCCAAGACCCCCAGCGACCCGTCTCCGCCCCAGCCTGCAGCCCGCCTCGCGGTCCCGGAGCCAAGCTGGAATTGGTTAGACCGCCAGCTCCGGCACGGAGACCACACAGGCGCCGCCGGAGGGCAAGGCTGACCACCGCGCTGCGACTTTATTGTGTGAGTTATGGCGACCAATTGGGCGGCTCTGGGGAACGCAATCGGCCTCTTCCCCTCGCTCTGGGGCGGGGGTAGGGGGTGGCGATGGGGGTGGGGTGGCAAGTCTGGGCTCCTCGGGGCTCCGTCAGAGTTTCCTTAGGAGCTCAGAAACAGAGACATATTCCATTACCTCTTCCTTTCGTGGGGGGTGTAGGCACGCGCTGCAACCTCAGTTCCTGGGGACTTAGGGAGCCTAGGCTCTCAGGGAATCTTGCCCTGTTTTCGAGGAGCTACAACTTCCCTAAGTCTGAAAGTTCCCTTTCCAAGGGGGTGCCTGCAGTCTTTTCTCTTCCTATCTCAGTACTATTTCCAGGTCCAGGGGTGTCTACTTCGGACGCTTAGGCGGATGCTTGCTGCGGTTTGCCCAACGGGACTAGAGGTATAAAGGAATCAAGAGAGAAATAGAAAAGACGAACAACTAGACTCTCCTTTCTCCTTGGCTCATATGATGCCCAGCTGCCCCATCTCATCTCCTGGGCTTTTGATTTCCTAGATCCAGCAGACAAAGTTGTATGTTAGAGCTGGCAGGCTGGGGACAGGGAGGGAGGGAGGGAAGGAGGGCGGCGAAGTGGGAGGGTGCCAGAGGCTTGGCTGGTGAACTGCAGAGTGGGAAAGGAGGATTTGGTCGCGGAGTTACACGGCGAGCTCTGCCAATGCCGCCTACTGCCCAGGAGATGGCGAGCGAGCTCCACGCCTGGTGAGGCGCCGCCGCACGGTCAAGATCAACAGTGAAGGACGGCTCAGCCGGCCTGGGGTCGCCAGCCTGTGCGGTCACGGCCCGCGGCCAAGCGCGGCCGAGCATGTCGGAACGCCGGAGATGGTAGCCGCAAGGCTGGCCGGGACGGCGGAGCCAGAGGGATCCGGATGTCTGCCAGGGACGGGAAGGGTCGCGGCCGCCCCTTTGTCTGGCGGTAAGTCCCAGCTCCGAAGTCTCCTTCGTCTCTTGGATCGCGCGTAGACGCGCGGGCCTTGATTCTCCACCGGCGGCGCTCGAAACCTGCCAGGTTTTGGAGGCGCTCTGCCGGTGGCCTTTCAGTCTCCACCCGCAGCTAAGGCCTCTCCCCGAAGCTTCCTCCGTTCGCCTCGTGGGTTTCCCTACCAGCCCTCCGGCAGTTGATCGGCTCCGCTCCTCAATTCGGAATATAAAAGGAATGCATATAAATAACAAAGTCTTCATCTGTTATTGATTTAGCCATCAATTCAAATTCCACTGGAGAGCTTTTGAACGTAGTTTTCATCTTCAGCAATCCTCCTATTTCTCGTAAGCGGGGAAAATTGACCGGCAAACTACTGATGAAAGGAAAACCTCGAGGCAATCCTCCTTACCTACCATCCTCGGCAAGAAACCTGAGAAATGGACCTGGGAGATGGGGTGCAGTTCTGGAGTCTGGAATTTACAAAAAGAAAAGAAGGGGAGAGGAACGACGATGGAGAAGGGAAACGGGCCCGTTTTAAATAAAAACACATCTTGTGAGAAAAAGAGAAATATGTTAGTGACTCTAACCGAAATGGAACGTCGGGACGGCGTGGCCCCATTTTCAGGGGTTATTTCTTCTTGAGAGATTGAATCGTGGTCACTTTTCCTTTTCTGTCTCTGCTTCTGTCTACCTGTCTGTCTCTCAAAAAGAAGCTGCCTGCTCACAGTCGGTTGCAAGATACAGAAAGGAAAAAAAAAAAAAAAATCAAGCCGAGGCGGAGAAAACGAAAGTAGCTCTAAACTTTGGGTCTCTGAGTTTTCTCTGGCAGATCCATAGGGGAATTCTCCCACCAGAAGAGTTTACATATTGTGTGAGGTTTTAAACAACTATATTTAACTCGCATACCAAAAAGTTTGCAGCCGTTGAAATCATTGCACCCGGCGCTAACAACGACGAGGCATCCAGTTCCTTAGCGGCCATTTCCCTGAGTGGCAAAAAGCCCTCAGAAATAAAGTTCCTAGTGCCTAAAAATTGCGTCTCGAGGTTTAGGGTGTATAATTATGGTTTCGGCCTTCAACTGCTGTGTGCAGACTGCCAGGAGAAAGCGATAAGGGATAAGCCTGAAATGTTTCTTTTTCAGTTTCCAAATATGGATATGACTAATTTCAAGACCTTCCTAGAATAGATATTTATAACAGCCTTTCTAGGAAGAAAATCTCCAACCCGAGCACATATATATTGGTTTAAAAAATAAAGCCATTTGAATAAACTGATAATTTTCTTTTGAAAGAGAAGTAGAATTTTATTGGGAATTTTTAAAAAGCTGGTCTGGTAGAAAAATATAATTTTAGACACCACAAATTATATCCTAATTTAAAGCTATCACTATTTATGTTAAAGCCACAGGAAAAGGAGGGGGAAAGGGTGATGGAAGTGTAGAGCCTGGAGGTTTTAGAGACCAGAACTGGTGTTGCGTTTCCTTCATCTACAGGGAACTGTGCATTTGGGATAACAAGATTTTATAATAAATAAGAACAGTTTCTAGAGGCAATAAGAGCTTGGAAAAAGAAAACAAATGTATAAAGACTCAGAAGAAACAAGAGAGTTCTGTTTATTTGCATCTCCCTAGGAGTAAAAAGTGATTTTTAAATGTCTGAAGCACTGCACATGTGTCTCAGCTCACAGACATTGCATCTACAAAAATAATCTCAGTTGTATAAATATGCAGCACTTTAAAAGTAGTTATTTATCATCATTTTCAGAGACATCTTTTATTTTTTTCTTCCTGGACTTCAGAGCTCCACATTTCCCACATTTGTTAGATGCTTTAAGCTCCACAAGAGCCCAATACATTTGTTCAGACAGTCAAGTTCTTCACTGGGTTCTGGATTAAAGTTTCCACCCATGGCCACATCGATTCAAGCCTTTTTAAGGGAACCGAGGAGATGGCCTCAATTCTAGACCCACAAATTGGAGGCCAAGGAGAGGGAATGCATTTATACCATTCATGGATCACTCTGTGAATTGCAGCCATTTAAATATCTGTGTCTAGAGGAATGAAGGCATCCATGAAGACACATTACTTCCAAATTAAAAATTATAAAAGCACAAATCTACAGGACGTATTGTACACATATAACAGCAAATGACCCAATGTCGGAAAGATTGTCTTCATCCACTATTGATACAAACCCTATTTAATAAGGCAACTGCTTTAAAAGCCATCACAGTACCTCCAGTCTCCTGTTTCAGACTTTCCCAGTGACCCTAGAATACTGCTTGCCCAGAGTTGTTTCCATTTGCCCCAGGGTGACTGCTGAGAGCTAATGATTCAATTACCCAATCACAGGATATGAATGACTGCAAATCCAAATCTTTCTGCCCTAATGGATTATGAAGATAGTAAGTGCTGGAAACAGGCATAAAGAGTGATTTAAAAAAATAAAACCCTAAAATCAGAATGGCACTTCTGAAATTCATTTGGGGGGATTATTCAAAAATACTTCAAGTCCTTTATACTGGCCTGGAGGGAGAAACAGAACATTAAAAAGTCATAAAAAATAAACCTAGACAAGAGCAAAATCAATAACAAGTAAGAAACAGAAGTACAAAGTCAGGTTGGGCAGCAAAAGGTTTTAGAGCAAGATAAGGGGAAAAGAAAAACAATTCACAAAATTTGCCATCCCTGGCACGGGATTGGGAGAATTAAATACATATTCAAGTCTTTCCAAAAGTCTTTTGGAGGCAACTGAAAGCATTTAAACTCTGTGGCCAATCTGGCCCACATCAGGAGACAGTATCTTTGAGCTTGGAGACGATTTTCTTGTCTTTCACTCTTCGGTTCTGAAACCAAATGGTCACTTGTCTCTCGGATAGGTTCGTGGCAGCCGAGATTCGCCGCCGCTTGTCCTTGTTAATGAACTTGTTAACGGCGTACTCATTCTCCAGTTCTTTGAGCTGCAGTTTGGTGTAGGGCACCCTCTTCTTTCTCCCTCGACGGTAGACACACATGTCTGGCTGATTTAGAGCCACATCCCCTGGTATTAAAAAAAAAAAAAAAAAGAACAGCACGGGAAAAATTAGATGGGGATATGTGGAGCACACAGCTGGGGGCTGTGTGTGTAGACTTGACGAGGGTATAGAGAATGAAGAAAGCCAGGCTGTTTACACTTTATTATTATTTATGCAGACATATTATTTACACATTATTAAAGAAAGATTATTTACACTTCAAAGTGAAGGCCAATTTGATGGATCATCATGGTTTCTCACACCGGCATCTTAACAAGCCTGTGATTTTATGGTGTGATTGTTGGGGGCTCTCATAAGGACAGTTTCTGCAAATGCTGGTTGCAAACATACAAACATACATAGACTTAATAAAAACCCAGGCTGTTTGTTTAGACTTTGATTTCTTGTGTTCCTTGGAGCTTGTGAGCTCTTGGAAGCTTTAGTGGCATTCTGGGGCATTCATGTCCTTGGAAAGCGGGGCTCAACTTCATGACACCTCTTTGGGGAGGAGGGGCCAAGGCCTGAGCAAAGGGCAGCAAAGACCTTCAACTTTAGGAGAAAAATAGCCCTATGCCCACACACAGGAAGAAAAGGGTTGTGAGAGAGGCAGTTTAAATCAAGGGATGAATTTACAGAGTTCACACAAACTGGACCAACTGTTCCGCTGGTTTTAACCGCGTCTGGGGGAGGAGGACAGGCACCAACTCCCAAGTAGGGGCGCAGACTCCCAGTCCTTTCTTGTCCTTCCTTCGCTCTTCCTCTTCCCCCTTCCCTGCATTTCTCCCTCTTGCCCTTCTCCCTTTCCCAACGTCCCTACCTGGAAAGGATGACTTCCAAAAGTGAGAGCCCTGTGGCTGGTCCTTGGCGCAGTACACCTGGCCGTTCCACCCGTTGGCCAGCGTCCAAGACTGGTAGCCTTCCATGGAGATGTACGCCTCGTGCCGAGGCTCCCCGGAGCCGAAGGTAGACACCATGTCGATGTAGCCGGGCACATGCTGGTAGGGGCTCGTGTAGCCCTGGTAGAAAGACACCTCCTTGGCTCGCGCGGGCACCTCGTTGGCTGGTACGCTGCTGCTTGCCAGGCCCGACACGTCCATGTACTTCTCCACCGGGAAGCCGCCCAGCGAGGCGTGCGGCGACGACTTGAGAGCATTCTGCTGTAAGCCCACGCCGTGCGACATGCGGCAGCTATAGTAGCCGTTGCCGAAGTGGTAGCCGTAACCCAGGGCCGGGGCGCCCGGGGGCGCTGCAGCGGCTGCGCCGGGCGCCGGGCACTCTTTGGCGGAGGGAGCCTCCGGGCGCGCCGCGACCACCGCCGAAGATGACGACGACGAGGCGGAGCCCGCGCGCTCAGAGGTCCCCGGGTACGCGAAGCCTGAAGCCGCCGCCGCGGCCGCGGCCGCCGCCGCCGCCGCAGCCGCAGCGCGCCCAGAGTGTGTGCCGGCGAACACTGGCGCCGAGAGGAAGCCGCGACACTGGCCCGGCGCCGCTGCCGCCCCAGAGGAGGAGGAGGACGAGGAGGCCGGGGCCGCCCCGCCGGCCCCGCCGTCCGCCCGCAGCCCGTCCATGTCCCAGCTCCCGGCGCGGCTCATGGCCCGGCCCGGCCCGGCCCCGGCCCCGGCCCCGTGCAGGACACCATGGCGCTGCGCGCCTCCTCCCTCCTCTCCTTTCTCTCCTGTTCTCTCGCTCCCGCCCTCTTCCTCTCGCCCTCTCTCCCTCGGCGAGCCTCCCGCCTCCCGCCCGCCCGCCCTCCAACAGGTTAGCTCATCGCGGGACGTTTATAAAAACGAAGTTCAGGTTGGGAGGGGGCCTGGGCCGGTCGGGGGGCCGCCTCCCTCCCCGAGGGCTCCGGCTCGGGGCCGTGCCATTGGCTGCGCGGGGCCACGTGGGGATGGGGGGCGCGGGAGAGCCTGGCTCCGGGCCCGGGCCCGGTGGACCCACCCACCCGGGCCCCTACCCCTCCCCAACTCTTGTGCAGCCCACCGCCCCTTCCCGCCCGCCCCCGGACCCAGGCGTTTGCGGCGCAGCCACCCCCACGAGCTGATTGCGCGACCGCCCATCCTGGGCCCTGTCTGCGACCGAGGCGGGCGCCGAGGCCTGCGCCTTGTCTCGGCCACGGCTGTTTTTGCCACCTCTCCTCGGCTCCCTGAGCTGCACAACTAAATGAAGGCAAAGGACAGAGATGATCAGAATGATGTGAAAACAGACGGTTTTTGATCCTGTTGCTTAATGCCTGGGATTAGCTGACCTAGACCCCAAACGCGAGGGAGCTAATTTTCCCTACCTTGCGCGTTGTTACGGGGCGAAGGCTTTTAATGCAAGTTCTACCAGGCGATCCTCCGAATTAAGACCAATTGAAGCATAACCCCCGCCCCCGCCCCAATTTGCACACACTGTCCACCCGGAAAATGCCCACGAAGCCGCCCTGGGGGCGGGGGGGGGGGGCAGAGACTTACAAGTAAATCAAGCGGACGAAAGACCGGTCCTCGCAGCGATGAACCCGAGAAAAGTCCGGAAGCCTGGTCCACGCTGTTCTCCTCTATAGTCAAGCGCCAGGAGTCGCCTCCCGAGCTGGGCTTCCGAGCCCTGGCGCAGCCTCCCCGGGTCCGCAGAAAGACCCTGTGGAGGGCGCCCGGAGAAAGCTACTCTGCCGCCCTCCTGGAAACTTCTGCGCCTCGCCCTGCAGCCGAACTGCCTCATGCATTTTGCAGCCACCACCCACCCCCGCCCGTTACTCACACCAATTAATTGAAAACTTCACTTTCCCAGGGACCTTTGTTTCGCTTTCTTTTCTTAGCTGCCAACTGCAGAGAATCGAGAGGGGCAGATAAAGAGAGTGTTTTTTCCAAGCTAACTTGGGGCTTATAATGGGAACAGCCCAAAGCAACAGAGTCTGACTTCGAGGGGGTAGAGTGGGCCCTGGACAGCCCCGCCAGGGTGCGGGGATCACAACTCTGAAGCCTTTTCAACACTTCTTTCCATTCCTCAGCCACAGAACCCCAACCCATCATCCACCATCTTAGCCATTGTCTGATGTGAGTCCTGTGGCAAATTTAAGGATCCACTTCAGAAGCAACGTTAGATCTGATGAGCCGAAAATATTGGGGTGTGTGGGAGAGCCCTCCGAGTGAGCCCATTTCGTTCTGTAGGATCAGCTCCCCAGGCCAGCCCATCTCCAAGAATATCGCTCCCATGAGCCTCGATTGGTGAAGCCAGCTTGTCACCTGGCCCTGCTGTTTCTGGACCAAGACAGGACCTGGAGGGGGCAAGCAAAAGAGCCAGGGAGGCCGTCTTGGGCCTGGTCAGACATCGCAGGGTGGGCTGGTGGTGTTGGGAGTGTTGACACGCAAAACGCAGTAACCATAAAAGGCTCAAATAAAGGGGAAAGTTATGAGAGGGGCGCTGGAAAGGAAAAGCAGGAGACTTGACCTTTTTGAAGTCTTAGACATGTTCATGATCAATTCGAGACAGGAGGGGCCTAAGCCTCTGCAGAAAATTGTAGAAAATGTAACTTTGCTGGTGAGAACAATTTTGGCTACTTGAGAGAAGGCAGAAGTTAGCAAGAGAAGCTGGATTTGTTTGTTTGTTTGTTTAATAACAGCCAGAGCCAGGTGACAACGTTGCTGACTTTTTGGAAGAGTTTGGCTGGGGTCTCTTTACTCAACAGTTTCATTACCAAACCAATCATGGAGGCTGCCCTGAAATGCTTTTATTTTTCCTTTGTATACTTTTTTTTTTCCCCTCAGAGAGGGAAAACATGGAGATACTTAAAAATTTTTTTTCTGTGACCTCAACAAATTCGTCAAAATATTTCTAAAACATAACTGGAACCAACGAACTTTCAGTCTCTTAAACTAAATATCACTGTGATTTTAAGTTCTGGAATTTCTGTTCCATTTTTATCTGATAAATACATATTAATGGTGGATTATATGCTTTAAAATGAGGAAAATGAGATTAAGATGAGAAGGAAGGACTTGTCAAGTTTTTCTGATTTCAGACAGCCCCTCATTTTTTGGCCTAATTGTCCATGCAGCAAAGTAAGTTGTTCAGGACTGGAAGCAAAGTCTGAATTAATGCTCTGTGAAAGACACTTCTCAATGGTGGCCATGCCTCTAGTTTCCTTGTGGAACTCTGGCAAGACATGGAGTTTCTCCTACCCATCCTAGTGAGTGGATATTCAGAGACCAGGGAGGTTTTGAACAATAAGCCTAGCCTCTTGCTATTCTGCAATTGTACTCTCTTCCAAACAGCCTTCTAGGTCCTGGCCCTGGAGGAGGGGATTCCCCTTAGGAAGAAGGTTCTGACTTGACCCTGTGAAAGCCCCCTAAACCCAGCAGCCCAGGGCAACTTCTGCTATTAGACCATGAGACTGTGGTTGAGTACCAGGCAAAGTCAGGGCTGCTCTGTTTTTGAACTAAGATGACACAGTTTACAACTCAGGGTGGTAGGTAGTGGAGGAATTTCGAGGCTGAACTTGCAGAAACATTTCATTTAGCTTGTATATCCTGTATACCCTGTATCCAAGGTGATTTTAGGTTTAAACTTAATGGGAAATTTTTTCTTTAGCTGGCTAGGAGCACAGACTGAATGCTATGTATGGGTGTGTGAGGGGGTGTACTATGTTGGGGCTTTAACAACAGAAATAGTCTTTGTTACATGACAATCTTTGCAGCCAAAAATGTCTTCAAAAACTGATGTGCAGTTATTCAATGAAACCAATTTTGCCATCTTTCCTGGTTTTGGTGAGAAACTCAAGATGGCCCTTCATTGCCCAAAGCCCTGCTCTCCTCTCCTGCTTGCTCCTTAGCCTGCCCAAACACTCTTTTTTGGGAATTGATGCTGTTCTGGAAGTCACATCCTCTCTTTTCCTTCTTGTGGCTGATATTTCAGATCATGTCCCTGTCCTGGATTGGGGAATGGGTAGCTACAGGCTGCGATTTAGATTTATTGAAGAATGTAAGTTCCTCCCCTTGCCAAGAAAGCATCGAGCTCAATTAATCACTTAATCGGTGGCCATTACAACAATAGCCTGGTCCCAACAGAATGGAGTCCCAGGAACCACTTTGAAAATGTTTTCCTGGATGGCCACACCAGAAAGTACAGGACACCACCCTAATTAACTTGTAAGAAGCCAAAACTTCAGTGTAGAAATAGTCTTAATTCCAAAGTAAAGTCTTAAATCCAGTGGAACAGGCTGGACAGTTCTTGGTTAAGACCAAGTCTGTGCTCTGCCAACTTTGGAGCTAATTTTCCCTCTGCAGGCAATACCCAGTTTCACTCAGGCTGGAAATATCGAAAGGATTAACAACAACAACAAACTCGGGGGTAAAGAAAGGGGTCTTTAGCAAAAATGAGACAGCAGAATCCTGCGTTTAGGCACTTTCTGTGTCTGAGACGTATTCCACTTGAATTTAACAACACAGGCTTTATTAAATGTAAATTGTTTGCAACAACAACAAAAAACCGCTTCCAACCTAAGTGTTATTTGGTGAAACCAGGTTTACCTCCCGCAGGGCGGTGGGCTCCTCCAGTCCTGGCGGGAATTAAGCACAGGGAGAGTCTTCCCTCTCACAGAAGCACTAATCTCCCTACGAAGGGGACGCCGCAACGTGGGTGCAGAGCTGGAGAAACCGGATAACTTGTTGCTTCCCCCCCCCGCCCCCCCGCAAAACAAAAGATGGGACTGCAAACCATCTTCCACTGTTATGTCCGACAACTCAAGGTGTGAGGTTGTCCTTGGAATACTTCTCCAGCAGTATCATTAACTGAAGTCCAGTAAGTGCTCACTCTGTCGGCCCTTTGAGATGAAAGAAAATAAGTAAGTCTCTCTGTCTCTCCTTCCTCCCCCGCATTCCTCAGAGCCCCGCTGTCCCTGTGGGAAATCCACTTGTGGTCATCGACAGAGCGAAGGGATGAAGTGTAGGGAAATGCCTAACCACGAAGGGGCGGGGGTTGGGGGGGGGGGCGGGGAGGAGGAGAAGAGAAGGAGGCGGAGGAGTGAGTGATGCGGTTTAGCTTCCCGGCTGGACCGCGTGCAGTTCCCCAGGCCCGGCGCTAGATGTCCCTGCAAGTTTTCCTGTCGCGTCGGAGGGCGCGCTGGCTTCAGGCAGGCAGCGAGTCGGGTTAGTCCTGGAGTCCAGGGAGAAAGTAGCCTCCCAGCCCCCATCCAAGGCGGTCCAGTGGGCGCAGGATTGTAGGGGAAAAGAGGAGAAGAAATAGAAGCAACCAGAGAGGCCCGGGAGGGATAGCGCGAGACCGGCCTGCAGCGGGACGGCAGCAAAAGTTTGTCAGTTACAGAGTCCGCGCTGGAGTTGCCAGACCCACATCTTTGCTAATAAACCGAAACCCCCGAGCCGTGGGAGCGGCACTCAGTCTAAAGAAAATGTACCGGGGAGTTCGAAGCCCAGAATCCAGCCGTCCTGCTCTGCCACCCCACCCAGAGGCCCCTGTCCTGGAGAGGGCTTGCGTCCCGTTGTGGACCTGCCAGTTTTGAGCCCGGTTGGCCGGGAGTCTTCTTCCCAAGTCAGGAGACAGGCCCCGGCGAGGTTGTGGGGGCTCCACGGCAGCTCGGGCTCTACGGGCGCTCCACCCTTCGGACAGCCTGCACACATTTTTATTACCTTAAGTCGAAAGCCAAAAGTGTTTACCACTTCACCTCGCAGGACCCGCCGCTGCTCAAGAAACAAATATTTAGTCTGGAGGCCTAACATCAGCAACAACAAACTTAGGCCTCTTTCATGTAATTCCTCCTTTGGAGCAAAAAGTGCTTTTCAGTCCTTTTGGAGAAAGCCCTTCCCGAACCCTCACCCCCAACGCATCTTAAAAATTCCTGCCAAACCGTGCCGGCATGGGTTGACTTCTTCTTTTTTTTTTTTTAACTGAGTCTTGTGCCATGGTAGTGAGTAGGAAGTCCTGGTGGCCTGGAGGCTGTGTCTGAAAACCAGGGACTTTTGACAGGCCATACCCAGTCACAGCCTGGACATTCCAGAGGTGCAAGGTTTGGGCATTTCAATAATAACCCCCAACAGAATTGTGTCAGCCTTCTCACTGCCTCTATATAGACTAAATGTTTTTGAGGTAGACCTATATTTAAAGAAGACATATGCAAAATAAAAGAACCAACCAAAAATGCTGCCCAAAACTTTATAATACAGTATAGTTTGGATGTGATCAGTGATAACTTAAATCACAAGCAAGTTGTCTAACCTCCATGTAGAAAGTTTCTCATCTCTGAAAAAGGGATAGTAATAGAATCGATTTCTATAGTTGTGAGTTTTAGAGGAGCTAATATATATAAAAAGCACTTGTAATTTCAGAGTAAAAGCTCAATACAGGTCGGCCAGTATTATTACTACTAGTAGATGTGAAATCTAAATAAATTAAGGGACATTAAATATTGGAATGTTCAGTGTCTCCTATGAAACACTGTCTGCTAAACGGAGTTCATGAAAATGATAGGTGTCTTTTAGTGTGAAGAGTTTTCCTGACATGGTCTCGAATGTACTTTTCATAATAAACGTGCTAGAATAGCAATATTAGTGTTATTTAAAAGGTGCAAAATAGTTTTCAAAACCACTAATAAATGAAGGTGTTCTCCCTTTCCATCAGACTGAGGTACGGTTTGCCACAGGCTTTGGCACTAGAGCCGAAGGGTCCCAGAGGAAGGGAAGAAGTTGTAGACCCACCCACGGGGTTAAGGAGGAATGGGCTGCGCTCAGCACCCAGCCACCCAGCGGCAGCTCCTGCGATTGAAAGTAGCTAACAGCCGCTGAAACCGCTAGGAAAACAGACGGGGGCGCCAAACGACAGCAATAAAGGCATTCGTGACTTCCGCTTAAGTCGCGCCTCCGCGGATCCCACCCCCTGCCAGGGCCTTGACCCGCCCACGGACCAGAGCCTGGACCGATGTCCCATTCAGTCCCCAAAGCTAAGTGGGACTATGGGGTACACTTCCCAAGTTCCTGGGACAGCCCCCCTCCACTAGGCGCGGCCTGCCAGAGGTTGTGAAACTGGGCACTCGGACAGTGGAGCAGGGAAGGAAACGGGGGTGGGGGGCGCATCCGCTCGGCTGAGCTCCGAGCACGTTAATGGCCTGAAAGCTAGCGCGAGAGGGGCTCATAGTGCTCGGAGTCAGGTGGCCTCTGGGGCAGGGGCCGAGGTGGAAGCGGGTGATGTCCTCCGCCGAGCTGCCGACGCCCACTTTGCGTCCCACCTCTCACCTCCCCAGCCACCAGGTGCTCCAGCTTTCCATTTCTCACCTTTGGGGGTAGAATTGCGTTTATAACCGTAAAGAGGTGGGATTGATTTTCGAAGCAAAGCTCGCGTTGTGGAAATAAGTTGGTGCCAAGGGGAACAGGAGAGAAACTTTTGGCATTGACTGTGTGTATAAATGTATATAAATATATTTCACACCTTGTCTCCTCTTACATTCCTGTCGCCCCCAATGGGTCCAAGGTTAAAAGGAAAGCGCCAACAGAGAGATGGGCAAATAGATCTCGGGTTTGCCCCTAGCACACCCCCTAGGTTCTGGGTGTGGCGGCAGGGAGGAAAGGGGGGGGGGGCGTCTGGGTTGGGGTCTGGGTTGGCGGTGAGGCGGGGATGCAGGACCCGAGACTAGCGCCCAGATTGCCAGGGTCTCTCCGCCTCTTTGGAAGCTCGCAGGCCGACCTCCCGGTCTTGTCTCTGTCCGCCCTTGTTCCTGCCTGCGGTCGTGGACCTCTCCCCCTGCGCAGCTGGTAGATGGACTCGCACACTAGTTGTGGGTCCGAGCACCGTGGCGCGCAAGTGAGGGAGGAGACGCGCAACGGCCTTGAGTGAAGATTGATCTTCGTTAAAATGGTTGCCTCCAGCGTCATTATGACCATCAAAGTTATCACCAAGAGGCTCAGCCGCCAAGCTCAGGTCGGGAGGAGCAGCGGCAAGGCTAGTCCGCGATTTTTCGCGCGCAGACCCAGCGCAGAGATTATCCGAGGCCACAGGTAAGGGGCTGGGGCGGGAGAAGGGAGGAAGGCGAGAAGGAAGAAGGGCACAGTGGGAAAGAGAGGGCAGGAGGCAGGTAGGGAAGGGAACCAAGTCTGTTTTTTCTCATCTTTGACCTCGAAATCCAGCGACTTTGCCACAAATAATTCGATGTGAGAAGGGGTTGGGGGAAAGCTGGCAACGTAAAAGTGGAATTGGGGCCGCCCATATGGCGCTGTAAATTGCGACTGTGTTTAAAGTTAGCTGTAGAATTCTGCTATGAAATCGTCCAGCCGAGTTCATTTCCCCCAGGGAAAATGCGTAGGCGAGAAGCCTATCCATCAGCAGGATTATAAAAGTGAAAAACCCGGGACTTCAAGTTCAGAACTCACTCTGCAAACGGTGTTAAAAAATCAGAGAGGACCTAATGATTTCCGTTTGGAGGCGCGGGCCCAACGCACCTCCCCAGCCACGTAGCACTGAAGTGCTTTCAAAACTCTAGGAGATTCTCTCTCTCTCTCTCTCTCTCTCTCTCTCTCCCTCCTGGGGTGGGAGGAGAGCAGCCAGGCTGAGGTGAAGAAGTGGGGAGGGAGAGAACTCGGCGTCCTATTTGTTAAATAAAACACATATTTGGTTCTGAAATTCTAAAGATAAGTAATCCAGACAGGAGCGCAAGGTCTTCTCCTTACGCAACTCTTCCAACATCCTCCCCCTTAACCCCCCCTCCCGCTTGTAAATGTAAAAAAAAAAAAAAAAAAAAAAAATCAACCCACTTCCCCAACGATCTACTCTGGAAAATCAAAGCATTATCTATTATTTAACACGTATCTATGTCCGAGGAAAAATGAGGAAGGCGCTGCATGATTAGGACCTAAGGGGCAACCCCGCAAACTGAGAGCGTAATGATGCCCCTAAATGAAGGGGGAAATGTGCCGCGGCGCGCTCTATTAATCAGACTGTCAATTTCACCCCCGAGGCCAAACCCCCGGGCGAGCAGAACCGGCTCTGAGCGGGCAAAGGACCGGAGACTTCCTCCTCACTTCTTGTCTCTTCTCGCCTCCTACCTGGATCTATTTGTCTGCTCTGAAGCCGCCTTCATTACCCACTGACAGGAACGTGTATTTATTTGCTTATAAACCTGTTACAATAAATGATCATTCGAACAGCGTCATTCGTACCTTAATGACGAGCGAGCGCTACTTTTTGATGAATGACATCTCGGGCTCGGAAGGATGTATGGGTCATTTTGACCAGTCATTCCCTCGCTCTGGCATCCCACAATTTTTCCGCCTCCCTCCAAAAGAGATAATAATATTTAGAGGCGCTCGCTGGGGCTGAATGAGAATTAGCCCTCGGCGCAGCCCATCATTAGGACGGGACAGCCGGGCCACTGTGACATTTTTTAGAAGGCTGAGATGATGGAAAGAATAAGAAAAGAGATGATTCTCATGGAGAGAGGGCTGCACAGCCCTACGACCGGCAAGAGATTCTCCAATTTGTCCGACTCGGCTGGCAATGCTGTGCTCGAGGCCCTGGAAAATTCGCAGCACCCGGCTCGCCTCAGCCCGCGCCTGCCGTCCGCCCCCCTGCACAGCGCTTTGGGAGACCTCCCTGCCAAGGGCAAATTCGAAATAGACACTTTGTTCAACCTGCAGCACCCGAGCAGCGAAAGCACCGTCTCCTCCGAAATCGCGTCCGCCGCGGAGGGCCGAAAAAAGCCGGGTCATTATTCAGAGGCGGCCGCCGAGGCAGACATGAGCAGCGACGTGGAGGTGGGCTGCTCGGCGCTGCGCTCCCCCGGCGGCCTCGGAGCGGTTCCGCTCAAGGAAAACAATGGCAAAGGTAATCGCGCTGCCCGCGCCGCGCTCTCCAGTCCCATTCTCTCTGTTCCTTCGCTGCCCTGCCGGCCCTTCGTGGTGCCTTTGCCCCTCTCCGACCCTCTGCATCGAGCTGCACCCAGCTGGTTCGGGCGGGGGCGGGACGCAAGCGTGGGACCGTGCCCTCCGGCTCTGCTCCTTGAGCCTCCCAGAGAGACGCAGGCCTACGGCCTGCCCTCGCTCCTAAGTCGGAGAAAACGTTTCCCGCTTGCGGGTCTAAACGCCCGTGCGAGCCGATCGACCCCGAGCCATCCACTGAGTTTGTCCGGGGGAAGGGTGCCCTGGGCAGCTACTCTGAACTCCGCGGCCTCTGAATCCCGAGGCCGAGCGGAGGAAGTATTCTAAATAAGTCAAGGGAGCCTTGCTGGGCGCCTGTGGGAGACCCTGTTGGGTCAGCGGGAGAAAGTTGAAAAGTAGAGTTCACCCCTCAATGGTTCCGGTTTGAGCTGTTGCTGTCTTTCGAATCTTGAAATATTTTAAACAAAATTCCAAAGCCAGTCAAAGGAAGGTTAGAGGCCGACAGAAAGCTGCCCTGCGGTCTCCAGATCAAGGAAAATCCAGAGCTTCCCAAACTGAGTTTAGATGTAGGCTTTTTCCCTTGGCCAGTTTTCCTCCTGAGTTGAAAATTTCCAATTATTAAAACAAAACTACCGTCCTTAATTGAGTTCCTATTATTTGGTTATGAAGGGCTCCCCAAACTTTATTGATTCCATTAACGGCAGCAATTTGTAAACATGACAGACCCCATCAATTTAGGCAGCGCCTCGCCCTCCTCTCGCGGCTTCCCCCATCCGCGTGCAGCCTCAGCGCGGAGATCTCGGTCCTACAGTGACTCACGCGCTGCCGGCCGTTTGTTTGCCAGGGTTCGCAGAGAGCGGCTCAGCCGCGGGCACCACGACGTCTGCGACAGGCTCCGGCCTCGGCAGCCTGCATGGAGGCGGCGGCGGCGGCAGCGGCGGGGGCGCGGCGCTGGGCGGCTCCGGCTCTGGCGCGGATCAGGTGCGGCGCTACCGCACGGCGTTCACCCGCGAACAGATCGCGCGCCTGGAGAAGGAGTTCTACCGGGAGAACTATGTGTCGCGGCCACGCCGGTGCGAGCTGGCCGCTGCACTCAACCTTCCCGAAACCACTATCAAGGTATTGATTCCAGCACGCGCCTGTTCTAGCCTCCCCCGGGTGTCTAGGTTGATTCTTATTTCTCCTTTTTGGGCGACTAGGTTTAGCTGAGGGCCTGAAAACCCGCGGGGAGAGTCACCAAAGGAATTGGCATATTTATTTCTCAGTAGCCGTATCCAAAGGATTAGCCGGTCTGGCTGACCTGGGAAGGGCCCTGAATGGCGCAGCCCATGCCGCAAACGCTCGCTTCCGCCCGGCGCGTGCCTAGGTGCCCCTAACCCTTCTCCACGGCTCCACTTTCCCCTCGGCGGCAAAGCCAGCTGGTCTTTGTTCCTCTGGCACGAACCAGAGGTGAAACTTTTCAATTGCTCTTGATCTTGGAGGTTTATTTTTCACATAAATCGTTACAAGGAGAAAGGATAGTGTATTTAAAAAATCGATTGGGTTGAGAAATAGTTTTCTAAACATTTTTCTCCTGGGCAACGGGAAAGAAAGCAACCTCCTGGGGAAAGCAACGAAATTGTCCTTATTAATATATCTTTAGGTGATTAATTTTATTTTACGTCCAAGAAAGATAGCCGGGAGGTTTGGCGACTTGGTGAACTCTTCAAGGAGGATCTGGCATTCTAAAAAAAAAAAAAAAAAAAAAGAAAAGAGGAAATTCCATGTGATAGGGGAGGAGTGTGAAAGTCTCTCTTCGGTTTGGTCGGGCTTTCTTTAATTTAGAGTTGTGACGAATGATGTCTTCATTAGATACTGTGTTGGGAGGGGTAGAAAAGTCCCCCTTCCCAGTTTAAGAGGATGTTGTTCCCGCCACTCATTTGAAGCAAATGATTCCAACAAAACCATCCCTTCAATATCAGAACCGGACCCATGCCCCTCGGGACAATTCCTCACAGCTCAGAGGACTCAAGACCTCACGCGGCGACTTTTTACAAAAGCTGCGGCGGCAGCTTCTCTTCAAAGGAGCCCTAGAATCCTCGTGCAAATCCTGGGATTGAGAGACGGGTGCTCAGCGAGGCCGGGCAACCGGTGGGTGGGGAGAAAGAGAGGAAAGGTTGGGTTGGGACGAGGAAGCGCAGTCTAAAGCAAGGGAATAGAAGCCCCAGGGGCCGCAACAATCGGACACAGGGAAGATTATTTTCGCTGAGGAGAGTGTTCCTACGGCGCTTCACACTGCCGCTCACACTGTCTCAGCTGGAAGAGAGGACTGGGCCTGGTCGGAGGGGCGTAGGCCAGGCCATTCGGAAGTCTGGGAGGGGCGGGAAGGCCCGGGGCGGGGGTTGGGGCCTCCGGGCGCTCCTAACTCGGGCCGCGGCGCGGCTCTCCCCGCAGGTATGGTTCCAGAACCGGCGCATGAAGGACAAGCGGCAGCGTCTGGCCATGTCGTGGCCGCACCCGGCCGACCCCAGCTTCTACACCTACATGATGACGCACGCGGCCGCCACCGGAAGCCTGCCCTACCCCTTCCACTCGCACGTGCCGCTGCACTACTACCCGCACGTGGGTGTCACGGCCGCGGCCGCGGCGGCTGCGGCCTCCGGAGCGGCCGCCGCGGCCTCATCGCCCTTCGCCACTTCCATCCGCCCGCTGGACACCTTCCGCGCCCTTTCGCACCCCTACTCGCGGCCCGAGCTGCTGTGCAGCTTCCGCCACCCGGGCCTTTACCAGACGCCCGCGGCTGCCGCCGGGCTCAACAGCGCGGCTTCGGCCGCGGCGGCGGCTGCAGCTGCGGCGGCCGCGGCCTCTTCGGCCGCGGCGGCCGGGGCGCCCCCCAGCGGCGGTTCCGCACCCTGCTCGTGCCTCAGTTGCCACAGCAGTCAGTCGGCCGCAGCCGCCGCCGCCGCGGCCGCCGCCGCTCTGGGCTCCCGGGGTGGCGGCGGGGGCGGCGGGGGTGGCGGCGGCAGCGCAGGGGCCGCCGGGGGCTCGGACTTCGGCTGCAGCGCCGCGGCGCCGCGCTCTGAGAGCGGCTTTCTGCCCTACTCAGCCGCCGTGCTAAGCAAGACCGCCGTGAGCCCTCCGGACCAGAGGGACGAGGCGCCGCTCACCAGATAACTACGTCGCCGCCGCCAGGGGGCTGCGCCCGACGCTCCGAGTGTGCCCCGGGAGTCCCCTGAGCGCCCCCCATGCCCCCTTTGCGCCCACGTGCCCTCTGCGCTCCGCCTGCTGCTGAGGCTCTCGCCAGGGGGCGCCCCGGCGCGGGAGGCCGCAGGGAACTTGCCCCGAGTTGGGGGGAAAGAGCCAGCTCGAAAGCCCGGCGTGCGTCCCCTCAAATTATTTCTATTTTTGTATTTGCTACCCTGCCGCCTCCCCTCCTTTTAAGTATGTTTCCCGTCGCCCAGACCCCGCTTCCTGCCTCTGTCCCGAGCTCTTGGTCTCCCCAAGACAATCTCCTCGCCCCCGAAACCAGTCCGCTGTGGTCTCGGGCCCAGGCTGAAGCCGTCAGGCCTAGTTTCTCGTCTGAGCCACGTGGCCAAAGGCAATGGAAAACCACAACAAAGAGAGTAGGGGATGGTGTGTGCTGGTGCTGTGTGCGGAAGGGAAGTCCACCGCGTGGTTCCCGCTGCTGCTGTGTTTCTTCCATCCTTTCTTTTATTTTCTTTAAACGAGGGTGAGAGGAGGTAGCAGTTTTTCTCTTAGCCTGAGCTTGTTAGGGGCCCTATCCGAGGAGAGCGGAAGAATGGAGGTCAGAGAAGAAGGCCTAGAGGGCGGCGGATGGAGAGTGCGGGCGGCCGCGGGTGTAGAGAGTGTTTGCTGCGTGCAGGGGACAAGGATGGTGGGGCTGTGGCCGCGGTCCCGGGAAGGACAAAGCCACGAAGCCGAGATGGGAAGAGACGCAGTCTCGCCTCCTCCCTCGGCCCACCGCCGGTCTCTCTTCTGATCTTCGGTTTCGGTTGGAGGCGTCTTGCATATTTTTTTTGCAAAAAGTAATGGTTAATGAGAGTGGCACAGCCAGGCCAGGGGAGGAAAGGGAAACGGAGGGATGAGGAGGGCAAGACTGAACGATCTCTGTAGTATTTGAAGAGTCGTTTTCAGCTTAGTTTTCCAACGACTGGGTTCCACTCCATCTGGGAAATACTTGAATCTCTAGATATATATTATCCTGAAGCATTTACTTAGACACTTTTCTAAGTTCGAACTCTATTCTCTTCACCCGCTTCCCTTCTCACTTTCCTTTTCCTCGGGTAAAATGGTTCTTGGCTTATTTCTCACGCATGTCTATTGCGCCTTCGCCTCTGCAAAGCCACAGCTGGGTTGCTGAAACCGTCTCTGCCAACCCCGGCTACTGGAGGGGTTTCCTTGAACTTGAAGAAAGGCACATCAAAACCCACCAGTGTTAACTGCCACGTCAATTTTGATGCTAATAATGTGCAGATTATGACGAAAATTGCCAATCATGCTCTCTGATGGACCTCCTTTGAATGTGGAATTGGAGAAAAGTTCCCCGCACGGAGACCTGCTGTCAAGTACTAACAACCCGCTAAGGGAAGTCATTAGGAGAGACGGATAAGAGACTCGGTACATAAAACAATGTTCTTGGTGCATAGAATGTATGTTATTTAATGTTATCTCTGTTACCTGAAGTGATTTCGCAGAAGAAAGCCACGTTCTTATCATCTCAATTGCCAATTTTCATTTTGGTAACTTGGACGCCCTGGGTAGACTTTTCTCTGTTAAGTTGATATTCCACCAATGTGAACAGCCTCATTAAATCAAGCCCA